>NC_141925.1:26284787-26891246 GCF_057802395.1 Ceratotherium simum simum
GCCCGGTGGGGCAGCAGTCAAGTGTGCGCACTCCGCTGCAGCAGCCTGGGGTTCACACGTTCGGATCCCCAGCATGCACTGATGCACCGCTTGTCAAGTCATGCTGTGGCGGTGTCCCATATAAAGTAGAGGAAGATGGGCATGGATGTTAGCTCAGGGCCACTCTTCCTCAGCAAAAAGAGGAGCATTGGCATCGGATGTTAGCTCAGGGCTGATCTTCCTCAAAAAAAAGAAAGAAATCCTCAGGGAGAGAACCCCATAAACTCAGGGCTTGCTAAAGTCTCACAGATTGAGTATTCAAGGTGATAGAATGCGAGAGAACACAGAGACACTTAGGTTAGCGAAGTAGGATGAAAAATGTTCTGGAAATAGCCTTGAAGAGCAGGGAGATGCCCCAACTTGTCTCCTGCTAGGACTATAGGAAAAACATTGATTAGGGCACAGCAGGTTTCCAGGGAGAGACTAGGTTTGGTGAGTAAGAGAATCAGAGAGCTAGAAGGAAAGGAGGGTGTTTCAGTTACTCTTGCTGCATAATGTATAACCCCAAAACTTTAGAGGCTTAAAATAACAATTTTTTTTCATAGTTCTGGAAGTCAGCTGGATTTAGCTAGGTGGTTTTCACTCAGGTGTGTCCCTCGTGCTATTGCCATGGCTGGGGTTGGTATCTCAAACGCTTCTTTGGTCCCATGTCTGGTGACTGATATTGGCTGTCAGCTGAGACCTGGGGCTGTTGGCTGGAAGATCTAAATGCAGCCTCCTCATGTGGCATGGACTTCCTCACAGTGTGGTGACTAGGTTCAAGGAGCAAGCATCCCAAGAAGACCACAGAGAAGCGGTACCACCTTTTATTATCTAGCCTTGGAAGGTACAGAGCATCACTTTTGCCACAGTCACAGACCCTTTTGGATTCAAGGGGAAGGAACATAGACCCAACCTCTCGATGAGAGCAGGGTCAATGTCACAATGAAGAAGAGCATGTGGGATGGGACATCTTGTTGCAGCCATCTTGGGAAATTCAATCTACCATCGAGGGTAAGTACAAAAGCAGAATATTGGAGTCTGATATTTCAGAAATCTGGCCATTCTAAAGGATCACAAGGGCCGCTCCTCTGAGCAGCTTAAGTGGAACGAAAGCAAAGGTCATCAAAGTTGAGAAAGATATGGGACAATGAGTCATGGGAACAGCATGGCCTTCCACATGGACACTGACATCCTCAGGAAAGCAAAGGACTTGAGAGAGGTGTGGTGAAGGCAGAGAGGGCAAACGCTATTAGAAAAGCTTTCTCAGTTTTTGCCTTTTGTTCTGCAGTAAAAAAAGTAATCTCTGTGGGGAGGACTTCTCTTTTACTTGGGAAAAGATATCTGCTGTGGGCCTATTGTTTTTGCAAAGATACTGGTAACTAACAGTTTTTCAGTGCTCATTCATTCATTCAAAATGTACTTACTACTCTGTAGTCAGGTCCTGTTTTAGTGCTGATATAGTGGTTAACAAAGCAGACAAAGATCTCTGCCCTTGTGGGATTTATATTCTAATGGGAGAGACAGACATAAAAGAGATTTTTTTTAAAAGTATAATACATATTAAGTTATACGGTGGTAAATGCTAAGGAAAAAGAAATCCAAATTCTCTGTGCACGTTAGCTCATAGAACAGGAGTTAAGAGCATGAATCTGGGAGCCAGACGTCTGAAGCTTGAATCCCAGTTCTACAACTTATTAGCTATGTGGTTTTCGGCAGGTTACTTAGCCTCTCTGAGCCTCAGTTTCCTTATCTGTAAAACATAAAAAACAATAGTTCCTACACCAAAAGTTGTTATCAGGATTACATGAGTTAATACAGGTAAAGAACTCAGAACAGGAGGACAGGGGCATGGGGCCTGGTGGGAGAAGTCATGGGCTTCACGGTTCCTACTGGAGCTCTGGGACCAAGCTTAGGCTGGTGGTCATGGGGCCCGTGCTGGGGTTCATGGATCTTGGGAGGAAAGGACCCCAGTGGAGACACATCATGGGGGCCTCAGGGAGCCTTGAGGTAGTGTCTGGGATGGCAGCATGCAGACGGAATCTCAGCAGGCTTCAGGATTTAACCCTGGGTCCAGCCTACTGAGACCACAGGAAAATATGTGTTTTCACCTTGAGGCAGAAACAAGGAAAGACCCTGAAACTTGGTTACACTGATAGAGTGGAATGGAGGGGGAGGGTTGGTGAATAATCCATTCATTACATTCTGGTAACAAACAGAGCATCCATATAAAATTGAGTGGTGGTTTCTCAGAGGGAAGCCACACGGGCTGGTGGGAAGGAGAGCATGAGAATCAGACAGGTCTGGATACTAGCTGAAGCTCTCCCTCTTACAGTAACTGGGTAAGTTACTTACCCCTCTGAGACTTACTTTCCTCCCATGGAAACCAGGGATAGTGACACCTACCTTGTGCAGAGCTTATGAAGTTTAAATACAACATATCGAGAGAGCCTTATGCTGGCACAGTGCCTAGCAGGTAGATGTGTGCTCAGTGGACGGACTCTTCACCTGGTAGGTTGGCAGGCCAGCTGTGTACATAGGATGTTTACTGGTCCGGTCCTCATCCACTATTTAAAAATGAGCATTTCTTCTGTACTGAAAATAATGGAATGATATCAGAATTCATTATCCCTTGAATGTGAAAATGATACATCTATCAATAGGATATTCACTTTGAGTGGTGTTTTCCTGAAGGAACCTGGGAAGCCTGGGCTGTCACAGACTCTGCTAGAGAAAGATTTCTGACCAGCTATTGCCACACTTTGAGGGTCCTGCTGTATCCTTGCTGTGACTTTTCCCAAAACTTTGGCAGAAAATGTAGACTACGGCATTCTAACTCAGCAAAGCAAGTTTGGGGTCATGAACGAGCTCTCAGAAACCTTTTTGGATTTCTAGTTCTGGCATGGTGGATTAAGCCAACAGAGAAAGTACAGAAATACCAGATAAAATATTCTAACAAAAAAAGCTTAAACACATAGCTGAGCTCGGCAGGAAGAAAGGTGTCGATGAAAAAGAGACCTTAAAACCAGAACAGGGAATGGAGTGCTGAAGCTGCAGAGACCCAGGGGGATGTGGCCATGGACACCGGCCCCAGAATCTGGGGTGATGTGCTGGAATGGAGACCCCCACCAGCCTCAGTCTGGCTCTCCATGAAAGGGAAAGGAGGGAGAAGGTCTTTAGGAACACAGAGGGGAAGGTTTCCTGAATGAGATGGCATTTAAGCTGGTCTCATTCATCCATTCATTCATTCACCCATTCACCAGGTAATTTTTGAGCACCTGCCATTGTGCCAGACCCTGCACCTACTGCTGGGAATACGAAAGACCCGGCCACCACCCTCATGGAATTTGCAGTTGGTGGAGACAGGCATTAAGTGAGCAATTACAATGTGAAAGCTCCTCTGTGTACACATTTTTTAAATAACAGCTTTATTGAGATATAATTCACATACCAAAAAATTCACCCTTTTAAAGTGGTTTTAGTATATTCATAGAGTTGTGCTTCCACCACCACTATCTAATTCCAGAGTATTAGATTACCTCAAAAAGAGACCCCGTACTCATTAGCAGTCACTCCACGTTTTCCACCACCCCAGCCTCTTGTTACCACTCATCTACTTGCTGTCTCTAGGGATTTGCCTATTCTGGACATTTCATTTAAAAGGAATCATACAATACGTAGCCTTTTGTGTCTGTGTCTGTCATTTCTCTTCACATAATGTTTTCAAGGTTCATCCATGTTGTGGCATGTATCAGTATTTCATTCCTTTTTGTGGAATAATATTCCATTGTATGCCTATACCATATTTTGTTTATCCATTTATCAGTTGATGGACATTTTTGGCTATTAGGAATAATGCTGCTGTGAACACTCATGTACACGTTTTTGTGTGGACACGTTTTAAATTCTCTTGGGTGTAAACCTAGGAGTAGAATTGCTACTCTACGTATGGTAACTCTACGTTTAACATTTTGAGGAATTGCCACACTGTTTTCTGAGGGGCTGCATCATTTTATATTCCCACCAGCAATGTATGAAGCTTCCATCTATGTACAAATTTTGAAGTTTACATTTACGTTCTTGGATTGGCACAAAGTGACCTCCAAGAGCTGTGCGCACCAGCCAAAGAAGGCCTTAGCTGCCCCTTGGCTCTACAGAGGGGTGATGAACAGCTTTGCCTACCTGGGAGCACAGGAGCTTCTTCTGTACAGCAACAAGGGCTCTTCTCTGTGAGCCCCCAACAGGGACAGCCTCACCCAGCTTCCCCCCACAACACGAGCTCTGTGAGGCAAGCACTATCGATCATCTTCTCCACTATGGCCCCAACCCCTGCAACTGTGCCTGACACATAGTGGGTGCTCATAAATCTTTGTGGAATAAATGAATGGATTAGCTTCCTGCTTTGTTTGCCCAGTTACTCCTGCCTGCTTCTGGGAACAGCACTTGCTTGTTCTTTGGGGCAACTACTCCTTCATGGAATCTCCTGTGGGTCTGGGGAGCCTGCCACCCCCAGCACTCTTTGTTTCTAGCTACCGGGCCCATGAGTGACCTAAGGTTAGTCAGTCTATTGGAATACTCCATCAGGATTTTTAAATTTGGATTTAAGGGATGAGAGGCAGTCTTTGGTAGGAGAAAACAAAAATGCAAGTCAGAGGAACTGTCCTTTTCCTTCTATATGCAAAAATCTGGCCTGAGAGAACAAAATCAAGACATAGAGGTGGGAAATGGACAGAGAGAGTCCTGACGAGGTTTGAGTCCCCAGCCTGGTGAGCTGGGTTTGTGTCACCAGAGTCCTAACTATTACAACAGAGGTGGGAAAGACTTCCAGAAGAGAGATAGCTAAGCTGTGGATAAGTAGGAGTTTGAAAGCTCCAAGGTGAGAGGCAGTGGAATGCATATGAGGAATTCAAAGAACTCTGTTCTACTGTTCAGCAAAAAGACACCATTAAGAGAGGGAAAAGGCAAGCCACAGTGTGGGAGAAGATATCTGCAATATACATATCTGACAAAGGACTTATATCCAGAATATATAAAGAACTTCTATAAACCAATAAGAAAAAGACAGACAATCTAATTTTAAACGTGGGCAAAAGACTTGAATAGCCACTTCACAAGAGACCATGGAAGTAGTCAATAAGCATATGAAAGGTGCTTAAATTCATTAGTCTTCAGGGAAAGGTGATTTTATAACCACAATGAGATCCTTCTAGAGAGCCACCAAAATGTCTAAAACTAAAAGCACTGACATTGCCAAGGGTTGGCGAGGATGTGGAGTACCGGTAACTCTCATACTTTGCTAGTGGGAGTTTAAATTGGTACAACCACTTTGGAAGACTGTTTGGTAGTGTGATGGCCCCGGTGGTACACCACTCAGATCTCCCTTCAAGAGACCCTGTTGCAAGGAGGCTAGCTGGCCAGTAGCCTCCAGCTAGTTGCACCTTTGGTGTTCATGCTGAGGCCATGCTCTCCCCAGGCTATTCCCAGCCAATGACTGTGCATGGCAGGGGCACTAGATCTGGGCCATTCCTGCCTTGCAAACGGCTCCTATAATGAACAGTCTTTACTCTGGACTCCTTGTCAGCCTGGCTGAGACTGCAGAGCTCTCACAGTGGTCAGACTTGCATTGTGGGCCGGAGGCTCTCCATGCCTGCTCTGCTCCCTCTCTCCTTTATCCTTCACAGGCATTGCCCCCTGTAAATCTCTTGCACATCTAATTCCACCTTGGCATCTGCTTTTTGAAGGACCTGAATTGACAGAGGCAGTATTTACTAATACTGTCTGACTCTGAGTCCACTCCTGGATATATTCCCAAAAGAAATGAAGGCTATGTCCACCAAAAGATGTTCCGTCTCCTAAAAACAAGCCAAATGTCCATCAACAGTGGACAGAATGGATAAATAACATTGCATTTATTCATATAATGGACTATTACACAGCAATGAAGATAATAATAGCTATGTACAATAACATGGATAAACCTCACAGACATAATGATGAGTAAAAGAAGCCAGATGATCAACAGATCTCATTAAGTGAGTAAAGATTCCAGAAGGAGGGGGGTTGTAGGACAATGAGTCCACTTAGATTTATGAAAACCATTAGAGAGTTAGAGTGGTGATCTTTCTGAGGACTGTGGTAGGCACACTTTAAATGGCTCCCAGTGATCCTCTCTCCTGGTATTCATATCTTTGTGTAATTGCCTCCCTTTCAGCATGGACTGGACCTAGGCTTCTAGGTTTTTCTTTTTTTTCTTCCAGCTTTATTGCGATATAATTGGCATAGAACATTGTGTAAGTTTAAGATGCACAACATGATGATGAGCTATATGTATACATTTTGAAATGATTACCACAATAAGGTTAGTTAACATATCCATCACCTCACATAATTTTTTTGTGTGTGAGAACATTTAAGATTTACTCTCTTAGTAACTTTCAAGTATATGATACAGTATTATTACCTATAGTCACTATGCTGCACATTAGATCCCCAGAACTTATTCATCTTATAATTGGAAGTTTGTACCCTTTGATGAACATCTTCCCATTTCCCCCACCCCCCTACTCCCTGCCAAGCACCAATCTACTCTCTGTTTCTATGAATTCAGCTTTTTTAGATTTCACATATGAGTGAGATCATACAGTGTTTGTCTTTTTCCGTGTGACTTATTTCACTTAGCATAATGCCCTCGAGGCTCATCCATGTTGTTTCAAAAGGTAGGATTTCCTTCTCTTTTATGGCTGAATAACATTCCATTGTGTGTACCTACCACAGTTACTTTATCCATTCATCCTTCAACGGACACTTAGGTTGTGGACTAGATTCTAAGTAATAGAATATGTAAACGTGATGCACTGTCTCTTCCAAGATTAGGTACAAAAAAGACTGACTTTTGGGCCAGCCCCGTGGCTTAGAGATTAGGTGCGCGCGCTCCACTACTGGTGGCCCTGGGTTCGGATCCTGGGCGCACACCGACGCACCGCTTCTCCGGCCATGCTGAGGCCGTGTCCCACAGACAGCAACTAGAAGGATGTGCAACTATGACACACAGCTATCTACTGGGGCTTTGGGGGAAAAAAAAAGGAGGAGGATTGGCGGTGGATGTTAGCTCAGAGCTGGTCCTCCTCAGCAAAAAGAGGAGGATTAGCATGGATGTTAGCTCAGGGCTGATCTTCCTCACAAAAAATAAATAAATAAATAAAAAAGACTGTTACTTTCATCTCCCTCTCTCTCTTATCCCTTGCTCTCGGGGGAGATAGCAGCTTCTTATGGAGAGGCACAGGTGGCCAGGAACTGACAGATCCAGACAACAGCCAGAGAGGACCTGAGGCCTGCCTGTCAACCACCAGGTGAATGAACTTGAAGAAGGATTTTCCAGCCTTGAGATGCTTGCGGCCTTGCCAACACCTTGACTGCAGCCTTGTAAGAGACTCTGAGCCAGAGGACCCAACTAAATGGCACTCAGATTCCTGACCCATGGAAACTGTGAGAAAATAAGTTTTTTTTTTTTTTAAGCTGCTTAGTTTGGGGTAATTTGTTGCCCCAAAATAGATTAATACAAGGACATTGATTACTCAAAATCACTATATAAAGCTTCTGAAATCTCTTTGAGAGCTGCAACCAGGAAGAAGCTAGCACTCTCTAAGAATGGTGTGTTTCTTTCTTGTTAGAGATAGTGAGAATAACACACAGGTGTTTTCCTTTAAGTTTTGGCCACCAGGAAGCTCAGAGCCAAATTTATGGCTCAGTTTTAGTAATTATACAAGACCCTATGGCCTGCTTATCTGTGTTCTTACACCTGTTCTTCCCTTTTATTCTGACTTGTCTTTTTCTTTGACCTGAGTTTTTAGTTCACTTTTATATTTTCCTATATTACATGAATTATTTTAAGCCATCTCAAATTCAGCCTCCAGAGAAGCAAGGCATTCATAAATAATTTTTTTAAATTGGTGTCATAATACTTTATAACATGGTGAAATTTCTTTTCTTTTTTATTTATTTATTTTTTCCCCCCAAAGCCCCAGTAGATAGTTGTATGCCATAGCTGCACATCCTTCTAGTTGCTGTATGTGGGACTCGGCCTCAGGATGGACAGAGAAGTGGTGCCTCGGTGCGCACCCGGGATCCGAACCCGGGCCACCAGCATCGGAGCGCGCTCACTTAACCACCAAGCCACCGGGCCGGCCCTGAAATTTCAGTTGTACATTATTATTTGTCAGTCACCATATATATGTGCCCCTTTACGCCTTATGCCCACCCCTAACCCCCTACCCCTCTGGTAACCACTAATCTGTTCTCTTTGTCCATGTCATAAATAATTTTTAAAACATAGTTACGTTTGCACCTGTTGAATGCGAGGTGCCTGGAGGTAGTGGTGAGGAAGACCAGGTCATGGAAGCGTGGCTCTGGAGCTCTGGGCATTGGCCAGGGTTAATTTGGATTGGGTCACAAAATATCAAGTGATAATGACAAAAAAGGAAAAAAGGATGGCAATTGATCACCACCCCCAGGGGGAGGGGCCAAGGGCTTACCCAACCACACACTGTGGTATCTTTGAAATTTATTCATTGCTCCCCTGGGGCCCTCCCGCGCCACCCCGCCCCGCCCCGCCCCGCCCCCTCCCGAAGCCCCGCCCCTCCCCGTCTATGGCCCCTCCCCTCCCCGCGGCCCCGCCCTCCGCGCGCGCCGCGCCGCCTCTGTCTCCGCCTGCGGGCCCGGCCTCTCTGGCGGTTGCGCGCTCCGCCCTCTCCCTCCGCGCCCGCGCGCGCCTTCTCCGCCCTGCCGGGCTCTCTCCTTTCGGGGCGGTTGGGCCCGCGCCTGTGGGGGCGGGGCCCGGAGGAGGCGGTCGAGCCAATGGGGCGCGGCGGTGGTGGCGGTGGCGGCGGCGGAGGCGGCGGCGGTGGCGGCGGCGGCTGGGTCGGGCCCCGACGGGCGGCGGCGGCTGAGCTGGAGGCGGCGGGAGGCGGCGGCGGCGAAGGAGGCGGCAGCGGCGGCGGAGGGGGGAAGATGGCGGCGCCCGTCCTGCTGAGAGTGTCGGTGCCGCGGTGGGAGCGGGTGGCCCGGTATGCAGTGTGCGCCGCCGGGATCCTGCTCTCCATCTACGCCTACCACGTGGAGCGGGAGAAGGAGCGGGACCCCGAGTACCGGGCCCTCTGCGACCTGGGGACCTGGGTGAAGTGCTCCGCCGCCCTTTCCTCCAGGTAGCCCGGCTGGGGGGAGCGGGCCGGGAGCGGCCAAGCGGGGCGAGGGCGGAGGCTGGGGGTGGGGAGCGCGCGGCGGGCGCTCGGGCCTGGGGGGCGGCGGGGACCGGGCCGCGGAGGGACCGACGGCGCGGCGAGCCTCGCCAGGGGCCGGGGCCGGGGGGCGGTGACTGGGAGCTCCGGTCCGGGGGGCGGCCCGAGTACAGGCCGCCGGGGCGGGGGTGGCGGGGCCGCGAGACCGGCGAAGAGGGATGAGGTGGCAGAGTGCAGCCGGGAGGCCGGAGCGGACCGGGAGCAGTTGAGCAGGCTGGGGCCGGGCTGGGAAGGAGCGAGAGGGGTTCGCGGAGGGTGGGTCCCGGCCAGCTTGACGGATTTCCTAGTTCTCGCTTGGGGAGGCGGGTCGGGGTTGTGCGACCCTGCCAGAGGGAGTAGCGAGGTCAGCGTCCACCCCTTGTCCCGAATCGCTGCAGCCCGAGGCTGTGCGGCCGGCGTGGGCTCCGGGGTTGCATTTCCCACTGTCTTCCCGGTGCTAGGACAGGTGTTTCCGTGGTCGGGCCTTTTTGTACTCTACAGCGCTAATGAGAATTTGCAGACTTCTTGAAACGGTGACATTTGCGGACAAACACGAATTTGACCCTACTCTGGAAGAAGATACCAGCACTTAACATATCTGATTTTCTGGATTCCCTCACGTATATGTCAGTGTGCCTAGGAGGGGGAAATGGCCTGAGCTTGGGTCTAATTTAAGCTTAATTTGAGTAAAATATGAGTATGTCATGTGTAGTGATGATATTTTGGGCATTAGGTAACTTTTAAACGTTGTTGATTAGTATAGTGGGATACCCACTGAAGACTAAAAATACACGCATTGCTAAACTGGAGGGATTGGTTTGTTTTACTGATAATTTTAGGTTTTTAAAAATGTAGGCCATTTATCTGTTACAGTTTATTTTCTGCATTAGATTTTCTTAGGCAAGTTACTTTGAAAAAAAGAGGAATTTACATCGTAAAAGTGGCTGCTTTTTTTTGAGGAGAGTTCATTAAAGTAGCATAAGTGAAAAAAATGATTTCAAAATTGGTAGGTTACAACTTTAATAGAGACGTACTATGCGTAATATTTTGAATTTGTTAACAGTCAGATTTGAGCAGTTTCTTCTGTTGATCTGTAAATTGCTAGGTAGACAGTAATGTATAGCTCACTAGTTTATTTTGACCTACATGTTAGTGATTACATGAACAAGCTAGCACTGGAGTTTGTCTTGTTACTATTTACAAACTTCAGGCTGCCTGTCTTTTCCACTTAGCCTTTTGCATGGACCAGGTGCCCTAACTCACTTGCCCTTAAACCAAAATCTTGTAGCTTTGTAGTGGGAAAATAGTCATTATTGCTACATTAAACATAATGCGTTTAAAATGTAGGTATCAGTTAACAGTTAAAATATGTCAAAAAAACTCACATTTGTTGTTGGGTATTTTGAACCAAGTTAACAGACTTAATAGACTCTCAGATACCTTTTGAGAACCACTGAGTATTTTATGCAGACATCTTAATGTTATTTTCACTATCCATTGGACAGAACTTTTATACTTAAAAGTACCTTGTACTCAAAGTTAGTTGAATAAATGCATAGTGAAAAGACTATGCAGTATATTTCAAGTATTTAAAAAAAGAAATAAAAATAACTTTTCATAATAGATTAATAGGGAATTTAGGCAGAATTATTACCAGTTTTGGATTTTGGAAACATCGTAGTCTATAATAAATTTAACTGGACCTTTTAACATTTGGGCATGGAAGAGTGCTTTATGTTATCCAAACTGTATGTTTAAGTTCTTAAAATTAACTTTCCTTTGGAAAAGAGTGTTTTTGAACCATGTAGTAAGTATAGACTATAAATATTTGCAGTTATATATCCTGCAAGATCCAGGTTTTTGTGCTCTTTTTTTTTTTTTTAAATAAAGCACCATAGGGCCGGCCCCGTGGCTTAATGGTTAAGTGCGCTCGCTCTGCTGCTGGCGGCCCGGGGTTCGGATCCCGGGCATGCACCAACGCACCACTTCTCCGGTCGTGCTGAGGCCGTGTCCCACATACAGCAACTAGAAGGATGCACAGCTATCACATACAACTACCTACTGGGGCTTTGGGGGAAAAAAATTAATAAATAAAATTAAAAAATAAATAAAATAAATAAATAAATAAAGCACCATAACAGATGTTAGCTCAGGGACAGTCTTCCTCAAGCAAAAAGAAGATTGGCAACAGATGTTAGCCCAGGGCCAATCTTCTTCACCAAAAATAAATAAATAAATAAAGCACCATAAATAACATCAAGTAGTATATCAAAAGTATATGTAAGACTAAAAATAACTAGATCTTTATAGTTTTAAATGTGAATTTAATATGTTGTGACTGAAGCTAATGTTTAATTGTGTAGCTGTGTACTTAAAATATTTTAAATTTGATGCCCCCTAAAGGAGGATAGGTAAGAAATAAGACATGCTGATAGAAGTAAATAGCTTATTTGCCATGTACACAATAAAATTATTTTCAAGGAATTTATCCAGTTTGATCAGCCTGTTTATGAACTAATTTCAAAACCATATATATAATATATGTAATATATATATATACACACACACGTGTGTGTGTGTGTGTGTGTGTATATATTTAATGGAGATACAGAAATTTGGAAATTAAAGTGGCCTGAGTCTGATTTGTCGACCACTTTTCTTTTGGAAGTAGGTAAAATAAACATGATTAAAAGTTTTTATTTTGTCAAAGTGAAAAAGGCTTTAAATAAAAACAGATTATTGGAGACCTCTAGTTCTTTTTATTTGGTATAAGTATTGATTGCCGTTTAGTAGGATTAAAAAATGTAACTATTTTAGGAGAAGAAAGTTTGAATCCAGATTCGAGTGAGTACAACTGAAGATAAAGGATGAGAAAAGTTAACCAGTGAAAAGAATCCTGAGGAAAGTCCTCTGCCAGAATCCAGTGTTGACTCATGTGACTTTGAACTCCTGAAATTCACTTTATTCTTATTTCTCAGTCTTCAGGTGTCCTAATAGAATGGAGATTAATGAGAGAATCTTGAGGAGTGAGTGTGTGTGTTTTGGGAGGCATCGTTGTCGAAGGAAGTAGTTCCCAGACTTTTGGATTTCAAAAGAAATATTTCCCCCCAAATTGGGAGGCTGCAATAGAGTTGCCCATTTTTCTGTTTTGCCAGGTATAGTCAATAAAAACAGCAACAATAACTCACACCACTATCGACTGTCACCATCATTTCATTTAAAAAAAAGGACATTTTAACTCAAATAATTTGAAAGAACAGAATCTCAGAATAAAAGACCTTTAAGTTGAATCATTTAGCTTTATTAAAAAGTTTACTTTCTTCTCCTTATTTTTATATAAATTAGTAACAACTGCTGCAGACCTGCACCAGCCTGCCAGCCAACATTAAGTAACCCCTGTCTGGTGCACTGAGCTCAGATCCAAAGATTCTGGGTGGGCTCCTAGCTCTGCCACTTGTGGGATTGTGACCTCAAACTAGTCACTTATCTTCATGGGGCCTCAGTTGCTTTGTATGTTAAATGGGGATATTAAAACCTACTTTGCCAGATGAATGGTAGGATTAAAGATGATACATCGAATAAATACATGGATGATACCTGGAAAAAAATATGTCCTCAATTATAGCTGTTGTCATTGCTTGGAGGTGTTACTTTTTTGGCAGTGTCTGATAATAAACACCTTTAAGTAGTATAAGTTTCTTGTTTTAGGTATAGTCATTTATGTATTTTCAATGTAAATTGTTCTAGTGTACTTCATTGCTCACTCCATGGCACACTTAAAGTCCATTTCAAACAATTTCAGAAGTGTGGCAAGAGAAACAACATGCAGAATATTTTTTATAAGTATTTCCTGTAAGTTACATTAGGTGCCTTCTACGAAGGGTTTTTTGTGTAAAAATAGTACAGATGATCTTGAAAGATTAATAGACTTGACAAATCTACAGTTCTTAAAACTGTAAAAATAGTGTTTGAAAACCAAGTCCTCAAAAAGCTGCCTTATTTTGCAAAATCTTGGGCTAGTACCTGTCTCCTGTCTTAAAAAAAAATAGCACCATCTATTTTTTTTTTTTTTTTTGCTACCTCCCTCTTTGAGATCATACATTTTTATAGTTAGGATAGAACCTAGAAGTCTTTGCCACTTCTCACTTTTGTCCAGCTAGACTCGGAGGTTAAATGACTTGCCCAAGGTAATGCAGTGGCAGACTGGGACTAGAAGCCTGGCTTCCAGAGTACTTGCTTAGTGTCCCCCCCACTGCCTCCATTTTTCAAGCATTTTTTGAAAATGGTTCAAATTCAAAAGATACTAAAGCATACACAGTGACGTCTCCTTCGTACCTGTTCCGCTAGAGATGCAGTTCTCCTTCCCCGTAAGCAGCCATGAAACTTTCCAGAGCTGTTTTATGCGTATACAAGCACAAATATGACCATATTATTCTCCCCATTTTTTAACTATAAAGTTACCATATTATATATTCTGATCTCTATGTTACTTTTTGCTAGCATTCTTTCTGTCACCACCATACTTTTAAGTGCTTACATTCATATTTGGTGGAATGTTAATAACTACTAGTAAAAGAAAAAATAAGTGCTAGTAAAAAAAATTTGTTCTAGTAGTTTTAACTAAGATGAGTTTAATAAATAAAGTATAGATTCTTATGATATTGTTTCGTGGTATGGAAATTTCAGAAGTATGAGCTCAAAGAGTACAAGAGGAATAGAGAGATATCACAAAGAGGTGAATCTGGCTTGCCGTGTGATAGAGATAACCATTAATACTTAAATAATGCTTACCATGTGCTAGGCAGTGTTCTAAATGCTTTACATATATTATTTCATTCTCATAACAGTCCTATGAGGGACTTTTATCACCTTTTTCCAGATGAGAAAACTGAGGCACACAGAATGTAAGTGAAACTTGATTTAGATAATATAGTGGCAGAGGCCTGATTCTAACCCAGGCAGTGGCTAAAGAGTCCAAGCTCTTTACCACTACTTTAAATTCCATTTAGATCTAATATTGATATAGTGATAACCCTATTGGCCAAATTTTTTAAAATATGCAATCGTTGGTGCCATTATTTTTTTTACATCTGTATGCCAGAAATGCCTAGAGTTTATATTATAGCTTTTGCTTGTTTAGAGCAATCTTTTTGGAAAAGCAGAGACATTACTATGAAGGCATGTATTCAGGAAGAAGTAAGTTCCTAGAGTGTTTGCCTTCTAAGCCTAAACTTGTGAAGATAAGGCATTTGTCACACCTAGTTAGTGAACAGATATGTAGTGGGGTGAGCTATCAGGAAGACTTACCAGAATAGCCAAGGGAAGAAAGATTAAGTGGATCTAGGCACCTGGAGGTAAAGTGGGGAGCAGACAAAGAGTTAGTTTGAATTTGTACTGGGGTGGGGTAGACCTTTCTGAGAGAGGTGTTGAGTAAAATGGACCTCCTGTGCATAGAGACAGGAGAATTGAGCCTAGGGTGTGGTCCTGGCTAAATCACCACTCAGAACTAGAATTTCCTAGGGCCAGCCCGTGGCTTAGCAGTTAAGTGCGCGTGCGCTCAGCTGCTGGCGGCCCGGGTTCGGATCCCGGGTGCGCACCGACACACCGCTTCTCTGGCCATGCTGAGGCCGCGTCCCACATACAGCAACTAAGCTGCACATAGATGTGCAGCTATGACATACAATTATCTACTGGGGGCTTTGGGGGAAAAAAATAAAGAATTCATTTCCTTGATGATTCAGAAGAACTCTGGGGAACAGCGTGAGGAAAGGCAGAAAATGGTGGCCATTTGAGGGGAATAGTGAGTGGTCATATTTGAATGTAACATGGCCTCACCTGGGTTGGGAAAGGACTGGAATCGAGATTGTCCAGAAGAATGCAAAACCAGGCATTCTTGTTAACCACCTATTCTTGTAAACATAGGGGTTTCTCTTCTATGCGGTATTTGTACTAGATTTCACTAGACTTGTACTAGATTATCAGTTTTCAAAATTTGTTCCCCAGAATTCTAGTAATGTGGCAGTACAACAGGGATTTCATAAGCATTTGATTCACATTTTAAACTTTAAAACACTGTAAACATTTACATGCATTCAAATGTATATCAGGCTAGATTTTAACACAGTAAAGACCCCTGATTTGTACTGCCAGGTTATCTCAAAGGGGTTATGCTAGGTGAAAAAAAAAGAGCCAGTCTTAAAAGATTACATACCATATGATTGCATTTATATAACATTATTGAAATAAAATTATAGACACAGAAAACAGATTCGTGGTTGCCAGGAGTTAGGAATGTGGGAAGGAGTGGTGTGGTTAAGGAGGTAGCATGAGAGAGCCTTGTGGGGAGGAAACACATCTGTATCTCAAGAACTACACACACACACACTCTCTCTCACACACACACACACACACACACACACACACAAGCGAGTGCATGTAAAATGGGTGAAATCTGAATAAACACGTCTGTATCTCAAGAACTACGCGCGTGCGCGCACACACGAGTGCATGTAAAACGGGTGAAATCTGAATAAACTGGATTGTACCATTGGGGAAGGTTAGGTGAAGGGTGCTTGAGACCTTGTGCATTTTTTGCAAATTCCTGTGATTTGTAATTATTTTAAAATAAGTTAACAAAAAAGCAATGTATTTAGAATATTTGAGGGAAAAGCAGCAAAAGGAAAAAAATTAAAATTATCCATAATGCCAACACCTAGGATAACAATCTTTGTAATAGTTTCTTGCTTTCTTTGTTCATATACTTGAATTTTTAAAAGTTCTGTTGATATGAAAGATTGTGGCTTTATATTGGTATTTTAAAAATTCAGGGCAGTGCTTGTTTGCTCATGTAAAATTAAATAAGCGTATTCACTACTACAAAACTCATTGCATTATGCAATAACATGTGACTGCCTCATGCATAATATCCTGATGTCACGATTAGTATATATTTTAAGATTATTTTTTACCAAAATATTTGTGATTACCAAGTTTTCTCATTCCTTAATATTATTAGAGATTTAATTTAGAAATGTTCTACTTCTTAGACTTCTGGACAGGTGTAATAAAATCCTTACATAGCATTAATGTACTGTTTTTTTAAAAAAAGCAAAAAACTCTTTATCATTTGCAATCGCTAATCTCTGTGAATCAGGTTTTTTTTTGATACTGTGCGATCAAAACAAAACAAATTTGCCCCAGTCATCCATAATTTAAAGTTTGTGTTCATCAGAAGAGCTTTGTTGTAAATGTCATAAATTTGAGCTTTTAAAATACACTGATAGAATAAAGTACTGCTTTAACTTGTTTCTCATATTGCAGATCCACATAAAACTTCATTTAGAAAAAAGTTCTTTAGCTAAAAAAAATTTTAAAGCCATTGGATTATGATCTATATAGTTTCTTTTGTTGTTAGCATCTATAACTTAGGGGAATTTTAAGGACAGTGTTGTCACAGTTGTGTGATTTTTAGAAACGATCATTGTATATTTGAGAAGTAAAATAGTGGAAGATCCATGACAAAATAGGAATTAAAGTGGAGTATACTCAACTCCACTGTGTTTTGAGAGTTTGATTTATTTCCTCCTGTGCATTGTGCTAATAGTTAAGATCACAGACTCTAGAGCCCAAGAGTACCTGGGTTGAAATCTTGGCTCCATAACTTGATCTCTCTCTCATCTCAGTTTCCTCCCCCATATAATGAGGATAATAATAGTGTCTAATTTAGGATTATTGTGAATATGAAGTGCACCAATGCACCAATACCTGAAACTGTCTTAGCACAGTGCCTGGCACAAAAGAAACTTCTCATAAAACTTCACTATTATTTTGAAACATGGTTGAGATCATACTGTATGTATTTTATATCTTTTTTCCTCATTTAACATGTCACAATTATTTTCTCATGTCGTTAAAAATTGCACCAGTAATGTAAGAGAATGTCTGATGCCCTGTACCTGTGTACCCTTGCCAGTACTGGGTGTTCTCATTTTTTAGATGTTTATCAATTTGATATATCAAGAATGTCATCTCATTGTTTTTTTGTGTGTGTGTTTTTTTTTTGTGAGGAAGATCAGCCCTGAGCTAACATCTGTCGCCAATCCTCCTCTTTTTGCTGAGGAAGACTGGCCCTGGGCTAACATCCGTGCCCATCTTCCTCCACTATATGGGACGCCGCCACAGCATGGCTTGACAAGCAGTGCATTGGTGCGCACCTGGGATCTGAACCCCAGGCCACCGCAGCAAGGTGCGTGGACTTAACCACTACGCCACCAGGCCAGCCCCTCATCTCGTTGTTTTGATTTGCATTTTTCTGCCAAACATAAGAAAAGTTTAATGGTGTTCACATTTTTATTAAGTGTTTACGTTGCTTCTCTTGAGTCTTGCCTGTATAGATCTTAGAATTTTTTATATTGATTTAGACAAATGCTTTATATATTTAAAGGATATGAATATTTTATTATATTTGTTAATATTTTTGCCATTTTAGTTCTGTTTCATTAATTTCTATAGTACATAGGGTTTTTTTAAGTATGTGAAAAATTTAACGATTTTTCTTTATAATTTTTTTCCATAGGATTTAAGTTTAGAAGGGCATTTCTCATTCTGATATCAGATGAATGTGTAGTTATAATTTCTTTTAGTTTTGAAAAAAATTAATTCCTTCATCATTTAGAATGTAGGTTATCAGGTGTTAGATGAGTCTGTAACCTAATTTTTTACAGACATATGTTTAATAGGCATTTATATTTCTTCTGGCTATTGCCTTTTCATATCTTTGCCCATTTTTTCCCTTCTGGGTTGTTCCTGCCTTTTTTTTCTTATTGGTTAGCAGGAGTTCTTTAGATATCACAGTAGTTAAGTTTTTATTATAAGTATTACACATATTTTCTCCTAGTTTCTCACTTGTCCTTTAATTTCATTTATGGTATCTTTGTAGGTTTTGAGTTTTTTTTCTTTAATCTTGTTTAGCTAAATCTCTACCATCTCAAGTTTTTTTTTTTAACTCATATATTTTGTTTGAAATTTTTTTTTCATATTTAGCTCTTTTAGTTTGTGTGGAATTTTTGTGTTTGGTGTGAGGTAGGGATCTAACCTTTTTCTCAATAGATAGGCTTTAGCTTAACACCGTTTACTGATTTGTCCATATTTGAAATGCCACAAAAATTTCCTTATACACATAGGGCCTTTTTCTGGATCCTCATTTCTGTTCCAGTCGTGTTTGTCTGTGTTTCCACATAGTTCCATTACCACATGTCCCCTTCTCCCCTCCCCTGTGACTTCATATAGTAAATTTGATATCTGGTAGGGCAAATATACTTGTTTTCAAAATTTTCTTAGTTATTCTCATTTACTGTTTTGGGTGAATTTTAGAATTGATTTTGTTCAGCTCTAAAAAAAAAAAAAAATCCCCTTGAGATTTTGATTAGAATCGTATGAATTTATAGATGAATTTGGGAAGGAGTCAGTCTTCACTCAACTCTTCCTATCAAGGAACAAACATATGTATCTTTCTATTTATTCTGGAGTTGCTAATCTGATACCATTTTAACCTAGATGCCCATTGTGGTTTGTTTTGGTTTTGTTTTATATGTGATTTATGTGGTGCTAGAAATTGAGAAATTTTGTGATGATATTCTGGTCAGAGATCCCAGGAATATTAGAATTCTCTCCAGTCTACAGTCACTATTTTCAAGTCTATAGAGTCCCTGAGGGAGAGATTTGTATTATATATTTGTACTGGCAAATGAAAAACCAAAATGCTTTGCATTTTATTCTTAACTAGGACTTGGGCACCAAACTCCAAGACAAAAGACTGGAATGAGCCCAGCTGGTTCATGTGGGGATGCTGTTTTTTCAATCTAGATAAGCTTAATTTGTTTCAAAGTGAAACAGGCCATGAGATGGACACCTTCCCCCCTCCTCCCCCCCATCTCCCCAGTTCTCAAACATAGCTAGCTGTTTCCCTTGTGCTGTGAGCAAAGGCTGCTCTAACTCATTCCTATCAATGCTCAGGGCCATGTAACCAGAGAGAGCCCATTTGCCCTGGCTGACTGCTGATCTGGCCTTGGCCACCTGCCTCTGGCCTTTTCTGCCCAAGTAGTAGGTTTGGCCCTGGCTCCCACTTGGAGAAGAGAAAGCCGTCTCTTGAAGGCTTCTCATACCACTTCAGTCACATGGAAAAAGCAGAAAAGCGAGCCCGCACTTGTGTACTGACCTTGTAATGATGAGTCTACCCAGTAGTGCACAGACCCAGTCAGTGCTCTCAGATCTGTCTTCTTCCTTCCTGAGAGTCAGGCAGAAAGAAGAATGAGAGGGGCCTTGATTCCTCACTTCTCAAGATGACACAAAAACTTTCAGCCATTCTCAGAAGCATTGATTTTCTCTTGGGTTGCTGCTTGTCTCAAATCAACCAGAAAGAGGTGGAGTAAAAAATACTGGCTTGCTGAGTATTGCACATAATCCATATCCTTTCTCAACTATGCATCAACTCTTCCCTTGCTTAATGATTCATGGCATGTTCTTGATTTTACTCCTACTGCTTGGTTTCTTCTCAGTTTGTTTTGCTGGCTTATCCTGTACCTGCCCATTAAATGTAGGGCAAGGATCAGCCCCACACGCTCTTGTCAGTCTTCTTTCCCTAAACAATCACATCCACGTCCATGGCTTCACTTATGGATGAATCTAAAATTTATGTCTCTAGCCTGGACCTCTCTTTTGAGCTCTAGATCTGCATATGTAATTGCCTCCTGGACATCCCTATTTGGTTGTCTCAAAAGTACTATAAATTCATCATGTCCAAGATCTAATTCATATCCTTTCCCTGAGAATGCTGTTTGCTGTCTCACTGAAAGGTGTCACCACCCAAGCAGTTGTGCAAGTCAGAAGAACCTGGGAGTTGTTCTTGGTTGTTTCTCCACCCTCCCCTCCATCACCAAATCCAATCAGTCGTCAGGTCCAATTGATTTTTTTAACCTTTTTTGTTTTGATTTGTTACATACAAAAAAGTCATTGAGCTGTGTCTCTTTTTGTGATGTAATAGTTACAAAGGATAACCTTTGTAACTAACATTCAGGTCATTAAATAGATGATTGTCAGAGCTCCAAAAAGCCCTCCCTAAACTCCCTCCTTATCAACTATACTCTTCCTCTCCCTCAAGAGTAACCTCTGTCCTGACTTTTATGATAACCACTTTCTTGCTTTTCTACCTGAGGTTGTATCTGAACTTGCTGGTTTAGTTTTGCCTGCTTTTTCCACTTTATATAAATGGAACCATTTAATTTGTATTCTTTACTTTGGCTGCTTTCATTCAACATTATTTTGTGGTATTCATCCATGTTTTATGGAGTTGTAGTTTATTTGTCATCACTGAATATTCTATTACATGAATATATCACGATTTATTTACTCTTTTTGGAGGGACATTTATTATTATTTTTATTTATTTATTTATTTTTTGGTGAGGGAGATTGGCCCTGAGCTAACATCTGTGCCCATCTTCCTCTATTTTGTATATGGGATGACGCCACAGCATGGCTTGATGAGTGGTATGTAGGTCGGCGCCTGGGATCCGGGCCTGCACACCCCAGTCTGCCGAAGTGGTGCGTGCGAACTTAACCACTATGCCACCAGGCCGGCCTCTGGAGGGACATTTAAATTGTTTTCAATTTGCAGCGATTATGAATAATGCTGCTATAAAAATTTTTATGTATCTTCAATTTTAGTTGGTAATGCCCTGTTATTCCACCTCTTTGCCAAGGCTTGGAATTATCAATCTGTTAAAGTTTTTTAACTAATATAATGGATTTTTGTGTGTAATTGAGGTACGTTTCATATAGAATAAAATGCAAAAATCTTAAATGTACAGCTTGAAGAATTTTTTACATAGGTATGTACCACTACCTGGATGAAGATACAGAACATTTCTATCACCCCAGAAAGTCCTCTCATGTTCCTTTCCAGTCAGAAGCTGTTATTCTGACAATGCTGTTTTGACTTCTACCACTATAAATTCGTTTTGCCTATTGAACTTCACGTAAATGGGCTCATAACAGTATGTACTCTTTTGTGTCTGGCTTCTTTTGCCCAGCACAATAATGTTTTTTGCATTTCATCCAAGTTGTTCGTTCTATTATTCTTTTTTTATTGCTGAATTCCATTGTATGATTATCATTTTCTTATTGGTTATTGTTTCTGGGTTTTGGCTATTGTGAATAAAGCTGCTATGAACATTCTCATGCAAATCTTTCTACGTATATAAACTCATTTCTCTTGGGTGTATATTGAGGAGTGGATTTTTGGATCATAGGGTAGGTGTTTAACTTTATTAGAAACTACGGAACAGTTTCCCAAAGTGGTTGTACTATTTAACAGTCTGTTTTGGTTTTAATTTGCATTTCCCTGATTACTGATGGAGTTGAGCAGCCTTTCATATGTTTATTCCTCATTGGATATCTTCTCTTTGAAAAGCTCATTAAAGGCTCATTAAAGTCTTTTGCCCATTTTTTTAACTGGTGTTCTGTCTTTGTCTTATTCGTTTGAAGGATATATATATCCTATATATATTTATTGAGATATCAGTATTGCAAATCTCCTCTTCCTCTTCCATTCTGTGGCTTGCCTTGCCTTTTCATTTTCTTACAGATATGTTTGGTTAACAGAAATTCTTAATTTTAGTGTAGTTAAATATATCAATCTTTTCCTTTATAGTCAGAGCTTTTTGTATCCTGGTGATGAAGATATTCCGTATTATTTTCTGTTATATTTTACCTTTCACATTTAGATCAACAATCTGTGGAATTTTTTTAATGGTGTGAGATATAGGGGTCAATTTAATTTTTTTCTTATATGACTATTCAATTATTGTGGCGCCACCACTTCTTGAAAAGACCATTCTCTCCTGTTCTGTAGTCTCTCTTGTCATAAATCAGCTGATTGTATATATAAGGATTTGTTTGGGTTCTCCTATCCCATTCTTCTGTTTGTCTGTCCTTGTGCCAGTGTGCCACTGTCCTAAGTACTCTATTTCAGTAGTTATCGGGGGACCATGTGGTGTCCCTGGGACTCTTGGGACTCTTTCAGAGGGTCCTTGATGTCAAAACTATTTTCATAGTAATAAAAAGGTATTTGCCTTATTCTATCTCATTCTCTCACGACTGTACAGTGGGTTTTCCAGAGGCTGCATGACATGTAATATTGAAACAGATTGAATACAGAAGCAGATATGAGAATCCAGCTGCCTGCTATTAAGACAGATATTGAAGAGACTTACAAAAATGTAAAACAATGCCACTCTTCTTGCTAAATTTTTTTGTTTTGGAAAAAAGTTATTTTTCTTTAAAAATATTATTTCTGTTAGCATGTAATGAATGAGTTTTTTATTATTTTTAAATGAATAAATATTTCAAAATTTTTTGTTTTAATTTCAAATGTGATAAATATGCTAGGTAAACTCACGTAAACTAAAGCTCTTTAGAGTCTCAATAATTTGTAGGAGTGTAAGACCAAAAAGTTTGGGAATTGCTACTCTAGTTTTATAAATCTTGAAATCCAGTAGATAATAAGTCTTGATTATTTGTGGCCCCTTGCATTTGCATATACATTTTAAAATCAGCTTGTGAGGTTCCACAAGAATACCTGTTAGGATTTTGATTGAAATTGCATTGAATAAGTTTAGGGATAATTGAAATCTTCCAATTCATGAACATTATCTTTTCCTGTGTTTTGGTCGTCTTTAATTTTTTTCTCAATAATGTTTTATAGATTTCTAAATAAAGGTTTTGCACATCTTCCTAATGAAACTTTTGAAGAAAAAAAGATCTACATAGAAATAAATTTAACGAGAAAATGAGAGAGATCTCTGAAAAATATTGTAAAACTTTACTAAGGGACGTAAAAGAATTGAATCAATGCTGAAGCATAACTTGTTCTTGGATAGGATAACTTTCACATTGGAAAGAGGTCAGTATCCTCTCTAAATTGCAATATTTCATATTGTTAGATACACTTTTGCATTTTCTCATTTCTAAAATTGAGATATGCCTTAAAATTGATGACATCTTTCATTCACTTTTGGCCATGTAGTAGTGGTGAAGAAGTTTTAGGAACATCTTAACCAATTTATTTTACTTATTTTTCTTTCATAAGCACAACTCATATGTGATATAAAGACAAAACAGTATTTAAGTCTAAAAGAGCCCTTTAAATAGGCATAAAATTAAAGTCCTCAGTCATAAGGCAGCATATGTTATAGTGTGGCAATATCTTTTTTAGTGCTACATAAAATAATTGTACATCTTACATTGAAAGTATCTGAGAGTTGATAAAATATAGTCTGTAAATTCAATGTAATCCCAATTAATATCTCAACAGGCTTTTCAAAACTGGATTCTAAAGTTTATATGAAGGAACGAAAGTGGAATTTTTCATAAAAGTTATGAAAATCAATATTCGTGCAGGGAGGATTAGTGCTGTTCAAGTCTGTGTTAAAGCTAAAGTAATTAAGAGCACCAGAGTAGACAGGTTATCACTGGAACAGAGTTGAGAGTACTGAAGTAGCCTCATGTATAGACATGTTATATGTGATAAAGATGAAAACAATGAATTCTTCAATAAATAATATTGGGTCAACTGAGCTGTTTGGGAAAAAAGAAAGCTAGCTTGCTATCTAACCTAAAAAAAGATATAATTCGCAGATAGGAAAAGTACACTCATTTTAAGGGATCAACTCAATAAATTTTTATGTATGTGTATACAAAGTATCCACCACCTAGATCAACATACAGACTATCTCTAGCATCCCAAAGTTCTCCCTTATGCTTCTCCCAGTCAATACCACCTCCCCCAAGGGTAACCACTTTTCTGACCTCTATCTATAGATTAGGTTTGCCTGTTTTTGATCTTCAAATAAGTCGAATCATATAGTAAATCTTCCTTTTTGTCTAGTTTCTTTTCCTTAAAATTATGTCTATGAGATTTATTATGTTGCATATAGCAGTTCTTTTTTATTGTTGTATAGTATTATGTTGTGTTAGTATGCCACACTTTATTCTATTGTTGATATATTTTTGGGTTGTTGACATTTTTTGGCTAAAATGAATAAAACTACAAAGAACATTCTTGTACATGTTTCATGGGCATAAGTACTCATTCTGTCAGAATTGAGTGGAACTGCTGGGTCCTAGGGTATATGTATGTTTAATTTTAGTATATATTGCCAAACAGTTTTCCAGAGTGACTGTACCAGCTTATGTTCCCACTAGCAACTAATGAAAGTTCTAGTTGCTCTAAGTTTTACAAACCCCAGAAACCATAAAGAAAAAAAGTTGATGAATTTTCATAAAGATAGACAAAACCTATGCATGGCAAAAATTAGCATAAACAAAGTTGGAACTCCAAAGATGAACTGGGGGGAAAAAATTGCCCTGCATCGTGTTCAAGGAACTAATTTCCTTTAAAAAAAAACCCAGGAGTCCTTTTAAATAAGTACAGAAAAGACCAACAACTCAACAGACAAGTGGGCATAGGACACTGAAAGACAGTTGAAAGTAAAGACAAATAGTCCTTCAATAGGAAATGATCCTCAATTTCAGTCATAATAAGAGAAAAGCGAATTGAAACTATTAAAAGCATTTTTAATATATCAGATTGGCAAAGATCAAAAAGTTTGATTAACTTGGCTGAAATGTAGAGAAATAGCTACTTCCATATAGTAATGGTAGGATTATTCTTAACTATGGAGAGCAGGTTGATAATATCCATTAAAATTAAGAATGTGGGGCCGGCCCCGTGGCTTAGCGGTTAAGTGTGCGCGCTCCGCTACTGGCGGCCCGGGTTCGGATCCCGGGCGTGCACCCACGCACTGCTTCTCCGGCCATGCTGAGGCCATGTCCCACATACAGCAACTAGAAGGATGTACAACTATGACATACAACTATCCACTGGGGCTTTGGGGAAAAAAAGGAGGAGGATTGGCAATAGATGTTAGCTCAGAGCCAGTCTTCCTCAGCAAAAAAAAAAAAGAGGAGGATTAGCATGGATGTTAGCTCAGGGCTGATCTTCCTCACAAAAAAAAAAAAATTAAGACTGCACATACCCCAAGCGTAGTGTGGATAAATAATGATTTATTTACACAGTGGAATATTATAGAGAACAAGGATAAATTAATTACAATTCAGACACAGTATAGATGATTCTAATAAACATAATGTTGAGTGAAAGACAAAAATATGAGTTCAAAAATAGACAAAATTAATCTGTGGTATTAGAAGTCAGGGTAGTGTTACTATTGGGAGAGCTCACTGAAAAGGAACACAAGAGGGGCTTTGGGGACTTGTAATGTTCTATATCTTGATGTGGGTACTGGCTACATCGTTGTGTTTACATTGGGAAAATTCATCAAGCTATAAACTTAGAATTTGTGTACTCTTCTGAATATGTGCTATACTTCAATAACAATTTTAAATAAATAAAAATAGTGTGTATACACAGTTATAAAGAATGCACATACTCTTTATTTTAGCAATTCCCTTCTATGCTTGTAAACACACACATACCTATATGTACACAGTTGTATATATGGGGGTTTAAATAGTATGAAGACATTCATTGCTGTGTTTGTAATAGTAAAATTTTGGACAAAACTTAATTATCCATCAGTGGGGAACTGGTAAAATAACTAATGGTATAGTCATACAGTGAATTAGTAGCAGCTCTTTTTTTTTTTTTTTTTTTTTTTTTGTGAGGAGGATCAACCCTGAGCTAACATCCATGCTAGTCCTCCTCTTTTTGCTGAGGAAGACCGGCTCTGAGCTAACATCTATTGCCAATCCTCCTCCTTTTTTTCCCCCCAAAGCCCCAGTAGATAGCTGTATGTCATAGTTGCACATCCTTCTAGTTGCTGTATGTGGGACGCGGCCTCAGCATGGCCGGAGAAGCGGTGCGTCGGTGTGCGCCTGGGATCCGAACCCGGGCTGCCAGTAGCGGAGCGTGCACACTTAACCGCTAAGCCACGGGGCCAGCCCAATAGCAGCTCTTAAAAGGAGTAAGGCAGTTCTAGGTGAACTAATTTAAAAACATCTCTAAGATAAATGAAAGACCAAGGTGCATGAACAATATATGTGGTATGCTACTCTTTCTGTGGGTTTTTTTTTTAAGGCATATACATACAAGCATATGTAAACAGAATATCTCTGGAAGGATAGAAAAATATATTAACACTGGATCTTTCTGAGAAGTGGGTGGCTGGGAGCCAAAATGGGAGACATTTCCTCTGTATACTATTTTGTGACTTTAAAATTTTTAATTGTGGCAAAATATACATAACATAAAAATTTCTGTCTTAACCATTTTAAGTATACAATTCAGCACTGTTAAGTGTATTCACATTGTTGTGCAACCAATCTCCAGAACTTTTTCATACTCATTAAATAATTTCTCATTTCCTTCTCCCCCTGACCCCTGGCAACCACCATTCTGCTTTCTGTTTTTGTGAATTCAGCTGCTCTAGATACCTCATAAAAGTGGAATCATACAGTATGTGTCTTTTTATGACTGACTTATTTCCGTTAGCATAATGTCCTCAAGGTTCATCCATACTATTTCCTGATCTTTGAGTTCTGTAACTTGTTCATTTATTACCTATTTTTAAAAGAGCATTAGAATAAAAAGGTATGACCTTATCATTCAGAGCTGGTTAATTTTATGGTAAAAAGTTGCTAGTGTGTATTATTCAGCTCAACCAACATTTATTGCCAGTTTTGGTAGCAAAACAACTTTATGCCAAAATGCAATTTGCTTATTTCACTATGTATTTCTCCTTTTTTCATCTATAGGTGCCAACCAAAATACAGGCTTATCAAGTCCCCAGCCTCTTGACTCTCAGTCTGCTCAGTAGTTTTTGCCTTGGGCTAATTGTCCAACTTTGGCCCCCTCCTCAAAATCTACGTCTTTACCCTGCTGCCACAATCTGGCTCTATGCCAAGGACATTGCTTCCTTTTTGCTGATTTCTCTTGTATCTCTGACCTCGAAAAAAAAGGGGTTTTCATTCTGCTAACTATTCAGTGCTGCTTGAGATCATTATTCTAGAGCCTTCTGCAGTAATATTGTTTTCCGTAAATTGAAACTCATTGTTTCCATTAGGATTGTTGACTGAGTGTGAAGACAGAGGAACAAGTTGAAATGACTCTGAAGTTTGTGGGTGGGCTTTGTGTGGTTAACTAGAACAAAGGGGGACTGGCAGGCTCCAGGTAGAAGATATTTGGTTTTTGAAAATATTGGCTTGAGATGCTGGCCTACGAAACAGCTGGAGCTGTGAGCTAGAAATAGGAATTTAGAAAATAACTTTTTGTTACAAATTTAGTGTGTGTCTATGTGTGCGTATGTAGAAAAGACAGAAAAATATAAAGAAAAAATGATAAAACAGAGATAATCATTCTTAACATTTTAATTGAATTAACTTCTGGTTTTCTTTTTTCTGGTTACATACATATAAAAGTACATACATAAACTCACATTTTTTTTTTTTTTTTTTTTGTGAGGAAGATCAGCCCTGAGCTAACATCCATACCAGTCCTCCTCTTTTTGCTGAGGAGCATTGGCCCTGGGCTAACATCTGTGTCCATCTTCCTCTACTTTATATGGGACACCGCCACAGCATGGCTTGACAAGTGGTGCATCGGTGCGTGTCGGGATCCGAACCCAGGCCGCCAGCAGCGGAGCGCGCGCACTTAACCGCTACACCACAGGGCCGACCCCTATAAACTCACACTTTAAAATGTAGTTGAAGTTTTTCCTTTTGTATTCTGCTTTTTTTCTTTGTGTTCTATTCATGAACGAAGACGTCCAAGGCCAGTTATGTATGGTGCTTCTGTTGTGTTAAGAGTCAGCAGCAAAAGGGGTCATAAATGAAATTGTGGGGTTTGTTGAAATCACACACGGTGAGATCCTGCACAGATGGATGAGAAAATATGGCAACGACAGAACTTTGGAAACTTGCCTGTATTTGAGGATTCAAGAATAAGAAATCATAATCAGAGAAGTAGGAGAATTAAGAGTTTAGTGTCAAACTAAGAGTGGACCAAATTCCAAGAAAAAAGGAGTAGTTAGCATTGTTAGATATTTTAAAAGGATAGAGCTTGATGAAGTCTAAGACGAAGGCTTTAGATAGGAAATTGTGAAATCACTGGTTGATTTACAAAATTTATTCTGTACAGAGATGATGGAATAATAAGGACTGAATTTACCTTTCTATCTTAAACAACTAGGAAACTAGACGATATATGAAATAACAGTTTGCAGACATTGAGTAACAGGCAACCTGGGACTGTGATCACTGAAAGAAGAGAAACAAACCTACTGTGCTCTCTGGTTGCCCCAATTTATTGTCTGGAGGTAGTTTTCAGGCTGCAGAGCAGAGATGGGAAATGCATATAGAGCTAGTGATCTCATTGAGTTGAGAAGACAGGAGTTTGAGGGGACCAAGGCAGCTATATTTTGTGGGGCAGAGTACCAGAGAGGAGGAAGTTGCACAGAGAAATCCAGAGATATGCAGAGGTGTCCCCTTGAGTCTGGCTGTGTGCTGATCTGCATGTGCATGAGAAGAAACCACCTGAGGCCAGAGAAAGAACCCCACTGGAAAACAGTAGGCTGGACTCACACAAAGGTGGGAATAGCCTGTGTTCTCACTAGCCACGGTATATACAGGGTATCAAAAAGGTGTTGCCTTGGTAATAGGGCTAAATTAGCCCTGAATTAAAAGCTGCTCTGAACCTGCCCTAACAAAGCATAAAAGCAAGCCTTGGAGGATCCTGCTGATTCCAGTAAACTTAATTGTATGCCAGAACAAAATCAAGCACTACTTAAAGGAATACAGCAAAATCCAGCACCAAAACATAAAATTTACGATGTCTGGCATCCAATCAAAAATTACCAGGCATGCAAAGCACCAGGAAAATATGACCTATAGTCAGAAAAACCAGTCAATTCAAATAGACCCGGAAGTGACAGTGATGATAGAATTAACAAACAATGACGTTAGCGCAGCTATTATAAATATGCTCTATATGTTCAGGCAGGTAGAAGAAATGGTTGACATAATGGGGAGAGAAATGGAAGATATAAAAAAGACCTAGATAGAGCTTCTAGAGATGGAAATGCAATGAAAAACACACCGTCGGGATTAACAGCAGATAAGGCATAGCAGATTGGTGAACTTGAAGACTCATAATAGAAACTGTCCAAAATGAGCCAGAGAGAAAAACATCAGGAAGATTAATAGATCATCAGTGACTGTAACAGGGACAGTAGTCAGGGACAAAAACAGTGTAACATACATATATTGGAGCCCCAGAAAAGAGGGAAAAGGGAGGACAAAAAAGATTTTTAAAAACAATGACAGGAAAATTTCCAAATTTGATGAAAACTACAAACCCACAGATCCAAGAAGCTCAAGAAAGCCCAAGGAGAATAAATATAAAGAAAACCACACCAAGGCACATCATAATCCAGTTGCTGATAATCAGTGATAAAGAGAAAATTGGAAAGCAGGCAGAGAAAAGACACATTATATAAGAACATGAGCAGATTTCTCATCAGAAATTTAACAAATCAAAAGGCAGTGGAGAGACATCTTTAAGGTGCTTTTTTTAAAAAAACAACTGTATTTTTGCCTAGGAAAATACCTTTCAGAAATTGGAGTGAAGGGCCGGCCCCGTGGCTTAGCGGTTAAGTGCTCGCGCTCTGCTACTGGCAGCCCGGGTTCGGATCCCGGGCGCACACCGACGCACTGCTTCTCTGGCCATGCTGAGGCCGCGTCCCACATACAGCAACTAGAAGGATGTGCAGCTATGACATACAACTATCTACTGGGGCCTTGGGGGAAAAATAAATAAATAAAATTATTAAAAAAAAAAAAAAAAGAAATTGGAGTGAAATAAAGACTTTTTGAACAAACTAATGCTGAGAGCATTTGTTGCCAGCAGACCTGCACAACAAGAAATGTTAAAGGAAGTTATTCAGGTAGAAGGAAAATTATTTAAGATGGAAATTTGGATCTTTACAAAGTATTGAAAAGTACTAGAAATGGTAAATGTAGGGGTAAATATAAAGCATTTATTCTTATTTTTTAATCTCTTTAAAAAAATGATTGAATTGAGAGTGACTGCTAACAGGTATGGGGTTTCTTTTTGGGGTGATGGAAATGTGCTGGAATTAGATAGTGGTGATGGTTGCACAACATCGTGTATTAAATAGTAGCTTAAAAAAGATACTTGGTTGTTTAAAACAAAAACAGTAATATATTGTGGGGTTTACCACATGTAGAAGTAAAATGTATGGTGACAGCACGAAGGATGGAAGAGAGGGAAATGGAAGTATATGACGGTAAAGTTCTTACACTATACATGAAGGGCTGTACTATAGGAAAGCAGAATGATAAGTTAAAGATTTATAATGTAAAGCCTAGAGCAACTACTAGAAAAATTAAATAAGTATAGCTAATAAGCTAATTGTAGAGATATAATGGAATCCTAAGGAAATACTCACATTAATCCAAAAGATGGCAAAAAATGAGGAAAAAAGGAACATAGCACAGATGGGACAAATAGAAAACAGCAAGTGGTAGATTTAAACACATCTATCATTACATTAAATATAAATGGTCTTGAAAAATTCATTCTGGTTAAAAAGACTTTTGCAAAGTAAAGGAGAAGATAAAAATTACCTCCAGTCTCACCACTATTAACATTTTAGTGCACTTCCTTCCAGTTGATTTTTGTCTATACGTGTGTATGTGTATATATTATACATGTATATATGTATATTCATACAGTTGTATATGTATACACATAAATATATGCTGTTTTTTTAAGAAACAAAATTGAGACCATGCTCTTTGTTTTCATTTAACTTTGAATCATAAGCATTTTGACAGTAATAAAATATTCGAAAACAGATTTTAATGTCTGTATAATATTCCACTGAATGGCCAAACTATAATTTGTTTCATCCTAGATAGTTTGCAATGTAGGTTATTTTTTAATTTGCCATTTTAAATAATGCTGTGATGAGCGTCCTTGTACACTGTTATGTAAATCTTTATATCAGTGATTGTTTTCTTAGGCTGTATTTGTAAAAGTGGATTTGTTAAATTTATCTCTAGAAAATTATACCAATTTATGCCCCCTCTACAGTGTATAGGAATGCCAATTTAACCTCATCCTTGTCTACATGTGGTATTAGTTAAACATTGCAAACCAGATTTTAAAAAATTGTAGGTAACTTGATTTCCCCCCGAATGCTTGTAGGATACTTTCTTTATCTTTGAAGTTTGAAAATTCTATCAGAATCTCTTTGTATTAAATTTGGCTAGAACACAAAATGTTTTCATTTATTTTTCCTTCTCCCTCGTTCCCTCCTTCCTTCTTTCCTTCTTCAGGAGTGTAGTTTTCTTCCTTCATTTCTTTGGTTATTACTTCAGCTGCATTTGTTCTAGAATATAAACTTTTCCATGTCTATCTTGTTCCTTATTGTCTCCTCCTTGCCTGGCTATAGTATACTAGATGCTCAATAAATTTGTCAAAAGAATAAACAACTTTTTTTCTTTCTACAACTCCTATTATTGGTAAGGTTGATCTGTATAATATTTCTAACATTTTTTTCTTTCATTGTATTAATCTGTTTTGTCCCTTGGATTAGAGTTGTGGGATAATTTATCCATTTATTTTTTTATGTCACTAGTTTTTGTTTGGTAATATTTCATCTGCCATTCACTGCTTCTGTTGCTGTTTTAAATTTGGCAAATCATGTTTTTCCCTCTGAAAATCTTTTCATCTCTGTGAAATCTTTGCTCATCTTAGATTATTCCCACTTCGTGACAGTTTATGTATGCAGAATTCTCTCAGATTCTTTTTAAACATTAAGTAGTATGCATTTTATTATTTTCACCTCAATTTATACCAGGTATTTGAGACTCTCAGATTTTTATATCTATTTTTCAGCTCTAGTATTTAAACTTCAATATTTAGTACATTTTAAAACACCTTAGGGCTGCGAAATAATAAAAGAAACTGGAGTGTCCATTTGTTTATTAGTTTTGTCATTTGTTCCTATTATACTTCAGCCACCTCGACACACAATAAAAATGTGGTATCACAATTTTTTGTAGTAGAAAGGGCTCAAGAGTTTTTATTTGCAAAGATTGCCATGTGGGTGTACTCTAGACAATATTTACTACTTGAGCTACTTTTTGAGACCCCCAAAAGTGGAGAACTGGATCAAAGAAAAAAGCAAGTAATCAAAGAAAGTTTGAATACAAGCTACCTATTTTTGAGAGGACCACAGATTCAGAACTTCAAAGAATTAGAATTATTCCTTTCCTTAATTATTCACACTTTGGAATTTGGCCCTGGGGATCCAAAGATGAATGAGAGCTCCTATTATCAAGGAGTCCAGTCTAATGCCAAACACAGACAATATAAGCAAAATAAGTACAACAAAATATTGGTGGTGGTGGTGGTGTACCAAAAGGTGAAGGAGATCCATAATTCCTGGTCTATGTTTTCTACTGACGAGGCCAACAGAGGTTTATGCAGAAATGAAGGAGATTTGAGATTGCATTTTGGAGTGACAGACTTTAACCTGGGATGAGTAAAAAAATTACAAAAAAGGCATAATTAAGGGTTTTTTCCTAATTGTGAGAGTCCTTATATAGGGGTAGAAAATTAATGTATTGACTCAAGATAGGTGATTTGAAGGAAAATGGGACTGAGCAACGAAGTGCTTGACAATCAACCTCAGTTTTGTGTATATACTTGCTAGAATCCTTGTTACTTTTCACATTTAATGTGAAATTTAAATCATGAAAACCTTAAGTTAAAATTGAGGTTTAAAATTTTTTCCTCATACCTGAAAACTGTTCATGGTAGCAATATTTCTGATGGCCACAGGCATCCTCTTTCCCAGCACTGATTACTGTCTTGAAAGAGTGGTTTAGATTGCTTTCACATTCCAGAATGACCCACAGTAGACCTCCCAGTGTTCAGTTTTGATTACTGGCAATATATGCCACTGTGAATTCTGGTTTTGTTTGTTTATTTTTTTAATCATGGAGGAAAGGTCTAATATTTTCATTGATATTAGTGAGGCTAATGACTACAGATCTCTGAGCCAAGTGTTTAATTATTTTTTAAGTTCAAGTTTACTTGAACTTCAGGGGGTATGAGATTACAATCAGAACATTTTGATGTTTCCAAAGGCAATTTTGTTCAGCTTGTTAATCTAAGCTAGATAGGTTTTGTTGTTAAGAAGCTCTTCCTTCATCAGTTTTTTTTTTCTTTTATCAGAGACAACAGTTTCATTGGATAGACCACTAGATTAAATATGAAAATGTGCTCTAGTCCGGGATTTCATTATTTACTGTGAAAAACAAGCAAGCAGTGTGTCAGATCTGTTAAATCCTCTGATACATTGAGGCCACAACTATTCTGCATATGAATACCAACAACCTATTAAGACATTTTTCTATACCCTTCAGATTTCCAAATACTTAAAAATTTAAGTAAACTTTGAGTGTTCGAAAAATCTCTATTAATAGAGATTTATTCAGGATTTACATGGATTTACTATGTTGACACAAATTCAAGATACAAGTAGCTACTTAAGGCAAGTCCAGTGGTTCTCAAAACATGGTAAAGGAAGAGTTTTTAAAATTTCCCATTCATTGTGGACTCATATGTTTCGAAAATGAATTATTAAAAAATGAAAGCAATAGACATGCTAAATACAAGCTCAAATAGTTTATTCAACTGACAAAATTACATTTTAATAATGTCTGTAAGACAATAGTAGAATATGAGGAATTATAAAAACTACACGTATAGTCAATTACTGCTGCGAATTTCTTTGTTATTTTGCAGTTGTAATGAAATAGCAATTAATGCTTTAACATTGACATTGTTTTAATGTTAATTCATTAGCAGTCATTTATAATATACTTTTCTATTATTACATAATATTTTTATGTAATATTACATTTTTAATTACATTAATATTTAGCATTTACATGATTTTTTTATGACACTAAACATGCTGTTTAGGGCCGGCCCTGTGGCTTAGCGGTTAAGTGCGTGCGCTCTGCTGCTGGTGGCCCGGGTTCGGATCCAGGGCGTGCACCGACGCACCGCTTCTCCGGCCAGGCTGAGGCCGCGTCCCACATACAGCAACTAGAAGGATGTGCAGCTATGCCATACAACTATCTACTGGGGCTTTGGGGGAAAAAATAAATAAATAAAATTTAAATAAATAAATAAACATGCCGTTTAGTTCAGCTGACTTTTTTTGTATCAAGATTTTGTCAACAAAAGAAGCAATGTGTTGATTTACTTTCTGGTGCTCCTTAATCTGGGAAATTACTCCAGAAGGTTCTCATCTGTGCAGCTGTGCCATCAGAATATTCTCTACAAAACTCCAGACTACTTTTGTTGACAGTGTAATTCTTCATAGTTTTACCCAGTTCAAAGCTAGTTGTGTTTGTTGGCTGTAAAACTAAGAACAAGAATTCTTCCTTCATATCACCATCATGTTCAAATAGCACATTAGCAATATCTGTGCATTTGTCAGGTGCAATGAAAAATGATTTGCTGGTATTGTTTTATGAATTGTTCTTTCATATCATTAGTTTCTAGCTTACAGTGGTGAGCTCTGCTGTCATTGGAAAGGGCAGATTTAGCCAATATTTCCGAGCAAATATTTTTGATGTAATTGTTCACTTGTTTCTTAACAATCGTATTTAGCGTTTTAGCCTTAGCAATCCAGAGTGCTAGGATACTGGGCCGGCTCCGTGGCTTAGCGGTTAAGTGCGCGCGCTCTGATGCTGGCGGCCCGGGTTCGGATCCCGGGCAAGCCCCAAGGCGCCACTTCTCCGTCCAACGCGAGGCCAGGTCCCACGTGCAGCAACTAGAAGGATGTGAACCTATGACATACAGCTATCTACTGGGGCTTTGGGGGGAAAAAATGAATAAATAAAATCTTTAAAAAAAAAAAAAAAAACAAACAAAGTGCTAGGATAGGAAGCCTGTAAAACAAACATTTATGGATGAGATACTAAATATCTCCTCCTTTTAGCTTTTTAAATTCAGTGCTCTTTCTTTCAAAGAATTCTTTTGGTTTTGAGCTTATTTGTGTATACATTTTGTATGTAAATACTCCTTAAATTTTGATGGTTTTATTGCTCCATTAACCAGTGTATCTCTGCAGTTAATACACCGTGATGTTAGCGCTTCACCACCAATATGGCTACCAAACTGGACGCAGTATATGAAAAATCATACTCCTGAATGAAAGTAGGCCTCTTTTGGTCTTTGCCTGTTCAGGAATCACTTCCTTCACCCAGAAATTTGGTTTACTGCTACTGGTGCATTCACAAAAGGTGTGCCTTTTCCACTAAAAAGGTGCTGAAAAATCCACTGAAATTTGTTTGTCCACATGTAAATTAGATTAAAAATAATATAAATTTCACTTCTCTAATTTAGCTAATGTTAAATTATAAATTAAAAAACAGGTTTGATTAAGATTAAAATATTTGTAAAATTAACTAGTTGTAAAAATGAATAAACCGGGGCCGGCCCTGTGGCCTAGTGGTTGAATTCAGCATGCTTTGCTTCACTTGCCCAGGTTCCGTTCCCAGGTGTGGACCTATACTACTTGTCAGTGGCCATGCTGTGGTGGTGACCCACATACAAAATAGAGGAAGACTGGCACAGATGTTAGCTCAGGGCGAATCTTCCTCAGCAAAAAAAAAAAGAATAAACCTGTGCATTTTCTCAGACTTTTATACACCTTTAGGTAGTTGACAAAATAACCTTAAAATATCACATGAAACTTGATTCTGCTATGCCTGACTAGCCATATGCAACTCACCACATGAGTTTGACAACACTTGGATCTGCCTATAATCTGTTCAACAGGGAAAATCCACTAATTATGCACTTTGATGTCATGGCAATGTCAAACTTTTATAAAAGTTTCTGAGTGCTTGCTTTCAGTTTCTGAACTGATCTCATCATGGATCCATAACAGATAGTTCATAGACCACCACTGGTTTGTGATCCATGCTTTTGAATGGCAGTGGACTAGATGATTGTATCACTGCCAGTAAAGACGTAGGCTTTACATACACTAATACTTAAGTCATAGAATATAACCAATTTTACTGCATCTTTTGTTTTTTATTTACTTATTTTTAAGAAGACAGCAGAGCAGCTTCTTTCTTTCTTTCTTTCTTTCTTTTGCTGGGAAAGATTCATCCTGAGCTAACATCTGTTGCTAATCTTCCTGTTTTTTTTTTTTTCCTCCCCAAAGCCCCAGCACATAGTTGTACATTCTAGTTGTAAGTCCTTCTAGTTCTACATGAGCTGCCACTGCAGCATGGCTACTGACAGACGAGTGGTATCATTCCACACCTGGGAACTGAACCCAGGCTGCCGAAGTGGAGCGTGCCAAACTTTAACTACTAGGCCATCAGGGCTGTCTTTGCATCGTTTTTTTTTTGAAGATTGGCCCTGAGCTATCATCTGTTGCCAATCTTTCTCTTTTTGCTTGAGGAAGATTGTCCCTGAGCTAACATCTGTGCCAATCTTTTCCTATTTTGTATGTGGGATTCCGCCACAGCGTGGCTTGACGAGCAATGTGTATGTCCATGCTTGGGATCCGAACCCGCGAACCCTGGGCCACCAAAGTGGAGCGTGTGAAGTTAACTACTATGCCGCTGGGCCGGCCCCTGTCTCTGCATCTTTTAAAAGGATTTATTTGATAACTATTATATGACACAGCAGACCACATTACACACTATTGAGAATTAATTCCATAATAAGATAATATTAAGGTAAAAGAATGACTTATTAGAAACAATAAGAAATACCATAACTTATGTTTAGTCGTTATTGCCCTTTAATTTTCAGGTATTTGACAGTGCATTTGTGAAACAAACTGCAGGCATCTACTGTATTTATTTCGGAACATTTAAAGTAGATGTGAACTGTTCTTAAATGTTTATGAGGTATGAGTTTACAAATTTAACTTATTAGTGATGGATGGTAGAGTATTGTTTCTTCTCCAAGAAGCCATCAAGAACTACATATTGTGTGGTGTAACTTGTGGCTCTTTCCAAGATTATAGTGCTGACAGCTGATACTCTTCAGTGCACATGTATGCCCATGTTTCTGAACTGGCTTCATTGGGTGTCTTCTGATTTATGTAATGGATCAATGAGAATAACCCAACGTTTTATTATGAAAATTTTCCAACATACTGAAAAGTATAAACAATTTTATAGAGTGCCTGTATACCCACTACTTAGATTCTTGCATTATTTTACTGTGCTTGCATTATTATGTGCCTATACAAATATCCACCCCTCTATCCAACCATCGCTAAAAACTTTCTCCTAAATATTTTAGCATGTATATCTTTAACTGGAGTTCATTATTTGTTTACAGTTTGTTTTCTTTTGAGCTAAAAACATACAATGCAGTACATATATTTTAAGTGTGTGTTCTCGGAGTTTTGACAAATGCATACACCTGTGTAAGCCAAAACTCTGTCAAGATGTAGGGCAGTGGTACTTAATTAGGGGCAGTTTTGCCTCCCAGGGGACATTTGACAATGCCTGGAGATATTTGGTTTTTGGTTGTTGCAACTGGATGGGGTAAGGGTGGGGTAGTTCTGAGATCTGGTAGGTAGAGTTCAGTCACGATTCTTTGTGAACCATGCCACTTGTGAGAAATCTTGATATAGAGCATTACCATAACCCTAGAAAGTTTCATCGTGTCCCTCACCAGTCAATCCCCTATCCCTCACCCCATAACCTCCCAGAAGTAACCATTGGTGTGATTTTTTTTTTTTTTTTACTATAGTTTTGCTTGTTCTAGAATATCATATAAATGGGATCAAACATTATATACTTTGTGGCAGTGTTGCCTAAAAAGGCAACATTGCCTATAACTCTTCAGGGAAAGCAAAATTTTTCACCTAATTATAAAAGAAATCTCTTGTGGGGTTTCACATAAGGGACACAATGTTTTCGGCAATATTCTTATAGCAAACAAAGTAAAGGAGTTCATATGACTGTTTCCTTTAGAAATTACCAAGACATAATGCCAACATGAAACTCAGTGCAAGCAGTTTTACATAGGAGAGACAATATTGTCCAAAGGCATAGATTTCTGATGGTCCAGGTTGACTTCAAATTACAGTAAAACCCCTAGTAATGAATGGTGGGGATGATCTCCAAACACTGTCCACAAAGGGTACTTTGTTTAGCCAGGACTTGATAAAACAGGTACAGCATCCATTTCAAAGTATGTATAGAGTGCAGGTAACATGATGTGCCAGTTAAGGGGAAATCTACCAGCTTTGGAGAACAAATAAGAGGAAACTTGCCTTGCCTTAATGTTGGCTGTGGAATTTTTTTCTTGAAGGTGGTATTTGAGAATTTCTGAAGGCAAAGGAAGATTCTTTAAAAAACGAAATAAACAGGCCAGCTGGTGGCACAGCAGTTAAGTGCGAGCGCTCCACTTCGGCGGCCTGGGGTTCGCAGGTTTGGATCCTGGGCGCGCACTGACGCACCGCTTGTTGAGACATTCTGTGGCGGCGTCCCACGTAGGGTAGAGGAAGATGGGCACGGATGTTAGCCCAGGGCCAATATTCCTCAGCAAAAAAGAGGAGGGTTGGCATCGGATGTTATCTCAGGGCTAGTCTTCCTCACAAAAAAAAATAAATAAACAGCATAGTTGTGGTTTCACTCCAACAGAAGCTGAAGTCCCCAAAGTTCTATACCACCTTTTTATCCTTGAGCGCTCTGATGGCTAATGGTCATATGTTTATTAATCATTGATTGATGAATCAATTCATTTATTAAAGGTTACTTGGTAATGTCATTCAATCTCATGACTTTAAATACCACCTACATGCTGAGAACTCCCTGTTTTTGTTTTTGTTTTTTTGGTGAGGGAGATTAGCCTTAACATCTGTTGCCAGTCCTCTTTTTGCTGAGGAAAATTGGCCCTGGGCTAACATCTGTGCCCATCTTCCTCTACTTTATATGTGGGACGCCTGCCACAGCATGGCTTGATGAGCGGTGCATAGGTCCACACCCAGGATCCACACCTGTAAACCCTGGGCCACCGAAGTAGAGTGTGTGAACTTAACCACTAGCCACCAGGCCAGCCCCAACAGCTCCCCAAGTTATATCTCTAGCTTCAACTGCAAAGTCATACATCCAGTTGCCTTACCTAACATCTCCACTTGGATATTTAAAAGGCCATTCAAACTTGATGTGTCCAAAACTGAATTCTCTCTCTGATCATCTCCCCAAAGCCTTGTCTTTTCCAGCTCAGAAAATAGCAACTTTTCTTTCCAGCTGTTCAAGTCAAAACCTTGATAACAGCTTAGACCATTTTCTTTGTCTCACACTGCACATCCAATCTGTAAGCAAGTCCTGGTGGCTCTATCTTCAAAATTTATCCTGAGTCTAACTGTTTCTCACCACTTCCACTGCTGTCATCTGATCCAAGCCATCATAATCTCTTTCTGGGATTATTGCAGTAGCCTCATAACTGGACTCCTTATTTCCACCCGTCTCCCTCATAGACTGTTTTCAACACTGCAGCCAGAGTGATCCTTTTAAAATATAATCAGTGGCCAAAACCACAAATTAGTTCCCTATTTCATTGAGAATCAAAGTCAAAGTCATAATAATGGGCTAAACACCGTACATGATGTGCTGCTACCCTAGCCCTGAGGTTTTTTGACTTTGTCTCCTATTATTCTCCCCTTTCATTTGCTTACTCTGTTCCATCCATACTTCCTGATTGTTCTTTAAACCTGCCAAGTGGGCATGGTTTGCTTTCTCACCTCAGTGATGCCTTCTCTGACCACCTGACTTTAAATTTTAAATTGCAGTTCTTTCAGCCCTGTACTGACTTTTCCTTGCTTTGTTTCTGTTTATCCCCATCTGACATAGTATATATTTCACTTGTTTGCTTGTCCCTCTTTCCATGAGAATGGAAACTCCGTGAGGGCATAGAATTTTGTCTATTTTGTTTATTGTATCTGAGCACCCAAAACAGTACTAGCATATGGTGGGCACTCAGTATTGAATATATTGAGTCCCTACCCTGCTGCATGCTATGCATTGTGCTAGACCTTGGGTAATCGATAGTGAGTGAGCCCTCTCCTCGTGGAGCATAGACTAGTACTGGAGACAAGTAATTAACTAATGTAAACATATGGACAGAATATGAGATAAAAGCTCTCAAGGAAAGGAGCTTGGTTGTATGAGAGTATAAAACCTAGGAAGCTGACAGGAGGGGTGGGGAGTCTCTTCCCTGGCTAAGTGTCAGAAGCTGAGATCTGAAAGAGGAAAGTTAATATAAGTAGCTCTGTAAGTGCCGTGCCCTTTCTCATTCCTGATACAGTTTTTCTCTTTTTTTAATTAAAGATGGGTCTTTCTAGGCATGGATCCCTTTAATTAATCTTTGATTTCTGCTTTCATACTTTTGTTTCCTATTTCATTAACTATTTATCTTACATTTATTAGTTTCTTCTGCTTTGGGGAGGTTTAACTTGCTGTTATTTTTCTAACTTTTTGAGATTGATACTTAGATCACTAATGTATGCTTTTATAGGTTATAGATTCCCTCTAAACACAGTGTTAGCTACATCCCACAAGTGTTGATAGCAGTATTTTTAGTAGGTATTTTTATAGGCCTTTTACATAGTCAGTTTAATTACTGATATATTTGGATTTAAACATAACATCTAACAATTTCCATTACTCCCACCAGTTCTGTGTTCATTTTTCTTTCTTCTCTTGGATCAATCAAACATTTTTTATTATTTCATTTCTCCCCACTGTATTATCTCATTCATTTACTTACTTATATACATTCAGTAATATTCTTTTAGTCACTACTCTACATATTATACCATGCGTCCTTGGATTATTGAAGTCTAGTATAAATTAATATTTTATCACTTCTCTGTCAGTGCATGGACCTTGGAATATTCATGATTCATCTACCAGTGCCCTACCTTTTGTGTCATTATTGTCATTTATTTTAATTCTTCATATTTGTTACCGCACAAGTCATTGACACTGTTTTGTATAGTCAGTATTCATTTAGCTCTCCCTCATATTTCTCCTTTCCGTCTTCATTCCTTCCAGCTTGCAGTGCTTCTGTCTGGGATCATATTTCTTTTGCCCAAAGAACTCCTTTTAGTGTAGGTCTACTAGTGAACAAGTTCAGTTTTTATTCATCGGGAACGTATTTTACCTTCATTTTCAAATGGTATTTAGACTTGAGTATAGAATTATTGGCTGGCAGTTTGTTGTCTTTTGGCTTCCCTTCCTGTTGGCATTAGCTATCAATTTTATTATGGCTTATTTAAGAGTAATGTGTCTTTTATCCCCCTCTCTGGCTGCTTTTTAAGATGTCTAATTTTCTTTTGTTTTCTGGAGTTTTACTAGGATGTTCCAGATGTGTTTTCCTTTATATGTCCTGCTTGTTGGGGTTCAGCATTTCTTGAATCTATGCCTTCGTGTCTGTCTTCAGTTTTGGAAAATTCTTAACCATTATGTATCTTTTCAAATATTGCTTCTGTCCCATTCTCTCCTCTGTTTCTGGTGGCAACAAAGTGGAGGGTTTGATCATGGGAATGGATAACTGAGTTAGAGTTATTAATGGGATAATTGATGTTGTTGGACGGTTCATGTTTGTGATGTTGAAGTCTCTCAAAAAGATGATAGGTTTGGGGAGGAGAGAAAGACAGTGAACCAGGAGCTAAAATCTTCCTTGAGTGAAAGAGTGTGAGAATATGACTATACGTGTGATTATAAGGTTTGTAGGTGGCAACAGCAAGAGTGGTGGCTAGGACATGTATACTTATTTTGAAACACACCTGCAAGGAGCAGGGAGTTTTGCAGGAGGGAAAGAGGAGCAAAGCTCTGAAAGCAAAAATGAGAAAGAAGGAGGGCATTTTCCTTCCCGGCTCTGACAAATGAGGAGTGTGAGACAAAAAAGGGTCCCCATTTGAAAGGGCTGCAGGGGAATTTGTGTCAGGGAAGAGCTAAAGAAGGCAGAAAAGGGTTTTTTAAAAGTTAAGAGCTTATTGATCAATTCTTAGGAATTTCAGAGGACATAATAGAGAGGTTTGGGAGGTGGGGGGAGGAATGAGAAATTAGATTTTAATGGAAAGTACAGAGCAGTGTGAGATTCATGTGATAAGGGATGACTTAGGGAGTTTGACCTTCTAGCAGTAACAGGTGAAAGGGATGATATGAGACATAATGAGTTAGTTTGAGACAAGAGACATAATGATAGTTTCTAAGATAAAGATGGGCAATCAGATTTTCTACCCTGGTTACAAAGGCTTCTTCAGGTACAGGAGCGCATGAGATGGTACCTTCCTAAAGCTTTAAGGTATGGGTTCTTATGAGCCTATTGGATAGGGTGACCTAGCCTAGCAGACTTCCCAGTAGGGACTCAGTATGCTCTCATTCTTCATACATGGCTCACTAAGGCTGACCATAACAGCTTCTCAAGGCTATTCAAGGTTTTGAGATTTTAAAACCCAAAGCTGTCGATCCTGGACCATGGCGAATGCACCAAGTTAAATACCAATTTGTGAGGCGTCCGGTGGCCTCACAATTGGTAATTTTGGGGGCTAGTCTTTACCCTCTGTTAATCTGGACACTCTGTCTTTACATACTGTAACTGCATACTCTTTATCAATAGTGACATCATTCTGGTCAGATACAGGGGTTGGCTGACTGTTTCTTTAAAGAGCCAGATAGCAAATAGTTTAGGTTTTGCAGGCCATATGATTTCTGTCCCAACTAACTTGACTATACTCTTATTGTGTGAAAACAGCCAGAAACAATATGAATGAGACTGGCTGTGTTCCAATTAAACTTTATTTATAAAAACAGACAGTGGGCTGAATTTGGCCCATGGGTTAGAACTTGGCAACCTCTGGGCAAATAAAACCTCCAGGATATTTTTCTCTGGGACCATTGGCAGACTTTGACAGTGTACTTCATGGTAAACTTTTTGCATGCCACGTGGTCTTCAAATTTTGTGAAAATCTATCTAGCAATTTTGCAAATGTGGTAACAAACAAATGTTCAAATGCTTAGTTTTATTTATATGAATTTGGTGGGTGGTGATTGACAGCTATGCCTACCCATTCTTTTAAGTCATGGTTGATCACTAACTTAATCGCCAAATCTAGGAAGTACTTTTTACTCTGTATTTTACTAATCTTTTCCTCAGAATTTGATATTGAATGTTGTATTCTTCCTTAATTCTCTCACATGCCTTCCTATTATTGTACTCTCTTCTGGTTCTTCTACTGCTCTAGCCCATTTTCCCTTGTCACTCCTTCTCTATAGTCTTTTTTCTGAATACTCTCCCTAAGCTCTTATTCATGGCTGTGATTCTTAGACCACACTTCTAAATCCACGTTTTAGACCAATTTATAGACCTTCAGGTTTTTACCCTTGGCTGCTTATTGAACGTAATTATCTATGTGGTCCAGAGATCTGTGAAAACTCAATGTGTCAAAAGTAAATTCAGTCATCTGTTGTTCTTCTGTGTTCTTTGTCTCATCTCTCACCATCTACGCAGTCATCCTGGAGCCCTGGGAGTCAGTCATCCTTCTTCCACAATTCAGTCAGTTATCAAATCCTGTCAGTTTTACTTCCTAAATATCTTTTGAGTCCATCTTTAGTGCTCTTAGTCCTAGTTCAAACCTTCATGTTTCACCTAAACTATTAAAGTAGTCTCCTAATTGGTCTCACTCTCTCCAGTTCTGACCCCTCTCATCAATCTATCCTGTATACCAATGCCGCAATTACTTATTAACTCGCTCAGGCAGAGTTAAGCCCACTTCACTTAGGTACATAGGTACTTTACAGTATTTATTACTTTGCATTTTGTTTCTGAATATTATTTTTCTCTCTGTTCTTTAAGCTTCTTGAGGGTAGAGATTGTGATTCATGCGTTGATATGTCCAACTTGACAACCCCTACTGCTTCAGACACCTACCACTTGGCATATATGTATTTGATAAAATTTGAGTAAGTGAATTTTAGATTTCCAGAGAAACATAATGGATTTTATGCATGTATTTATCTCTACACCCTCAGGAAACCCCAAGGAAATGAGAGTAAAGGAATAAATTGTATAAAACCACAAGAACAAAAAGAGTGGGAAAGTAGACATAGCTCTAAGAAACACTAGCAGCCAAGCATCTTTATCCATATCTCTACCCCTAGCTATAGGAGACTGGTCGAATTGTTTTTTCCTAAAGAAACATTTTTTTCTAGAAAAAATATGTATAGATACTGACATTCAGGGACTCTTTTTTTGTCTGTATGTGAAGAAGATCAGCCCCGAGCTAACATCCGTCACCAATCCTCCTCTTTTTGCTGAGGGAGATTGGCCCTGGGCTAACATCTGTGCCCATCCTCCTCTACTTTATATGGGATGCCACCACAGCATGGCTTGACAAGCGGTGCGTCGGTATGCACCCGGGATCTGAACCTGCGAACCCTGGGCCGCTGCAGCGGAGCCTGCGCGCTTAACTGCTATGCCACCGGCCAGCCCAACATTCAGGAACTCTTAATGATGTGATTAGCTCTCTGCCTAATTACCTACCTATGGTAACATATGTTGACAAAACCATACCCAATAACAGAAATTTCGTTCTGGTTTTTTTTTTTTTTTTTTTTTTGGTGAGAAAGATTAGCCCTGAGCTAACACCTATTGCCAATCCTCCTCTTTTTTGCTGAGGAAAATTGACCCCGGGCTAACATCCGTGCCCATCTTCCTCTGCTTTATGTGGGACATCTACCACAGCATGGCTTGATAAGCGTTGCGTTGGTGTCTGCCTGGGATCCAAACCTGTGAACTCTGGGCCTCCAGAAGTGGAGCGTGTGAACTTAACCACTACGCCACAGGTCCGCCCCCCAGTTCTGCTTTTTAAACTTAATTTATTTTAAAAATTAATTTTAATTTACATACAGTGAAATTTATTATTTGGTTTACAATTTGTTGAGTTTAGAATATGCATACAGCCAAATAGCCATGAGTACTATCAATATCAGAACAGTTCCCTTTTGTAGTCAGCCCTCCTCCATCCCTAACCCCTGGCAAACATTTATCTGTTCTCTGTCTTCATAATTTTGCCTTTTCCAGAACATCATTTAAATGGAATTTTACAGTATCTAGTCTTTGAGTCTGGCTTTGTTAACTCACCATAATGTATTTGCAATTCATCCATGTTGTTGCATGTATCAGTAGTCCTTTCATTTTATTACTGAGTGATATTTCATGGTATGTACCAGTTTGTTCATCCATTTACCTGTTGAAGGATAATTGGGCTGTTTCCAATTTTTGGCAGTTATAAATAAAGTTAATATAAACATTTGCAAACATTTCTGTGTAAGCATAAATTTTCATTTCTTTCAGGTAAACTGGGGTGGAATTGCTGGGTCATATAAATGTATGTTTAACTTCATAAGAAACTGCCAATTTGTTTTCTAAAATGGCTATAACATTTTGCATGACTACCAACGATGTGTGAGAGTTCCAGTTGCTTCACATCCTCACCAGCACTTAGGTGTCTATGTTTTGTTTTGTTTATTTACCATTCTGGTAGGTGTGTAGTGGTATGTCGTTGGAGTTTTAATTTGCATTTTTCTAATGGCTGAAGATGTTGAGCATCTTTCCCTGTGCCATCTCTATATATTTGGTGATGTGTTAATTTAAATCTAATGCTTCTTTTTTTTTTTTTTATAATTTTATTTTATTTATTTTTTCCCCCAAAGCCCCAGTAGATAGTTGTATGGCATAGCTGCACATCCTTCTAGTTGCTGTATGTGGGACGCAGCCTCAGCATGGCCGGAGAAGCGGTGCCTCGGTGCGCACCCGGGATCCGAACCCGGGCCGCCAGCAGCGGAGCGCACGCACTTAACCGCTAAGCCATGGGGCCGGCCCTAATGCTTCTTTTTTTTAATTGAGTTGTTTTCTTAGTGAGTTTTTAGGGATCTTTATATATTCTGGATAAAAGTCCTTTGTCTAATAGGTAATTTCCAAGTATTTTTTCCCAGTCTCTGGCTTCTCTTTTCATTTTCTTAACAGTGTCTTTCACAAAGCAAATATTTCAAGTTTTGATGAAGTCTGCTGATTTTCTCTATTGTGAATTGTGTTTAAGGTATGAGATATGAGTTGAGGTTTTGTTTTTGGGGATTTTTTTGCATATGCATGTCTAATTATTGCAGCACCATTTGTCGAAGACTGCTTTCTCTCCATTAAGTTATCTTTGCACTTTTGTTAAAAACATCAGTTGTGTCTATTTCTGAGCTTTGTATTCTGCTCTGCTGATCTCTGTGTCTGTCCTTTGGCCATTACCACACTGTCTTCTTTACTGTAACTTTAGAATATCTTGAAATTAGTGTGTGTTCTCCAACTATATTCTTTTTCAGAAATGTTTTGGCTTTTTTAGTTCCTTTACTTTTCTATGTAAGTTTTTGTTACTATCTACAAAAAATCCCACTAGTATTTTGATTAGAGTTGCATTGAATCTATAGATCAGTCTGAGGAGAATTAATATCCTCTCTGTATTGAGTCTTCCAATCTGTGAACACAGTATCTTTCTCCATCTGTGTAGGTCTTCTTTGATTTATCAATGTTTTATAATTTTCAGCATATAGATACTACTTATATTTTGTTAGATTTATACCTATGTATTTTCTTTTTTTTTTTTAATTTTATTTATTTATTTTTTTCCCCGAAAGCCCCAGTAGATAGTTGTATGTCATAGATGCACATCCTTCTAGTTGCTGTACGTGGGACGCGGCCTCAGCATGGCCGGAGAAGCCGTGCATCGGAGCGTGCCCAGGAGCCGAACCCCAGGCCGCCAGCAGCGGAGCATGCGCACTTAACCACTAAGTCACGGGGCCGGCCCTTTTTTTTTTACTTAAATGCTGTGGAATAACTTTTATTTTTTTATTTTTTTATTTTTTTGTGAGGAGGACTAGCCCTGAGCTAACATCCGATGCCAATTCTCCCGCTTTTTCTTGAGGAAGACTGGCCCTGGGCTAACATACATGCCCATCTTCCTCTACTTTATATGGGACGCCGCCACAGCATGGCTTGACAAGCGGTGCGTCGGTGCGCGTCTGGGATCTGAACCGGCAAACCCTGGGCCGCCTCAGTGGAGCACGCGCACTTAACCGCTGCGCCACTGGGTGGTCCCAATACCTATGTATTTTCTTTATTTGTGTGTATATGCTATTATAAATGATACTTTAAAATTTTTATTTCCAATAATTCATTGCTAATATATAGAAATACAGTTGATTTTTGTATATTGACCTTGTGTTGTACAATCTTGTATACTCACCCACCTATTAATTCTAGGAGCTTTTTTGTAGATTCCTTGTATGGAAATAAATGAAACCACCCAATTGAGAACAAGTAGAGGGTCAGCCACTATTAACTTGCATTTGGCACAGACTCAAAAGGGAATCTAAAAGGAGAGTATAGAAGCTTTATAATGGAAAAAAGGGAAAGCTTTAAGTTGTCCTAATTGGAAGTCGTTGGCATGGGAAAGCTAGAAACACACCTAACTAGAAGTGGGGCATCCTATGTGATTGGTTAAGGGAGCATATTTGGCTTTCTCTGGTTGGTCCTAAATTGGAAGGGGGGCAAAAATTAGGGAAGCTGGCAGTTATTGATAAGTCCTGGCTGTTTGCAGTCAATTACTATGGAAGTTGTAGTTTGGTTTTTTGCAGTAGTTGTTGCAGAGGTTGTGGGTCAGAGTTCTGTTTTTATATATGGTCTGGCTGTTGTCTGTTGGTATATTCGGTCTGTCACTTGGGATATTCTATGTAGACAGTCATGTAGTCTGAAAATAGAGTTTTATTTCTTCCTTTCTAATCTGTATGTCTTTGATTTATTTTTTGTCCTTGTTGTGCTGGCTACGACTTCCAGTACAATGTTGAATAGGAGTGGTGAAAGCAGACATCTTTGCTTTTGTTCCTGATTTTAGGAAGAAAGAATTTAGTCTTTCACCGTTGAATGTGATGTTAGTTGTGGGATTTTTATAGATGACCTTTATCAGATCAAAGAACATCCCTTCTCTTCCTAGTTTGCTGAGCATTTTAAAAATCCTGAATGAATGTTGTATTTTGTCAAATGCATTATCTGCGTCTACTGAGATCATCATGTGGTTTTTCTGTAGTCTGTCAATGTGATGAATCACACTTTATAGATTTTTGAATGTTGAGCCAGCCTTGCATTCTCAGAATTAATCCCACTTGGTCAAAATGTATTATCCTTTATGTACGTTGCTGGATTTGATTTACAATATTTTGTTGAGGATTTTTGTGTCTATTTTCATGAGTGATATTGGTCTGTAGTGTTGTTTTGTTTCTTTTGTTTTTTCTTGTAGTGTTTTTGTCTAGTTTTGATGTCAGGGTAACGCTGGTCTCACAAATTAATGAGTTTAGAATTGTTCCATCCTCTTCTGTTTTCTGGAAGAGATTGTGTAGAATTGGTGTTATTTCTTTCCATATATTTGGTAGAATTTGCCAATGAAACCATGTAGACCTAGAGTTTTTGTTTTCTTGGAAGATTTAAACTACTAATAGGACTATTCAGATTCTCTGTTGCTTCTTGAGTGAGTTTTGGTATTTGTGAATTTCAAAGTATTGGTCTATTTCATCTCACTTCTCAAATTTATGGGTATAGAGTTGTTTGTAGTATTTCCTTATTATCCTTTTAATGTCTCTACCTGTCTGTAATGATACCCCCTCTTTCATTTCTAAACATTGATACTTTGTGTCTTCTCTCTCTCTTTTGTTTTCCCTTTGTCAAGTGTAGCTTGAGGTTTGTCAATTTTTGTATTATTTCAAAGAACCAGCTTTTGATTTCATTTATTTTCTCTATTGTTTTCCTGTTTTCAATTTCATTGATTTTTCTCTAATCTTAGTTTTTTCTCCTTCTTTTAATCCTATAAATTTCCCTCTAAGCACTACTTTAGCTGCTTGCCACTACTTTTGATACATTATTTTATTTTGTTTTTTTTTGTGAGGAACATCAGCCCTGAGCTAACATCTGCCAAGCCTCCTCTTTTTGCTGAGGAAGACTGGCCTTGGGCTAACATCCATGCCCATCTTCCTCCACTTTATATGGGACGCCACCACAGCATGGCTTGACAAGCGGTGCGTCGGTGCGCGCCCGGGATCCAAACCAGCGAACCCCGGGCCAGCGCAGCAGAGCATGCGCACTTAACCGTTGCCTGTGCCACCGGGCCGGCCCCAGATACATTATATTTTTATAATGTATAAATATATATATATATAATATGTATTATATATATTTATATTAATATTTTATAGTTATATATAAATATATTATAATGGATAAATATATAATTTATAAATATATAAATAAATTATATATTGAAATATATAATATTCAAAATATTTTCTAATTTCCTTGAGATTTCATCTTTGATCTATGGATTTTTTTTAGAAGTATGTTGTTTAATTCCAAATAGTTGGGAGCATTTTTCAGATATCGTTCTGTTACTGATTTCTAGGTTAATTCCCATTATGGTCAGAGAATATACTTTGTGTGATTTCAGTTATTTTAAATTTGTTAAGGTTTGTTTACAATATGTTTGTTTATGTTTTGTGTACAGTATGGTCTGTCTTGGTGAATATTCCATGTGTATTTGAAAAGAACATGTATTCTGCTACTGTTGGGTGGAGTTTTCTATAAATAACAGATCATATTGTTCAGATTTTCATATCCTTTTCTGATTTTCTGTCTATTTGTTCTATCAATTAATGAGAGATTTGTTGAAGTCTCTAAGTATAATTAGGGATTCATTTATTTCTCCTTTCAGTTCTATCAGTGTTTGCTTCATTTATTTTGGAGTTCTCTTGTAAGGATTGTTTTGTCTTCTTGGCTACTTGACTCTGTCTCCTTTTATTCCCTGGCAAATTCCTTTGTTCTGAAGAATACTTTTTCTTTTGCTAATACAGCCACTCGTTTTTTATTTTTGTTTTCTTATGGTAAAATTTACCGTTTTGACCATTTTCTAGCTTTCTTTTGATTAGTGTTTGTATGGTGTATCTTTTTTCATCTTTTTAGTTTTAACCTGTTATTATATTTAAAATGGCTTTCTTGTAGGCCTCGTATACTTACTCCTTTTTTCAAGTTCACTTTGACAATGTCTGTTTTTTAATTTTTTGGGGGGGTGATTTGTTTTTACTTGAGATATAATTGATATAAAACATTAGTTTCAGGCGTACAATGTAAAGATCTGTCTTTTAATTGACGTGTTCAGACTTTTTACTTTTAATGTAATTATTGATATGCTTAGATTTAAGGCTACCTTTTCATTTTTTGTTTTCTCTTTGTACCCCCTCCCTTTTTGCTCATCCATTTCCCCTTTCATACCTTCTTTTGGATATTTGAATTTTTTGTATTTCATTTTAATTTATCTGTAGACTTTTTGTTTCTATTTCTTTGAATTTTTTTTTAGTGATTGTTCTAGAGATTACAATATACATACATAACCTTTTGTGTTCTATTTAGATTTAATATTTAACAACTTCAAGGGAATGTAGAAATCTTAGAACTCTTTTTTTTTTTTTTTTTTGTGAGGAAGATCAGCCCTGAGCTAACATCCATGCCAAGCCTCCTCTTTTTGCTGAGGAAGACCGGCCCTGAGCTAACATCTATTGCCAGTCCTCCTCCTTTTTTTTATTTTTTCCCTTTTTCTCCCCAAAGCCCCAGTAGATAGTTGTATGTCATAGTTGCACATCCTTCTAGTTGCTGTAGGTGGGCCGCTGCCTCAGCATGGCCGGACAAGCAGTGCGTTAGTGCGCGCCCAGGATCCGAACCCTGGTCCGCCAGTAGCGGAGCACGTGCGCTTAACCGCTAAGCCACGGGGCCGGCCCCAGAATCTTGGAACTCTTAAAGGTCCCTTTATCCTTCTCCGTTAAGTTATAGTTGTCATGTATTTTATATCTGCATACATTTAAAACCTTGCTCAACAATGTTATAACATTTGCTTTCAACAGTCTTGCATATTTTAAAGAACTCAAAAGGAGAAAAATAGTCTATTATATTTACCCAGATATTTACCATTTCTGTTATTCTTCTTTCCCTCTGGTATCATTTTTCCTTCAGCATTTCTCTTAGTGCAGGTCTGCTGGTAATAAGTTCTTTTAGTTTTCCTGCTTCTGAAAATGTCTTTCATTATCCTTGATTCCTGGAAGATATTCTTGCTGGATATAGAATTCTTGATTGACAGTTCTTTTTGTTTCAGCATTTTAAAGATGTTGTTTCAGTGTCTTCTGGCCTCCATGGTTTCTGATGAGAAATTAATAGTCATATGAATTATTGTTCCCTAATAGATAATGTCATTTTTCTCTGGATGCTTTCAGGAGGTTTTTTTCCCTCTGTCTTTGGTTTTTAGCAGTTTATGATGTGTCTGGGTATGGTGCTGTTTGAGTTTATCAGCTGTTCATGTTCATGAGTTTCACGTTCACTGAGTTTTTTGAATCTGTAAATGTTTGTATTGACTGAATTCCAGTTATTAGCCATTATTTCTTCACGTTTTTTTTTGTGCTTAATCTATTTTTCTGTCCTCTTCTAGGACTCCAATGACATGAATGTTATACCTTTTGATATTATCCTACAAGTTCCTAAGTCTCTGTTCATTTTTTTAATCTTTTTTTTCTGTTCTTCAGATTGGATAATTTCTATTAATCAATCTTTCGGCTCACTAAATCTTCCCTTTGCCATCTCTGTTCTGCTGTTTTTAATTTCAGATATTGTTTAGTTTTATAATTTCCATTTGGTTTCTCTTTTCAAGTTACTCTTTCTTGGCTGAGAACTTCCATCTTTCCAGTCATTACTTGTTACCTTCACCTTGTGGAAGATAGATATAATGGTTTTAAGTCTTATCCTGGTAATTGCAACAATATGTAATTTTAGGATTGACGTCTATTAATTGTTTTTTTCCCTTGAGAATTGGTCACATATTTTTGGTTCTTTGTATGTTATGTAATTTTGGAGTGTATCCTCAATGAATTTTGAATGTTATGCTGTTAGACTCTGTTATTATGTTAGTTTCTCCTGTCGAAACTTCTGGAGAGTGTTGATTTTTGTTTTGTTGTAACACAGTCGACCCAGTTGTAGAGATTAAGAGATTTGTAGAGATTAAGACTACAAGTTTTGTCTCTCCCTCTGTGAGTGATGGTTTCACTGTCACTTCCATTTTCAAAGCCTTTGCCATCCTGTTTGAGTTTGCCCTCACATGCCTCACTCAGTAGTTAGTCTGCAACTTGAGTGGTGGTTTATATTTTATATTGTAGTTTCATTCTCAAAGACTTTGTTGTACTTCTTTGGGTCTGTTCCATGCATGTACAGCTCAGGGGTGAGTCTGGGACTTGTGTTAGTTCCTACACAGAATTAGGGGATCCCTTCTTCAGCTCGCTCTTTCCTGGGATTTGTTCCCAATCTCTGGCTCCCAGGGGCCCTTTTTTCAGTTCCTCTTGCTAGAAAAACAGGTTTCTCACACAGTATTTTAGCTTTCCTCACTGTCGCACAGTTCCATGAGACAGACTTCACCCCCAGGGTAAAGCAGTGAGAGAAAGGAGAAAAAAAATAACAGGATTTCCCCCACATGCTTAAGACCACAGGGGGTCCCCCTTCTCATTTCTTCTAGGCAAAGAGACAGGTTTTCCCTCAGGGTTTGAGGTGTCTGGACTGCCATCCCTGAGATGTAGTTCCAGAACTCTTGCTCACCTTTAGGCAAGGCCAGGAGAGAAAAAATAAATATGAAAACAAGCTGTGGTTACCCCCACACTCTTCAGCTCACATGGGTCCCTTTTCTTCATCCTCTGGCCAGAAAGAGGAGCTTTTTTGCTGTCTACTCCCTCTAGGCAGTTCTGCAACTTGGGCTACCCTGGGTTCAAAGCAGAAGATAAAGGAGGAAAAAAATCCCCAGGAAACTCCACTAGTACTGGTTGTTATTCAGGTTTCAACTTCTCTCCCCCATCTCTCCTGCTGTTTTACTTTTTAGAGTCCTCAGGTAGTTGCTGTTTGTATTTTGTCCAATTTTTAACTGTAATCAGTGAGAGAGAGAGGAGTGGGCATATCCCATTTTGTCCAACACTGGAATTGGCATTCATATTTTCAGTGCCTAGGTCTTACAAATGAATTGACAGTTAAGGATCCTCAGACATTTGAGAAAAGTCTCCAATATGAGAGATAGACACACAGACACACATCAAGGAACTCAGAGGAAACAGAAAATGAAGCTGCCAGAAGTAAACTTAAACATAAATGGTTTTATCTCCTTAGATCTAAGAAAAGAGTGGTTATCCTTAAATAAAGCAAGATGCTATTTATTTAAAAGGAACAATCAGAGAATCAGAAAGAACACTTAGAAATTAAATATATGGTAGCAAAGTAAGTTTAATAAATGAATTTAATAGAAGGCTTGGAAAAGAACATCATGTTAATCTCCTAGAAAATAGAGCAAAAGGAAAAAGAGATGGAAAATAGAAGAAAAGGTAAAGAAAATTAGAGATTCAGTTTAAGAGGTCCAACATTTGGCTAAGTCATAATAGGTGACAATTTTCTGGTATTGAAGAACATGACTTTCTAGATTGAGAGGGCCTACCAAGAGCCCTTCATAATGAATAACTGAAGACCCGCACCAAGGTACATCCTTTTTGAAATTTCAGATCACTAGGATTAAAAAGAAGTTTCTTTTCCTTTTTTTTTTTTTTTTTTGTGAGGAAGATCAGCCCTGAGCTAACATCCGTGCTAATCCTCCTCTTTTTTTGCTGAGGAAGACCGGCTCTGAGCTAACATCTATTGCCAATCCTCCTTTTTTTTTCCCCAAAGCCCCAGGAGATAGTTGTATGTCATAGTTGCACATCCTTCTAGTTGCTGTATGTGGGACGCGGCCTCAGCATGGCTGGAGAAGTGGTGCATCGGTGCGCGCCTGGGATCCGAACCAGGGCCGCCAGTAGCGGAGCGCACGCACTTAACCACTAAGCCATGGGGCCGGCCCAAAAAGAAGTTTCTTAAGGCTTCATGAAGGCACAAAAACAGGACATATTCAAAGGTCAGAGTGGCATCAGATTTTTCAAGGACCAACTCTGGAAGCAGGACATGAAACAATGTCTTTAAAAATTCCAAGGGAAAATTAGTTTTAATTTATAATTTATATACTCAAATAAACTTTCAATCCAGTGTGATGATAGAAGAAAGATATTTTTAGACTTTCAATATTTCAGAAATTTTACTTGCAGTATGTATTTTCTGAAAGAAGCTATTAGAAGATTGTTTCACTAAAACAAGTGATTAAACCAAGGGGAAAAGGAAGATACCAAATATAAGAAATGGAAGATTTAGTGTAGGGAAGGGATTGGAAGTCTTAGGATGACAGCTGCGCAGCAAACCTAGAGAGCAGCCAGCCTGAATCAAGTCATTCGGAGTAGATCCATCAGGAAGGTTGAAGGTTCCAGGGGGAAGAAAAAATGCAACTTATAGATTTCTTAATATGGGTAATCCTCTTGAAAATATTGCTTAGAAGGATTTTGGAAAATTAAGGATGGTGGCATAGAAAACGAAACAAACATGATTTCACTCATGTGGAATCTGAAAAACAACAAAACAAATGAACAAAATAAAACAAAAACAGGCTCATAGATGTAGAGAACAGTTGGTGGTTACCTGAGGGGAAGGGGGTTGAGGGGTGGGCGAAATGGGTGAGAGGGGTCAATTGTATGGTGATGGATGGTAACTAGACTTGTGATGATCACTTTGTAGTGTATACAGATGTCGAATTATAAAACTGTACACCTGAAACTTATACAATAAAAAAAGTGATACAAAATATGAGTTTTTAACTCCAAGAAAAGGGATTTGTATACAAAAGGAAATAAAATCATAATTACAGGCATTTCTGATATAACATGTTCCTGGAAAAACTCATTTTCTATGGAATTGAGCCTTAAAATACCAGGACTAGGAACTTATAGCTTAAAAGTGACTTAAACAACATATCAAATAAAAGAAAACTGGAGTGGGGAGAAGATTAAACTATAGTATCTGGGAATGGTCACTTGTGATAAATCCATATAGAAACTCAAGGATAAAAGTCATGATAGTTAGTGCTTTTAGAGAGAAGGGCTGTTTGATTAGGTCGGGGCACATGGAGGGGGTCATAAAGTTCCATTTCTTGACCTAGGTGGTGGCAATGAGGGTGTTCAACTTATAATAATTTGTTTTTTATAATACATTATTAAATATTTTATTTTTACTTTATATTTATCTTTAATATATTATTAAATAATTAAAATTATATTATAAATTAATTTAATATGGTATAATAATTCTATTTTTAAAAAAGATATCAGGATAGTGGTTATCCCAGGGGAGGAGGAGTAACTGTAAGAGGAGCATCAGGGAGCACTAGTATTGCTCTATGTCTTGATCTAGGTGCACAAGTATATTCAGCTCATGGAAATTCATTGAGTTTTATACACTTATGTGTACTTTTCTATATGTAAATGATGTTTCAATGAAAAGTATTTTAAAAAATACCAGGGCTTATGGGAAAACAAGGGATAGGACAGACCATTCAAAACCTATGTGACTTTGTAACCAGATGGTGAAGAGAAAGCACCAGTAAGCCTGATAAAAATATTGGCAGACTTAAAAGATACATTAAATTTTAAATAAATAATATGGTCAGTGTAGTACTTCACCTTGGGGGTGGAGGGAACAAGTATATAAGGAAGAACTGAGACAGCTGAATTATGGAGACAGCGGTAAAACAAACACTGATTGGGAAGAACCACCCACTAAGCAATTTCAAGAAAGCAGGAGGCCAGATCATGGCATGGACTGTCTTTCTCTGTGGCCTGTTGCATCCAGACTTATTCATGGACTTTGCATTCAGTTACTTTTATTCAGTGGTGGAAAACTGTAACATGCTAGGGAAAATTGTGTGTAAACCATGTAACTTTGTGTTGTGTTGATGTCATTCACCTATTTACTAATCACCTATGACTTGATTTGCTGTACAGAAACTTGTTTTAACAGAACAGACCATTCTAGCTCAGTGTCAAACAATACAGTGTAAACAGGGTATATTGATTTAACCAAAAATTGTGAGATAACTAAAAAGTGTGATATAATTGGGAGTTCAGGAAGTGGGGAGAAAGGAAAGAGTACTAAATCATAGTCTATTTACCAAATAATGAATAGATTGTCAGAAAATGATAAAGTATTTTTGTGAAAAGAAATTTGTAGGTAAATACCAAAATAAACCGCTAAAATGAGTTGAAAGTGCTTGCCTGTGAAGAGGGTGACTCAGAGATCAGAGGACTGCTATTTTTTAAGTCTTATAGTACTATCTGATTGTTTTTTTTTTTTTTTTGGTGAGGAAGATTGGCCCTGAGCTAACATTCGTTTCCAATCTTCCTCTTTTTGCTTGAGGAAGATTGTCGCTGAGCTAATATCTGTGGCAGTCTTCCTTTGTTTTGTATGTGGGATGCTGCCACAGCATGGCTTGATGAGCAGTGTGTAGGTCCACGCCTAGGATCCAAACCCACGATCCCCAGGCCACCAAAGCGGAGCGCACAAACTTAACCACTACGCCACTGGGCTGGCCCTACTATCTGATTTTTAAAACTGTGTATGTATGAGTTCAATAAAATTTAATATCATGAAAACAAAAAATCTTACCAAACGAGTATACAAGTCTTCCACCAAGTTCATCAGAAATTTTTATAATAGTAATCACAAGTATTTATTAAACATATTACCAGATACCATGCTAAGCCCAATACATGTGTTGTCCCACTTTCGTACACTTTTCAGGATCCAGTCTTCCTTTTTAGTGATTATGACTCTTTTGGGTTCTTGAGATAACTTGAAAAAACAGACCTTTTGGCTTGAAAAGTTTTTAAATTTTATTCCACACATAGCATCCACAGTAACCTGGGAATGAGGCCATTTCCTGGTACAAGCTGATCATTTCCACAGAAGAAACTGACAAAGATTTTATAAACCCAAACATTAACTTCTATGTTTCTGTGATTTTTATGTCCATTGTTATTTAACTTTACCATCTGGATCAGTGTACATATTTATATAGTAATTTGTTGTCTCTGAAAAGTTGTTACTAAATTGATGAATGAAAGAAATATGGATTATTTTTTCTTCTTCACCCAGGGCCACCTCCCTTCCGTGAACCATGCTGTTTCACAACAAAATGGTAGGAGAGGGTGTTCTAGCTCTTGTTCAAGGACCTTATCTCCTTTGATTTGCCTTGACATTGGGTTTTAACTGAAACCTTATTATCAAGGGGATTTGTTCCTGTCAGAGAAATAGGTGAAAAATTAGAAGAGCAGTTGCAACTGGTTGGAGCAACAGTAAAAAAATAGATATATGTATATCAAACAAGCTTTATATACTAAGAGGCGGAAGCAACCCAGTGTCCATGAATGGATGAATGGATAAACAAAACATGGTATATACATAAAATGGAATATTATTCAGCCTTCTATTAAAAAGGAAGGAAATCCTGTCAAATGCTACGTGTATGAACCTTGAAGGCATTATGCTAAGTGAAATAAGCCAGTCACAAAAAGACAAGTATTGTGTGATTCCGCTTATATGACATATCTGAAGTAGTCAAAATCATAGAAGTAGAAAATGAAAAGGTGATTGCCAGGGGCTGAGGGGAGGGAGAAAAGGGGAGTTGTTGTTTAATGGGTATAGAGTTTCAGTTTTGCAAGACGAAAAGTTCTGGAGATCTGTTTCACAACAATGCGAATATATTTGTACACTCCCGAACTGTACACTTAAAAATGGTTAAGATGGTAAATTTTGTTGTGTGTTTTTTACCACAATTTAAAAAAAAGAAAGTTTAATCCAGGATGCAGCTTTGTTCAGGTAGACAGATCTCAAAGAAGGAATCCAGAAGGGTCGATCCACAAATGTTCAGTTCCTTTTTGTAAATCAATCATGTAAGTTTTTGCTACTGGCCTAGCAAGGAATAAGTAAAAGGATGGGATAAGAGATAAAGGGTATTGCTCAAGTGGAGGTCTCTCCACGTGGTAATACCAAAGAAAAAAGCAAATGATTTCCAAAATATAAATAAAGCAACTAAGTAAAGGGAATCAGAAGTTTAAACTTGTGAACATAGTTTTCTATTTAAGTGTGAAGTCATGTTTACATTGCTCAGTTCTAGCTATTAAAGAAGGTGGTGGTGGGCCGGCCCCATGGCTTAGCGGTTAAGTGCGCACACTCCGCTGCTGGTGGCCCGGGTTCGGATCCCGGCTGCACACTGACGCACCGCTTCTCCGGACATGCTGAGGCCGTGTCCCACATACAGCAACTAGAAGGATGTGCAGCTATGACATACAACTATCTACTGGGGCTTTGGGGGAAGAAGAAAAAAAAAAACAAAACAAGGTGGTGGTATACTTCCACTGATGGTGGAAGTATAAATTGGTGTAACTTTTTTGCACAATGTTTTGTTCAATAACACAATAGTTTTTAAGATGCTTACGCTACTAGATCAAGTCATTTGTCTCTTTGTAGTTTATCCTATGCAAATAGTGTAATATGCAGACTGACGTTTTGTATAATATGTTCATTTAATGCTTTATAATCATGAAAAGTAGAAACAGGCTAATATTCACCAACAAGGATGTGTTCAGTTAATTATAGTATGTCTATAAAATATAAAATGTTATATAATGTTTAAGATCAAATTTAAAATGTTTTAATAAAGTGTACTGATGTGGAAGAAAAATAGTTTTATATAAATGCATGCTATTTCAAAACCGTTGGGCCTTGAAGAGAGAATTTCAGACAGCAGAATGTCTTGTGTGTGCTTCTACTTTAGTATTAAACTACTACATAGTTATTCTTAACACAATTATTTCTCACAACAGTCCTATGAATTGGCTACCATAATCATCTCCATTTTACAAATGAGGGAATTGAGAGTCCAAGGTTAAGTGACTTACCCAAAGTCACACAGCCTGTTAATAGCAGAACCAGCTTTGTCTGACTCCATAGCCCAGGCTCCTAGCACTGCAGTCTCTGTGTATCTGTCAGGAAGCTAGTCCACCGTGGGTCGATTTTTCCTTTGTGTAAATTACATTCTTAGAGTTATTTTTAAGCTGCTATAAGATAATCTTATTTTTCTTGAAGATGCCAGACTTTTTGCTATATCTATAGGTCCCTTCATACTGCTCTCACCCAACTTTGGAAGCCAGCTGGAGTTTTATTTCTGTGGGTTGCAGTTTATATAGGTTTGTTTGTTTGTTTGTTTGTTTTTTAAGTAAAATATACTTTCCAGAGTTTTATAACCATCAAACACAGTGCAATTTAAAACGTTTGAATAGATTTATTATACAAGTAGGTCATTATGAAATGCTCATATAATCTAAATTTTTTTTGTTTTCCCCCTAAAGCCCCAGGCGATAGTTGTAAGTCATAGTTGCACATTCTTCTAGTTGCTGTATGTGGGACGCGGCCCCAGCATGGCCGGAGAAGCAGTGCGTCTATGCACGCCCGGGATCCGAACCCGGGCCGCCTGCATCGGAGCGCACGCACTTAACCGCTAAGCCACAGGGCCGGCCCTCATATAATCTAAAATTAGAAAATTATAGGCAAAATATATTTCCTTGACCAAGCTTGAATTTAAGAGGGGAAAAAAAGAGAAGCAAGAATCCAGTGGTCTTACATATATTTGTAAGAGAAAGAATATCTGTAAATGGTATGTGTAAGCAAGCATCTCAACAAATTCTTCTTCAGAGTAAGGAAAATATCAGGGAAACTTTTATGTTGTTATTCACTTCCTCTCTTTACTAATTTTGTATTCCTGAATGTTTTAGTTAGGATATTAGGACCTCAGTAGATTTTTCATGAGGAAAGAATTGTTTGCAGGAAAATTTAAATTTGGTTGAGAGGGAAAGAGTTGAGTTGGAAGGACATAAAGGTTCATTATTAATTAATTTAAATGTGACTGATGAACTTGATATGGCATTCTTTTTTTGCTGCTGTCATTATAAAAGTAAAATTTGGTCATTAAATTTACAAAATATAACAAAGTAGAATCTTGGGGGAAAAGTACCCTTATTAAATTCTTCCCCAACATTCAGAAACAATTGATATTTTAAAATTTATGGTATTTATTTTCTTTTTAAAAATAGTTTATCCTTTTTTTGATTACTTAGTTATACATGTTCTTTGTAGAAAATTAGGAAAATACACAAAAATTTAATAATGAAAATAAAAATTACCTATCATCCCACTACACACGTCTTTTTTTTTTATTGAGGTGAAATTTGTTACAAAATTAACTTTAAAATATTTTTTAATTTTTTCCAGTTTTATTGAAATATAACTGACATACATCACTGTGTAAGTTTAAGGTGTACACCATAATGGTTTGACTTACATATATTGTGAAATGATTACTGCAATAAGTTTAGTTAGCATCCATCATCTCATATAGATACAATAAAAAGAAAAAAAATTTTTTTCCTTGTGATGAAAACTCTTAGGATTTACTGTTAAAAACTTTCATATATATCATACAGCAATGTTAACTGTAGTCATCAAGTTGTACATTACATACCTAGTACTTATTTATGACTACAAGTTTGTACCTTTTGACCACCTTCCTCCAATTCTCCCTCCCCCCACCTCCACCTCTGGTAACCACAAATCTGATCTCTTTTTCTATGAGTTTGGTTTGTTTTTGTTTTTGTTTTAGATTCCACATATGTGAGATCATACAGTATTTGTCTTTCTCTGTCTGCCTCATTTCACTTAGCATAATGCCCTCAAAGTCCATCCATGTTGTCGCAAATGGTAGGATTTCCTTGTTTTTTTATGGCTGAATAATATTCCATTGTATGCATATATGCCACAACTTCTTTATCCATTCATCCATTGATGGACACTTAGGTTGGTAACAGAAATGTAAGTACATCTGTGTCCTGACTATTGTAAATAATGCTGCTATGAACATGGGCGTGCAGATATCTTTTTGAGTTAGTGTTTTCATTTCCTTTGGATATATTCCCAGAAGTAGAATTGCTGGATCATAGGGTAGTTCCATTTTTGATTTTTTGAGGAACCTCCCTACTGTTTTCCGTAGTGGCTGTACCAGTTGACAATCCCACGAACAGTGCGTGAGGGTTCCCTTTTCTCCACATCCTTACCAGCATTTGTTATCTCTTATCTTTTTTTTGTAACTTTTTTTTTGTGAGGAAGATCAGCCCTGAGCTAACATCCGTTGCCAATCCTCCTCTTTTTTGCTGAGGAAGACTGGCCCTGGGCTAGCGTCCCCGCCCATCTTCCTCTACTTTATATGGGGCTCTGCCACAGCATGGCTTGACAAGTGGTGTATCGGTGTGCACCTGGGATCCGAACCTGCAAACCCCAGGCTGAAGCGGAGCATGCGCACTTACCTGCTGCGCCACCGGGCCGGCCCCCTCATTGTGGTTTTGATTTGCATTTCCCTAAGACTAGTGATGGGAAGCATCTTTTCATATACCTGTTGGCTATGTGTATATCTTCTTTGGAAAAATGTCTATTCAGGTCTTCCCCCCGCCCTTTTCTTTTTCTGCTGAGGAAGACTGGCCCTGAGCTAACATCCGTGCCAATCTTCCACTTGGTATGTGGGTCGCCACCGTAGCATGGCCGACGAGTGGTGTAGGTCCGCTCAGGGATCCGAACCCACGAATGTGGGCCACCAAAGTGGAGCACACTGAACCTTAACCACTATGCCATGAGGCCAGCCCCATTTTGCCCTTTTTTTTTTTTTTTTTTTTTTGTGAGGAAGACCAGCCCTGAGCTAACATCCGATGCCAATCTTCCTCTCTTTTGCTGAGGAAGACTGGCCCTGGGCTAACATCCGTGCCCATCTTCCTCTACTTTATATGGGACGCCACTACAGCATGGCCTAACAAGCGGTGCATCAGTGTACGCCCGGGATCTGAACCGGCGAATCCCGGGCCACCGCAGTGGAGCGCCCGCACCCAACCACTTGCGCCACAGGGCTGGCCCCGTTTTGCCCAATTTTTAATCGGATTATTTGGAGGGGTTTTTTCCCATTGAGTTTGAGTTCTTTATATATTTTGGATATGAACCCCTTATCAGACATACAGTTTGCAAATATTTTTTCCCATTCTACAGGTTGTCTTTTCACTTTGTTGATTGTATCCTTTGCTGTGCAGAAGCTTTTTAATTTGATGTAGTCCCACTTGTTTATTTTTTATTTTGTTGCTTGTACTTTAGGTGTCGTATCCAAAAAACTCATCGTCAAGACCCACGTCAAGGAAATTTCTTCCTATGTTTTCTTCTAGGAGTTTCATGGTTTCAGGTCTTACATTTAAGTCTTTAATCCATTTAGAGTTAATTTTTGTGAGTGGTGTAAGATAGTGGTCTATTTTCATTCTTTCACACTCATATATCCAGTTTTCCTAGCACAGTTTATTGAAGAGTCTGTCTTTTCTCCATTGAGTATTCTTGGCTCCTGTGTCAAATATTAGTTGACTGTTTACCCTTGGGTTTATTTCTGGGCTCTCAATTCTGTTCCATTGCTCTGTTTGTTTTTTATGCAATACCATACTGTTTTGATTACTATAGCTTAATAGTATAGCTTGAAATCAGGAAGTATGATGTCTCCTGCTTTGTTCTGCTTTCTCAGCGATTCGGGGTCATTTGTGGTTCAATATAAATTTTAGGATTGTTTTTTCTACTTCTCTAAAAAATACCATTGGAATCTTGATATGGATTGCATTGAATCTCTAGATCACTTTGGTAAGTATTGACATTTTAACAATGTTAATTCTTCCAGTCCATGAACACGGGATACTTTTCCATTTATTTGTGTCTTCAGTTTCTTTCATCAGTGTCATGTAGTTTTCAGAGTAGAGATCTTTTACCTCCTTGGTTATGTTTGTTCCTAAGGATTTTTATTGTTTTTGATGCTATTATAAGTGGGATCATTTTCTTTATTTCTTTTTCAGATAATTGGTTGTTAGTGTATAAAAAGACTACTGATTTTTGTATTTTAATTTTGTATTCTGCAACTTTACTGAAATCACTGATTAGATCTAACAGTTTTTTGGTGGAGTCTTTAGGATTTTCTATGTATAAAATCATGTCATGTGCAAATAGAGAGTTTTACTTCTTCCTGTCCAAATCCGATATCTTCTATTTCTTTTTCTTGCCTGATTGTTCTTGCAAGGATTTCCAGTACTGTGTTGAATAGGAGTGGTTAGACCAGGCACCTTTGTCTTATTGCTGATCTTAGAGGAAAAGCTGTCAACCTTTACCATTGAGTATGGTAGTAGCTGTGGGCTTATCATACATAACCTTTATTATTTGAGGTACATTTCTTCTATACCTAATTAAGTTTTTATCATGAATGGATGTTGAATTTTATCAGCTGCTTTTTCTGCATCTGTTGAGATGATGATATGATTTTTTTCTTTCATTCTATTAATGTGATGTATCACATTGGTTGATTTGCACATGTTGAACCATCCTTGCATCCCAGGTATAAATTCCACTTGATCATAGTGAATGATCCTTTTAATGTGCTGTTGAATTCAGTTTGCTAGTGTTTTATTGACAATTTTTGCATCTATATTCATCAGGGATATTAAACTGTAGTTGTCTTTTCTGGTAGTGTCCTTTTCTGGGTTTGGTATCAGAGTAATGCTGCCTTCATAAAATGAGTTTAGGAGAGTTCGCTCCTCTTTGATTTTTTGAAAGAGTTTGAGAAACATTGGTGCAGAATTAACCATTTTAAAGGGTACATTCAATGGCATTTAGTACACTTGTGGTGTTGTGCAACCATCATCTCTATCCAGTTCCAAAACATTGTCATTACCCTCAAAGAGATACCCTACCCATTAAGCAGTCACTCCTCATGGCCTCCTCTCCCAGCCCCTGGCAACCACTAATCTACTTTGTCTCTATGGATTTGCCTGTTCTGGAACTGTCGTATAAACAAAATCATACAATGTGTGTCCTTTAGTGTCTGGTTTCTTTCACTTAGCATAATGTTTTCAAGGTTCATCCATGATGTAGCGTGTATCAGATATATGTTTTTATGGCTGAATAATATTCCATTGTATGGATATACCATGTTTTGTTTATCCATTCATCAGTTGATGGGCATTGAGTTGTTTCCATCTTTCGGCTATTATGAATAGTGCTACTATGAACAAGTACTTGTACTTGCTTGAATACCTGTTTTCAGATCTTTTAAGTATGTACCTATGAGTGGAATTGCTGGGGTCATAGGTGAATTCTATGTTTAACTTTTTGAGGAACCACCAAATTGTTTTCCACAGCAGTTGCATCATTTTACCCACCAGCAGTGTACAAGGGTTCCAATATCTCCACATCCTCACCAATATTTATTTTTCTTTTTTAAAAAATATTATAGCCATGGAATCTTTTAAAAATATAATGTATTCTAAGGTATACTATTTATTTATTTGAGGTATAATTGACATATTAGTTTTAGGTGTACAATGTAATGATTCAGTATTTGTATATATTGCAAAAGGATCACCACACTAACTCTAGTTAACATCTGTCACCACACATAGTTAGGAAGAATTTTTTTCTTGTAATGAGAACTTTCAAGATACACTCTCCTAGCTACTTTCAAATATGCAATGCAGTATTATTAACTATAGTCGCCATGCTGTACATTACATCCCTATGACTTATTCACTTTGTAACTAGAAATTTGCACCATTTGACCCCCTTCACTGATTTTGCCCACCCCCATCTCAGGCACCACCAATCTGTTCTCTGTATCCATGAGCTCAATTTTTTGTTGTTGTTGTTTTTAGATCCCACATATATATGAGATAGTGTGGTATTTATCTTTTTCTGTCTTATTTCACTTAGCATAATGCCCTCGAGCTTCATCCATGTTGTCACAAATGGCAAGACTCATTCTTTTTTATAGCTGAATAATATTCCATTGTGTGTATATATATATATATACGTATATACGTATATACGTATATATGTATGTATATACGTATATACGTATATGTATATATACGTATATATATACACACACGTATATGTATATACATATATATACGTGTATATACATATATATATACATATGTGTATATATACACACATGTATATGTATATACGTATATATATAAGTGTATATACATATATATATGTATATACGTATATATATACGTGTGTGTATATATATATACGTATATATACACATACGTATATGTATATACGTATATATATACGTATATATATATATACACACACACCATATTTTCCTTATCCTTTCAACCATCAGTGGACATTTAGGTTGTTTCCATGTCTTGGCTATTGTAAACAATGCTGCAGTGAACATGGTGGTGCATATAACTGCTCAAATTAGTGTTTTCATTTTCTTCAGATAAATACCCACAAGTGGAATTGCTGGATCATATTGTAGTTCTACTTTTAATTTTTTGAGGAACCTCATATTGTTTTCCATAGTGGCTGCATCAATTTATATTTCCACCAGAAAGGCACAAGGATTCCATTTTCTCCACATCCTTGCCAACACTTATTATTTCTTGTCTTTTTGATAATAGCCATTCTAACAGATGTGAGGTGATATCTCATTGTGGTTTGATGTGCATTTCCCTGATGGCTAGTGATGTTGAACACCTTTTCATGAACCTGTTGGCCATCTTCTGTGTCTTCTTTGGAAAAATGTCTGTTCAGGTCCTCTGCCCGTTTTTTAATCAGATTGTTTGTTGTTTTCACTATTGTATTCCTTATATATTTTAGATATTAACCCCTAATCCAGGTATATGATTTGAAAATATTTTCTCCCATTCAGTAAGTTGCCTTTCATTTTGATGATGGCTTCCTTTGCTGTGGAGAAGCTTTTTAGTTTGATGCAGTCTCACTTGTTTATTTTTGCTTTTTTTGCCTTTGTTTTTGGTGTTAAATCCAAAAAATCATCACCAAGACTCATGTCAAGGAGCTTACCGCTTCTTTTTTTCTAGTTTTATGGTTTCAAGTTTTACATTCAAGTCTTTAATCCATTTTGAGTTAATTTTTGTGTATGGTGTAAGATAGTGGTCTAGTTTTGTTCTTTGCACATGGCTGTCCAGTTGTACCAATACGATTTATTGAAGAGACTATCCTTTCCCCACTGTATATTCTTGGCTTCTTTGTTGTAAATTAGTTGACCATATACGGGTGCTTTTATTTGTGGTCTCTCTTCTGTTACACTGATCTATGTGTGTGTTTTTATGCCACTACCATACTGTTTTGATTACTATGGCTTTGTAGTATTGTTTGAAATCAGGGAACATGATGCCTCCTGCTTTGTTCTTCTTTCTCAAGATTGCTTTGGCTATTCAGGGTCTTTTGTGGTTCCATACAAATTTTAGGATTGTTTTTCTATTTCTATTAATTAATTTTTTGAAGTTCTCCCTACTTAATCTCACCCCAGTGTTAAAAATTTTGTCTGAACTGTGATGTGTTTTTTTTTGGAAATTAGTCAAATTTGGGAAATTATTGTATTAGAAATTAAAAACTGAGAAATTATTTAAATACGTATTCATTCATTTAAAAATAACAATAAACCCATTACATGTTAAAATATTTTTATGAAAAGTAACTTTTCCCAAACACACACACACAATAGGTGAAAAGACTGGGGTTGTCTGTCTTGTTGCAGATCTCTTTAGTGTGTGCTGTAATAGAAGACTGTTGAATTCTCACATCAGCTCCTACATTCCATCTGTTGCAGTATCACACGTCACGCATGTAGCCTTTGGAAAACTCCCCTGTACACTTATGAGCGAATGAGAGTGAAAGAGGCAAATAATGTCTTAGATTTAACCTCAGGGACCTAGGAGACCGGAATTGGACAGCTCTTGGTTTTAAGATTTGTTGTTTCTGGCAAAATTAGGAGTGTTTAGAAACCTTTTAACAATTTCTCATTTATACCTTAGGGAAGTGGTGTTGATTGTTTATGTACCCAATACAAAATATTCAAAGGATATTTGGGTCAAAAATAAACATCTTTTAGAAAGGAAGATTGAAGAGAAATTATCTTTTGTATGATCACTTCACTGATATTACTGAAGCAAAATGAACATCTGTATAAGTGTCTATTACTTTAGGAAACATTTCTTTTTGCTCAATTGGCTAATGTTTCACCTTGTTCCAAAAATTACTCAGGGCAGCCCTGGAGATAAATATAATAGAACTTTGAATATAGATGGGACAAGGAGAAAATGGTTAGAAACTAAGCTAAAGCCAGGGATAAAGTTAGCACATAAAATGTATTTCATATAGTTCTGTATAGCTTTTAGAAGTGGGGGAAAACTACAGTATTTTCAAATGTTCCAACCTGAAAAAAGATTAACTAAAGGTTTCTAAATTATTTATACCACCTCTAGCAATTTTAAAAGGTAGTGTCCTTTATGAAAATCTACTCTTATTCTCCTTTCCGGGGAAAATAATCTTATGTAATGCCAGTCTACTTTGCTTGTGAGTTGACCAGCTAACAGTTATTACATAACTTTATCAAAGTTTATTAAACTTTGTTAATTGTATTTATCAAGGAATTAAGTGATTACTCTGTTTGGTTGAAAATGCTGGAATGGTAATTGCATTTTATAACGTAGTGTGACCTAAGGGAAAGAACATAGATAGCACTGTGATCCCGGGGACCAGAGATCTAACTTTGATTCCGAGGCTGGATTCCTACTACAAGCCTGGCCAGCTGTGTACCTCTTGCTCATGGGTGGAGAGGAGTGTGGATTGATGGGAAGGGACTAACAGTTTAACTTGGGAGATGGAAGCACTCTATATGGTGTTGGCGTGGGTTTTTTTGTTTGTTTGTTTATGAAAGGTGCTTAAATTCTCATTTCTCACTATTGGTAAGTATTTCAGAATTACTATACCAGGATTAGTATACCAGGATTACAATTAGTATACCAGGATTACTCGGGTGTATGCATTTGTCAAAATTATACAGTTAAAATTTATGCATTTAATGTATGTAAATTTTACCTTAAAACTAAATATAATCATCAAGTGTTGAGTAGGTAGAGATAGAGATAAAATAAGAAAGGCACAGTTTTCGAAGCTAGCTGATAGGTTATTATAACACTGTTCTGTTCACTTTGTTTATATACATTTGAAACTTCCCATAACAAAATGTGGTTTTTTTTTTAAAGCAACATTCTGGTCTACCGTATTAGAATGTCGAAAGATAATATTTAGAATTCGTAAATCAAGAAATAGCAATGTTAGGGTATTATTTAGAAATTTGGAAGTAAATAGGAGAGAAAAACACAAGACATCACAGTGGTTGCCTCTGGGGATCAGAACTGATTGTGGAGAGAGCTGAAGTAAGAAACATCTCTATTTTCTTTTATAAGGCTTTCTGTGTTTGATTTTTAAACCTTATGCATATATTATTTTTATAAAATGATATCTTCATTCTGTGGATTACTGCATTGTTTTCAAGGAAAATATCTACATGATCCTATGTGAGTAATTAGGCATAGACCAGTGTTTGGAAGATATAAAAATTCTGTTTACCCATTAATATTTTGGCAGTATGCCCAATTATTTCCATTGCCAAAGGTGGCGATTTACATTTGGATTCTTACATCAGATGAGTAGGGCTAAGAAGTTTGATTACATATGGTTTCTCCCTGTACTCTTACCCTCTTGAAGTGTGTTCTTTACACAATAGTCAAGTGATCATAAATAAGCTTATATTACTCTCTTATTTAATTTAATACAGCCACTGAATGTATTTCCATTGCAATTAGGATAAAATTCAAGCTCTTCATCGTGGCCTACAAACAAGGCCATAAGTAAGGTAAACGATTGGACTCATGCCTCATTCTCGTCAGTCTCCCCTCATTGCTCTGTCAGCCTTGATGGCCTTCTTTTGCAGACTCGTAGCTCATTCCTGCCTCAAGGGCTTTGTACTTGCTATTCCTCATGAGATTTACTGCTTTTCATCATTCAGTATTTAATTCCTGAAAAGGGCCGTCCCTGACCATCTAGCTAGAGTAGCTCCCTCCACCGCTTCTCCATCTAGAGCAGTGGTGCTGAGTGTGATCCTCAGACCAGAAGCAGGAGCATCACCCGGGAGCATTTTGTTTTGTTTTGCTTGGAAATGCAGAGTCTTAAGCCCCACCGCAGACCTGCTGAAGTAAAATCTGCATTTTAACAAAGTGATTGTATGCACTTTTAAATTTTCAGAAGCTCTGGCTTTCCCCTCAATTTTCCTGTGTATCTATTAATAGGCTCGTCCATTTCTGAAGGTAACTTAGTCTTTTGTTCACCTGTTTTCTTCTCCCTCGATGGAATACGAGCTCTGCAAGGACACCACCTGGTCTGACTTGTTCACTCCGGGACCCCAGCGCCTGACCCATTGTCCGCACCTAGATCATGCTCAATAAGTATTTGATGTGTAAAAGAATACACAAATATGATGGAGATTATTCTGTGTTCCTTGAAATATATAACTGTACAATAAAAATCTTCATGGCTCTCACTTGCTTGTAAAATTAGGGTTATTCTTGTCTCCCAAGATCATCATTATGAAGAGGTTTCATTCTATTTCTTGGATACTGAGTACTATTAAAGTAGTGTGACTAATTATCACTTTTTTATCCTTGTTTTCAGGTAGTTTGTCTTCAGAACCAAAGTTTAGGTTTCATTGAATGCCTCATTACAGACTTAAAAACATGACGGGTTGCTTTCCTTTTAGTATTTTAAAAGCACTCTTATTCAGAGTTAAAGTTACCTTGTAAGGTTCTTATCCGAGGGAAATGTTAGTTTGATACTTGTATCAAATTTTTTTATATCAGAATTTAATAATCTTTTTTAAAAATAAAAGATTCTGAAAATGTTAAATCAATACAAAATTTGAAGTTAAACTGCAGATAAACACTGACAGGGCAAATAATGTATCAGTTTTTTACTCTTGAGATATGATTATAGGAAAGACCTATAGTTTCTGATATTGTTCTACATTTAAAGATGTTCCCAGGATATGTTTCCTAATGCATATCCTGGTGAAATTTGTCAGGAAGCAACATTTCAGTCTACATACTTTGAATGAAGAAACAAGACAGCTTACATCAATGGCTTTCAACTGGGGGTGATTTTGCCCGCTGGGGACATTTGGCAATGGCTGAAGACACTTTTGGTAGTCACAACTGGCAGAGGGGTGCTACTAGCATCTAGTAGGTAGAAGCCAAAGATACTGCTAAACACCCTGTAATACACTGAACAGCCCCCCACCACAGAGAATTATTTAGCCCAGAATGTCAGTGGTGCTGCTGCTAAGAGACCTTGGCTTAAATTGAGAGAGCCCTTCCTCTGCAAATACTAATGCCATCAGAAAAAGAATACTTTGTCCGGCCTTTGGGAAAAGAGACTCTATATGGAAATTGGCAGCTTAGAGATTGGGATGGGTATATTGGCATAACATTCTCAGATAATTTTACATTTTAAAAATAGGAAAGCTCAAATATAGGGTTACTGGTTTTCCTTATTTTACAGATGGGGTCGAGGATTTGGTCTTTTGGGTTCCATTTTTGGAAAGGATGGTGTATTAAACCAGCCAAACAGTGTCTTTGGACTTATATTTTATATACTACAGTTATTACTTGGTAAGTATTTATCCAGCAATATAAAAATAAGTTTGTTTTGTTATATTCCATTTAGTACTTTGGGTCTTTGCCCTGAAGGGTGTCTTTATATTAAATAAAAGCATATGTTAGTGATAGAACCACTAGTTTGTAGCACAGTTTTTGTGTTATGAAAACTTGGTTCACTAAGATTTTGATGATACTAATGCTGAGCTTGGTATCTGTTGGTGTTTAATCAGAGATAGCAGCATCCTGTGATGTCCAGAAAAACCAGTCGCATTCAGGGAAATTATTACTCCAAACAGTCTTGCCTGGAAAACTTTTTCCCTATTATTTTGTATACTCTATAGCTATTTTAAAATATTATGCATTGAGTAAACATTAATGGTAAATGATATTCATAATTCCATTACCTGTACATATCCACTATTTCCATTGTCTTCTGTTTTTTCCACTTAATTTTATGTTAACTGTTGTCTATCCTCTTAAGTGTTTTGTTATTGTTAACATCAAGTTTTCAAGTTTTTTATGTTCTAAATAACACTGCGGTGATCAACTTTGTTTAAAAAGTCCCCCTCACACACACTCTTCCTTCTTTGAATTATTTCCGCAAAGTAAATTTGCAAATATGGGATGGAGTCAAAAAACATAGTTTTATGGATTTTAATAAGTGTTACCAAACTGCTTTTCCCTCAATTGTCATGTTTCCCTGAAGCTTCATCTATCTTCATTTTTAAAAAGTGTTTTCTGTAAAATTTCTGATTTAATAGTTATATATTAGTAGCCATTATTTTAATTTTACTATAATTTCTCTTTATTTTCACTTTGGTTATTGGGATCCTGATAATAGTCCATTTTCATATTTGTTACAAACATTTTACCCATTCTTTATCCCTTTCTATGTTAGTTTTGTGAATTTTGATTGTACAAAAGTTTTTATAATTTTAGAGTTAAATCCCTCCATTTTTGCCCTTGCATTCGGTTTTTAATATTTCATCCTATTATCTGCCAGCTCTTCTGTCTAGCTAGAGTTGATTTGTTGAGGCAAATTGTGAATCTAAATTTATCTCAGTATCCTATCAAGTTTGCCCAATTCCGTATCTATTCTGCAGAAATACAAAAATACACATGAGGATATTCATAGCAGTACAGTTTAAAATCGCAAAAAATTGGAAGTAGCTTAGCAAAATGTAATGGTTGAATAAATTAGGTTAAATCTATCCTAGAAAATACTATGTAGCCATTAAAGGAAAAAGTCGGTCTACATGTATATCCTGGAAAGATCAAGCTTAGTGAAAGATCACATAGCTTAGTGAAAGAAGCAAATTGTGATATAATAGGTATAGGATAACTAAATGTTTATATATATCTATATAATGCATAAAAAGGGGTCTGGTGGTTGGGGGCCAGGGGTGAGAGTCACTTTTCATTCCATTTATTTGTTTTGTTTGGATTTCTAAAGAAGAATATAAAGTATAAGCCCAAATTAAAATAGCCTAAGAAACACTTTTGGCTGTTATTGGAGATAGAGGTGGAGCAAATTTCTATTTATAATGTTTAATTTCTTAATTTCATTATTACACATATTTTAAATCATATGTATTTTTTCTAGTCACATTTTATGCATTCACATGTGTTTTTGTGTGTGTGTGTGTGTGTGTGAGAAAGATTAGCCCTGAGCCAACATCCAATGCCAATCCTCCTCTTTTTTGCTGAGGGAGATTGGCCCTGGGCTAACATCCGTGCCCATCTTCCTCTACTTTATATGGGACGCCACCACAGCATGGCTTGACAAGTGGTGCCTCGGTGCGCGCCCAGGATCCAAACCCACGAACCCTGGGCCACCAAAGTGGAGTGCTCGCACTTAACCACTACGCCACTGAGCCGGCCCTCACATGCATTTTTAATGTCAGTGTCTACCATTGGAGGCACATTTGAACTCATCTAACACAGTTTTCCAGAGCACATCATCTTCACTCCCTTCGAAGTTGTTTGAGAATACAGCATTTTTAATTTAATTTTTCCATAGGTAATACATTCACATGGTTCAAAAGTAAAAAAAATACAAAATGCTATACAGTGCAGTCTGTCTTACCCTTGTCCCCTCTGTCCACTTCCCGCTGCTTCTCATCCCCGACTGGTAGCTTGTTGTTGTTGTTGTAGAGTTTCTTTAGGCATATACAAGAAAATACAAATATATAATCTTAATTTACCTCCTTTTTTAAATATAAAAGGCAGATGCTGTATACACTGTACTACATACTTTTTTTTACTACTTACTTTTCTTTTTTTTTTTAACTTGACTGATGTATCTTGGTGATCTTTCCATACCAGTCCTTTAAGTGTCTTCATTCTTTTTTACAGCTGCAAAATATTCCATTGCTTGAATGTACCATCATTTATTTAGAATTACTGCACATTTTAAATTTCATTGGGAATTTTATCTCAAGCTACCAGTTACATTACGTTAAGACAGGTTTAGTACAATAGTATTTAACCAATAGCCAGTGATTATCGAGCATTCTGAGTGCTTTATACCTATTAGCTCTTTTAATCTGCAGTCTTAGGAGGTAGAAATGATTATTATCCCAATTTTACAGTTAAGGAAAAGAACCACATGGAGAAAATAAATAACTTGTCTGTATCATTTTGAAACCAACTTTCTTAGATAAAATTAAGGTGACAGCATTAATTTTTGAATGTTTTGAATGCATTAATTTTAGATGTTGAGCATAGGTAAGGTCAGCAAACTTTTTTAGGAAAGGACCAGATAGAAAATAATTTAGGCTTTGCTGGCTATCGCAACTACTCAACTCTACAATTCTAGTGCGAAAGCAGCCACGGACATTACATAAATGAATGAACGTGGCTGGGTTCCAATAAATCTTTACTTACAAAAGCAGGTGGCCATTCAGATTTGCCAGTGCCTGGCATAAGTAATCCAACAGCATCTTAGTCTTGAACAGCCTTGTTAAAGCATCATACTCGAGTACTGACTGGCCCCCGGGGCATGTGGCTAGGCTGCCCCTACAGGCAACTTCACATTCAACAGGCAGCAAGGATTTCAGCTCCTTAACCTCTTCAAATCTACTACCACCTATACTTATTTCTTCCTGATTCTGTTATCCTATCCATTAGTTGTTGGATAGGAGGGTAATTTAATATGCTCTGCTGTCTCCTCTGTCCTTGAAAATAAATGCACAAGTTCACAACAATACTGTTGGCTACAGGAAATTACAGAACAATACATGTGAAGTTGTCAGATAGCATCAAGAATTCAGGCAAGCTTTTGTCTTGAGAGCCCCAGTTTAGCACACATAACTGCCTTTTTTCTTATCTGGTTTGACCCACGTGTGACCAACTGGCCAAAGGTTGTTTCCCTTATCCTCCAGGGTGAGCCCATTCTGAAATGTTTATCATGATCTTTTTTTCCTTTTTCAGCAGCATATTGGTGTCATCATCTCCCATTATGGATTTTTGATAAATTTCATCTAAACGTGGGAAAACAAATTTGACTTTCCACAGATGGGGAGCCTATAGCAAAAAGGCCAGGGGAGGGTCTCACCAAATGTGTCCTTCTTGGAAGAGAAGGTTGTGGTCCTCACGTTCCTTTATTCATTAGGAGAGGTGGGGCTGTCAATTTTACAAATCACCTTCTTTGCACAATGTGATTGCAAGATTGCATATTTTCTCTGCGGGCCCTAACTAAGGCTAGTTTATGAAATAAGTAATATTTCATCTAGAATATTGACAAGTCAAAAACATTGCAGCTATAAAACTGGTATCCTATGTGCAAAGTCAACATGCATAATCTTAACAAAACAGACCAGTAGTTTTTGTTCTCAGATTTCATAGTGTTTTGTATTAAGATCAGTATTCCAACACTGCAGGAAATCACAAAATGTTATCTTTTAACTCAGAAACTCTCTCCATGTCAAGGTCCGATTGAGCCAAGCATCTCTGTCTCTTGCAGGCATGACGGCCAGTGCAGTCGCAGCTTTAATCCTCATGACGTCCTCCATCGTGTCTGTCGTCGGGTCTTTGTACCTGGCCTACATTCTGTACTTTGTGCTGAAGGAGTTTTGCATCATCTTCGTCATCACATATGTGCTGAACTTCATTCTTCTTATCGTCAACTACAAACGACTAGTTTACTTGAATGAGGCCTGGAAACGGCAACTGCAGCCCAAGCAGGACTGACAAGCTGACGAACTCTTAACTGACAGTCTCAAGTCCCTTTTTCCATTAAGTTTATTTTGCAGCAGTTTTTTTTTATTCTTCACAACAGACACTTTCCCTAAGAATCTTAAACTGATTTTTAAAAATCCTGTAAATTAGAAGGGGCCCTAGCTATTTCTTGTGTCAATCTTCATTTTAAATATGGATACAAAAAAAAGGATATGCCGAGCCAATTAAAGACAAGCTTTAACTGTACTTTGAAGATGTTTCTGAAATAATAAAATGAAGCCCTAGCCCCCTTCCCTCAACTGTAAAGTGAGCAACCATTGCTAGTAATTCTCTAATGTGTATAAATTCAATTTCAGGTATAACATATGTGATCATGACATGAAAATATTTTAGAATAGATACTGTATTGAATATTGCCATGTTTACAATATGTAATATGTTTTTAGCTGATGGATTTAAACATGTAGATTCAACTAGAATCCATTTATGTGATATTTGTAAATAAAGGTAGAAATATTGGATCCATCCCTGCAGAACTTACTGTACAGATTAGTTGAAGTGTAGCAATGAAGAATTGTCAGCTCAACATTGACTGAAGAAATAGTGACTATAGTAAGTCCACACAGAGCATCTTGTGAAAAGTGCTGACAGCTGTAGGTCCAGCATTGACAGCAAAAGTAACAGGGTGGTAGTTCCCTTTCATCTCCTTCCTCTGAAAGGAAGAAACTAAGTTTGGACATTCAAGTCAAACTTGTGTCTAGTCATAAAACTGGATCAATTGTAACCTTACAGAATGAGTCATGTGACCAGACCTTCAAGTCCAAGGCCTTCAGGACACTAAAGATGGGGAAAAGGGTAGATTTCTTTGGAGAAAAGCTGGAAATATTAATATGGTATTTTTAGGTAATGTCTCTTACAGCAGTTGAATTTTCACGCAGATATTTTTCCTTAACATTGGTGCCAGTCAACCAAACAGTATTATGACTTTGAAATAACCAGTGTACACTCAGTCACTTCAGAGTAGGATTGCTCTTGGGTAGCTCTGTAGTGTTTTCCCTGTTTCTTTCTCCACTAACTAATTGGATGTCTAGTTTAATTGTTTTAGAGTCAAATATTGGATTTGTAAACTTGAGGGCTGACACACTGCTCAGTTTGCTTAATCAAGAGGAGTACTACAGGTAGAAATATCTGAAAGTGAAATACAGTAATGGTGTCACTCCTCTAATAGCTGCACAAATGCAGAATTTTTAAAAGTGATTTGAATAAACCAAAATGAAATTCTGACAATATGTTTCTCTGGTCAGCCTCTTATATCAGAATGTTAAAAGTGCCTTCTGTCTTAAATCTCAAACCAAATATTTTGTGTGTTGAACTTGGGCAGAAGTGTCCTTCCTTCTTTTCTTACCATGAAGTAGAAAACTTGCATTCTATTAGAAAGGTTCTGTATGATCATTTTATTCCTTAGATTGAGAAATAGCAGCAATGTTTTTGCTTCCAATTGGATTAATCATTACATTAAAAATAGTCAGACTGGTAACTTTTGAGTGCTTTATTTGCCTTCTTTTTGAAGGGAGGGGCCAGGCTCTGCTCTGTAAACCATAATGTGTACAGTCAGCAACTGTTCAGCAGTTTCCAACTAACTGTCATAATTGATGCAATGTATTCTTCTGGCCCAAGGCAGGTATAAAATTTGAATTGTAATGAACTCTTAACCAGTTTTAACCAGTTTTGTAAAAGATAGCTTAATTCAATTTCAACAAAGCTTATGTTTTCCCAAGAATGTGAATATTTCAATGCCTGTTTTATTACATGTATTGTTCTCGTTTCTAAAGTTACAAGAACTCAAGAAAGCTTTGATTGGACGTCTGGTGTTCATGGAGATAGGGGTCCTAGCGTTGAAGCACTGTGCAGTGAGAGCATCTTGTCGCAGTGCTTCCACTTCTACCGAGTAGTTTACTGGTTCTTTTGTCTAAGCCAGAGTGAAAATGGCTTAACAGTTAAGACCTCTTTGGTATATATAACACTGGTTATGCTAAACAAGTTCCTTGTGTCCCAATTTAAAATGGTCTTTCATCATATTTTGTATCAATCAGCAGAGTATAGTTAAAGCTTGTCTTGATGTTGCTTTCTTGCAAATGTCTTCAACTCGTACATGAGAAAATGTAAAAATGTTCAGCCAGACCCTTCAAGTTTTTCCTTTGCTTTCCTAAGCCTTGGGGAAAACACCACTGTTTCCAGTTGTACAAAAATTTTTGCCACATTCCTATGACCCCAGTAGAATTAATATCCTTTTTCTCACTGAGTGATGAGCATGTGCTGCCTGAAATAACAGCATTGTCATACCGTATCTCGGTAAGCAACAGAACCCCGGTGGGTGTTATTTGGTATTTTTGCCCTGGGAGAATTTAGGCTCCCATCTACATCCTCTATTCTACCCCGGGGTGGGGGGTGGGGAACACCGTGTTATAAAATTTGAGGATTGTTATGACTATTTTAGACTGAATATTTAAACATTGTGACATTATTAGCCACCAATGTTGAAGAACAGATTAGGGAAAAAATTGAATTTCTGTTTTTGGCGGTAATTCCATGCTGCTTGGTTTTTGAAATGATTTGTGACAAAGCCTCTTATTTACTTGATAGTCATATCATTTGAAGAAATGAGAAGTTGTGGTTTGATGATAAATTCTGGGGAATCTAGATGGGTTGGAGGACTTCATTTGGTTTTTCCTTGCAGCTAGTTGCTGTCAGTTAGGGTAAACCTCTGGTGAAATAACTCAGGTTTAACTAGCTGTGTGCCAGGAACTACTTTTACTTGGTATATGTAGCCTCTCCTTAAATCCATTCAAGATGTTGAAAGCATTGACTATTTTCATACAAAGAGACAAAGATCTGTGATTTGGTACAAGAGATCTTTGGACCTACTAGGTAGGATATAGGATCAAGATTACAGTGAAATTAAAACTGTTTGTTGGCTTTAGTTTGCTTGTATTTCGTTTATATTTATTTTTAAGACTATCAGCAAAAGTGCAAAGTTATCTTCAGCAGTTACTTCATAACTTAGATTGGTACCACTGTTTGACACCAGTGAATAATGATCTTGTCTTGAAAATCAGTATTAGATAAATGCCAACAAGAAACCCACTATCACTTTTGGCAACCTATATGGAAAGGAATATCTAATATGCAACCTTTGTCCTCATGTGTTTTCCCCCAACACGCAAGCATTGGTGAAACATTTCTATTCAGAGATTTTAGGCAGCACTTATGATTCCTAATTTGTGAGAACTACCCTTCAATAAAACAAAAGGGGGAGAGGGTGGGAGTCCAGGCTAGTTGGTTAAACATTTTTTCGACAAATTAGCCCAGAAAAAGTGAAATGTTTTGTTATGAAACTGTATTAAGCATGGCCTAAGTATTAGGTGTATGATCTGTATAGTATGTTCCATCAAAAATATTTATTACTAGTGCTTTAAGCTCCAAAGTAAACATTCATTTAATATGGAGTTCACTGGGCAGATTTCCCCTTTAATATAGATAGAAATATTCTTTATGAGAGATTTAGGACACAGTTTTGCTAACTGGTAAAAACAAATGTAAATATGTAAGAATGTTTATTTGTTGCACATAACTTTTTTGGTATAAAATAAATGTAGAAGTTACCTGTGGAAGTTGTGCTGCCATCATTCTTATACTGCAGTATTATATTTCAGAAAACAAGCTGAAATGAATTCAGTCTCCTTATAAACTATTCTTGAAGTTGATACTGTAACCTCATTTCTACAGGTGTACTGAGTTGATTCTTTTTGTCTTAAATTATATGTAACTTATAGAAGACACAAGCAGAGTTCTTAGAGATTCTAGTTCTTGGAATTCCTGTGGGTCTATGATGTATGTGGTTGTCAAAAATTAATGAAAAAGGTGTTACTGCTAAGTTATGTGAGCACACAATGTATGAAACAGCTGTCTTTCCACCGCTTTCGCTCACCTTGAATACTCCACTCTTTAGTCTTCTCCAAAAGTAACATCTGCAAGAGATGAATCTATTTGAAATACAGTTTAGCCATATTTTATTGAATAAATGTGTTCTGTGCTAGATCCTTAGGACTTAAGAAATCGACCTTACCCCTAACTTGTAAAACATTTAAGTGTGTCTGTTATGCTTAATTTTTTTCAATGTCAACTAAAGAGTTTTATATATTACTCCTTGACAATAAACTGTAATGTGAAACTTGATTCCGTCAAGGAACTTAAGAAAAGATCAATGGTAACAAAAGAAATATGTCACTCCTAGAATTCCTAACTTATTATTTGAACTGACTACACTCTCATTTCTTAAAAATGGTGTAGATGGCCACTAAAATGAGGTTAAATTATCTTTACTGTTTCTTTCATGGAGCTTGGAACAGAAGGCTAAAAAAGGGTGTGTGTTGAGACATGGAATCAACCACAAGTGAAGTGAATCAAGTTCTGTATTAACTGTATTGGTTTATGGTCTTCCATTTGGACACCAAAAGGAGTATTTTTCCAAAGCATTCAAATTTAAACCAAGACTGATGACTACTGAAATCTTAGGAATAATGTACCTTACCTGCCTTAATGGAGCCTGTGGAAGAAGAGGAGGGAAGACTCACCCTCTGGGAGCGGGGCAGGTGGGGTCACCCGGAGGTACACAGGCCCGGAGTATTTGTCCGCAGGCTCAGGCTGTTGTTTAAAGAGGTGTTGTTACATTCAGTGGAGTCAGTTGTGAAGGGGCCAGTGGGCTTTTATGCCCATCTGTCCATTTCTGTCAAGACTAGACTATGCTGAGGTTGGAACAACGTCCTGGGGAAACTGGTAACCTCTGAGCTCCCCTCAGGTTCAGACATTCTTCAACTCTTTCTTACCTTTCTTATGCCTATTTGTCAGCTGAACTATGTGGGAACTGGTACATGGACCTTGTTCCTTATTCCAGCATGATATCACTTCCTGTAAATTTGCTGGGACTTGAGCTCATCTGTGGAGTTGCACAGCAGTTGTCTTACTCTCACTCAGTCAAGGCTGGCCTGGTTCAGTACACAAGCATGGGTGGCCCTAAGGCTGCGGGGCTGTTCCTGTGGAAGCACACAGTCTGTACCCAGCGTCTTTGAATGTGGTGTGAGTGCTGAAGCAGAGGTTTCTCAAGAAGCCATACACAGTTACCACTATGAAAACAGCCTGACACATAATAATTTCAGATGCTTTTCAGCAATACAGATTTACGGATGGTCACTTTTAAGCAAACTCTTTATTCCCATACTACAAAAGCCTTTATTTTCACTTCTTCTGTTTCCTTTTAGCAGATTACTACAAAATCCAGACCAGAAACTTTCCAGTCTGCCATGCACAGTCCAGGAAGCACTGCTCTGTTTGCTGTGGCAGTCGCCCCTTACTTGGGGAGGAGGGGGCTGACAGAGCTGGTTTCAGTAGAGAGGTAGTTCTTGTTTAAACAGTAAACGGGCTGTTTGCCACACACTGTGACTTCACAGCTGACCGGTGGTACATGGTTTCATTGGCAAGTTTCCAGTATCTCTCTCGCAGAAGGAACGCTGCACCTTTTGGTTGTCTCTGACGAGTGAAGATCCCCTTCTTATTTCCCATTGCTCTCTGCGGTGCTAGAAACAAGGCAAAAGGTATTTCAGATGACTTCTGATGGGCCCAGTCGGAACCACCTGGAGCCAAGCTGGGCAGCACTAAATAGAAATGTCCTCTTATAGTTTAGGGTTGCTTTGTCTGAAATGGTATCTGAAGTGGCCACTTAATGGGTTAAAGATTTAAATACTACCGCTCCCCCAAAACACCTCAGCTCTCTGGTGTGTTAATTTTTCGTCTGTTAGGGGAAAAAAAAATCCAAAATTGTTTATCTTTTACTTGCAAAATAAAGTTTAAAACATTATGGGTAGCAGCTGCCTCGCAACTGGAGTGGGACTGAAAGTTACCCTTGGAAAGGCTTGGGCCTTTCTGAAGAGACAATTCTCCTGGTGGCAGCTAGAGTGCTGACAAGTCAAAGGCGCCTGGGTGGGACCTACTAGAAGATATCCAAGTCCCCCCGGGCAGACTTCTGCTGGGTCCCCACCGCTGGTGTTTGGTCTGCCAGAGCTGAAGCTGGGAAGGGAGCAAAACTGGCAACAGTCATCAGAGCTGCACTCTCAGAACACTCTCCAACCCCTAGTGAAACCACAGCTTGTTAAATGGAAAGTAGGTCCTTCCCACTGAGAAGTTCAAAACAATAATTTCTTCCATGATAAGCAAATGCCAGGCATTGTGCCAAGCACTTCATCAAATGGAATCCCTCCATCAACCTGCAAGGTGGTAAGCATTATCCCCACTTCACAGGCTTATGACAAGGTTAGGTAACTTGCCCAAGGTCACACGGCTAATTTACTACACAAAGCTGGTATACCTAAAGCTGGTGTTCACAAAACTAGATTGCCATCCAGGATATTTCCAGAAGCCATTAATCTCATTTGCCAAGCAGAGTAGAGGCTCATGTTCTTATTCTTTTTTCTCTTTACCTCTTTCCATTCTAAATTTTTAATTAAACTTTAACCTTCCAAAGGCCTGCCTTTTCCCATAAGTAATGTAATTCCCACCACTACCAAATCCTTCCCCGCCTTCCCAAATTGCTATCCTAAGTTCACGGTATATCAAGAGACCAGTAACCTATAAGTGAAGAAAGAAATGGGGAACACTCATCTGGAACTTAACTGAAGTAGCCCTCATCTATCCCCCTGGAGAAAGAGTACAGATCGTATTCTCTTTGAAGACTTTTATACACTCCCACATTCAAAACGCTTTGAAACTTACCTGTATTTGATGAACCTGCCTTTTACAAGTGAATAATATAAAACAGACTGAAATATCTTAAGTTTCTTGGGCTTTGTACCCTACTCTGAAATAAAGAGTGTATCTCACAAGTAAATCCAATATGAGGTCCACTTTTTCCTTATGCTGCTGTGGAACAGAAAAAGGCAAGTTAGACTCTCCCTTTTACGTTTTTACCACAAAATGATTTGAGAAGCAGGCAAGTGATTGCTGTTTGCTAAACACAACTTACTTTTCCTAGGAAATTCTCTATGTAGCCTACATGGATTAGCTTAGCTTTCTCCCTCTTGTGTCCAGTGTTCTTACAACAAAATGTCCTGAACTGAAATGACACGTTCCATAAACCAAACTGTCACTTACACTGGTCAGTCATAAAATCAGCAAAATTCCAGATGAGCTCTCCAACCACATATTCTTTGCGTTTTTGATCCAGAACCAAATGATACTGTTCTAACAGACCTTTCTGATACTCTTCACTGAACATCAGAGGTGGATCCTAGAATTCAAGGCAAACAGAATTTAAGAATCAGAACTGGTAGAATTGTAAATATTAGATAAAAATAAATATCCACATGATGACCAAAATATCTGTCCTCACGGTGGGCTGCAGTGACTGCAGGACTCGCTGGTGCTGGTGCAGAGACACAGCTAGGGTATGATGTAAAAAAAAGATTTTTTCAAAAATCTTAATTAGTAACTGCTTTATTTATAAACAGAATTTGGTATTTGCTTTATCTTACGTTTCCATCTCTGTTTACCAGTGCAGTCTTAAAGCTGAACTCCACCGGAAGTAAAAATGCGTCTTAGAATAGTAAATTTAAGACTCAAGTTTTAAGCAGCCGCAGGTCCATAATTTAAGAACTAGCGTGACTCAGATTAACTCCCCTCAGATTCGTCTGCATCTGGTCTGGGTAAGTAGCTGTGGTTCAGCACATTCATCCGTTCAACAAATAATTATTTAGAATCTGCTTATATGGCAGGCATTGGAGATAAAGTGATAAACAAGAAAGATACGTGTCCCTGCTCTCACGGGCTTTACAATCTAGCAAGAAAGAGAAGGTAGAGGTGTGATGAGGGTGAACAGGGAGCATGCAAAGCAGGAGCTGGGGGGATGTTGAGCAGGGGGAGCCGACTGAGACAGGGGTCACAGAAAGCTCCCTGAGGAAATATGTAAGCTGAGACCTGCCAGGTGAGGAGAAGGCCATCCACGACAAAAGCAGGCCCCATCTATGGACTCACTCGCTATTTGGTGAAGAGCTCCCATGTGTCGTGTACTAAGATAGAATGATCTTTTAGATGTTCCTGGATCATCAAGTCTGAGTTTTCATCTCATGGGAATTTTGTGGGGGCTCAAGTCTTAGATGCTCAAGGATGCAGCATTTCAGTCATTTTATGAGAGAACAAACCCCTGTTGGCTTGGGCTTTCCTTTCCAAAAAGGGTTATAATGCTCTACAGGGTACACTGAAAATATGACTGTACAATCCCAAATTGAATGTGAGGACAAGGCAACATGTAGATTTTCTCACTTTGTTTTAATGGAAATGACCCTGCATTGTCTAATACTAGCCACATGTGGCTATTTAAATCTAAAACTAAATTAAACTAAATCAACTTGGTGACACTAGTCACATTTCAAGTCCTCGATAGCCAGGTGTGGCTAGTGGCCACCCTTTTGGACGGTGCAGATATAGAACATTTCCATCACTGCAAAAGGCTCTATCGGACAGCCCTGACCTAGACTCTTTCAGAGTTAAAAGTTCAAAACTGCTCACCTTTCCAAAGAGGGAGAACAAATGTGCACATACATGCTTTGTCTTCATAAGATATTTCCACCTACTTGACCAGTTTGTAGAAGTGGCATTCTGTGTAAGCAATATGAATTTAAGGGTGTAAACAGAATAATATATCCATTGTGGACAGCTGTTCAATAGACCAAGGATAAGCAAATTAAGAAATGTGTGTAGGGCCGGCTCCGTGGCTTAGCGGTTAAGTGCGCGCGCTCTGATGCTGGCGGCCCGGGTTCGGATCCCGGGAGCGCCCCGAGGCACCACTTCTCCGTCCAACGTGAGGCTGAGTCCCACGTACAGCAACTAGAAGGATGTGAACCTATGACATACAACTATCTACTGGGGCTTTGGGGGGAAAAAACTGAATAAATAAAATCTTTAAAAAAAAAAAAAAAAAAAGAAATGTGTGTCAACAAGGAATCCCAATAGTTGTGACAGAAAAGTGTGAGGTGGCTGGGGTGGCGGTAAGGGGATGGTGTGAAGAAAAATTCCCACAAGACAAAGCAGCATATCTTTGGTGAGGAAATGGACAAAATAATGAGTGATTAAACCTTGCTCCAAGATTTCACTCATTCCCTCAACAGATATTATTTGGTACCTGCTGTGTGCCAGACACTGCTGCGTGCTTGGGAAGCAATGATAAAGGATCTCCCCCCTGGAGCCCACAGCCTGGTCAAGGAGAGAGCCAAAGAAATACAACCATGTGCTGCACAACCACATTTCAGTCGATAATGGACCACATATACAATGGTGGTCCCATAGATGAGTACCATATTGCCTAGATGTGTAGTAGGCTAACCACCTAGGTTTGTGTAAGTACACTCTATGATGTTTGCACGGTGACAAAATCACTGAATGACGCATTTCTCAGAACGTATCCCCATCATTAAGCGACACGTGGCTGTAATGACAGCACACAGTGAGAAATGCTGAGACAGAGACCGAGTAGAGGGAACAGTTTCCTCTGCCTGCAGCAGGTGGGGTAAACCTCACGAAAGAGGGCACATCTAAGCTGAGACTTGAACACTGAATAAGAATCCATTAGGGGCCGGCTCCGTGGCTTAGCGGTTAAGTGCGTGCGCTCTGATGCTGGCGGCCCGGGTTCGGATCCCGGGCGCGCCCCAAGGCACCACTTCTCCGTCCAACGCGAGGCCGAGTCCCACGTACAGCAACTAGAAGGATGTGAACCTATGACATACAACTGTCTACTGGGGCTTTGGGGGGAAAAAAATGAATAAATAAAATCTTTAAAAAAAAAAAAAAAAAAAAAGAATCCATTAGTTGGCAATTGTGGTGCTAACATGGAGATTCCAGTGTCCGGGAGTGGAGGCACAGGAGGAAGAAGACCTGGGAGAGGGCAGAGAGCAAAGGACAATGACTGCCCTGACCAGGGATCAGAGCTTCGTTCTGTGGGCCCAGGGAAGCCAATGACGGGACTTGTTAGAAAGACGACTTGGGCAGCCAGTAGGAGACTGTCTGGAAACAAAGCCAAGAAGGAGGCTGCCTCTGAGGACCAAGGGAGGCAGAGGCCTGAGTCTGGACTGCTGTGAGTGCAGAGAGGCAGGCTGAGGTGAGTCTGAAGAACTGCAGGGAGATGTGAGGGACAGAGAAGGAGGCACATTTCCAACTTGGAGCAATGAGTGACATCACCGTCCAAGAGAGTGAAAAATTAAACAGAATTTAATTTAATTAATTAAAATTACACTACTTACCTGGTGAAACCCTGCAATCGTTTCTGCTCCATACTCGCTCTGAATAATCGGCTTCTGATAGGTCCTATACCACATCTCAAACTGGGTCGCCAGCTGCAGCTGAATCACTTCCATGTGCCCGTAGTCATGATACCAGGAGTAGTAACTATTCACACAGATGACATCCACATATGGCGCCTAGGACAACAGCATTAAAACTTGTTCACAAACCGGAAGACCGTATAATAGCGTTAGGATCTCATACTCGGGGGGGGCTCTTCTGGCAGAGAAGGTAAGAAGGGGATGCAGAAATTTAGATGCTCACACATGTAGGAAAGTCAGGCAGTGACCAGAATGGAGCAAGTCTGTATCTCTGGGCTGACGCTGCTGACCTGGCCGCTCTGGTGAGCTGGGCTCTGTTGAGGGCCATGAGAGGCAGAGCAGGCGCCTGACAAGCTGGCCTCAGTGGAAGCCCAGGGCATATGCCATTGGATTCTGTTCCTCCCTAGGTGGTACTCCTGTCCCTGGTCTTCCCTCATCTGGCCCTGGAGAAATGTTCCCAACTGAGGGACAGATGCAGTTTTTCTCCACATGAAGAATCTTGATTCACTATGCCATTCGTGAGCTAGTGCCGGAAAGTGGCTGGGAAATTCCCTCGTAGGAGGAGGCCGAAATGATGGGGCGTGACTGTCTCGTGCCTAAACAATGAGGTGCTCAGGACTGAGGAGCAAAGCCCAGAGAGCCCAACTGTCCAGTCTCTAATGTCACCTGAACCCATGCACATCTCCAAAGCCTGCACTGGGACTGAGGTGGTCTGTCTTCCCAAGCAACTGCAGCCCCTTTCCAGACTGTGGTGGAGAGACGCAGGAGGAGGAGAACATTGCGGGAGGGCCTTTGGGTGGACACATGGACACAGATCACACATCCCACCAGATGAGTCTGGCAACCTTCTGAGCAGGCCAGGCACAGGCTTCCCGCCCACACTAAAGACTAGAGCAGGAAGAGCTGCCACTCAGCTCCAGAAGGTCCAGGGCTGCCCGTGCCTATGGACGCTGGTGTGTTACCACAGTCTTTACGCTTCTTTGAAGCGGTGTTCTCGAGAGATGGCGAAGGAACACCAAGGCTGCAATCCTTTCCCATTCATGTTAAAATGACAGTGTTCACAATTTAGATTTCTATATAGTGTCTTCTCATTCATTCTTTCTTTAGATGATTTCTCTTTCTGTAGCACTTTTTCCTCTTAAGTACTGGCCTTCAGTTCTCTAGTGAGGAAGCATTTTCTCGCTTCCATGTTTTACAGCTTCAGTGCAAATGAGTACAGTTTCTGAGGGGCTGCTGTGCCCAGGGACGGCAAGGGAGGCCGTGTGGTCCAGCGGCTCTGTGAGCCTGTCCCTTCCATTCTCCATCCAAGGGGCTGGATCTACTCAGTGGTTCCCAAAGCTAGTTGATAACTGGAACCACTGAGGAGCTCTTTAAAAAGTCAGATTCCCACCCTGTACTTACTAAGTCAGAGTCTCAGAATTGAGATCTGCACTTTCAAAAAGCTTCCCTTAGTGGTTCTGATGATCAGCCAGGCGTGAGAAACACTGGACAATGACGACATTAAGCTCCCTTAAACCTTTACCATTTTATGAGCCTATTAAACTGAGGCACATAAAATTAAACTGAGGTGCATAAAACATTGAGTCTGAACTGAGAATGGATTAAATCTCCCTGTGCCCAGCCTCCTTGGATTTAGGAGCCACACTGCCTGGCAAAAAAGCAGGTAGTTATCTTGAATCTAAAGACCATCTATGAAAATGGCTGGACTGGCTCTCGTGGTTCTTCCCTGCAGTTCACTCGAGCAAGCATCAGGGCAGGACTAGAGGAGAGGCAGAGGAGAGGAGGAGAGGTGTGGAGACCTCCAGGCTCACCCCCAGGTCTGCTTCATAGTTAGAGTTGGTCACAAAGGTCACGGGCCGGGAGGGGTCCAAGTCTTTGGTGTGGGCAATCAGCGTCCTGTCCACGGAGGGCAGAAGACGGGCTCCGTCAGTCTAGGAAGGGCTCTCAGACACCCATCGCCCATCCTCTCCCTCCCATCTTCCCCAGCCAAAACAAAAAACAAAACCACCGCTCTCCTCCCTACCCTGGAGTGTATTTTGGGTAAGCAAACATGTTCCTCTGGTCTTAGATCACGTTCCCTGACATCATTCTTTCTCCCTCCCTAAACCCTACCCCGCACAGTAGAGGCCATCCTTGCGGGGACAAGCAGGCATGCAGAGCTGAGGTCCTTGGGCTGGGCGCTGCCATCAACTAGGTTCTGAATCTTTGAAAAAGCTATTGAAAATAGGCATGGATGGAGTGCGGATTAGGATGGATACTAATTTAACAAATCACTAGGGAGTGTGTGCGAGGAGGCAGCTGTGTGCTGGGCACTCAGAGCGTCATGGAGCAGTAAGCATAGAGACACTGGCACAGATAAATGTTACAAGTTGAATTACAGGTGGTAGCAGGAATTAGTGTTCTATGAGACAACAACAGGGCACATAATCGAGATTGGAGAGCCAGCGACAGCCCCTCTGAAGAAATGGCATTTATGCTGAATCGCCTTAACCAAGGAGGGAGAGCAAGAAGAGGGACGAGTCCATGGTCAGGCTCGGCCCAGGGACCTGTCAGAGGCCCCCACCGTGCAGGTCACCCTCATGCACTGTTTAAGCCTACTTTTCTCTTCTCTTTCCTCACAGCTAGTTTTCTTTTCTTTACACCCTCTCCCCATCATTGCTCTTCTCATTTCAAGGCTGCAGTTTCTACAGGCCTAAACAGTGCCCCTTGCCCTCAAGTCCCAAACCCACACTGGGCAACAGCCTGTTTGTCAAATGGGAAGCCTCACAGCCAAGCTGAGCTCCTCGGCCTGGGCAGTTCTCTCCATACCCTGCCCCCATCCCTGCTGCTCCAAAAATCATGCATCTCCCTGTCTCCACCTCCCCAAAAAGCCCATCTGGAACCTTGGTCCTGGGAGCCTCTATACACTCCTTTCACCCTCACACCAAAAATTCTGTCCCAGTCCCGGCTCAACACACCCTGTGCCCCACACACTCCGGGCCACGTGTTCAGAGCTGTCCTTTGCCCAGGTGGGTCACTCCCCAGAGCCTTCCGTCCTCTACAGACGGGGCTCAGCTCAAAGCACTCCATGAAACTGGATGCAGTGCCTGCCTCGGGAGTGTTTCAGTGGCCTCTGCAGCCTCTGCAGCAAGTGAAATAACTCCCCTCTGCAGGCTAAGCCACAACTGCACAACTGTAGGAGGAGGAAACACAGAACACCCGGGTGGCCAGCCTCTCTCAGAGTGAACCCTCCCGTTGTGGGAAGACTGCCCCCAAGTGGTGTTTCTGTCCATTGCAATGGGGGGGAGCAGGAAAGGAGGAGCTATCCGCATTTAGTGAAGGGGACCATGAACTTTAGATGGCCTGGTCCTGTCAACAATGTAACTTTAGAATAGTTGGAATATGCATGTCATTAAAAACCTGTTTATAATTATGTGCCTAGAGAAGCTGGTTTTATAAAGCCTAACTCCTTTACAGATGAAACCGAAGCATCACAAAGTTTTTTGGAGTTTTTAACACACACTAAATTTCCCAGGAATGGAGACACCATAAAAAGTGAGGGAAGATTATACTTGGTTTTGTTTGGAACTTTACTATTTTAGAAATGTGCAGCCTGGAAGGAAATGCCGCCTATGGTGTCAGAGTCACCACCAAGGCAGCCCTGCCATCAGCTTCTGTAGCTGTGCGTCCAGGGTATTCCACACGGAGGTGCAAGCATCTGACCCCTTCACTGGCTCTTCTGGGGAGTCAGGCCCATGATTCATGTATTATTTTATAAACAACTCTCCCTTATATCACAGTTAGGCCATGCTACTATTTTTGTTTTTTTAATTTGAAGTTACGTGTATAAGTAGGTTAGATTAACTGCGGATTTCATTTCAGGTGTGAAAAGGGGACACTGGGCCTCACTGGGTTGAAATCACAATTTGGGTGGGTAGGTGTTTGGTCCCCTGAACTGACCAAGCATATGGTCAGTCTGGGCCGGGGGCGGATGCTGACTCTCTCACAGCACATGCCCACACCAGGGCCAACCTCAGCTCTCCCAGGGCTGCCAAGCCAAGGCTGCCCAGGCCAAAGGGCTGAGGTCTCATGCCCGGCCCAGCCGGGGCAGGCGGGGGCACTCACTTGAAGTAGTAAGCGGCAGGTTTCAGGACGGAAGCGGGCTCATTGGCCACAGACCACATCACAACCGCTGGGTGATTCTTGTCCCTGCGCACCAGCTCCTCCATCACCACCAGGTGGTGCTGCAGAGACACGTTGCTGTAGCTCTGCCTGTGGGGCGGGGGGGGGAAGGGAGCGGGTCATTGCCGCGCAAGCTGCGCAGGCTCAGCAGCGTGGGAGGTGGGCACTCACACTAGCACGATGCCCACGCCCGGGCTCTCGTCAATGACCACGATCCCGTAGCGGTCGCAGAGCTGCATCGTCTCCTCCGCGTAGGGGTAGTGGCTGGTGCGGAGGGAGTTGGCACCAAGCCAGCGAAGCAGGTTGAAGTCCTTCACCAGCAGTGCCCAGTCAAAGCCCTTCCCTCGGATCTAGGGGACAGCAGAGGAGAGTGACCCCATGTCCTCTGTCCCTGTCCAAGATGCACTTCCTTCTAGAGCTGGACCCTCAGGAATAACCCCATTCGCCCTCTATCCAGCCCAAGCACACGCCCCATCAGGCAGTGGCTTTTTTTTTTTTTTTGGTGAGGAAGATCAGCCGTGAGCTAACACCCGATGCCAAGCCTCCTCGCTTTTTTTTGTTTTTTGCTGAGAAAGACTGGCGCTGGGCTAACATCCATGCCCCTCTTCTTCTACTTTATATGGGACACCACCACAGCACGGCTTGACAAGAGGTTCCTCAGTGCGCACCCGGGATCCAAACCTGCGAACCCCGGGCCGCCGAAGCGGAGCATACACACTTAACCGCTGCGCCACCAGGCTGGCCCCCAGACAGTGGTTTTGAGCAGTTTGCTCAACTGCCTTGAGCTGCCCTCAACCACTTCAGGGAGAATGGGGAAGGCAAAGATGAGAAACGGCCCCCACAGGGACCCAGGAGTCTCAACTCACGTCGGCATCCTCATGCTTGTTGACCCCATGGAAATAAAAAGGCTTCCCGTTGATGAGGAACTGCTTCTCTGTGACAGCCACCGTGCGAATCCCCACGGGGAGAGTGTAGAAGTCAGACACAGGCCCAGCTGCTGTCTGTGCAGTCAGACTCACCTATGAAAGCCAAGCACTGGGTGTGAGGCCTCCTTGATGGCCTGAGCCCCATGCAGCCCGCCCTTCAGCAGGAAGGCCCCTCATAAACCACAGCGGCCTGCCTGTGGGACTGTAAGCAGAGAGACGCAGAAATTACAGGCTTCCACCATTAGCAAGAAGAAATCTTTGCCCACTCCGCCCCTGGGGCCTGCTCTTCAACGCTGGACCTCCCTATCAAGGGTTGAAAAAATCGGGCTGGGAACATGTCAATCCAATTGACTAGGAAGCTCAGAGGACCATGCCTGCCTGTCCACCTGTCCTGCACCCCTGCTGAAGCCAGGCAGGGCTGCTGGATGGGGGCAAAATGCCTCCCATAGCCCCAGTCCTAACCACCATTACCTCCAACGAGTACAGGTAGGCAGGGTGCTCATGCATCAGGTACGGCCACCAGAGGTGGGCACCGGGCACCTGCAGCTGGCCCCGGCCCCCTGTCCCCTGAGCCACGACTTTGCCTTCCTCATCCAGAAGACGCACTTCCAGCTGGAAGTGTTCACTGCCCTGGACGAAAATCTGGTAACTCACCAGCCCTGCAAGAGACAAGAGAGATCAGACAAGAGAGAGGAGGAAGGGAAACAACCTGGGTTGTACAGAGGAGAGCACGCTGCAGCCACCACTCTGAGGAGTCCGCTTAGGCCCTGAGACTCCACCAACAACCATTTATTTCTTGAGCTCAATCTGCAGAGAGGAGAGATTAAATGAGGGTGGTACAACGGGGACGGGACATGGGATTCCCATGAATCCTGAGCTATTCATCCTGAACCATGTGATTTTAAGCAAGCCCCACTTCTCACTGGGCCTTATTTCCTCAAAAAATGAGGTTAGACCACATGGGTATTTCTGAAGCCTTTGCCAGCTCGGACAGGCTGGATTTTAGCTTCGTAGGTGGGATGGGAACGTGTGAGGATTAAGAGATGCTGGGAGAGCCTTTCTCCTGGGGGATCTTTCCAAACAGGGAACAGAGCCACTTTGGGCCTGGCCGAGGCGGATCCTGCCAGGAGCCCTCACCAGTGTCTTGGTCCACATCGGTGGTGACAGTGATGTCGTCAATGTAGGTGGTGGGCGTGGTGTAGAGGAGCACGGGCCGATGCAGTCCCGCGTAGTTGAAGAAGTCAAAGTGTGTGTTCTGGACAAAGTAACCCTTGGGGTACCTAGGGCGGAAGGACAGTGGAAAACTGGGGCCTTGCTCTGGGGCCTTCAACCTCAACTCTGCTAAGGCGATCTGCCCCTAGTGGGAAGACCACTGGGCAGGGTGGGGAGGGGGAGAGGAGGGAGCAGGTGCTGCTCACTTGGAGGTGTCCGTCTGGTAGAGGATGGTCCCTGGTGGCAGGGTGTGGGGGGTGAGCGTGTTGTTGATGGCGATGGTAATGCGGCAGGAGGACAGGGGCCCACTCTGGACCAGCTTGCTGATGTCAGCCTCGAAGGGGAGATGGCCCCCCTCATGCTCTGCCACATGGACCCCATTCACCCACTGCAGACAAGGAGATAAGGGGAGGGGCAGCAGGCAGAGCATGAGGCGGGGGCCCTGCCATCTCAGGCACTCCCTCACATAGAGGTGCAGTATGTGGGGGCTGAGGCCCTGCCAGCTGCCACCTTCCTAGGAATGGAGGAATGGAGCCCCAAAGGAGCAGATTAGGCAACCCACCCCCACCCAGGGCATAGACCGCAGTATAGGGCATGAGCATGCTCTACCATCCACCCCAGGAGGCATGCTGTCAGGTGACAGCTGGGAGCCAGGCACCCCCAGGCAGCTGCGTGCGTGCTCAGCAGCCGCACCTGCCCACTCGCCCTGCCTGCTGCTTGCTGCACTGACCACAATGGCGTAGTAGTGGGCACTGCCAATCCTCAGCACCACTCTTGTGCCCAGGTCCTGGGTCCATCGCTGGGGCAGGGTCGCCTCCCGTTCATACCACACCCAGCCAACAAAGCTACGCAGCCGCCCATCCTGGCCGACATCATTGAAGCTGGAGGGAACCGGCATGTCCAGGATGGGGCCCGACTGGGGAAAGAAGGGCCGGGATCAGGTCCAGACCACCTAGGAATCGAAGACCAGGGCCCAGGCAACCCCCTGCCCCAAGGGCCAGGTCCCCCAGCAACCCTGCCTGCAGGAAGAAGGCTGGACAAGACGACTTCTCCCAGACTCTGGGATTCCCGGCCACCCACCATTGTTATTCTTTGCCAGCAACTGACCAATGTCTTTTATGGAGCTCATTTAAATCTCATAACTCCACACAGAACACACCAGTCACTCACTCCTTCAATTGACAGTGTACACTGAACACCTACAACACTGTTCTAGGTGCTAGGAATAAAACTGTGAACAAGGCCTCTGCGGTCAGGCGATCAGTGCTACGAAGAAAATAATGCGGGTCAGGGTGTGTCGAGAGTGGCAGGGGACCATCTTAGGGGTCAGGGAACACCTTTGGGGCCAGGGCCCACAGGATATTGCCTCTGGACATCCTTGCAGAACTGGGTGACCCTGAGCCCTGCGGGGAATCCCTTGAACCTCTAGACCCTTGAACCCATCAGGGAGAAGGCAAGGCAGGGGCGGGGCAGATAGCTCAGTGAGTGTAGAAGCAGTGTGGGGAAGAGCTTCCTGAAGACATCTTGTAGGCATGACCTGTGACCTCCAAGGAGGCAGGGGTTGCCTCTGTCCTTCACAGCTGTATCCCCAGTGTCTGGCACAAGCTTTGCCATATAGTAGGGACTCGATAAATATTGGTTGAATGGACAGACAACTTGCTGATGAGAGACCAACTGCTAGGACGTGTGTTTGTGTCTGAGGGCGGGTGGGGCCAGAAGTTCTTTCTCAGGGCAGACGGAACCAGAGGCTCCATGGAAAGGCCTGAGCCCAGGGCCACAACCCAGCTTGAGGCCAAAAGGATCCGCAGAGACCAGACTGTCTAAGAGGAAGATGATCAGATGACAGCCCCAGGGAGGAAGGCTGGCAGGGGCAGATGCTGCTTTGCTGAGGAAACTGTGAGTGGGGCACACGCCTGGCACCCAGCCCCCCCTTTTTTCCTCCCTTGCTTAAGGCTGAGCGGCAAAGATCAAAAAAAGAGGATCTAAGAGAGGCGAGTACCGGATGGGCACACAGGCCTGCTCCAGCCCCAGGCCTTCTCAGCCGATCTGACTCAAGTCAGAGGGGAGACCTGGAGTGGGGCCCCTGGCTGGCTGGGTGCCAAGCCCCATCCTCCACCTGAGCCTGGCAACCTCAGGTCCTTCCTGCCAGGGCAGAGCCGGCCCCAAAATGTCAAAGCCTCGGCTCCTGCTGCCCGGCCGCTCGGGCACTGCTCTGGCTTGGCCTCTCGCGCTGCGCGGGGGTCCAGCGGGGGTCCCTCCCCTCGGCCCCACAGACGCCAGGCCCTGGCCCTCCGCGCATTTCCTCCTCGGTCGGCCGGCCCCAGCCTCCAAGCCCATTCATCGTTAACCTCCTCCTCGCCGGCAGCTCTGAGGGCACAGGAGTAGCTCCCCACGCCCACCACCTAGCTTCTAGGAGCTTCCCTGCCCAGGCCCCACGCCCCGTCCCACGGAGCCCGCACCTCCCGCAGCGGCGTGCGGTACCACTGCTGCTCGAAGCCCTGGCGCCGGTTGTCGGAGAAGTCGGCGCGGAAGCTCCAGAGGCCGTCGAGCTCCTTGCGCTCCCGCGACGGGCTCTCCCGGGGGTACAGCATCCCGCCCTGCAGCGCCAGCGCGCAGCCCCAGAGCAGCGGGCCGAGCACGGCCCAGGCCCCCACCGGCCCCGGGGCCATGGTTCCCGCGCGGCCGCTCGCCGCCAGCCGCCGGGCAGGGAGCTGCGCCGGGGGCGGGCCCGGGGCGGTGCCGAGGTCACGTGACCCGGCCGAGTCCTCCCGCGCCATTTTGGTTGAGGGCGAGCGCCCGGCCTGGGATCCGCGAGGACCTCCGCTCCGGAGCGCGCGCCCGTTTGTCTGGCTGCCCGCCCGCCCGAGGGCGGCGGCGGCGGCAGCGGCGGGCCCGAGGAGAGCCCGCAGTAGGCCTCTGGGGGAGGGGGCCCCGAGCCCCCGCCCAGCCCCGGAGGCCGGAGGTCGCCGGCGCCGCGCCATCCCCGCCCCACCGCGCCGTCAGTGCTCGCTCCCCGCCTCCCCAGGGCGGCCGGTCCAAGGCCGCAGGCCGCAATGGGCCCCCGGGGGATGGCCGGGTTCCCCGCGTTTCTTCGAGGAGGCCGGCCTGAGCCGCTTTCACTCCCTTATGCCTGCCCGACACCCGCTGAGCCCAGGCGAAGCCTCCGCCGCGCTAGTGGCGTCCGCCCCGCAGGAATGCCTGTCCCGGGGACTGGCCATAGCCTTGACCCTGGGCCTCCACCCAGGGCCCGGGCGCCCTTCCGGCATTGCAGGCACAAAAAGATGCGAGTAATCTGGCCTGGATACAATTGTTGGTACAATTGCCCGATTTTTAAATTACTATTTTTTGCTCTGATTTCATGCTTACCAAAGCAAGCTTCTGATAATGGGCCTTGATACTGTAAACGGAGGCCCCAGGATAATAAAAATAAGTATATTCTACAAACTGAGAAGGTCAAAAGGTTTTTTTCCCAAATGCTTACAATATAAAAGTAAGAAAAAGTAGGATGTAAAAGTATATACAGTATGACCCCAATATTGTTAAAATAATATCCACACAGGTATAATAGATAGATAGACGTCAAGTGTTATTGCTGTTGTAGGTGATTTCCATTTTGTTCTTAATACTTATCTGATTTTTCGAAATTTTCTATTATGAACATGCATTATTTTTATAATCAGAATCCAACCAATAAGTGTTTTTCAAAAACAGCACACAGGCAAATAAATAAATAAACCTTTATATATTTAGTTAGTACAAGTTGATTTTCTACCATCTACTGGGGAGGAGGGGGATAGAGAAGGAATAAAACTTAGTTTATGAATTTGTGAACCTGAGAACCAGACCCTGGTGGGTAAAGCCCATCAGCCATTTTCCTTTCCCCCCTAATTTTGCAGTCTTGTACAAATATATGAATCTGGAGATGTAAATTTGGGAGTTGTCAGCAGTGAGAATGGATGAGGTCCCCAAAGAAATGAGTGCAGGTAGAGAAGGGATCCAAAGATGAGCCCTGAGACACCTCCACATTATGTACAGGAATACAGGGGATGAAGAGGAGGAAGGAGAAGGTCCCCACCTCCTTGAGGATAGATCCAAACTCCTTAGCATGGTCTGTCATGATCTGGCTGCTTGCTGGCTCTCCATTCCTGAACACACCATGTTCCTGCATGCCTCTGTGCCCTGACTTATGCTCTTCCCTCTGCCTGGAAGCCCTTCCTCCCTGAGTAGTGAGCACTTCTTCATCATTCTCATTCTTCAGTACTCAGTTCAGACATCTTTGTTTTCACATCGTTGGCGTCCAGGTTGCTCCCCCCCCAACACATACACACCCCAAATTCACTGAGGAATTTGCCCCTTGGTCCAGGCCCCTTCTCTATCCCATTTGGTGTTCCTGTGAGTGGCCTTCCCACACTTGGCCTTAGTTCTGTGACCTCCTTGACTTTAGTTACCTTTCCATTACTGATGGTTGCTCATTTATTGGACCATACTCTAGATTCCTTCATTTTCCAAAACCCTGCTACTTCTGGGAATCCTCTTAGCCTACAATCTCCTCTTATTTTCACCATCCCTGTTTACTCTAAACTTGCTCCGTTACCAGACTGAAGCTCCATTTCTTCTATCCCCACCCCCGCCCCGCCCCCCCATTTTTCTGAATGGAGCTGTCCGCTCCTGGTTTTTCAGCCTGGAAGCCACCCTTCCACCTGCCTCTCCCTTGGGTCACCCACTACTCCATAGCTTTTCTTCTGGAGCATCTCCACCCTGCTTCTCCTTTTCTTTTCCTCACTTGCTGCCACCACCCACCTCACCCTCGGAGGATCTTTTCCTCCCCAGCCCCCACACCTGACTTGGGAATGAGACCAGCTCCCTCTTTGCTGCTCCCAAATATAGGTGCACAAACTCTTTCTAGTCTAAGAATTCATCTGCCAGTAACTGCAGAAGGAGAAAGGGGAAACCAAGCTAACAGACGTGGGGTTACTGAGTCCCAACTCTCATGGGCACTGGTCTTTAGTTTCTGCTTTTATTTGGAGCCTTTTCTCCAAATATCTGTCAGAGGACTTGCTTGAATTAGCCAGCAAATGATGTGTCCCCTCGACCTCCAGTGAACAACTTGAAAATCTGAAGTGGCCTTGAGGGGCTAATTCCTCCCTGACCTGGAATAAGCCCCCCAGGGCACTTCCTCCTGTCTGTAAATCCAGCCTTTTTCATCTTCATTCTAAATTTACCTCAAAGAGGCAACTGACACTTGAAGAGGCCCTTCTTAAAACTCAGCAACATCCTAATAAAGCCCATGACAAGACTGGCGCTTCCAGACTGCCGTCCACCCCACCCGTGGGATTCCGGCCAGAGGAGCGGGCAGGACGTGCCTGAGAAAGACGCTGAGACTCAGGAGCAGCAGGGGACCAGGGAAGGAGGACAAACTCTTGTGTGGAGAGAGCTGACTTGAGTAAAACATTCCTTCCTCCTCAGTCATTTCCTCTAGGACAAATATGAGTCCCTTACAGAGGCAGATTAACCCTGAAGCTAAAAGTTTAAGCTTTAGGGCCTCTTACTTGTCAGAGCCCCTTCTAAGGCCCTAAGAGAGGGCCGGCCCCGTGGCTTGGCGGTTAAGTGCGCGCGCTCCGCTGTTGGCGGCCCGGGTTCGGATCCCGGGCCAGCACCGACGCACCGCTTCTCCGGCCATGCTGAGGCCGCGTCCCACATACAGCAACTAGAAGGATGTGCAGCTACGACATACAACTATCTGCTGGGGCTTTGGGGGAAAAAATAAATAAATAAAATCTTTAAAAAAAAATAAGGCCCTAAGAGGGTTGCTAGCAATTGTTCACATGGTGGAGCAGATGCCTCTGGTGCCCCATGTCCCAACCCCTCAGCCGCCTCTGATTGCTGCCAGAGCTGCATTCCCTGAAAGCTCCGTTACCAATGAGCAATTCCCTGAAAGCCCAGGCTCCCCTCTGGGGTCAGCGTCCCACCCCAAGCAGGCTCTCAATTGCTAAATTCTGCTGCTTCAAGGTGGTTGAGAGGTGGGAGTGAAATGGATGTTAATAACCTGGAGACACCCTCCTCCGAAGGGAGACAGGGACCAATGGATGAGTGTTTGAGCCTTTCCTCCTCTAGGAAGGCAACTCTGGGAGACATTCCCTATGGTCAAGGTGTGACCTTGATAATGCACTTTGATATTGGCTTTTCCTTCTTTTCTGTCTTACTCTTCCTGCTGCCTTACTCCTGGGATCACTTCCCAAATAAATGCCTGCATCTGCTAGGTCTTTGTCTTAGGCTCTGCTTTCAAGAGAACCCGACTGGAAGCGGCTCTAGAAAGCCAACACTCAGGATGGGATTCTGGAACTAGACAACCTTTCCAGTCATTCAGCAAGAGGATTCCATTTGTTGCTCTACTAAATAGAGTGTGATAGCTCCTGGGTATCACATGATTATAATACTACAGACTGTAGTATTATAATACTAAGACTCTTACCTGTTGTAAATTGAGATAAGGAACAGTGGAAGGGGAAACACTAGGTCATGCAATATATCAAATGAAATGTGAGTAAGGGTAATTATAAGAATTGTGGAGTTAGCAGCTTTTGCTAAGTGCCCAGGGAACCTTGAAAAAAAAGAATGACAGTCTCCATTCAGCTAACTAGCAGTACAGGACATAGTGTGAAAGCCAGAAGGCCTCCTTGGCACTGTTTAAAGAGATCTTCATCTCCTGCAGTTGTAGGAAGACTGTATTGAAAATTGGGCCTAGTATTTAACCAGCAAGTGCCAGAGCTGCTAGCGTCAGGGCCCTGATAGGGAAGGAGTGAGACCCTAGGATCTAGGATGTGGACATTTGAGTGGTTGTACCTGAAAATCTTGAACCCCCAGATTCACCTGAATCCTCTAACCAGTTAAAGAAACCCTACCCCCTTGAAAGTAGCCTCCTTTTGACAGAAACCACAGGTGAAGATCTTGCGTGAGGAGGATGCCTCACAAGATGTCCTCCTCCAGATCCAAACTGTCCTCCGCTCCTTGCCTCCAGACCAGTAACTGGGGTCAGGTCTCAGCACAACATGAACAGGGAAATACAGGCCATGCTCCAGGAAATAGCTGACTCAATGAAAGAGTTGCAGGACCTGGCTAATACATACTATAGAAAGAGGGGAACATGTGAGGGAATGGACTCGAGTCTGTCTGACCAGGATGTGGAACATAATGCTAGATGGGGACTTGGGGTTTAATGTCCTGGAAAGGATATCTGGATGCCCTAGTAAGGTATATGCACACCACAGGGTGAGAAATAAATCCCACAAAAATTCAGGGGCCTGCCACATCAATGAAGTTACCAGAGGTGCAATGGTCTGGGCCATGCCAGTGTGTTCTCTCTAAGGTAAAGGGCAAGTTATTACACCTTGTTCTTCCTATCACCAAGAAAAAGACACAGCACTTGGCGGGTCCTTTTAGATCCCGGAATCAGCATATCTCACATCTGTAATTGCTGCTTCTTCCACCCAGGAGGGACCAGTAGTTTGAAATTACCGTTACTGATACCTACTCTGATATGGGTGTGCTTCCCTGCCCACCGTACTTCTACCAGCATCACTTACTGAGGGCTTACTGAGTCTGATTTACCAAAATAAGATCTGGCATTGTAGCACCCCCAGATCAAAGGACCCATTTTCCAGGGAAAGAGGTGTGACAATGGGCACATGACCACAGAATCCATTGGTCCCTCCATATACAGCATCACCCAGAAGTGGGCAGCCTATTAGGAAGATGGAGTGGCCTTGAAAGGTTCAGCAAAGGCAATAGCAGGTCTGGGGTGCTACCCTCCAGGATGTGGGATATGCTGATATCTGGTGTTCACTGGTAGCTGGATTACACAGTCCAGGAATCAAAGGGAGTAGAAATAGAAACGGCCCCTCTCATCATCTCTTCCAGTGTCCCATCTTCAGAGTTTGTGTCTCCCATCTTTATAGCATTAGGTGTGATGGATTTAGAGGTCCTGGTTCCCAGGATCAGGAGAAGGGGAATGCTTCCACCAGAGGATACATGAACACATGAAGATTCAGTGAACTACAGCTTTGGACTCCTCAGCCAAGGGACTGTCAGGCAAAGAAAAGTTTTCTATACTAGCCAGAGCAATTGACCCTAACTATCATGAGGTTCCCTAAAAGGGGCAGTGGGGAGCATGTCTACAACTCAGGGGACTTACTAGGCCACTTCTCGGTGCTTCTATGGCCAGAGTTAACAATAAGCAGGCAATTGTAGCAACCATGAACTTTCAAAGGCAAGACAACCAAGGGCCTCAGAGCAGGCAAGCAACCAAGACGAGTGGAAGTGCTGGCCAAGGGTGAAGGGAATTTAGAACGGGTGGTGGAGGAAGGAGATGATGAACATAGTTACAAGCCTCAGGACCAGCCACAGCAACAGGGACCTTTGTTTTGTTCCACTGACCCTCTCATACTGTCTTTTTTACAGATTGCAGATGGCTGCCACATTCAAGGTTCAGTTCCAGGGTGGAGTTTATGAGGGCCATAAGCAGATCTGAGAGTCAAAGGGGTGAACCAAAGCAGACACCTTTGGTGGCCCATTTCACATACCTTAACCCTCCTCTGATTTCAGCCTCAGCTGTGAGGGACAGTTTCATGAGAATTCAAATCTCACACAGGGCTGTACCCATATCTGCACAGGTCTCCAAGGTGAACAGCGTCTGGCATGTTGGAACAATTAGGTAAGGGAAGTCGGCAAGCCAGATCTGCAACTTCAGGGTAAGTTTGGCTTTAAGGGCTGGGTAGTTGGGCTGGGGTGTGAAGCAAGGCTGGGTGTGGGCCTCGGCTGGACAAGGTTCTGCTGCCCCCCCCACATGCCTGGAGTACCCTTGCCCAGGCTTGCCCCTGCGGTCTTCTTCTGCCCCACCCCTGGTGGCTCCCTCCATTCTCCTGTCCCTCTTCCCTTGAACTGACAGTGTCCCAGAACTGAAATGTGCACACACTGCACACTTTCCTTTTCTGCCCGAAGGCCTTCTCAATACCCTGGGAGGCCACTTAGCCCCCATGCAAGCACAGACTAGAAGTGAGGGGGGGTGAAATAGCCCAGGGACAGCTCCCACCAGTAGGAGATGGGAGCCAATGGATAAATGCTCCCAGCTCCTTTCCTATAGTTGGCAATTCTAGGAGATGTTCTGTCTGCTTCTCTGAGTCCCCAGTGGAATCAAGCCCACATTTCCCACAGCACTGACTTCAATAACCCACCTCATCTTGATTTTTCCCTTTCCCTGTCTCACTCTCCCTGCGTCCCAGGATCACCTCCCAAATAAACTAGCAGCATCCAAGCCCTTGTCTCAACCTCTGCTTTGGGGGAACCCAAAATAAAACAGATAAATTCATGTTTTTGTAAAACATGAATTTTTTCAAAAAGTAAGATATTTTTACCTCACTTGGTTAAGACCACTCTCTTTCCTCTCTGATTTTCCTCCTGTCTTCATGTCTGATGACAGTGGAATGGACTCTGGCATCTCCAGGATCTGGTTTAGGGGAAGTTGAGCTTTAGTTTGGGATCAATTATGTGACTGAGTCACTTCCTTGTACAGTCATTGCTAGTGGGCCCAGTGTCAGGAGGCTTCCAGGATGGCTCTTACTACCCACTGTGCTAACCTGCTTACCTGACACCATGACACCCAGGTGCAGAGCTGGAGATGAGCGTTTGCTATGTTGCCCCTGGAAGTATATTGGCAGTGGAGGAGAAACAAGGCTTTAAATGTATGGACCCAGAAGTTAACGTGTGTAAAATTCTTCCAATCATCAGATAAGTACAACTGTAAGCAATTACATTCTTGTCGATACCTAGTCATAATGTAAGATCATTCCTTACAGAATAGCCTCCATACACACTGTTTGCTTTTTTATGAGATTTGCATCAAGCAGAATTTATTACAATTCTTCTGTTGGTAGGGCACAAATCTGTACCAGTACCATAAACAGTAGTTATGTCTTTTTGTGAACCCACACCCCAGTGTATCAGCTCACATCTTAGCATAGCTGATGCATTTTGTCCTGGAAAGCCTGATGGTTCCAAACAAACTAGTGTGCAAAACTGCCATCAATGCAGCAAAATGGCCTGAGGAAACAAATGCTCCAGTGACCAAACTCCCACGCACACTGTCAATAAATCAATATCTGTTGACAAGACTAATTTGATTGCATAATGATGTGGCTCCGTACCAATGTAGCAACTATTGTTAAATTCATTTGAATTGCTCTTGTGTATGCCGTAATTTCAGATTGATTTTGTGGGGGTTTTTTTTTTCAGTATTACTAATTATATCAATTTTCAAATAAGATGGTATCTTAGTGTGCTCAGGCTGCCATAACAAAATACCACAGACTGGGTGGCTTAAATAACAGAAATTTATTCTATTTTCTCTAGTTCTGGAGGCTAGAAGTCCAAGATCAAGGCTTGAGCTGATTTGGTTTCTGGTGAGAGCTCTCTTCCTGGATTGCAGACAGCGAACTTCTGGCTGTGTCCTTACATGGCCTTTTCTCAGTGTGTGCACACACAGAGGGACAGAGAGCTCTGGTGACTCTTCTTATAAGGACACTAATCATATCAGATCAAGATCACAGTCACCCTAATGACCTCATTTAACCTTAATTACTTCCCTACCCCAGATATAGATGCAATGGGGATTAGGGCTTCAACATATGAATCTTGGAGGGGATGCACACATTCATTCCATAACAGATGGGAAGAAAGTGTCCTAGGAGAAGCTAAAATTGCAAACTGGAAAAAAAAATATATTGGCACAAGCTTCAAAATGTCAAAACTTTCTTATGATATCACAATGGAAACTAAAACTCTAATGGTCTATATGTTACTGTGAAGCCTCACCTTGTATTTCATTAAGAAAATGGGAGAAGAAGAGATTGGAGTGATGAGTCTACAAGCCAAGGAATGCCAAGGATTGCTGGCAGCTACCAGAAGCTAAGAGAGAAGCATGGAACAGATACTCCATTCAGAGCCTCCAGAAGGAACCAACCCTGCCAGAACCTTGATTTCAGACTTCTGACCTCCAGATCTGTGACAGAATAAATTTCTGTTGTTTTAAGCCAAAAAAAGAAAAGAAAATAGAACCTCTAAGATGGGAACATCCTCATCTTCCTTCGACCACCAAATCTATCCACCCCTTGCATCTGCTCCCACATTCTCTGCCTGCCTTCCTATTACCCTGGATGAATTGCCCCTGTTCCCATCCAAGTCCAGGCCCTCCACATGGGCTCAGAAGTCCATCTCCTCATGCCTTCTCAAGGACTTCCTCTCATAGTGACCCCACTTTCTCTGGCATTGCCAGTATTTGCCCTGCTATTGGATCATTGCTATGTAGCCTTCAAACATGTTTTAGGGTCTTCCATCATGCAAAATGTTCTCCCTTGATCCCAAGTTCCCTTCCACAGCAAAATTTATCAGAATAATTTTTTATGCTCAATGTCATCATATTCTTCCATTCTATTTACTCTCAACCTACTCCAGTCAGGTTTAACACTCCATGGAGACTGCTCTTGGCATGATCACCAATTCTGCATTGTTAGATCCAAACTACTCTGCAGTCTTCTTACTCTGGGTAACCTTTAACTTGGTTATTCAAGCCAACACTCCCCTAGGCTTCCATGAAGTTACATGCTGTTGGTTTGCCTCCTACCTCACTCGCCACTTCTTCTCAGCCTCCTCTGCTGACTCCTTCTCTTCTGTCTGATCTTTAAATGTTGGAGTGTCCTAGAGTTCTCTATCTATATTCTCCCCCCACCAAATTATCACATCCATTCCCATGGCTTTATATACTATCTACATGCTGATAGAATCTCCTGAGATTCACATCTTTCTGTAACCCCTCCCACATCATATCAGGGTTGGTCTGTGTGATCAAGAGAAGACAGCAGAAGTGATGGTATGTTGCTTCCAAGACTAAGTCATAGTGTGGTTTCTGCCTCTTGCTCTCTCTTGGGTCACTTGCTCTAGGAGAACTAGCTGCCATGTCCTGAGGACATTCAAGCAGCCTATGGAGTGGCATGGGGTGAGAAACTGAGGCCTCTTGCCAATAGCCAGCAAGGAACTCAGTCCTCCTGCCACAGTCATGAGGGTGAGCCATCTTGGAAGTGGATCCTCCAGCCCCAGTCAAGCTTTGAGGTGACTGCAGCCCCAGCTGACATCGTGATTGCAATTTTGTGAGAGATCCAGAACCTGAACTACCCAGCTAAGCTGCTCTCAAATTCCTGACTAAGAAAACTGTGAGATAATGTGTTTGTTGTTTTAGGCTGCTAGGTGCAGGGGTAATTTGTTATGCAGCAATACAACTCCCAAGTTTAATCTGCAGCCTTGTCCACTCCACAGATCTTCAAATTCATATATGGAAGTACTACCTGATATCAACCCTGAAATATCCAAAAGCATCTCGAAATTAATACAGATGAACCAAAACTCTTGATTCAGAGAATTTCACTACCACCCAGTTTCCACTCTGGGAGAAATCTCCATCTCAATAACCACTCAGCTTCTCAGGACAGAAACTTAGAAGTCATTATTGATTCCTTCCTTCCCCTCACCCTCCACACCCAATCCATCAGCTCTACTTCCAGAATTAGTCTTGACTAAGTCTACTGCTTTCCACCGCTATTTCTACTACCTTGGTCCAGGCCACCATTATCTCTTACCTGGACTATTGACTCTTAACTAATCTCCCTTCTTCCACACTTGCCCATCCCACAGGAGCAACCAGAGTGAATGGCCTTAGTAAAAATTATACCATGTTACCTGGTTAAAAGCCTCCAGTGGCTTCCCAGTACACTTGGGATAAAATTCAAACTCCTTATCATGGCCTACAAGGCCTTGTATGACCCCACCCTGCTAGCTCTCATTCATTCATTCTCCAAACGTTGGAGCCATTTTTCTGTTCCTCAAATGCTTCAAGCCCATTTCTGCCTTAGGGACTTTTCACACATTGCTCCTGCAGTTTCCCCTTCTTTGTCATTTAGGCCTAGCTCAAATGTCACCTCCTCATTGAGTTCTCCTCTACCCACTTTAAAATTCAACTATAATAGCTAACCATGGTAGTCGTTAGCGCTGTTCACCAAATATGTCTGGTTCTCCCACATTTTAGACACAAGGCAGAACTGCAGGGTCCTTGCCCCTCCAAAGTTAGGTGTGACTACATGACTATTTTGGCCAAATGAAATGTAAATAGCAGAAATTTTAAGAGCCAGTGCCTGATCTGCCATATCCTCTTTTCCTGCCTCGGAGATCACGGAATCATGTGTCAAAATGGAGCTTCCATCAGCCTGAGTCCTTGTGTGATTTAGGTTTATCAATGCCCCCTCCCAACCTGTGATGGAGGTGTGGCATGAGTGAAAGATAACCCTTTACTGTTTCAAACAACGGAGATTCTGGGGTTGTTTTTACTACGGCATAACTAGCCTATCCTGACTGATACACTCTGTGCCAGGAACTCATCTGGGGGCTTTCCATGTATTAACTCATTCGCTTCTCACAACAACACTATGAAGAAGGTACTCTTATTATTCCCATGGTATAAAGGCAGTGACTGAGGCACAGCAAAGTTAAGTAATTTTTCTGATACCACAGAGCTAGTAAGGGGCAGAGCTGGAATTTGAACCTAACCAATCTGGTTCTAGATTTATGCTCTTAATCACTCTGCTGTACTGTCTCTCAAAGACTTTCAAACTCATGTTTGAATAAGGAATTGACAGAGTCATGGGTTTTATTATACATTCATACATCTACAGAGAAAAGGGAACTGCCAATTTTCATCCTCAGGACTGATTATTTATATATACACACACGTATTGTTATCTTTTAGGAATACAGTGATGTCACTTGATATTTTAATTGATATTTTAATATCAATACCAGGGCAACAATTATCAAGTACAACAACCAATTAGAATAACAGATGTTCTAGAAGTTAAAAGTTATTTTTACCAAATCGAAAAATAATCTCTAAAGTTTGAGTGTCTTAAAAGATCCTCCCCCTTCTTGTAGAAATACTTCCAAGGATAGTTTTTTTTTTTTAATTGTTTAAAACAAACTCTATCGAGGTATAGTTTACATATATAAAATGCCCACCCATTCTAAGTGTAGTTTGATAAGGCTTGGCAAATGCATACACCCGAGTACTCACCCCCACTATCAAAATACGGAATTTTCCATTGCTCCAGGCAGTCCCCTCCTGATCCTTCCCAGGCCATCCTGCTCCCACCCCTGGCACCATGCAACCACTGATCTGCTTTGTGTCACTATAGATTAGATTTGGCTTTTCTAGAGTGCCACATAAATAGAATGATACAGGATGCTTTTTTGTGTCTGGTTTCTTTCATTAAGCATAATGTTTTTGAGATTCTCCATGTTGCTGTGTGCATCGGTGTCTCACTCCCAGGGACAGTTTTTAGTAACAGAAAATAGAACAAGCTCCAATTCTGCACAGAACTTTCACAAATATTCTCAATTCCACACTTTATTCAGATGAGATTCTTTGAGCCAATTTTACGACGTGGAATGGTGTCTACCCCTCTGCAGCTGCTGGACAGAGGAGACAAACCCTTCTTGAAATTCCTTCTCTTCTGCAACATCCTCAAGACTCAATTTCATACACCTAAAACTAATACAATGTTATACATCAATTATATCTCAATTTTTTAAAAAATGACTCAAAGTCAGCTTTCCATTAGCACCTAGAGAAAAGAACAGGCCTGAGCAACTCAAAACCTACCACAGGGAAAGGGAAAAAGCAGAAGAGAATTTTAAATGAGAGGACTAAGGGGCGTGTAATGTTCGTCTCTGATGCGCCTGATATAAATTAGCTCCCCCTGCAGTCCCCCTCGCACATCTCGCTGATTTACCCCTGACACCACAATCGGAAATGCCCGTGTTCCTTACTTGTTCTGAATGCCTATGGTAGACTGAATAACCATTCACTGACACCAGCGTCCCTCCTAAGGAGAGGATTCTACTCTCCCACCCTTAGGAAGCTAGGCATGGACATGTGACATGCTTTGGCTGGATCTATCACTGATGATACATGTAGCTCTAGTTCATCCATTCTGATTGCTGGAGAGTATTCCATTGTGTGAATACACCACTATTGATTTTACCCTTTTCCTGTTCCAGCCACCAGCTCTTCCCTTGACCCAGCGCAGGCCAGCGTGTCTCCCCATTCACCACTTCTGCTTATTCCTGGCTCACAAAGAGGTCTCACTTTTATCTTGACTGGACCTTTTTGGGTCTTTTCTATTTTTGTATTTTATTCATCATTATTATGTATCTGAGGCATGGGGTCACTACGCTGCTATTTGACTGTAAGTAAGTCTTTTTTTTTTTTTTTTTTTTTTTAATGAGCAAGATTCACCCTGAGCTAACATCTGTGCCAGTCTTCCTCTGTTTTGTATGTGGGATGCCACCACAGCATGGCTTGATGAGCGGTATGTAGGTCTGTGCCCGGGATCCAAACTCACGAAACCCAGGCCACCAAAGCAGAGTGTGTGAACTTAACCACTATGCCACCAGGCCAGCCCCAGTAAGTCTGCCTTAAACTACTTTTCTCTACATCTCCCCCATCCCCCAGTGTATTTCTTCTCACAGGCCTGCTCTTTGGGCCCAGGAATACCTTTCCAGGTTTGTCTTGGAGGCTGCAGTGTCCTTTCTCCTATTCTCCTGGTCATCTTTCTAAGCTTGACTCAGATGCCACCTCTCTTGTTTCCTCAGTCGGAAGGCACATCTCCTTTCTCCTGAGACAGCAGCTGTCACTGCATTTGTAGTCAGGGGCCTGAACTGGAGTCCCCGCTGTTGCGCCTTAGCCAAACTGTGATTCTCTGGCAACCGATTCTCCTCCTTATTCCCTAACCACAATGACGTGGACCCCACCCCCCAAGCAAGAGCATACAGAGTATCACTCGGCTAAAGGTGACCTGGGGCCTGTGGGGGTGCCCCCTGGATTCCTACTGCTCGATGACAATAATAACAGCAGCCTCCCCGAGCAGGCAGTCTGCTAAGGGGTGTTTACAGTTCCAGAAGATCGAAAATGGAATTAGTCTCTCTTTGTTACAGATGAGGAAGTTGAGGCTCAGAAAGGTGAAATGATTTGCTGAAGGTAACACACCCAGAACTACACTTACCAGTGTTGATGGCACATTGACTCCTCTTCTTCCCCCAAATTACTCTGCATCCAAAGGACTTTCTGCTCTCCAGGACAGAAAATAATAGAATATGCTCCCCTAAGTGGTGGGCTGCAACAACACAAAATGTCCCTACAAGGGTGTGAGCATAACAAGCAAGCCACAGGACACTCCACTGATTAGAACACAAGTTTGAGACTTCCCCTTATGTTTTTTTCCAATAGATAAATTTAATTGCATTTTCCAAGGTCTTGGGAGGATCTGGCAGGACAAATACGCCTTGGGAATTATCTGGCATCTCCTTGTTTCCATAGCTGGAAAACTCTTAGGTCTTACTCATCAGCACGCTGATCACTTCCTTTTTCAGAGACATAGATAACATCCAAAATTTTTCTGATATTCTTGTATTTAATTGTTGTGGCTTGCTGAATCAAAGCAGGTGAATTTGATACAAGTTGAATGCCAGTAACTTTCTGGACTTGAGATACTAAACAAGCAATGCCTGGTCTCATATGAATGCTGCAGATAGATTTTCATCCAAGAAATGTCAGATTTCAACAAGAGCTCCGCTCTCCTGAATAAAGACGTTGATGGGGAAGTGAGCATACACAGACCTCATCTTGTAATGGAAACCCAGCGGAACACCCTTGATCATGTGCTTTGACTAGACTGCATGAACTGTAGCCAGTTCCCTTCTACTCCTCACTGTCAGCCTGGAGCCTCTTCCTTTTCTTTCCAAGGAGGCTGAGTTCTGCACTGATAACATCCCTCCGCAAGATTCCTCTGGGGCCCTTCACAATAACTGTGTGTCCCTTCAGGGTGATGTCCACATTTTCTGGAATGTCGACAGTCTGGTTGCTGAAAATGTTCTTCATTCTCACAGTGGATTCAGCAAAGAGAGCACCCTAATGTTTATCTTTTAAAAAGATTTATTGAGATATAATTCACATACCGTATAATTCATCCACTTAAAATGTACAATTCAGTGGTTTTTTATATATTCATGGATATAAGTGACCATCATTACAATCAGTTTTAGAACATTTTCATCACCTCAAAAAGAAACTCTATACCCTTCAGCTATCTATCCTTCTATCCGTCTCACCCAGCCCTAAGCAACCACCAATCTATTTTTTATCTCCATAGATTTGGCTATTGCAGGTGTTTTACATAAACAGCATTATATAAGATATGGTCTTTTGCCTCTTATTGTTTCAAAACTAAATGTGTTTACACTGTAATTCTGCTTTGTGCCAGAATTAATCAGAATCAGTGTTTTTAGCTCTGTGGTTTTATACATGTTTTTCTAGATTAGCAGAATGTTATAGCAAATCCAGAAGTTAAATTTTCATCTCCTTTCCCTGAAGAAAAGCACAGAGGCTGTTTTTCCTTTAAGAATTTGCTCCAGGGAAAACAAAATGAAAAGGAGGAAAAATAACCACCTAGGGAATTAGGACGTTTTGAACTTTTATTGAAGTTCTCACCATCCAGGCCCCTGATATCCAGGCCCTGCCTGCTCTGGGGTCTGAGCCCACCTTTGAGGTGCAAAAGGCTGGGAGATGGACCAGGGCTGCCTCTCCTCCCCTATTTCCAGACTGCAGAGCTGCCCTGCCAGTAGGAAGGATGCCTGAGGACGCCCCAGAGGTGGACACTCAGAAGGGCGAGAGTGGAGAAAGAGATGAATGTCCCAGCCACTGGAGGAGGCAGCATTTATCTGAGCAAGGGCTGAAGATGAAGCAGTTGCCATCAGGCCAGGACAGCTCTCAAGCCTGCCTAGGGGAGCCATAGGGTACTGCAGGAGGGTAGAGGTGTTCTTTAAGGTTAGCCACAGGACAGGCATCTGGCAATGTGGCACGTGGAAGCTCTTCTTGGGTCCTGACCCTAAGGAGGGAGCTCGTCCAACTGATCTACTTCTTCTGACCTCACCTTTAGGGAAGGTCAACCAGGCCCCTGCTCCCACAATAGTCCCTTTCTCCAGCAAAAATGACAATCCTTTGTCTTAAATATTGGGCCGGAATCATACAACTCTAGAACATGACCCGGAAGTAAGCAATGTTGCAGTGCCAACTTGTCAAGTGAAGTAGATACTCTAAGGAGGAGTATGGCTCTGGAAACCTCAAAATCCAAATTCTACCTGGACAATCTCAAGTGAGCTGGGGGGGAACAAAAGGAATTGTTCTGTCTGAACTGGAGTAGAGAGGAGGCAGAAACAAAGGTCCAGCGCCAAATGGAGACCTGGCTTGTAGTAAGAGGACAAGAGGGGGAAAACACAAAAAGGGGCTAAAATGATAACAGAGGTTCTGAAGTTGTGTTTGGAACAAGAACACAGAGACCAGCTGCCTACAGCTTGTTTTATTTCCATCTCATCTGTCTGGGAGAATAAACTTCAGATTAGAAATGGAAGAATAAATGTTGGTAAAGGAATCTGAAAGCCCAGTTTAGTAGGTTGAATAGTGTCCCCCCCCAAAATTCACGTCCACCCAGAACTTCAGAATGTGACTGTATTAGTTTTCTAGGGCTGCTCTAACAAAGTACCACTCTAGTAGTTTTCTTGTGGATTCTTTGGGATTTTCTAAATGTAGAATCTGTGAATATAGTTTTACCTCTTTCCGATTTGGATACCTTTTATTTCTTTTTCTTGTCTAATTCCTCCGGCTAGAACTTTCAGTACAATGTTGAAGAGCAACAGCAAAAGCAGGCATCCTAGTCTTGCTCCTGATCTTAAGGGGAAAGCTTTCAGTCTTTCAGTATGATGTTAGCTGTGGGTTTTTCATAAATAGCCTTTACCATGTTGAGGAATTTTCCTTTTATTCCTATTTTTCTGAGGATTTTTATTATAAAAGGGAGTTGGATTTTGTCAAGTGCCTTTCCTACGCCAATTAAGATGATCATGTGGTTTTATTTCCTTCATTCTATTAATGTGATGTATTACATTGATTGATTTTCTTATGTTGAACCACTCTTGCATTCCTGGAATAAATCTCACTTGGTCATGGTGAGTAATTCTTTTAAAATGTTGCTGAATTCAATTTGCTAATATCATGTCTAGGATTTGTGCATCTAATATAAGGGATATTGGTCTGCAATCTTCTTTTCTTGTGATTTCTTTATCTGGCTTTGGTATCAGGGCAATGCTGGCCTTATAGGATGAGTTAGGAAGTGCTTGCTCCTCTTCAACTTTTTGGAAGAGTTTGAGAAGGATCAGTGTTAATTCTTCTTTAAATGCATGGTAGAATTCACGTGTGAATCTATCTGGGCCAGGACTTTTCTTTGTTGGGAGGTTTTTGATTACTGATTCAATCTTTTTATTTGTTATAGGTCTGTTGAGATTTTCTGTTTATTCTTGAGTCTAGGTAATTCGTGTTTAGGTAATTTGTGTATTTCAAGGAATTTGTCCATTCCTTCTAGGTTATCTAATTAGTTGATGTACAGTTGTTCACAGTATTCTCTTATAATCCTTTTTATCTCAATAAACTTGGTAATAATGTCCCCATTATCACTTCTGATTTTAGTCATTTGCACCTTCCCTCTTTGATCTTTTTAAGTCTATGCTATGGTCTGAATGTCTGTGTCCCCTAAAAATTCATTTGTTATATTCTAATGCCAAATGTGAGGGTATTAGGAGGTGGGGCCTTTGGGAGGTGATTAGCTCTGCCCTCATGAATGGAATTTGTGCCCCGATAAAAGAGGCTCCAGAGAGATCCCTGGCCCCTTGTGGATGTGATGATATAACAAGAAGTCTGTGAACCAGAGGAGGGCCCTCACCTGACCATGAAGGCACCCTCATCTTGGACTTCCAGCCTCTAGAACTGTGAGAAATAGATTTCTGTTGTTTATAAGCTACCCAGTCTGTGGTATTTTGTCATAGCAGCCCAAACGGACTAAGACAGTCTAACTAAAACTTTGTCAACATTGTTGATCTTTTCAAAGAACCAACTCATTGTTTCATTGATTTTTTTCTTTTTTCTTCTAATATCTTTCTTGGGTGACACAATTTAATCCATAACAGTGACCTTATTTGGAAATAAGATCTTTGTAGATGTAATTAGTTAAGATGAAGTCATACTGGATTAGGATGGGCCTTAAATCCAATGACAGGTGTCCTTATATATTCCCACTAGTAGTACATAAGGGCTCCAATTTCTCTACATCTTTGTCAACACTAGCTATTTTCTGTTCTTTGATAGTAGTCATCCTACTAGGTATGAAGTGGTATCTCATTGTAGTTTTGATTTGCATTTCCCTATTGATTAGTGATGTCGAGCATCTTTTCACGTGCATATTGCCCATTTGTATATCTTCTTTGGAGAAATGTCTATTCAAGTCCTTTGCCCATTTTTGAATCAGGTTGTTTGTTTTTTGTAGTTAAGTTGTAGGAGTTCTTTATATATTCTGGATATTAATCCCTTATCAGATATATGATTTGCAAATATTTTCTTCCATTCTGTGGGTTGCCTTTTTATTCTGTTGCTAGTGTCTTTTTTTTGTGAAGAAGATTGGCGCTGAGCTAACATCTGCCAATCCTCCTCTTTTTGCTGAGGAAGACTGGCCCTGGGCCAACACCCATGCCCATCTTCTTCCACTCTACACAGGACGCCGCCGCAGCATGGCCTGACAAGCGGTGCGTCGCGGCACGCCCGGGATCTGAACCGGCAAACCCTGGGCCACCGCAGCGGAGTGCGCACACCCAACCGCTTGCACCACTGGGCCAGCCCCGCTAGTGTCTTTTGATGCACAAAATTTTTAAATTTTCATCAAGTCCGACTTGTCTATTTTTTCCTTTGTTGCCTATGCCTTTGGTGTCATATCCAAGAAATCACCGTCAAATCCCACGTCATGCAGCTTTTCCCCTGTGTTTCCTTCTAAGAGTTTTATAGTTTTAGGTCTTACATTTAGGTCATGGATCCATTTTAGTTCATTTTTGTACAAGGTGCTAAGTAAGGATCCAACTTCATTCTTTCACATATGGATATCCAGTTTTCCAGCACCATTTATTAAAGACTGTCTTTTCCCATTGAATGGTCTTGGCACCCTGGTCAAAAATCATTGGACCATATACACACGCATTTACTTCTGGGCTTTCTATTCCATTAGTCTATATGTCTGTCTTTATGCCAGTACCACACTGTTTTGATTACTGTAGCTTTGCAGTAAGTTTTGAAATTAGGAAGTGTGAGACCTCCAACTTTGTTCTTTTTCAGAATTGTTTTGGCTATTCAGGATCCCTTGGGATTCCATATGAATTTCAGAGTGAGTTTTTCTATTTCTGCTAAAAACATCATGGGGATTTTGATAGGGATTGCATTACACTTGTAGATCATTTAGGGTCCATGAACACAGGATGCCTTTCCATTTATTTATATCTTTAACTTCTTTCAGCAATGTTTTGTAGTTTTCATTGTACAAATCTTTCACCTCTTTGGTTAAGCTAATTCCTAAGTATTTTATTATTTTTGATGCTATTGTAAATAGAATTGTTTTTTGCATTGTTCATTTTTAGTGCATAGAAATGCAACTGATTTTTTGTGTGGGTTGCTTCATATCTTGCTACTTTGCTGAATTTGTTCATTAGTTGTAACAATTTTTTGTGGAAACTTTAGGGTTTTCTACATATATGATCATATCATCTGTGAACACATAATTTTACTTCTTCTTTTCCAATTTGGATGCCTTTTATTTCTTTTTCCTGCCTGATTGCTCTGGTTAAGACATCCAGTACTATGTTGAATAGAAGTGGCAAGAGTAGGCATCCTTATCTTATTCCTGATCTTAGAGGAAAAACTTTGTCTTTCACCATTGAGTATAATGTTCACTGTGGGTTTTTCATATGTGGCTTTTATTATGTTGAGTTAGTTTCCTTCTATTCCTAGTTTGTTGAGTGTTTTTGTCATAAAAGAGTGTTGAATTTTGCCAAATGCTTTTCCTGCATCAATTGAGATATTCATATGATTTTTTCCTTCCCCCTGTTAATGTGGTATATTACATTGATTGATTTTCACATGTTGAACCAACCTTGCATTCTAAGGGAAAATCCCACTTGGTCATGATATACAATCCTTTTAATATGCTATTATTATTTTTTAAACTATGGCATATTATGCTTTAACTTTTTTTTTTTTAAGAAAAGAAAGGATTTCTTGAAGGAATAGTCAGCAGTGCCAGGAACTTTAGAGAAGTCAAGTAGGTAAAGAACTGAAGGGGATTTAGTTATTAAGAGGTTTTTGTTAAATTTGTACATGACTGTTCTTAGCAGCATTATTTACAGTAGCCAAAAAGTGGAAACAACCCTAATGCCCATCAAGTTATGAATGGTTAAACCAAATGTGCTATATCCATACAATGGAGTATTATTCAGCCATAAAGAAGAATGAAATTCTGATACAACATGGATGAACCTTGAAAACACACTAAGTGAAAGAAGCCAGACACAAAAGGCCACATATTACATGATTCCACTTACATGAAATGTCAATTAGACAAGTCCACAGAGACAGAAAGTAGATTAGTGATTTCTAGGGACTTGGGGGAGATGTTCAGATAAGGTTGGAAGCTTAAAGAAGTTGTGAAATCTTTGAGTTAGCTGCTCAGAAGAGGGCAAGGAAAGCTGAGCAAGAATAAGTGAAAAAAATGAATGTTTGGCTGAGCTTATGGGCCCAAACTTGCACAGAATGGGAGAAAATATTTGTACATCATACACCTGATAAGAGTCTAGTATCTGGACTCCCATTCAGATGGCCACAGGAGTTGGTAAGAGATTGAGGTAACTGAGAACAAGTTGATGAGTTTACAGAATTACTGTGGGCAATGTAGCGGCTGCTGGTGAGCCAGGGAAGGCTGGAAGAACAAGAAAGTTTTCAAGAAAAGTAAGAAGATGAATTCTACAAACTATAGGTAGACTAGTGAGCATTCAGCACAGCATCTAGCACATGTAGAAAATACTTATTTGTTAAAAATAAAATAGTCAATTGATTTTTGGGGAAAGTATCAGCTTTATTGAGTTATAATTCAGATACTATACAATTCACCCATTTATGCTGGTCAATTGATTTTTGACAAGGGTGCCAAGGCAATTCAACTGGATATGAATAGGCTTTTCAACAAGTGGTGATGAGACAAATGAGCTCCCACACAGAAAGGAATGAAGTTGGACCCTTTCCTCACACTATATACAAAAACTAACTCACATCCCAGTGGGTATGAAGTGTTATCTCATTTTTATTTTGACTTGCGTTTCCCTAGTCATGAATAGTATTGAACATATTTTCATGTGCTTATTGGCCATTTGTATATCTTCTCTGGAGAAACATCTATCCAGATACTTTGCCCATTTTTAATTGGGTTGTCTTTTTATTGTTGAGATGTAAGAGTTCTTTTTATATTATGGATACTAGAATCTTATCAGGTGTATGATTTACAAATATTTTTTCCCATTCTGTGGAAGACTTTTCACTTCCTTTGAAGCATAAAAGTTTCTTATGGGCTTCTTTTTGGGATGATGAAACGTTCTAAAATTGATTGTAGTGATAATTGCACGACTCTGTGAACATACTAAAAACCATTAAACTGAACACTTTAAAAGAGTGTGTTTTATGGCATATACATTATAGCTCAATAAAGCTGTTATAAAAAATTAAGAATGAATGAATAAAAGGAATGGATAATATGCACTTAGAAAATGAATTGGTAGATACTACGACTCAGTATAGTTTCACCTAAATATAAATTCTATAAATATAACTTCATTCCCTTTTTTTTTTTTTTTTGTGAGGAAGATCAGCCCTGAGCTAACATCCATGCCAATCCTCCTCTTTTTGCTGAGGAAGACTGGCCCTGAGCTAACATCTGTGCCCATCTTCCTCCACTTTATGTGGGACACCGCCACAGCATGGCCTGACAAGAGGTGTGTCAGTGCGTGCCCAGGATTGGAACCTAGGCCGCCAGCAGTGGAGCGCGTGCCCTTAAGCACTACGCCACGTGGCTGGCCCCATCATTCCCCTTTTTGAAAACATCCTTGATCCCTTTTAGATTTGGGTGAGGGAATGCTCTAACAGAAGCTGTCTGGATTTCAGCCAGATACTTGAAAAACTCTTTTATGACCTATTTTTGGAAAAGTATAGAGCGGATGACAGCATTACTGAGTATGATCATAATTGGTTGAGCAAACATGTCCCAAAAATGCCAATTAAAGGTAAACTGGGAGAGGTCCCATATTGTATGCCACAGGGCTTCAGCCACAGCCCTCATCATTTTTATTGGAGATTTCAGACGAGAAAAGTAGATGAAATCCTGATCAAATGTGCAGGAGTCAGAGAACCAAGTCAACTTTCACCGGATGAATTCTACAAGGGAAAATTTTAGTTTGCACTTTTTCAGATAACTACAGATTATAGGATGAGATAGTTCCATAGTACTCATGGGGAACAAACCTCTGGAGCTTTGTTGACTTGGAGTCTTCCAACTTGGTGGCTGTCAAACATGTCAATGTGATCTCGGGGATTCAATAGTAGGACAGTAATCACTTGTGGACACCATTGGCTACTAAACCAACAGCCATTGCCCCCTCTCTTCTTCCTTAGTTATAGACCCTGATTCTGTTCAGAAGACAACAGGCTCAGTGAAGCGGGCCCTGCCCCAATCCCCAAGGGATGATTAAAGTTCAGTACAAGAACCAATAAGACAACCTCATTCCCTTTTGCCAGGCACTTGCTTTCTCAGTATCCCTTGCAGCTAAGGGTATAAAATGCAGGAAGAAAGATAAATTGAGGTAAGAACTGGTAAGTAAAAAGAAACCAGGACTTGATGATTTGGGAAATTCTCAGCCTATCTAGATTGCAAAAGATGCTAAGGTTAGGAGACTCACTGTCAGAAAACATGCTTTAGACAGAAAGCCCGGGGTCTGTTTGGACAACCTTTTGCTAGTGCCTGCAAAGGATTAAAAAGCCAGAGTGTTCTGTCATTGAGTGTTCTTTGAAGAGATCTGGCATGTGACTCATGGATCCCCTCAGAGATCTCAGCAGAGGCCAGAAATAGAGATGGGATTATCCAGGGAAGATCTATGGAGAAATATCTTGTCTAATGAAGTAAACACCTGTGACATACACAGGAGACCCGCAAAGTTCTTGAGGACATTATATCAGCAAAAACACGGCCAGCAAGGACTAAAAGGAACAGAGAGAGGAAAAAATTAAAGAAGGCTCTTAAAGTTCTCAAAATTTTGCAGGCAGGAAACAGGTTGATATGCTTATGTGTTACTCAGCTACAAACATGTGCTACTCTTCAAAAAAAGGAATGATGACTCTGAGAGTGGTGGTACAGGCCCAGAGGAGACAGCTGAAAGCCATGGAGAATTATTCCCAGGCCTTGAAACCTAATAGAGATTACTAGGTTGAATTTAAAAATTGCTTGGAACCAGTGACTCCTTTTTTCCTCCATTTTTTCCTTTTTAAATTGAAATGTCCATAACTGTTATCCTCTGCCTAAACCAGAATTGTATTTTGGGAGTAGATAATTTGTTTCTTGAGTTTATATGTGTGAACTCATTTAATCCTCACCAATCATATGAGTTTCACAGGTTCATGGATAGAGAAGAATTTTGCCCCGGGATGGATCACATCCAGAGTCTCACTCATACCTAATTTAGATGATTTAGATGATGAGATATGGGCCTTTGAGTTGATGAGATTTTTTAACTTGATGCTATAGCAGGTTGAGTCTTTGAGGGACCTTGGGATGGAGTGAATGTATTTTGCATGTGGGATGGACATGAATCTTTGAGAGCCAGAGAGCAAAATGTAGTAGGCTGAATAATGATCCCCCAAAGACATGTCATAATCCCCAGAACTTGTGAATATGTTACCTAACACGGTAAAAGGGACTTTGCAGGTGTGATTAAGTTAACTATTATGAGATGAGGAGAGTATCTTGGTTTATCCAGGTGGATCCAATGTAATCACAGGGAAGGGTCCTTATAAGAGAAAGGTTAGTCAGAAAATGGAGATATGGCAACAGAAGCAGAGGGTCAGAGTCAGAGAGAGATCTGAAGATGTTACACTGCTGGTCTTGAAGATGGAGGAAGGGGCCATAAGCCAAGGAATGTAGGTGGCCTCTAGAAACTGGAAAAGGCAAGGAAACAGATTCTCCTCTAGAGTGTCTGGAAAAAGTATGGCCCTGCTGACACTTGATTTCATCTCAGTAAAACCTATTTCAGACTTCTGACTTCATGAATTATAAGATAATGTTTATGTTGTTTTAAGCCACTAAGTTTGGGTAATTTGTTACAGCAGCAATAGGAAACCAGTGCAAGTTCACACTGAGCTTTGGTGTAAATAGCCACTGAGATTAAAAACCAAAAGTAGACAATAGGAAAAAATTAAGCCAGTTGGTAGCAGAACAGAAAGAGGCAGACATGAGGAGTAGCTCAGTCATGTACGGGCAGAGTCTGGAGAAAAGCTATACAAACTCTTGCTCTCCCTGAGCTAGGAGAGGCTCATTCCTTCTGGTCAGGTCAGACTATACATGGCCAGCTCATGGGTGGGAAGCACTGGAAGGCTGATTCTAGTTTAGTTAAGGAAGAACCTTTAACAGGATTGTCTGAAAACAAAGTTCTCACTTAACATTGGGGTGTGCCCATTGATGGAAGTGCTAGAGGAGGCACTCACAGCACCTTCTTTCTTTCCTTTATTCCAGTTCTCCCTGTGTCATATGTATGACAATCACTATTTTAATCCTATTTGCTGTTTGATGGACATAAGGCCCTCCCTCATTTCTGAGACCAGATTTTAGGCATTCTCTGGATCAGCACTTTTTTTTTTTTAAACAATGCTTTTATTTATTTATTTATTTATTTTTGTGAGGAAGATCAGCCCTGAGCTAACATCCAAAGCCGATCCTCCTCTTTTTGCTGAGGAAGACTGGCCCTGAGCTAACATCTGTGCACATCTTCCTCCACTTTATGTGGGACGCCACCACAGCATGGCCCGACAAGTGGTGCGTCGGTGCGCGCCCGGGGTCCGAACCTGGGCTGCCAGCAGCGGAGCGCGCGCACTTAACCACTACGCCACGGGGCTGGCCCCTGGATCAGCACTTCGGTCGGACTCGAATGTGCACAAGAAGCACCTCAGGAGTTTGCTAAACTGCAAATTCCGAATCAGTAAGTCAGGGTGGGACCCAGGTGAGGCTGATGTTGCTGCTCTGCAGCAACTTTGTGTAAGAAGGTTCTAGAGACCAGTGATTCTCAAACTTGAGTGCACGTCAGAATCACCCAAAGGACTTGTTAAAACAGATCGCTGGCCCCCCTCACCCCCGAATCTGATTTAGTAGGCCCTATTGGGGCCCAAAAGTTTGCATTTTTATGAGTTCCCAGATGATGATGATGATGATAATGGCCAAGAACCACACTCTGAGCGCCACTACTCTAGAAGATTCTGTCTGTGACCCATAGTTTTGACCCTTTTTGAAATTTGGGGTCGTGTCCCCACTGCTGGAGTTTTGGTTCTTTCGTTCACAAAGTCTTTTCATTGCTCCTAGAATCCCTTGGGAATGGTTATTCATTCTTCCTTGAATTTAGCTTATTTATCTTTGTTGTTAATAAAATGTAAATTTCAGACATTTCTTATCAGGATTGTGGTGAGATTTGTGTAGAAGGGTTCTCCACTGGCTTACTGCTATTGAACACTTACCATGTATCAGGCCTGGCCTCAGGCCCATTGCATACTCAGTGTAACCAACCCTCCCTTGATTGCAGCACAGGGCAGGCCCCCTCCAGGCACCACCTGTCTGTGGCCCTCACCTCATGGTTAGCACCTGGGAATTTAACTGTACATTACTCCATTGGGTGGAGGAGGCGTCTTCTTCACCTGTGTATGACGCTCACCTAGTGCCCGGCATCACACACTAGCTGGATGACTGACTTTACTACCAAATAGCTCATCCCCTTTGTGAGGGCACAGGATACACTGTAATGGTGCCTGATGGTCCAGGGACGGGAGGGCTAAGCAAGAGGAGAATGTAAGCAGAGAGAGCCTAGGGGACACTGGAAGGAAGGGGGATGGACAGGGACTGATTGGGTTAACCAAGCCCATCAGGTCACACCAGGGCTCCAAGGGGGCCAGTCCTGCCAAGATACCCAAGGCAGGAGGCCACTGTGATGGCTCGAAGGGGGTGGGGCCTGCATGGGGCAGAGGCTCTGATGAGACACAATCTCCTCCTCCCCTCCCCATCAGCAACTCTCACCATCACTGCCCAGTTCCTCCACTTCCTTCATGCCCCCACTGCCTGCTCAACAGACCCCGGAAAGCCCACAGCTGAGGGAGACAGGCTGGGCAGGAAACACATAGCAGCCTCTCCTGGACCCACTTTATTCGGGCGCGGGGTGGGGAAGGCTCTAGGCCTGCTGTGCCCGCAGCAGTGCTCGCACCTGGCCGATCTGCCAGTCGACACTGGAGCGCGCCGTGCCACCCAGGGCCGCGTACTGCTCCACGCTGTGCCCGTAGTCCCACACGCGGCTCACGTCGCCCGAGAACAGGGGGCTGGGGGGAAAGGAGGAGATGGGCCAGGGCAGCAGGGCCACCCCGGCCTCAGGAGCCGGGGCTCGCCTCCTGGGAGGCGGCAGAGGGAGGGGAGGGGCCGCACCTGATGGTCTGCAGCTCCTGCAGCGACAGCTGGTTGAGGGCGACCCCCTTGGTCTCGGCCATGAACACGGCTTTCCCGGAGGCCTCGTGGGCCTGGCGGAACGGCATCTGCGGGCGCCGGGGCGGAGGCGGCGCTGATGCCGGCTTCCTCTGCTCCCTGTTCTGCCCACACCCTCCCTGACACCCCCACCCCCGGCCTGGGGGACATCCTCCTCCCCTGGCCTCTCCGCCCCAGCCGCCCCACACTTACCCCTTTGCGGACCAGGTAGTAGGCAAGGTCAGTGGCCAGCATGTCAGGACTGAGAGCCCGCGCCATGTTCTCACGGTTAATCTGGGGGACGCAGGCCAGGGGCGCGATGGGTCCTGGGGACTCTGGGGCCTGAAGCCGCCAGCCCCAGGCACAAGGCCTACCCTTCAGCCAGGATGTCCCCTGCCTTGGGCAGATCCGCTCTTACCCACCCTGTTCTGCTTTCTCTGCTTGAGCCATCTTTTTACAAATATTGATAATTTTTAGGTGTGCTACTGGGGTTGCCTTTACTTTTTCAGAGTCCTTATCTTTAGCACACATCAGAACCACCTGGAGGGTTTATTACAAATACAAATCACTGGGCCCCTAGAGTCTCTGATTCAGTAGTCCTGGAGTGGGGCCCAAGATTGCATTTCTATCAAGTTCTCAGGTGATGCTGGTGCTGCTGGTCCTGGGACCACACTTTGAGAACCACTGCTTTAGAGACACATCCTAAACTATATGGGAATGACATGACATGATGATGGGGATTTGCTCAAAAATAACGGGGGGAGGGAGGAGGGGAGTGGGTAAAGATAGCCAAAGTAAGAATGGCCATGACTTAATTATTGCTGAAGCTGGCTTCAACTTATGAACATGCGGGTTCATTATACATTCTCCTGACTGTTTTATACTGAAATTTCCCAAAATAAATGTTTAAAAAAGAAATCTGATGGGACTCCTTGAGTCTAATCCACTTCCATTCTACTGAAGCAGCTTAAGTTTTGTCCCGTCACTGTTCCCAGGGGCAGGAACCAGCACATCCCTCCCTCCCCCTGCCCCAGGTCTTCTGGATCGCCCACCCTCGCTTCCTCACAAGATCACCCTCCTGGCACGCCCACTCCAGAGTTTAGTGGCCTGGGGAGAAGGGGAATGTCTTGCCTGCAGCGTAGAGATGACGCCAGTGGCCACTTGGAGGACGGCGCTCATGGTGTCTGACACTTCAAACACGGCTTCCTTGTCCTCCTAGGAGGCACAGGGCAAGAGGTGAGGGCCCAGCAGCCCCGCCCCCCCTGAGGCATCCCCACTGCCTTCCAATGGGACCACTCAGCACCTCGCACACCCTGCACCGAGGGAGAGGCGAGAGCTCTCAGGGCTGTCAAGGGCAGGGTGTACAGGAAGGGAGGTGGCAATTCCGTGGGCCCCTGCTTGGGCATACCAGGGCCCTGAGAACTGGTATGTGGCGTATATGCAGGTGGGTCCACCACCCCCAGCCTCACACCTGTAAGTCCTTGTTGTAGGTGCTCGGAAGTCCCTTCAGTGTCATCAGGAGCCCGGCACACTGAGGGAAGAGTGAAGCTCAGGAGGCTGGACTTCGGATCCTGTCCTGGAAGTTCTCTCAAGACCCTCCAGGTCAGCCCAGAGGTCTTGCCCCCACTCCCTGCCCTGCTCACCTGCCCAAACACTCGCCCCGCCTTGCTCCGGATCAGCTCCAGGCTGTCTGGGTTTTTCTTCTGGGGCATCAGGCTGCTTCCGGTGCTGGGAGGAGAGAGGCTGGGGCTGAAGGGGCTCCCCTGCCCCTTGGCTGGTCTGCAGGCGAGGGCAGGGCAGGTCCAGCAGCACACAGTCCAGGTCTGCCCAGGGAGTGGGGCGAGGAGGAAGGAAGCCATGCTGGTGGGTGCAGAGCTGGGGCAGGGCAGGACGCAGCCTTACCTGTAGGCGTCCGAGAGCTGCACGAAGCTGAATTCCTTGGTGCCGTAGAGGATGAGATCCTCAGCCATCCTGCTGAGATGGGTCATGCACAATGAAGCCCAGAACAGGAACTCAGCTTGTGGGAGGGAAGGGAGAGCAGGCTGTCTGGTCACCAGGCCTCTCTTCCTCCTCATTCAGCCTGGAGAAGCTCCAGGTGGACCATAAAGGGGTGCGAGGAGGCTGGAGAGGAGCCAGGGCTGGGGGACAAAGATGAGAGACAGTGCAGGGGCCTGGAGGATGAGCGGGCTGGCCCCAGGACTCACCCACAAAGTCTCGCTCACTGGTAGCATCCATGCTGTTGAGACTGATGGCCCCAAAGTTCAGTTCTGGACCAGGGAGAAAAGGGGAAGGCAGCAGGGCTGGGCTGGAGGTCAAGCAGGGGCCTCTTCTACCCAAACCAGGGGCCCAGCCACCCCCTAAGCCCCTTTTCAGGGAGGAGCAGTAGGGAGTGGCAGAGGTGGGGGGAGGTCTCTTGGACAGGTCCCAGGAGGGCAGTGGGAGCCCTGAGTCTCTCCAGCACCATGCTCCCCTCCACAGGCCTTCCCTTGCCTCTAGCCTCAGTGTCCGTAATAAACGAGGGTTTCACCCAGACCCCTGCCCTCTCTAAGTGTGTTATCTGCAGGACATGGCGAGTGCCGAGGGTGATCTCCCTGGGGAGGAAGGGCAAGGCGCCTCACCTGCTCGGAGCAGCTCCCGGTCCACACCCAGAGGATTGCCCGCAATGGCCCCGCTGCAGGGATAGGGGATTCTGAGTGACGAGGGCTCCCAGCAGGCCGGGCCTGGCACATACACACATGTACACCCAGAGCTGGGCCCTGGTTGCCAGGGCTGCGGCCCAGTCAGCGTGGGCGCCAGACACTTGTCCCCGTGCAGGGGATATGGCAGGCTATGGGCAGCTGGCTGGCCTCTCCGGAGCCTCTCTGGAGAGCTCTGGCCCTGCCCTGACATACTCACTAGCTTGGTTGTCCCCATCTTAGAGCTGGGGGTCCAGGCGGGGTCCCCCTCCCACCCATGTGGGAGGCTCTGGACAGGCAGGCCCGTTACCTGGTTTTCTGTCCCCCTGTCCTTCCTGGCTCCCCCACTTCTGTTGATCCCCAAGGGCCATGCTAACTATGTGGCAGCAACCCCCTGCCTCCCACCCTTGGAGCACTGGGGCCTCACTCACCTCCCCAGGGGCAGGACATTGATCCGCTTTTGCACCTCCAGCAGCCTCTCCGAGTCTCTGGTCAGTGCCACGGCATGGCTGTGGGAAGCCAGGGGCAGGAGGATCAGGGCAGCCTGGGACCCTCCCTTCCATCACGCCCCCTGCATCTCACCTCACTCACCTCAGGATCCAGTGGCTCCAGAGGATGGGCTGAGCCCTCTGCAGGTGTGTGTACCCCGGGAAGAGGATGTCACGTTCCCTGCGGGGGAAGAGTAGGGTCAGGGGGCCTGAGGGGCTCAAGAGGTTCAGGTGAGGCCTGCCTGTGACACCTGGGACCCTGCAGGCCTGGACCCCTCCAGGAAAGAGCAGGGCAGGCTCTACCAAGGATCTTCCTGCATGGGGGACCATGTGATCTCCTGGGGACAAACACATCATAGGGAAAAGAGACCAGAAGTGGGCAGTGTGATCCCAGGACTGGGCCAGGGCCGTGGGGCCTCCAGGGCGCGAGCTTCGTCCAGGACCCAGCAAGGTTACACCCTCAGCTTGGGCCTCTGCACCTCAGCAGCTGATCTGAGCAGGGCCAGAGCAGGGGAGGAAGACTGGGAGGCCGAATTTGCAAGCACACGAGAAGCTCCTGAGGACCCCAGAATAGTTGGGGGCACTTTAAAGTAGGCGGGGCAGAGGTGCTGTGGGTGATGGTTCTGGTTTGTTTGTTTTTAATAAACAGCTTTATTGAAATACAATTCACATACAATTCACCCATTTAAAGTATACATTTTAGTGTACAACCATCACCACATCAAGTTGAGAACATTTTCATCACCCTAAAAAAGAAACTCAGTGCTCATTAGCGTCACTTCTACTCCTCCCAGCCCCCCCGGGTGACAGTGCTTGTGCCCTTGTTTTCCCCCAGATGGTGAGGGCCCTGAAACAGGGGTCACGGGGCGTTGGGGAAGAGGAGGGGTCAACCCTGTCTCTGACACCAAATAGGGACTTCTCAGCAGCCAGGTCACGGAAGCCAAGGCTTGGGGTGATGCCGGTGGAGCAGCCTTTGGCTCTATCCTTTGCCAGCCATGCTGGGTGGGGAAGGGGGACCTGGGGCACAGGCAGGCTGAGGAGTGACTCTGGTGCCGCAGGCACAGCCAGCCCCTTTCTTCAGGCTTCAGGGCATCTGCCTAGGGCCTTAGCCTCCTGCCCATGAATCCCCAGAGTGACCTCGCCCTGCCTGCTGAGCTATGCTGGCATGGGGGGTGGGGGGTGCTGCAAAAAATGCCCCACTCCTGGCTGCTCTGCTTCACTCAGTGCAGGAGTTCTAGGACCCCCACCCCCACCCCCCATACCCCAGGGCCTGACTCTTCAACCCTCATCACCCCTGTCACCTAGGTCTGTGTTCAGGCTGCCTGTCTCAGGGGTGAGGAGATCCTGGCTACCGTCATGCCCCTCTCTGCCACTGGGGTGTCCCCAGGGGACTCACGCCTCTGCCCGGTCCACCATGGTTCTGATGAGCTCCCAGAGGAGAGCAGAGAGTGTTGAGCAGCTGTGCCGCATCCACAGCCTGAGGTCTGTGACCACCTATGGGGAGGAGGAAGTGGCACTCAGGGGATGCAGATGTATTGCTTCCCTGGGGAGCCAGGACTGCTGCTGAGCCCTAACTCCACCGCCTGGGATCCCCAAGGTTGGCAAGGCACAGGGTGGGGGCAGAGGGGCTGGTGGCACCTGGTCATTTCGACTCCGTCCTGTATGCAGCTTCCCTGCGGTTTCTCCAATGAGCTCCTGGGGGTGGAGGGTGGGGTCAGCCCAGGCAGGTCAGCCCTGAGGCCCTCCCTCCCTACCCTAGGGCCCCCTGGTCCTGCCCAAGTCTCTGCCATCTCTGCTGAGGCCTCCTGTTCTGAGGTCTCGCCTGCACTCTGCCAATGAGGAAGGGAACAGAAGGATGGTGCTTATGTTCAAAGTGGCCCAGGACGAGGCAGAGAGCAGAGGCCAGGGGCGCAGGCAGAGGTCGTACCTTCAGACGCCGCTCGTTGGCCGTGTGGATGTCCTCATCATTGGGGTTTAGTTTGAAGGTGCCCTGGGCCCACTCCTCAGCCACCTGTAGCAGATGGCATCAACCCCGGGGGTCAGGAGGGCAGGCATCGGCAGCAAGAGGGCCCTGGCCCTAGTCCCACCCTCACCTGATCACTGACTGTCCCTGTACGAGAGCTGAGTCGTGGGACTGCTCCACAGAGGGGGCCTGTGTAGCCCCCACCCCTGAGGGAGCATCTCAAGCCCAGTGCACCTTTGCCCATGAGCCATGGGGCCATGGGGACACTAAGGATGGAGAGAGACGGTGAGCACAGCACATGGTTAAAGGGCACCTCTCTAGGTGTATAATCACCACGAAGGGAAATGACCGGCTTGGGATGACACTGAAACTTGCACTCGGGGATTTGGTGGGAGCCAGGGCCAGAGGGCGGGGCCCTAGGGTGGGCCTTAGGGTGTGGGAGTACCTTGTCCAGGCCGTGGAGTATCTGGTCCATCTCAGCCTTGGTGAGGAGCCCCGCCTTCTCCAGGCCCCGGCTGTAGGCCTTGCTGCCCTGCACGTCTGCCTCCCACAGGTGCCGGTCATAAGTAATGGACGAGTTGAACTTCTCCATGATGGGGTCCACTGCACCCACAAACCGGCCACCCCACAGCTTCCCACTCTGGCCAGGAAAGCAGGAACAATTAATCTCCTCCCCACCTCGAGAACAGTACCTCTCACAAAGGGCCCTCAGGAGAGTTATCAAGTCTGATGGCAGTGGGCAGGATTATGTTCACTGGCTAGATAAGGCAACTGAGGCTCAGAGAGGGTCAGGAACTTGCCCAAAGTCACTCAGGGAGTGTCTGTGGGAACAAGGCTGGACACTGAAGTTAGGATTCTTGCCCACCATGTGACAGCACTCCAGGGAGATAGTGGCAGGGTACAAGGCACCCCTGAGACCAAAGCAGAATTTCTGGTACCTTTCTTGCCACTGACCAAGGTGAGGAGCCACTCTGGAATCCAGAGTTTGAATCCAGCTCTGATGTACCAATGATAATGCTAATAATCCTGGCTAACATATATTGCATTCTCACTGTGTGCCAGGCACCATTCTAACTGCTCGGCGTGCACCGACAGCAACCCTCTGAAGTAGGGACCGATCCTATTGCACTACAGAGAGGGGAAGCTGAGAGGCACAGAGCAGTTATGTAGCTTGCCCTCGCTGGGTGTGGGAAGCCAGGACTGTAGCCTAGCGGTCTGAAGTCAGAACCCACACCCTAAACCCCACATTCCACTGGGGCCTCTCTGCCAGCTCTGCTGTCCTGAATTTTTGCTGTAGGGACAGGCAAGGAGGCACCTAAGGGCCCCATCAGGCTCAAGTTACCTGCATCTCCCTCCCATAGCTTGGAGTGGGGCCTAAAGTTCCAACCCCTCCACTCCTTGGGAGAGCACCTCTGACATCCCTTATTACTGGCCTTCTAGGAGGTCACTAGGTGACCCTCTGCCCCCCAGGAGCCAAGGGCGGAGGGATGACGCAGACACCTCTGTTGTGAAAGAGGGCATAAGCCAGGGCATGGGACAGATGGGGCAGGGGGTGCTGAACCCCTGAGGAGCAGCCCAGGCGCCCAGAGAGCCAAGGACTGGGAGGAGAGTGTGCCGGGGTAGAGGTGGGCATGTTACTTCACTGGCATCTTTTCTGTGGAGAGGGGGTTTATAATGGCCACTGGGGACATATATCCTCCTCTGTCCCCCTGCAATGTCCCGGACCACACTGTTAGCCACCTGACTGTAGGCATGTTATATAACCTCTCTAAGCCTTAGGGTTGCCTCTCCATAAGACAGGGATAATAACAGTACCCATCTAATAGCATTCAATTAGACAAAATTTGCTAAGTACATACACAGCACAGTGCCTGGCACTCAACAAGGACTCAGTAAATTCTAGGTGTTACTAAGGAAGGGGCAGAGGACTGCTGGGGCCAGGGTGTGTCTTAGCTTGGTTCCTGTGTGCACCACAGGGGGCTGCCACCATGCTCTGGCCCCAGGCTGTGAGCTGACCCCTCAGTGCCCAATAGCCTTGGCTCCCAGAGGACTCTGCCCTGCAGATGCAGCCTCCACTCCCCTCAGCCTTTTGAGCTGGACCTGCCCCTCTGCTGCCCCACCCAGCCTAGATCTGCAGCAAAACCCCACGTGGGGCCCCGGTCCTGACCACTGGGGCCAGAGGGCTAGGGCCAGCCAGTCAGGATGGGGAGGGGCCTGGCACCGCCTCCTGCAACAGGCCCCTGGACTCCCTGTCTGGGTTGTTAGTAATAACAACAACTACTTAAGAAGCTGGGCTGCAGCCAAACCAATTAGTGCCAACCCACAGAATGGCCTGGGGCAAGCAGAGGTCACCTGGCGACCTGGTCTCCTGAAAGCAAATCACTCTGCCTTGGGGCCTAGCTCCCACGCCACTGGCAGGCTTAAAAGGACCCCAGGAGGATGTCAGAGTGAGGTGCCACCACCTGGACACTGAGGAGAGGGGGAGGCCCAGAATGAGCCCTTTGGGGCAAGGGGGCACCGGCCTTGGCTTGGGCTGGGATGAAGGAGCAACAGCCAATTTAGAATGCACAAGGGAAATGCCAGTGTTGATACTGCTAGTATCATTAGCCATTTCTTGAGAACCTACTGTTGCTTGGCCCTGTGTGAGGCATTCTACATACGCTATTACACTCTCCTATGAGGTGGGCACTGTCACCCCTACTTTACGAATGAGGAAAGAGGTTTAGGGAGGTCGAGTGACTGCTTCAGAAACCAAGCCTGTTTGGATCCAAAGTCCAGGCCCTGCCCCAGCCCTCCGCCGGGACCCAGAAGCTGGCAGAGCAAGCATTCTGATCTTGTTTATTCAGATGAACAAACTGAGGCCCAGAGAGAGGAAGTGACTTGCGAGCTAAGGAGGGCCAGAAGGGACTGGAACCCAGACCTCCTGCTTCCCAGGCCCAGGGTTCCTTCGCTGGCATCAAGCCCACAGCCCCTTTTACCTGAGGGGTTCAAAGCAATGACCTCATGATCCAGCACCTTACAGAGGGAAGCAGACAGCTATTACTATCCCCATTTGCCAGATAAATCAACTGAGGCCCAAGGATAGGAACCTGTGCCTTGGACTCCTGCCACTCAGTAGTCAGGAAGAGAACCAGGACTCCTCTGGCTCTAAGGAAGAGAGGCCAGTGAGACAGGAAGCCACCGGGCACTGGGGCCACTGTGGCACTGTCCCCTACCTCCTAGCTCTTTCCACACAGAGTCGTGTGGACTCTGCTGCACAGGTACAATTGCTACAACAGGAGAGGGGCAGGGGGTGGGGACTGAGGGGAGGACACAGGGGAAGAAGGAAGGAAGAGGTCAGGGGCCTGAATGCGTGGCCAGCACCCTTCTCACCCCACCCGGGAGCACTGTCAGGTCAGGCCAGGTCAGGGCCACCTACGCCAGCAGTGTGGGTTGGTGAGTTTGCCACACAGGCCACCTGGGGAGGGGTTGAGGGGGGAAAGCAGACGATGATGGGGACACCGGGAAGCCTGGGCAAAGATCTCTTCCGGGCTCTGGCAGGTGCGCCAGGGGGTACCCACGGCCGGGAGCCAGCGAGGACAATCGCCAGGAGGGCTGCGGCGACAGGTCTGGCACGGGGAAATCCCGGAGCAGGTCACCGCCCTGGCTGGCCCCAGGGCGCCCCTCCCCCTTGTCTGGAGTCTCGGAAGACCCCGAGGTCCCACTCACCTCTGATGCCATGTTGGTCGGTTCCTCGTCTTCCGGGAGCCTCGGTCCTCCGCGTCTGGAAGACAGGACGGGAATGACAACCTTCTGGGCCCCGGGCGGGGTCCCCCGGGCGGGTGTGCTCCGGGTTGGGGCACGGCGCTTGGCCGAGCGCAGCCCGTGGGGAGGCCGACGTGGGCAGCGCCCAGCGCGCGCGCCTCGGTCCTCGGCGTCCTCCGCTGCCCCGCGTCCCGCCCGTCCCGCTGTCGCACGCTTACCACCGCCCGGCCGCGCGGCCCGTCTCCCGCCAGCCACCCGGCGGGGCGTGTCTGGCCCGGAGAGCGTCAGCAGCGGCCCGGCCCTGCCCCCGCCTCCTGGCGGCGGCCGCACCAATCCCAGGCGGCCGGCGAGGTGGGCGTTGCCTCCGCCGTCCAACCCCGGCTCTGGGCGGGGCCGTCTCCGGCCGGGCTTCGGGCCGAGCCGCTCCCGGGCGGGAGTAGGGGACAGTGAGGGCGGTACCTGGGCGCCAGCGGTGAAGGCAGCAGACTGCACCGGGCACTGAGACCGGGCTAGAGGTAGAGGCGAAGACATCGGGCCAGGCCTAGCGGGCTCACAAGATATGTAAGGTGAAAAGGCATGCCCGATCATTCATTCATTCAACAAACATGAGAGCAGCCGGGCAAAAGCCGGGAGGCCAGAATGTCAATGTCCTGCTTGGAGAACAAGAAACCGTTAGGGTGGCTGTAACAAAGGGTTAGGGGCTCCTGGATGGGGATGGGGAGGAAAGGTCAGAAGTAGGTTGGGGCAAGATTGTGAAGGGCTTTGACATCCAGGGAAAGAGTTTGGTTTTGGTCCTGTATGTCATAGGGAGCCCCTATGACTCTCTATGATTTTAAAATTGGCAGAGCCAAAATTTTTTTAGAAAAATAAATCTGGCAACAGTATTGAGAATGGAATGGAGGGGAGAAGAAGAGACCAATGGCTGGGATGCCTTGTGGGTTGAAGGTTTTCAGCCCTCACTAATGAGTGGAATTACTTGGAGTTTCTAGAATTTTCAGGCTATTTCAAGCCTTCTTAAATAGTTTTTTTTTTTTTTTTTTTAAAGATTTTATTTATTCATTTTTTCCCCCCAAAGCCCCAGTAGACAGTTGTATGTCGTAGGTTCACATCCTTCTAGTTGCTGTACGTGGGACTCGGCCTCGCGTTGGACGGAGAAGTGGTGCCTTGGGGCGCGCCCGGGATCCGAACCCGGGCCGCCAGCATCAGAGCGCACGCCCTTAACCGCTAAGCCACGGAGCCGGCCCAGTTTTCAAGCCTTCTTAAATGCTCTTCCCTCAGTGTCTGTCTTGCTACTCCCATTCGTCCATCGGTATTCTAGCCAAGCATCGTCAGTGTCGGGAAGACTCCCAGCTGGTCCAGGTGTCCAGCTCCAGGCTCCTGTGGAATCCTGTAGGAGCATCTAGCAGTCTTGCCCTGAAATGGGGGCATTGTAGTCGTGGCTTCTGGGTTTTCTCTCCCACCCAAATGTGAGCTCCTTGGAAGCAAGGCCTCGTTCACTTTATCTCTGTGACCCCTAGCTCTCTCCTGTCTTCTCCCACGGAAGCCCCAGAACTGGGCTGCAGCAGGCCACTAGAGACAAGCTGTGAGCCATGTGGTCCTGAAAACTGAGAGAGTGTTGTGGCAAGTCCCTGGGATCTACCTGCTAGCGTCAGAGGCCTGGCATCACTTCCTGGGAGGCCAAGCGTGAAAGCCAGTGGTACTTTGCAAACATGAGGTCACATTCCTGAATATCCAGCAACATACAAGGGTCAAGCCTTTTAGCAAATGAATTGAGGCTGGAAAGGGAGCTGGGGAAGATGTTTGACAACCACAATAGCCAGCATTGGTAACTCACCAGGTGCCAGGCTCTGCACTAAAGCCTTCACATGATTAATCTCATTTCATCTTCACAACAGTTCTGTTTACAGATGAAGAAACTGAAGCTGCAAGGGGTCAGGGGTTAGAGAATATGCCTATGGGCACCCAGTTAGAAGGGGACAGTCTAGCTGCCCACACTGTACCACATGACAGAAGAGAGACTGTCACCCCAGGTTTGCTTGCAGCAAATAGCAAGCTTGGCCTGTGTGGAGGCCACTGCAGGGTTGGGGAAGGGAACTCAGGAGAAGGAGGAAGACAAGGAGGTGGCATAAAGGCTTGTGAAGAAAAAGCCCCAGACAAATCAAAGAAGTCTGCAGCTAAGGCCCTCACAGTAGACACTAAAGTGGACATGACCTTTGATCATGAGGAAACATCCTTGGCATTAAAGACTCATGGGAGCAGAGTAGCCAAGTCCCCTCTGAAAAAGTTGAGGCCCCTGAGTAAAACCTCAGGGAGGCTGAGAGAGGCTCAGAGAAGTATGCCTGCCAGTGGCCAGTCTGTTACCAGCGCAGGGAAGATGGGCAGGAGGGACAGGTCATCTCTAATTACCAGGAGGCCACCCTCTGCTGCCTGTAATCCATAGAGAGGTCAGAAAAGGGCTCTGAAGGGTGACTGTCTCAGGCCTTCAGGAGGCAAAACTCAGAGCCAGCTCTGATGACCTAGTGGTTAAAGTTCAGCGCTCTCACCGCTTTGGTGGCCCAGATTCCTTTCCTGGTTGCAGAACCACACCACCCATCTGTCAGTTGCCATGCTGTGGCGGCAGCTCACATAGAAGAACTAGAAGGACTTACAACTAGGATATATAACCATGTACTGGGGCTTTGGGGAGGGAAAAAAAGAGGCAACATTCAGCCCTTACAACAGTCTAGCCACTCATGCCCCAAGTGGGAGATTCTGGTGGACCCTACGGTCCATGTGGGAGCATAACTGGAAGGAAGACTGGGCTCTGGGCCACTGTGGGAAGCAGTTGCAGGTGCCTCATTCTCAGAGACCTTTTTGATCACCATCATACACAGTTCCCCTTCAGACTACCAGGATAGGGTTTCTGGGGTTTGGGGACTGGGGTGAGTCCATTCCCAGGGAATTGCTAGGGTTGTCTGAATCCTATAATGCAAAAGAAATGGTAGCTGGGATTGGATCCAAGTCTCAAGCCTTATTAAAATGACAAGTGCCCAAATTCATTGCCAGGAGACCCAGACTACAGGAAAAGCTAAGGAAGTTCTTCAAGCTGAAGGGAAATGACATCAAATGGAAGCTTGGGTCTACAGAAAGGAATAAAAAACACCAGAAAAGGTAACTATGTATAGATGACTTTTTTTCTTTCTCATCTTAATTTCTTTAAAGACAAATGACTATTGGGCCGGCCCCGTGGCTTAGCGGTTAGGTGTGCGCGCTCTGCTGCTGGTGGCCCGGGTTCGGGTCCTGGGCGTGCACTGACGCACCGCTTCTCCGGCCATGCTGAGGCCGCGTCCCACATACAGCAACTAGAAGGATGTGCAGCTATGACATACAACTATCTACTGGGGCTTTGGGGGCAAAAAACAAATAAATAAAATTATAAAAAAAAAGACAAATGATTATTTAAACTAAAAATAATAACAATGTATTGTTAGTTTTATAACAAAGTGGAAGAGGATACTAAAGAATTATACTGTTGTAAGGTTCTTACGTTTTACATGAAGAGGTGTAATATTAATTCAGGGCAAACTAGGATAGGTTAAGGATTCATATTGTAATCCTTAGAGCAACCACCAAAAAAAGGTACATCTAAAAACCCAATAGAGCGGCCGGCCCGGTGGTGCAAGTGGTTAAGTGCACGTGCTCCACTGTGGTGGCCTGGGGTTTGCCGGTTCGGATTCCAGGTGTGCACCGATGTACCGCTTGGCAAGCCATGCTGTGGCGGCATCCCATATAAGTAGAGGAAGATGGGCAGATGTTAGCTCAGGGCCAGTCTTCCTCAGCAAAAAGAGGAGGATTGGCAGAAGTTAGCTCAGGGCCGACCTTCCTCACCAAAAAAAAAAAAAAACCCAATAGAGGAGATAAAATGGAATAAGAAGTCAGGAATAAAGGACACAAGTACAGATAGAAAAAAAATAGCACGTTGATAGACTTAAACAACTATATCAATAATTACATTAAATGCAAATGAGTTAAATACTCCAATTAAAGGCAGAGGTTGTCAAAATGTGTTTAAAAATTAAGATCCAACTATATGCTATCTACAAAAAATCCACTTAAAATATAAAGACAAAGACAAGTTAAAAATTAAGGGATGGAAAAGATGTACCATGTAAACGCTAATCATAAGAAATTTGGAATGGATATATTCACATCAGACAAAGTAAACTTTAATGCAAGAAATATTAACAGAGAAAAAGAGGATCATTATATAATGATAAAATAGTCAGTTTATCATTAAGAGCTAACAATCCTGAATGCGTATGCTCCTAATAACATAGCTTTAAAATATATGAAGCAAGGGTTAACAGAACTAAAGGGATAAATAAATAATCCTAAAATTATAATTAGAGATTTTAACTTCCCTATCTCTGCAATTGACAGAACTAGTATACAAAAAAATCAAGAAAGATATAGAAAATCTAAATAAAATCATCAACCAACTTGACTTAATTGATATTTATAGAACATGCCACCCAACAATTGCAAAATAAATTATTGGTGCCCTTTGAAAGCAGTAGAGTGATGATAATAATTTTTGTACTTAAAAATGACCCTTGGGGTCGGCCCAGTGGCATAACGGTTAAGTGCGCATGCTCCGCTTTGGTGGCCCAAGGGTTCGCAGGTTCGGATCCCTGGCGCGCAGCGACTCACCGCTTGTCAAGCCATGCTGTGGTGGCATCCCATATAAAGTAGAGGAAGATGGGCATGGATGTTAGCCCAAGGCCAATCTTCCTCGGCAGAAAGAGGAGGATTGGCATCAGATGTTAGCTCAGGGCTGATCTTCCTCACAAAAATAAATAAATAAATAATTAAATGAATAAATAAAATAAATAAAATTTAAAAAAATAAAAATGACTCAAAATATATTACAGTATAAATATATACCATGGAATATAAATCAGCAATAAAAAGAAATGCACTATTGATACATGCAATGACTTGGCTGAATCTCCAGGAAATTATGCTTAGTGAATAAAAAAGCCAATCCCAAAAGGCTACATATTATATGATTCTACTGATAGAACATTTTTGAAATGACAAAATTTTAGAAATGGAGGACAGAGTAACGGTTGCCAGGGATTAGGGATGATGGAGGAGGCAGTTATAAAAGGGCAACATGAGAGATCATTGCGGTGTTGGAACTGTTCAGTGTCTTGACTGTGGTGATGGTTACACAAACCTACACAGTTGCTTAAATTGTGTAGAACTTAACACACATACAGACACACATAAAAAAAGTACAAGTAAAATGGGAAAATCTGAATAAGATCAGTAGATTGTATCACTGACAATATCCTGGTTGTGATATTATACTATAGTTTTGCAAAATGTTACCATTGGAGGAAATGGGGCAGAGTGTAAAGGGATATCCCTGTATTATTTCTTACAACTGCTCGTCAATCTAAAATTACCTCAAGAAAAATTTCAATAAAAATATACTATACAACAAAAACAACCAACCACATAGATATAGAGATTAGATTGGTAGTTACCAGAGGGGAAGCAGGGAGAGGGGAGAGTGAAAGGAGTAAAAGGGCACATGTGTATGGTGGCAGATGGTAATTAGTCTGAGTGGTGAACATGATGTAGTCTACCCAGAAATCGAAATATAATGACGTACACCTGAAATTTATATAGTGCTTATAAACTACTTACCTCAATTAAAAAAACATATTATAAGAGCCATTCACATTCACTTCAGAAAATACCTACAATAAATAATGGCATGAGGTTATGTTTTTTTAAACGTTCTTATCTTTTACAGATACATATTGAAGAATTTTCAGGTGAAATGATATGATATCTGGAGTTTATTTAAAAATACTCCAGGGACTGGCCCTGTGGCGTACCAGTTAAGTGCGCATGCTCTGCTGCTGGTGGCCCGGGTTTGGATCCCGGGCGCGCACCGACACACTGCTTGTCAGGCCATGCTGTGGCAGCGTCCCACATAAAATGGAGGAAGATGGGCATGGATGTTAGCCCAGGGCCAGTCTTCCTCGGCAAAAAGAGGAGGAGTGGCATGGGTGTTAGCTCAGGGCTGATCTTCCTCACACACACACACACAAAAATACTCCAACAACAACAACAACAAAAAAGAATGAGGTGGGTGAGATAGAAGATTTGCAAAACGTCAATAGTAGTTGAAGTGGGTATGTTTGAAAATTTACAAGTGTTGAAAAATGCTCATGGTCCCACTGTTAAAAGTCTAATGAACCTGGATATACGTGTGTGTGTGTGTGTGTGTGTACGTATATATCAACTTTATTGAGATATAATTGGTATACAATAATATATAAATATTTAAAGTGCACAATTTGATGTTTTGACGTATACATACACCCATGAAACCACACCATAATCAAGAGAGTGAATGTATCCATCATACCCAAAAGTATCCTGGTCCCTCTCGCCATCCATCCCCAAGAAAACACTGATCTGCTTCTTGGAACCATGAATTAGTTTTCTATATCTATATTATATGTATATTATATGTTATATATATATAATTATGTGAATATTTATATATATATGGAATTGTATATATGTATAACCTTTTTTCTCTGGTTTTTCTTACTCAGCATAATTATTTTGAGATTTATCCATGTTATTACATGTATCAATAGTTTATTCCTTTTTATTTATAAATAGTATTTCATTGTACAAATATACTACAATTTGTTTATCCAACTGCCTGTTGATGGACATTTGGGTTGCTTCCAATTTTTGGTTATTACAAATAAAGCATGCATGTCCAAGCCCCTCTATGGACATATGCTTTCATTTCCCTTGGGTAAATACCTATGAGTGGAATGGCTGGATCATACGGCAGATGTATGTTTAACTTTTTAGGAAATTACCAAATAGTATTTCAAAGTGGTTGTACAGTTTTACTTTCCCACCAGCAGTATATGAGAGTTCCAGTTCTTCACATCCTTGGCAACACTTACAAAGGTCAATCTTTTTACTTTTAGTCACTCTTATAGGTGCATAGTGGTATCTCATTATTGCTTTAATTTGCATTTCCCTAATGACTACTGCTGAGCATCTTTTCATGTGCTTATTTGCCATCCATGAATCTTCTTTGGTGAGGTGTCTGTTCAATTTTTTGTCCTTTTTCAACTGAGTTGTTTGCTTATTGTTATGTTTTGAGAGTTCTTTTACGTTCTAGATACAAATCTTTCATCCAGATACATGCTTTGCAAGGATTTTTGGCTAGTCTGTGGATTGTCTTTTTTTTCCTCTCAACAGCCTCTTTCTTAGAACAAACTTTTTTTTTTTTTTGAGGAAGATTGGCCCTGAGCTAACATCTGTTGCCAATCTTCCTCCTTTTTTCCTTTTTTGTCCCCAAAGCCCCAGTAGGTAGTTGTATGTCATAGTTGTTCATCCTTCTAGTTGCTCTATGTGGGACGCCGTCTCAGCCTGGCTTGATGAGTGGTGCGTAGGTCTGTGCCCAGGATCTGAAATGGCGAACCCGGGCAGCCGAAACGGAATGTGCAAACTTAACTGCTACGCCACTGGGCCGCCCCAGAGCAAAAGTTTTTAATTTTGAGGATACAAGTCCCTTATCAGACATATGATACATGATCTGCAAATATTTTTTCCCATTCTATGGATTATCTTTTCACTTTCTTGATTGTATTGTTTGCAGCACAAATGTTTTTAGTCTTAATGAAGTCCAGTTTATTTATTTATTTCTTTTGTTGCTTGTACTTTTGGTGTCATATCCAAGAAAACATCACCTAACCCAAAGTCATGAAGATTTACTCTTATGTCAATTTTCAGTTAATTTTTCTGTATGGTGTGAGGTAGGCATCCAATTTCATTCTTTTCCATGTAGATGTGCAGTTACCTTAGCAGCATTTGTTGAAAAGACTATTCTTTCTCCCATTGAATTGTCTTAGCACCCTTGTCAAAAACTCAATTGACCTAAATGTAAGGCTTTATTTCTGGATACTCAATGCTATTCCATTGTTCTATATGTCTATCCTTATGCCAGCACCATACTATCTTGCATACTGTAGCACTGTAGTTAAGTTTTGAAATTGGAAAGTATGGATCCTTCAACTTTTTTCTTCTTTTTCAAAACTGTTTTGGCCATTCTGAGTTCCTTGCATTCCCTTATGAATTTTATAATCAACTTGTCAATTTGTGCAAAACAGTCGGCTGGAATTTTGATAGGGATTGTGTTGCGTCTGTAGATCAATTTGGAAAATATTGATATTTTAACAATATTAAGTCTTCCAGTTATGAACATGAGATGTCTTTAATTTAATTAGATCTTCTTTAATTTTCTTCAATAATGTTTTGTAGTTTTCAGGGCACAAGACTTGCACTACTTTTACTATTGTAAATGAAATTGTTTTCTTGATTTCATTTCCCAACTACTCACTGCTAGTGTACAGAAATACAATTGATTTCTATATATTGATCTTACATCCTGCAATCTTGCTGAACTTGTTTATCTAGTGTTTTTTTAGTCAATTCCTTATGATTTTCTACATAAAATATCATGTCATCTGCAAATATAGATAATTTTAATTCTTCCTTTCCAATCTGAATGCCTTTTATTCCTTTTTCTTGCCTAATTGCTTTGGCTAGAACCTCCAGTAAAATTTTGAATAGAAGTGGTGAGAGTGGACATCTTTGTCTTGTTCCTTATGTCTTATTCCCATATGAATTTTACAATCAACTTTTGGGTTTTCAGGGGGTATATGTATTGGCTGGACATTCTTTGCTTTCCCAGGCTTCCCATCTGCCCACACGTCCTCCTTGTGGGATCTCCGGTGGCAGCAGGTCCGGCAGTGGTGTTTGAACACCTATCAGGGCCGTCTGGAACTGCAAGGATGATTGTTCTGGTGGAACTTGCACCTCGAGCTGGCCTGGAGCAAAAGTCACTTGAACATTCAGTTTACACAGAAGGTTTCCTCCCAGAAGGAGAACAGGGCATTCAGGCATATAAAATTTTTCCAGGGTCCTGCCCAGTGGTGCAAGCAGTTAAGTGCACGTGCTCTGCTTCAGCGGCCCCAAGGGTTCCTAGGTTCGGATCTCAGGCGTGCACCAACGCACTGCTTGTCAAGCCATGCTGTGGTGGCATCCCATATAAGGTAGAAGAAGATAGGCACAGATGTTAGCTCAGGACCAATCTTCCTCAGCAAAAAAAAGAGGAGGATTGGCATTGGGTGTTAGCCAGGCCTGATCTTCCTCACAAAAATAAACAAATAAAATAAAATAAATAAAAAATAAAATAAAATAAAATAAAATAAAATTTTTCCAATTCAAAAGATCCAAGGTAGAGAATGGAGAGTGCATCCAAACAAAGCCAGCCAGTTGCCCTTGTCCATTTATGCCTATGGGATATGGTCACAGTAGAAATTGCCCCACTCCAGGAAGGGCCCCCCGGCCAAATTGTGTCCCTTGTCACTTCCGAGAAGGAGAGAGTCCCTCTCTTAGACCTGGCAATCCTTCAGGCATTTTCCCCTGGACAAGCCGTGGGCCTGGGACAAAGCGGAGGAGGGAGGAGGAGCCAAGGGACTCCTCAGTCCATTGTCCCCCTTTCGCTGATCTAGATATAACAGCATAAATGCTTAAACATAGGGAATTTTATTTTCCTTTCCTTCCTTCTTGTAGAACAGTTCTAGCTGCAAGATCATATCATAATTGAACGACCTGTTTGGGGGCCACTTTTCTTCTGAACCCAGTGACGGGGAGGTGGGGTTCAGGCTACATTACAGTAAAAGTACTTTGAAAAGACCCTTTTCTTTGTCATGAGCTCATAACTGAAATCAGCGCAATTGGCAGCATGCACCCTAGCAGACCCTTTTTTTGGAACAGGTGGAGTGGTGCCCATGGTGATAAAGTTTGTGTCTCACAATTAATGGACCAGGAAAAGGGTGCAGGGCTTGACTCCAGGCGTCCAGATAACTATCGGACTTATCCAAATCCCACTCTGCCGAAGCGTACAGTTCTCACACCAGTGCTAAACAAGCCAAAGAGGCAAGAGGTAAGATCTAATTTCCCAACACCGATGTAGGAGGTCATGTGCCTGGCAGAAAGTTTCTATTTTGCAGGAAGTCCAAGTCCAGCCTACTTTAAGCCCAAACCTAACTTCCACACAATGACAGCAAAGAAGGTGCCAGACAAGACAGACAAAAACGGGGAAAAGATGGTTGGGCTGTACTCTCACAGCTTCCGCCCAAGGGTTAACACACAAACAGCAGTGCCTGCACTGAGGCGTACAATTCCGGAAGGCTTGACACTTGACAGAAAAGGTCCCAAACTTTACCTCCCCACAGATGATGTAACGAGCACTGGAAGTATGCTGTGGGATTCTGACACAGAGAAAAACTGGCACACAGACTAGTGGAACAATACACACGCTCAACAGAACAGATCATACAGGCGTGTACACCACAGAGAAACCAGAGACTAGTCTTCCAGATAACATACTAGGCAGTCTGTACTTTCCTTTATCCCTAAACAATGGTGCCTAAACCAGATGGACCTTGGCCTGCCCAAGGTCCCCAGACAAGGAAAAAGGAATATAGTACCTGGGAGGTGCACTCTGGATGACTCACCTAGTTGCAGACGCAAGCTCGTCAGCATCCCGTCCAGTCCTTCGTTTCCCGATCACTGAGCATTAGAGGCAGTTTGCAAGCAAGGGGAATTCCCCAGGTGGAAAAAGCCGCCTGGCAGCCGCAGAGAAAATCCCAAAACAGCTTCCTCCAAGTCCACTAGCCATGGGCAGAGGCTAGGGTCCCATCTGGGTTGCCAGAATTTGATGCCGAGCAATGGGCTCACTTTGCTCGCTGCAATCAGAGCCAACCAATCACAACAAGTTAGGGATGGAGAAATGAAGTTTTAATTCGATTAGCTAGCATAACCAGGAAGACAGTAGACTAATGTCTCAAAAAAACATCTTCAAAGATTACAGAATCTTGAGGCAGTTACATAGGAAAAGTGGGCAGTAGGGAGGGGGTCCAGGGATGTTGGTCTCCAGGCATGAAGGGCTCCAGGCATTACATTGCTCCATTCTTCTATCAGCTGTGTTGGATACCTTGTAGGTGTGTTTCCCATTTGTGGTCAGCCTGTTCCTGGAGAGAAACTCATAGAACAAAGTTTTTAATTTATCAAGCTATTGGGGAGTACATATATAAGCGGAGGCCATAAATCAGGAGAGCATGTGAATTTTTTGGAGTACGTGCAAGACAGCAAGTAATCAGAGGGAGTCAAGATGGCGGCGTAGGCAGACTCTGAACTCACCTCCTCCCGTGGACACAGCCAATTTACAACTACTCGTGGAAAAATTACCCCTGAGACAGAGCTGAAAACTGGATAAGAGGAACTCCTGCAACAACGGACAATCCTAACTGGGGTGGAAGAGGCAGAGACTCCCTTCCGGAGAGGAAAAACGCCGCCTTCACAAGCCGCCAGCTTCACGGCCGCCGGGAGCAGCTCACAGGTACGCAGCCTCCCTGGAGACACGGGGCCCTGAGCCGGGGAGCGCCCCTGCTGTGGGCATTGTGTGGACCCAGCACAATCGAGACCAGCGGCATAATATCTGACTTTGCTGCTACTAAAGCATTGGGGAGCATCCCCAGAAAACCCGGCTCACAAAGAAACTAAAACTGGCTCTTAAAGGGCCCGCGCACAAACTCACCCGTTCCAGAAAGCATCCTAAAATCACCAGAAAGAAAGGTGCACACTGCTTTGGTGACAAGGGACTCACCTAATAGGCCCTGACTGCATCTCGGTGAGGGTGAGACCTCTCAGGGACTGGGACATTGGCGGCGGCCATTGTTGTGGCCTGGTGTGGCGTGCTGACACAGACGCCATTGGAGTTTTCCCTGAGACCTGCTAGCCCAGGGTCTGCTCCACCCGCTAGAGCACCGATTTAATCCAGCTCAGCCAGGGCAGGCAGCCCACCCTAGAGACTGGCCCCACCTAACAACAAACCCTCAGGCAACGTGTGGGCCTGCATAGATTGGTGACTGGATTTTCTGCAGCCTGGCAACTGAGCTGACTTGAGCGGGGCAGGGTGTGCACAAGGAGCGGGTGGGGAGTGGGGGGTGGTGGCGGAGTGTGTGGGGCTCCCGCGGTGGAGAGACTGGGTCCGCTTGGGAGGTCGGGCGCTCACGGGCAGGACTGTGTTGACTGTGTGTGTGGACCTGTGGGCGGCAGGGCTTGTCAGCTGCAGAAGACTTGTGCTTCTCAAAGACCCACATAGGAGGTTTGCCCCACCTTCCAAAGCCTGAAACAACTGGGTGCTCCTGTGCCTGAGGCCAGCCCCACCCAGCTGCAATCCTCAGAGAGCTGACAAGAGACCTAATAGGCTAGAGGTTTACAGCAATTCTAAGGCCCTGAGCCTAACAACCTGCCACGCTGGGGGCCTACTCACTTAAAAGAAATACTGCAACACAGATGTGGTATTAGAACTTGCAGCCAACTGTGCTGGGGCTCCTCACACCTGATAAAGAGACTGAAGGGCCCACAACAACTACAAGCAGCTGAGCATTACAACAGCTGGCCAGGAGCATAACTCAGCCTCCTGGAGCCTATAGGGAGAGCTAACAGGCCACAATAGAAGGACACACGTAGCCCACATAGGGGCCACCCTGGAACATGGAGATCTGAGAGAAGCACACTGGAAGCCTCCTAAGCCATCACTTACATAAGGTCACCTATCCAAGAGCAGGAGGCGTAGCTGACCTACCTAATACATAGACACAAGCACAGGGAAAGAGGCAAAATGAGGAGGCAAAAGAATACATTCCAAGTAAGGGAACAGGACAAAACCCCAGAAAAGGAACTAAGTGAAACAGAAATGAGCAACCTACCCGACAGAGAGTTCAAACTAAGAGTGTTAAGGATGCTAACTGATCTGGGGAGAAGAATAGATGAACTCAGTGAGAATGTCAACAAAGAAATGGAAGATATAAAAAAGAACCAATCAGAAATGAAGAATACAATACTGGAAATGAAAAATTCATTAGAGGGACTCAAAAGCAGAGTAGAGGATACAGAAGAACGGATCTGTGAGCTGGAAGAAAGACTAGAAGAAATTACCCAAGGTGAACAGGTAAGAGAGAAAAGAATTAAAAAGAGTGAGGACAGTCTAAGGGACCTCTGGGACAACATCAAGCGCACTAACATCCGTGTTATAGGTGTCCCGGAAGGAGAAGAGCGAGACAAGGGAGCAGAGAATCTATTTCAAGAAATAATAGATGAAAACTTCCCTAACCTAAGGAAGGAAACAGACGTCCAGGTACAGGAAGCACAGAGAGCCCCAAACAAGATAAACCCAAAGAGGCCCACACCAAGACACATCATAATCAAAATGTCCAGAATTAAAGATAAAGAGAGAATCCTAAAAGCCGCAAGAGAATGTCAAGTTACATACAAAGGAAACCCCATAAGGCTATCAGCTGACTTCTCAGCAGAAACCTTACAGGCTAGAAGAGAATGGCATGATATATTTAAAGTGCTAAAAGGAAAAAACTTACAGCCAAGAATACTCTACCCAGCAAGGTTATCGTTCAAAATGGAAGGAGAGATCAAAAATTTCCCAGACAAGCAAAAATTAAAGGAGTTTGTCACCAAGAAACCAGTGTTACAAGAAATGTTAAAGGGACTGATTTAAGGGGAAAAGAGAAGACCACAAATAGGAAAAATTATCTATTTCCACGATTAGAGCGTAATGGATACAAATGCACAAAAAGAAGTTGGATATGATATCAAAAACATAAAAGGAGGGAGGAGGGTAGTTAAAGAGTACAGCTTTCAGACAGAGGTCAAACTAAAGTGACCATCAATTCTGTATAGAAGAAGTAAGGAACAGAGAAGGACTACTAAAACACTGAGGGAAAAAAAAAAAAAGTTAAAAAATGGCAGTAAGTACATACTTATCAATAGCTACTTTAAACGTCAATGGACTAAATGCTCCAATTAAAAGGCATAGGGTGGCTGACTGGATCAAAAAACAAGACCCATATATATGCTGCATACAAGAGACACACTTCAGACGTAAAGACACTCACAAACTGAAAGTGAAGGGATGGAAAAAGATACTCCACGCAAATGGCAATGAAAAGAAAGCAGGGGTAGCAGTACTCATATCAGACAAAATAGACTTTAAAACAAAAACTGTAAAACGAGACAAAGAAGGGCATTACATAATGATCAAGGGAACAATCCAACAAGAGGATATAACACTTGTAAATATCTACGCACCCAATGTAGGTGCACCTAAATATATAAAGCAATTATTAACAGACATAAAAACAGAAATAGACAGTAACACAATAATAGTAGGGGACTTTAACACTCCACTTACACCAACGGATAGGTCATCCAAACAGAAGATCAATAAGGAAACATTGGCCTTAACCGACACACTAGAACAGATGGACCTAGTAGATATATACAGAGCATTCCATCCAAAAACCGAAGAATACACGTTCTTTTCAAATGCACATGGAACATTCTCCAGGATTGATCACATATTAGGCCACAAAACAAGTCTCCATAAATTTAAGAAGATTGAAATAATACCAACCATCTTTTCTGACCACAACGGTATGAAACTAGAAATCAACTATAGGAAGAAAATCAGAAAAGCCACAAATACATGGAGATTAAACAAAATGCTACTGAACAATGATTGGGTTAACGAAGAAATCAAAGAAGAAATCAAAAAATACCTGGAGACAAATGAAAATGAAAATACGACATGCCAGAATTTATGGGATACAGCAAAAGCGGTTCTAAGAGGGAAGTTTATAGCAATACAGGCCTATCTCAACAAACAAGAAAAATCTCAAATAAACAATCTAACAATGCACCTAAAGGAACTGGAAAAAGAAGAACAAACAAAGCCCAAAATCAGTAGAAGAAGGGAAATAATAAAAATCAGAGCAGAAATAAATGAAATAGAGACCCAAAAAACAATAGAAAAAGTTAATAAAACCAAGAGCTGGTTCTTTGAAAAGATCAACAAAATTGACAAACCTTTAGCTAGACTCACCAAGAAAAAAAGAGAGAAGGCACAAATAAGTAAAATCAGAAATGAAAGAGGAGAGGTTACAACAGACACCTCAGAAATACAAAAGATTATAAGAGAATACTATGAAAAACTATATGCCAACCAATTCGACAATCTGGAAGAAATGGATAAATTCTTAGAATCATACAACCTTCCAAAACTGGATCAAGAAGAAGTAGAGAATTTGAATAGACCAATCACCAGTAAGGAGATCGAAACAGTAATCAAAAACCTCCCCAAAAATAAAAGTCCAGGACCAGATGGCTTCCCTGGTGAATTCTACCAAACATTCAAAGAAGAGTTAATACCTATCCTTCTCAAACTCTTCCAAACAATTGAGGAGGGGGGGAAGCTCCTAACTCATTCTCTGAAGCTGACATTACCCTGATACCAAAACCAGACAAGGACAACACAAAAAAGAAAATTACAGGCCAATATCACTGATGAACATCGATGAAAATCCTCAACAAAATACTAGCAAATCGCATACAACAATACGTTAAAAGATTATACACCATGATCAAGTGGGATTTATTCCAGGTATGCAGGGATGGTTTAACATTCGCAAATCAATCAACGTAATACACCACATTAATAAAATGAAGAATAAAAATCACATGATCATCTCAATAGATGCAGAGAAAGCATTTGACAAGATACAGCATCCATTTATGATAAAAACTCTGAATAAAATGGGTATAGAAGGAAAGTACCTCAACATAATAAAGACCATATATGACAAACCCACAGCTAATATCATCCTCAATGGTGAAAAACTGAAAGCTATCCCTCTAAGAACAGGAACCAGACAAGGATGCCCACTGTCACCACTCCTATTTAACATAGTATTGGAAGTCCTAGCCAGAGCAATCAGGCAAGAGAAAGAAATAAAGGGATCCAAATTGGAAAGGAAGAAGTGAAACTGTCACTATTTGCAGATGACATGATTTTATATATAGAAAACCCTAAAGAATCCACCAGAAAACTTTTAGAAGTAATAAACGACTATGGTAAAGTTGCAGGATACAAAATCAACATACAAAAATCAGTTGCATTTCTGTACACTAACAACGAAGTAGCAGAAAGAGAAATTAAGAATACCATCCCATTTACAATTGCAACAAAAGAATAAAATACCTAGGAATAAACTTAACCAAAGAGGTGAAAGATCTGTACACGAAAACTATAAAACATTGCTGAAAGAAATTGAAGAGGACACAAAGAAATGGAAAGATATTCCGTGCTCTTGGATTGGAAGAATTAACATAGTTAAGATGTCCATACTTCCTAAAGCCATCTATAGATTCAATGCAATCCCTATCAAAGTTCCAACAACATTTTTCACAGAAATAGAACAAAGAATCCTAAAATTTATATGGAACAACAAAAGACCCCGAATAGCTAAAGGAATCCTGAGAAAAAAGAACAAAGCTGGAGGTATCACACTCCCTGATTTCAAAATATACTACAAAGCTATAGTAACCAAAACAGCATGGTACTGGCACAAAAACAGACACACAGATCAATGGAATAGAATCGAAAGCCCAGAAATAAACCCACACATCTATGGACAGCTAATCTTCGACAAAGGAGCCAAGAACATACAATGGGGAAAAGAAAGTCTCTTCAACAAATGGTGTTGGGAAAACTGGATAGCCACATGCAAAAAAATGAAAGTAGACCCTTACCTTACACCATACACAAAAATTAACTCCAAATGGATTAAAGACTTGAATGTAAGACCTGAAACTGTGAAACTTCTAGAAGAAAACATAGGCAGTACGCTCTTCCACATCAGTCTTAGCAACATCTTTTCAAACACCACATCTGACCAGGCAAGAGAAACAATAGAAAAAATAAACAAATGGGACTACATCAAACTAAAAAGCTTCTGCACAGCAAAGGAAACCATCAACAAAACGAAAAGACAACCTAACAATTGGGAGAAGATATTTGCAAACCATACATCTGATAAGGGCTTAATCTCCAAAATGTATAAAGAACTCAGGCATCTCAACAACAAAAAAACTACCAACCCAATTAAAAAATGGGCAAAAGACCTGAACAGACATTTCTCCAAAGAAGATATACAGATGGCCAACAGACACATGAAAAGATGTTCAAAATCACTAACTATCAGGGAAATGCAAATCAAAACTACAATGAGATATCACCTCACGCCTGTCAGAATGGCTATAATTAACAAGACAGGAAACAACATGTGTTGGAGAGGTTGTGGAGAGAAGGGAACTCTCATACACTGCTGGTGGGAGTGCAAACTGGTGCAGCCACTATGGAAAACAGTATGGAGATTCCTCAAAAAATCAACGATAGAACTACCATATGATCCAGCTATTCCACTGTTGGGTATTTATCCAAAGAACTTGAAAACACCAATTTGCAAAGGTACATGCACCCTGTGTTCATTGCAGCGTTATTCACAATAGCCAAGACTTGGAAGCAACCTAAGTGCCCATCAAGGGACGAATGGATAAAGAAGCTGTGGTATATATACACAATGGAATACTACTCAGCCATAAGAAACGACGAAATCCAGCCATTTGTGACAACATGGATGGACATTGAGGGTATAATGCAAAGTGAAATAAGTCAGAGGGAGAAGGTCAAATACCGTATGATTTCCTTCATTAAGTAGTAGATAATAACAACAATAAACAAACACATAGGGACAGAGATTGGATTGGTGGTTACCAGAGGGGAAGCGGGGAGGGAGGAGGGTGAAAGGGATAATTCGGTACATGTGTGTGGTGATGGGTTGTAATTAGTATTTTGGTGGTGAACATGATGTAGTCCATGCAGAAATAGAAGTACAATGATGTACACCTGAAATTTTTACAATGTTATAAACCAATGTTACTGCAATAAACAAAAAATTAAAAAAAAAAAAAAAAAGACAGCAAGTAATCACGCAGAAGAGGGGCTGCGGCCATTTAGTGTTACAAGATGGCCTCACTTATGTTCACTTACACTAATGGGTATGAGGTGATATCTCATTGCGGTTTTGATTTGCATTGCTCTGATGATTAGTAATGTTGAACATCTTTTCATATGCTTGTTGGCCATTTCTATACCATCTTTGGAGAAATGTCTATTCAAGTCCTTTACTTAACTTTTTGAACATATGGAACACAGTTATAATGATTATTTTAATCACCTCTGATTTATTAATTTCCTTATTACAGGTCATATTTTCTTGCTTTATATCCCTAGTAATCTTTGATTTGATGCTAGACATTAGATCTTTATCTTGTTACATGTCGGATATTTTTGTATGCCTATAAATCTTCTTGAGCTTTACTCTCAGATGCAGTTATGTTACTTGGAAATAGTTTGATCCTTTTGGGTTTTTCTTTCATTATTTCTTAGGCAGGTCAGGAGCAATGCTCAATCTAGTGCTAATTATTCCTCATTAATTTAGGAAGATCTTCCTGAATACTCTACCCAATGAATTATGAGTTTTCCCAGTCTGGCTGGTAAAAATAGTCACTATTCCCTTGAATCCTCTTGGATGGTTCTTTCCCCATACTCAGATAGTTTCCTCATATGCATGCATTGATCAGTAATTCGCTGAATACTTGAGGGGGACCCTCTGTAGATTGTCTGAGTCCTCTCTCTGTATAGTTCTCTTCTCTCTGTTACTCTGTTTTATGAACTCTAGAGGCCTGTGTTGCTTGAGGCTCTCCATTTTGTCTTCGGAATTCAAGGAGTCTGTCAGACTTTATGTCAATTCTCCTTCCCTTCATCACGTCCTGGGAACTTTCTCAAAGTAGTAAACTGGATTATTATAGGACTCACCTCTTTTGTTTCCTGTTCCTCAGTAATCACTATCCTTCACTGAAAACCTGTTCCATGTATTTTGTCTTTTTTTTTTTTAGATTTTTAAAATTTATTTATTTTTCCCCCAAAGCCCCAGTAGATAGTTGTATGTCGTAGTTGCACATCCTTCTAGTTGCTGTATGTGGGACGAGGCCTCAGCATGGCTGGAGAGAAGTGGTGCGTCGGTGTGCGCCCAGGATCCGAACCCGGGCAGCCAGCAGCAGAGCGCGCGCACTTAACCGCTAAGCCACGGGGCCGGCCCTATTTTGTCTTTTTTATTTTTGGTTGTTTCATGTGGGATGGTAAATCAGGTCCAGCTTACTCAGTCTTGGCCAGAAGCAAAAGTCTGGTGGCAGATATTTAACAAAGAAAAAGTAAGAGTGGTGGAGTTGAACTTACCTTGGTTTAAATCCCAACTCTGTCACTTAGTGTAAAATGAGGGGAAAACTTCTATATCCAAATGCCTATTTGATCTTTTTCCTTGGATGTTTAAAAGATATCTAAAACTCAACATGTCCAAACTGAACCCCTGATCTTCTCCCCAAGCATGGTCTCATTTTGTCCTTCCCATGACAGTAAATGGCAACTCCATCCATCTAGTTGCTTAGGCCAAAGACCTTGGAGTCATCCTTGACCCGTTTTTCCACACACCCAAATCCAATCAGACGTATAGGCCTGTTGGATCTACATGAAATTCTATTCAGAATCTTTCTCCCACCTCCATTGCTTCATCCCAGACCGAATCACCATCTTTTGCCCAGGCTATTAATTACAACAGCCTTCATTGGTGTTCCACCCTTGCCCTTCTAGAGTCTCTTCTCAACACAGGAGCCAGAGGGATCCTTTTAAAATTTAAGTTAGATCATGCCACATCTCTGCTCAAAACTCTCTTGTGGTTCCCCATTTCATTCAGAGTGAAAGCCAGCATCTGGCTGGAACTCAGTGACCTGCCCTGCTCCCTCCTTCCTTATCTCTCTATCCTCTTCTCCTGTGACTCTTCTGTCACTCAGTCACCCTCTACTCCAGCCACTCTGACACCTTGTGTTCTTCAAACATCCAGACGTGTTCCTGCCTTGAGGTCTTCATACTTTTTGCTGTTCCCTTTGTCTGGAATGTTGCCCCAGGTCTCACTCCCTCACCTTCTTTGTGTCCTCCACTCACATGTCACCTTCTCACAAAGTGAGGACTTTCCTTGACTACCTTGTTTAAAGGAGCAATTTGTTCTTCCTCCTCTATCTGCTTTCTCACCTTTATATTCCTCCATAGCACTTACCATTCTCTGACACACTATATTTGTCATCTACTTGCTTATTTGCAATCATCCCTGCACGCTAGAATGTGAGCAAGGAATTCTGTCTTTGTTCTTTAATATATTCTAAGCACCTAGAACATTGAAGGAACACAATAAGTATTTATTAAATGAAAAAAAATGAATAAATGAGTATAAATACCTAATTTGTATGATCTGTTGTGTAAATCTGAGTTAATAATATATTTAAAACCTCAAGACTATATCTGGCACCTACATAATCAGCACTCAGTAAGTGTGCTGTCATTGCTATTATCAATAATAACAACTGTGCTCCCAGGAAAAGGGGGAGACAAGGAGGAAAGGGAGAGGTTCTTACTTCATCACACCTCCTGAGCATCATCCTAGGAAATCTCAAGCTCTGGCTCCTGCTTGAGGAAAGGAGAAAAGTTAAGGAGGAAATTTAGAGGTAGACTGAGGTGTCTTGGATACCAAATCAAGTGGGTTCACCTTCTGGTGAGTTAAATGAGACTCTACACCAATGGAAGTTGTCTCACAAAGTAAAGTGTATTTGCAGCAAATAGGAGGCTATGAGGAATCATTTCCAAAGTCTTGGAGTCCCGAACAAAGGGAAGCAGGAACTTTTATTTCAGTTGGGGAATGAATATTCAAAACGGAGAGGCGGGTACACTGCAGATTGTGGTCATGAGGTTTAATCTTCTCCTGAAGAGATCTTCGCATTAAAAATAAGGCAAGGTCATGGGCGTAGCTCTCGTAGGGAGGCTTGGTTAGCTTCAGGGTGGTTGCTGGTTGTGACTCCTTAACATAAAAAAACCACTTGGAAAAAGAGTTAAATGCTTCCAAACCCACCCTTGAGTTCCTCAGGGCACTAGCAAGTGACATTTTCAGTATATAGATACAGCAATAAACAAAATAACAGTGATAGCTTATATTTCTCGAGCTCTAACCATGTGCTAGAAGGCACTATGCTAAACATCTTATATATTAATTATTTCCTTAACTCCTCACAACCACCCCTTGTGGTCAACGTTATAATTACTCCCATTCTACTGATTAGGATACCGAGTCTGGGAGAGATTAAGTGACTTGCCCAACACCACCCAGCTGGGAAGTGGCCGAGCTGGGAATTGAACCCCAGCAGTCTGGCCACAAAGCTTGTCTTCTGCGCAGGGCAGCAATAACATCCATTGGGGGAGCATGCCAAGAGGTTGATTTATCAGAAGTTAATTACCTGATGGGTCAAGTTAAGAACAACTGGCTAATAGGATCCTTACTAAATCTCACACGACAATCAACTGTTTTTCCAGGGCTTGTGAAAACAAAAGTCGGACGAGGAGTCTCAAGGCCTATGGATTGCCGTACTCTCCATTTGCTGAATTAAGATTACCTAGACATATGTGGGCTGAGTGTGCAGAAGCCAGCCTGAAAGAACGCTGCAAGGGATGGCAAGAGCCCCAATCCTGTTAGCTCGTAATGGAGACAGTTGTTGCTGACCCAGCTTGGGCAGAGGCCTTACCAGTGGCATTTTGGAGGGCTCAAGCAGCAGTCACCATACTGGAGGATGCTCTATGACAGGCTCTGAGAGTCAGAGGAGCCAGGGGTTGAATCTAAGCCACATCACTCCTTGGGTGTGGCCTGGTAAACGACTTAACCCCTCGGAGGTTCAGTAAAAAGGAGATAATGACACCCAAGCACTGGGCATTGAGTGAGGGAGAAACTGTATATGTATTATGTCTGACTTATACTAAGTTCTCAATAAATGGTAGTTGTCATTATTAATGAATGCAGCCCTCATGGGCCAGGATGATGCTGGTTTGGACTGCTATTTATTCAGTGCTTTTATGTGCAGTGTTTTACGTGTAAATCAATTATCTATTGCTGTGTAACAAAGCATCCCAAATTGTGAAACAACAACTGTCATAATTATTATTACCTTGGGTCATTCTGGAAGTTGCATGGGCTCAGCTAGGAGGTTCTGGCTTAGGGTTTCTCAGGCAGTTGCAGTCAGACACTGGCTGGAGCTAGGGTCATTTCAAAGGCTTCCACAGTCGCACGTCTGATGCTTTGGTGGGAAGAGTCAAGTGGCTGGGGGCTACAACAGTGTGTATAACTGTGTGGTCTCTCTATGTGGTACTTCCAGAATGGCAGTTTGAAGGTAGATGGGCTTCTTTCAGGTTGACTCAGGACTCTAAAGACCCATGTCCTGGGCTGGCCCCATGGCGTAGCACTTAACTGTGCGTGCTCCACTGTTGGCGGCCCGGGTTTGGATCCCGGACGTGCACCAATGCACCGCTTGTCAGGCCATGCTGTGGCAGTGTCCCATGTAAAGTGGAGGAAGATGGGCACAGATGTTAGCCTAGGGGCAGTCTTCCTCAGCAAAAAGAGGAGGATTGGCATGGATGTTAGTTCAGGGCTGATCTTCCTCATTAAAAAAAAAAAAAAAAAAAGACCCATGTCCTAAGAGACAGCACCAGGTGGGAGCTGTATCAGCTTTCCTGCCCCAGCCTCAGTAGCCATGCAGTGTCACTTCTGCCACCTTCTATTCATTAGAAGTGAGTCACCAAGGCCAGCTCATATTCAAAGTGTGGGGGAATTAGTCTCCACCCCGTGAGGAAGGAGTGTTAGAGAATTTGCAGACAGGTGTTTTTTTTTTTTTAAACAATTCTAGATGAGGATTTATTTATTCATTTTTTGCTAAGGAAGATTTGCCCTGAGTGAATGGTGGGAACCGAACCCGGGCCACCAAAGCAGAGTGTGCTGAACTTAACCACTAGGCCACTGGGCCGGTCCCCGCAGACAGGTTTTAAAACCACTGCGTATTTATTGTCACATTTAATCTTCTTAAGAGGCAGACGCAATTATCACGATTTTACAGATGAGGAAATTTAGAAGATGAGATGCTTAGAAGATTAAATGACTTGCCCAAGGACATAAAGTTAGTAGGTTGTGGAGCCAGGATCCAAACCAAGGCCAGCAGTCCAACCCTAGAACTTCTATATTCTTAATCCCTATGCTATACAAATTATACTAGACGAAAGACATAAAATATGTAGCATTTTTTTATGAGCTCTCTTATGTAGTGCTTACTGTGTGCCAGTTGTAAGCTCTTTTTAGGGAACTACGTAAGTTTCCTGGGAGAAGCACATGGTAGGGGCTCCAGAATTCAGGCCTGGGCTGACTCGGCTGGAGTGGGGGAGCAGGCCCACCAAGGACCAAGGACCCTCCAGAAAAAAGCTCCCTCCCAAGAGTGCAGAGTAAATACTCCTGCTTGGTTGGAAGGCAGGAGACTGTGCCTGTCATTCTAATTGTCCTCTTGAAGCCACATACCTGAGGGTTACCGTAAATATTCGATAAGAACATGATTACCTTTCTTTTTTGTGTGTGTGAAATTTTTGTTGTACATTATTGTTTGTCAGTCATCATATAAATGCCTCCCTTCACCACTTGTGCCCACTCCCCACCCCCCTTACCCCTGGTAACCACCAAACAATTCTCTCTTGTCTGTGTGTTGGTTTATCTTCCACTTATAAGTGAAATCATGTGGTGTTTGTCTTTCTCTTTCTGGCTTATTTCGCTTAACATAAGACCCTCCAGGTCCATCCATGTTGTTGCAAATGGGACAATTTTGTCTTTTTTAATGGCTGAATAGTATTCCATTGTGTATATATAGCACATCTTCTTTATCCAGTCATCAGTCATGGGACATTTGGGCTGCTTCCATGTCTTGGCTATAGTGAATAATGCTGCGATGGACACAGGGGTGCATAAGCCTCTTTGGATTGTTGATTTCAGGTTCGTTGGGTAGATACCCAGTAGTGGGATAGCTGGATCATAAGGTATTTCTATTTTTAATTTTTTGAGGAATCTCCACACTTTTCCATAGAGGCTGTACCAGTTTGCATTCCCACCAGCAGTGGATTAGGGTTCCTGTTTCTCCACAGCCTCTCCAGCATTTGTTGTTTTTTGTCTTGGTGATTATAGCCATTCTAATGGGTATAAGATGATATCTTAGTGTGGTTTTGATTTGCATTTCCCCGATGATGAGTGATGTTCAACATCTTTTCATGTGCCTATTGGCCATCTGTATATCTTCTTTGGAGAAGTGTCTGTTCATTTCCTCTGCCCATTTTTTGATTGGGTTGTTTGTTTTTTTCTTGTTCAGTTGTGTGAGTTCTTTATATATTATGGAGATTAGGCCCTTGTCAGATATATGGTTTGCAAATATTTTTCCCAACTGGTGGGTTGCCTATTCATTTTGCTCCTTGTTTCATTTGCCTTGTAGAAGCTCTTTAATCTGATGAAGTCCCACTTGTTTACTCTTTCTTTTGTTTCCATTATTGAGTAGACATGGAATTCCAGAAGCTCCCTTTATGACCAATGATGAATAGTGTACTGCCTATATTTTCTTCCAGGAGTTTTATAGTTTCAGGTGTCACCTTCAGGTCTTTGAGCCATTTTGAGTTGATTTTTGTGTATGGCGAAAGAAGGTGGTCTACTTTCATTCTTTTGCAAGTGGCTGTCCAGTTTTCCCAGCACCATTTGTTGAAGAGACTTTCCTTTCTCCATTGTATGTTCTCTGCTCCTTTCTCGAAGATCAGCTGCTCATAGATGTGAGGTTTTATTTCTGGGCTTTCAAGTCTATTCCATTGATCTGTGTGTCTGTTTTTGTACCATTACCATGCTGTTTTGATTACTTTCGCTTTGTAGTATGTTTTGAAGTCAGGGATTGTGACACCTCCAGCTTTGTTCTTTTTTCTCAGGATTGGTTTATCTATTTAGGGTCTTTTGTTGCCCCATATTGTTACCACCAGGCTGGCCCTCAATAATGTTGTTACATATTGTTACCACTGGGCTGGCCCTCAATAATGTCTTATAGTTTTCATTGTATAGGTCTTTCACTTCCTTGGTTAAATTTATTCCTAGATATTTTATTCTTTTTGTTGCAATTGTGAATGAGATTGTCTTCTTGAGTTCTCTTTCTGTCAGTTCATTGTTGGCATGTAGAAATGCAACTGATTTCTGTAAGTTGATTTTGTACCCTGCAACTTTTCTGTAGTTGTTGATTATTTCTAATAGTTTTCCAATGGATTCTTTAGGGTTTTCTATATATAAGATCATGTCATCTGCAAACAGCAAGAGTTTCACTTCTTTGTTGCCTATTTGTATTCCTTTTTTTTTTTTTTTGTGAGGAAGATCAGCCCTGAGCTAACATCCATGCTAATCCTCCTCTTTTTGCTGAGGAACACCAGCTCTGAGCTAACATCTATTGCCAATCTCTGCCTTTTTTTTTTTTTCCTTTTTCTCCCCAAAGCCCCAGTAGATAGTTGTATGTCATAGTTGCACATCCTTCTAGTTGCTGTATGTGGGATGAGGCCTCAGCATGGCTGGAGAAGCGGTGTGTCGGTGTGCGCCCAGGATCCCAACCTGGCCGCCAGTAGCGGAGCACGTGCGCTTAACCGCTAAGCCATGGGGCTGGCCCCTATTTGTATTCCTTTTATTTCTCTTTCTTGCCTAATTTCTCTGGCCAGAACCTCCAGTACTAGAACATGATTATCTTTCGACCTTGTTCCCAACACAGATGTAGATGAAAAGAAGTTAATCTTGTCAATTAGCTATTTTCTTTTTTAACCTGATGGGTAACTCAAGGGTCACAAGAATTTATGAGCTTGTTTTGCAGAAGAAAAAGAATGCCTTCAAGGGAGTTGCAATCACCAGATGACCAGCCCCAAGCTGCCATTGATGCCCAGAAGTCAGATTGCCCCAGGGCTTATTTGGAGTGAAGGAAACATGGATTACCCCTTTATTTCTCTGAAACTCCTCCTGCCAAGCCCCTTAGCTCTATAAAATCCCCTGATTTCTTCTCTTGTTATGGAGATTTGGGAGAACCTATCCTCCTCCCTTTGGTTTTGGCCAATTTGAATAAACTTTTTTCATCTCTAAGCACTGATGTCTCAGTGATTGGCTTACTGATCATTGGGCACAGGAACCTGAGATTAAGAGGTTTGGTATCACTCTCACCTGGCCCCACAGACTCAGCCGGAGAATGAAAATAAACTAAAGAAGCCCAAGGTATTTGAAGCAATGGTGTCAGGCAGGAGGCAAGCCTCAGAGCCTGGGAACAACAGCAGCCTACCCTGCTGCAGCAAGACAGCAGCCATCACTGCAAAGAAGTCAGAGGCGGCCACCATAGAGGGGCCCAGAGCTCTGGGTGTGCTCAGGCATGTGTGTGCACACAATGCCTTGAGACACTTGAATCTGTCTAGGAGCCGTTTGATGGCTACTCAGCCTCCTGCAGAAAAGATGGGGGCAGAGCTGGAGAGCAGCCTTTCTTGACTGTGGACAGTGAATAAGCAGGAGGACAGTCTACACGGAACAAAGGATTTGTATGGGAGTGTATTAGTTTTCTATTGCTGCTGTAACAAATGACCACACACAACACCACAGATTCACTATCTCAAAATTCCGTAGGTTAGAAGGCCTTACTGGGCTAAAATTAAGGCTGTAGTCCTTTCTGGAGGCTCCAGTGGAGAATCTATTTCCTTGCCTTTTCCAGTTTCTAGAGGCTGCCAACATTCCTTGGCTCATGGCTCCCCTCTTCCATCTTTTTTTTTTTTTTTGTGAGGAAGATCAGCCCTGAGCTAACATCCATGTTAATCCTCCTCTTTTTGCTGAGGAAGACCAGCTCTGAGCTAACATCTATTGCCAATCCTCCTCCTTTTTTTCCCCAAAGCCCCAGTAGATAGTTATATGTCATAGTTGCACATCCTTCTAGCTGCTGTATGTGGGATGCGGCCTCAGCATGGCCGGAGAAATGGTGCGTCTGTGCGCGCCGGGGATCCGAACCCGGGCCGCCAGTAGTGGAGTGCGCGCACTTAACCGCTAAGCCAGCCCTCCCCTCTTCCATCTTCAGAGCCAGCAACATTACATCTTTCTGACCATTCTTCCATAGTCACATCTTCTTCTGACTCTGACATCAGCTGGGAAAGAATCTCCTCTTTCAGGGACTCATGTGATTAGATTGGGTCCATCCAAATGATCTAGGACAATTTCCCCATCTCAAGGTCCATAACCTTAATCACATCTGCAAAGTCCCTTTGGCCATGTATGGTAACATATCCGCAGGTTCTGGGGCATTAGAGTGTGGACATCTTTAGGGAGTCATTATTCTGTGTACTATACACAGAGACTCCAGGAAAATGCCCCTATAGGGCTGACCACTTGTTCCTGCCCCCACGCCCCTTCCTCAGCTCTGCACTGCCATGTAACAAGTTCTATTACTCGAAGCCTCTAACTCAATTCATGTCAACTGTTCCAAGACAAGATAGGTAATGAAGGGCTTCATGGTTTTCCCAAGAAGACGGACAGCACATCTGCAATGAGGAGAACTAGATGACATCCACATATTATCTTATACTTAAAGCTTTCTTCATTCAAATCTTATTTCCTTGCTTTGGAAATGTAGGATAATAGTTAACATTCCCCCTCACCCCCATGCTTCCCACTTGCCAGGTGGTATTCTAAGCACAACAACTCTGTAAGGTAGAGAACACTGGTATTATTGTTTTACAGATGAGTTAACCAACGTACAGAAAGGTTAAGAAACTTGTTTAAGGCCACACAGCTAGTGAGTGATAGAGCCTGGATTTAACTCAGCCTGTCTGGCTACAGAGCCCACATCTGTAACCACCACACTTGATTGCCTCATTCCTATGTGTCACCAGGAACACAACCCATGATTGGATGTCACCAAGAGTCTACAATTCTTGCTCCTGGCATAGTAAAGAAGGGATCACAACCCCACTCTATTTTGCTAGTGTTTCCTTCAGAATCTTGACCATAGGCAAAGCTTCTGTGTCCATCCTCATTACCAGCTTGGGGGGCCAGAGTTGTTCAGACAATGGATGACACCCATTTTCAGCTGAGAGCTGAGTGCTGTACAGGACTTATCTGCCTCAGAAGAGTGAAAACCTTGCCTGGCCTCTCTCCCCTGAAATTTCCACCTTGGTGCATCAAAATAACTAAGGAAGAGTCTAGTGCAGAACAGGGAGGCATCCCTAATATTGGCAGCTTCAAGTTAGGAAAGCTGCAGGCAGGCGCTGAGTGGGGACGGGTCAACAGGAGTTTCAGCCATTGACTGGCCCAGCTTTGTTGGCTGGGATGTCTCATTGTGCAGGCTCCTTCTGGGCAGCCTTCCCTTGGGAGAGGGCCCCACTCCTGACTACCCGGCTGCCCCTACAGGATAGGTTAGGTGACTGCATATGGTCCCCAAAGTCCTAGGGTGTCCTCCCTTGGAGAACCCACAGCTTAGCCATTTTATTGCGGGGCCCCAAAACGCACTAGCCTCTCTTCCTTGGAAGCCCATCCCTGAAGCCTTGACCTTGCATGCTCCTCCCCCAACCCAGCTCAAACTCCCCTGGCTTTGGGACGCCTCTCCACCTCATTAGTCATTCCCTCACCTGCTCCATCAAGTTGAAACACAGTGTATTGTAGTTATTGATATCCAGAGCTGGTTCCCCAACTAGGTTGTGAGCTGGCCAGGGCAGGAGGCGTGTATTATTCACAGTTGTATCATCGGCACTGAATGGGCCATCACTACATGTTTGCTGAGTGACTAACACGATGAGCATCTTCAGCGCTTCGTGGGGCCCGCTCTCCTCAAGGGAGGTACAGGGGACTCTCCATATGAATCAAGCCCTTGGGTCTGGGGTGGCTTTTTATTTACTTGTTGATTTTTAAGTAAATTCATTGTTTTTAAAAAAATATTTTTGTAATTTAATAATAACATGTGCATTGAAAAATCTTTTTAAAATTCTGAATGTGTGAAGTTAAATGTTAAAAATTCCCCTTCTCTTCCGATTCAATCCCCACAGGCAAACACCAGTTAAAAAAATTCTAACAGCTTTATTGATATATAATTCAGATACCATACAATTCACCCATTTAAAGTGTACAATTCAATGTTTTGTAGTATATTCACAGGGATGTGCAACCATTATCACAATCTAATTTTAGGGCATTTTTGTTTCCCCCAAAAGAAAACTTGGTATCCATTAGTTGTCAATTCCCTTCACCTCCCATGCTCCTATCCCAGCCCTAAGCAACCACTAATGTACTTCTTGTCTCTATAGGTTTGTGTATTCTTGGACATTTCATATAAATGGAATCATACAATATATGGTCTTTTGTGTCTGGCTTCTTTCACTGAGCATGTTTTTGAGGGTCATCCATGTTATAGCATGTGTCAGTACTCCATTCCTTTTTATTGCTAAATAGTATTCCATTGTATTAACATGGCACATTTTCTTTATCCAATTATCGGTCACTATCAACAATTTAATACACCTCCTGTATTTGTTCAGATTGCCTGGGTTTGAATCCCTACTGCACAAGTTCCTAGATGAGTGACCTTGGGCAAATCATAATCTCTCCAAGTTCGCCTCAGTTTCCTCAATAGCAAAATTTGAATAACAATGGAATCTATCTCATAGAGTGACACGGATGTACTGTCACAGTAATTAATATTTGTTGAGCACTTACTATGTGCCAGGCATTTATAAGGATTATCTAACAGATTTATAATTTTCAGATTAAGGAATTGAGGTTAGGAAAGGTTAAGTAGTCTCCCAAGGTCAAACAGCCTCTAGGAAAGTGATTGAGGTAAACAGGATCACAGGCTGTCTGACTGCAAAGCCTGCACCATTAACTGTCAATACCATGGAATAACAAAGTGCTTAGCAAGGACCTTGCAAAGAGAATGAGTTTAGTAAATGATAACCAATAGAACACAAAAGTATAAAAAAGCAGAAAAAAATTAGCAATTGATTCATCATCTAAAGACATCTGCCACTGTTAATATTTTGGCATATTTTCCCCCAGGCTTTAAGAAATATTTCAAACAGGGCCTGGCCAGGTGGTGCAAGTGGGTTAAATGCGCACACTTCGCTACGGCAGCCCGGGTTCGTTGGTTGGGATCCTGGCATTCACCGACACACGGCTTGTCAAGTCATGCTGTAGCAGCGTCCCATATAAAGTAGAGGAACATGGGCATGGATGTTAGCCCAGGGCCAGTCTTCCTCAGCAAAAAAAGAGGAGGATTGGCAGATGTTAGCTCAGGGCCTATCTTCCTCACAAAAAAAAAAATAAGAAAGAAATATTTCAAACATACCAAAAAGTCCAGAAGATAATAGGCATCAACCTCCCACCCCTATTGTTTTGAAAAGACAAAATGTAGTAGATTAGGTGGTTCTATCTCCCATACCCTTAGGTTTTTTTTTTTGCCTATGCATTATTTTTTCTTAGATTATTAGGGTCACACCACATCATTTTCTATCATTTAAAAATCCTATCTTGAGCATTTCCCCAGCATACCAAATATGCTACCTGATTTCTCACGGCTGAATATTATACGGTATGGCTGCAACATGATTTATCAATTCCCCATTCTTCTGCATTTAGGCGCTCTCTGAGGAACAACGTCATTACACATGCGTCGTTCTTCAACCATGTGACAATTCCCTTTGGGTAAAGTCCCAAAAGGCCGGAAGGTCAGAGACCGCGTGCTTGTCGTTCAGGCTTTTTATCCTTTTTTTGCCAAATAGCTCTCAAGGAAGAATGGGAACAGAGAGAAGGGAGGCTGAGATTTTTTCTCACCTTTTAAAACATTTTATTCAATTATAACATACATACAGAAAGGTACACGATAAGTGTACAGCTCACTGAATTTTCAGAAACTGAATTTTCAGAAACTGAACATACCCGCGTACCCAACACCCAGATCATGAAATAGAACATTTCCAGCAGCCTAGAGCCGCCTCCACTCCACCCCACCTCCTCCGTCACTTCTCTCTCAGGGCTGGGATTTTAACGCTGCAAAGGCCTGCTAACCAGATTACGTCTTTGGAAGCTTCATTTATTAATACCCTAATATACGAAATCAACGACACATGAAATAAATTCTGTCTGCAAACGCCTAACAGTCTGAGGCCCGGCTGGGCGAAGGGCACAGACGCCAGCCCGCGAGTAGAGCCCGGCAGCGCGGAGGCCCCCCGCCCCAGGCTCCCGGCGTGCCGCGCGGCGATCCCGGCGTGCACCGCGGCGGTCCCCGCGCCAGGCTCCCGGCGTGCAGCGCGGCGCGCGAAGCCGGCGATTGGGAGCTCGGCGCTGAGAGGTGGCGGTGCGGCGTGGGGCTCGTTCCCTGCTGGCGGTTGGAGGCGACGAGACGGGCTCGACATGGAAGTGTAAGCAGACCGGGGCGCGTTCCCAGCTTTGTCCGACGCTTACAGCTGGGGACGGCTAGAACCCCTGGGAGCCAGAGACGTGGGCTTGGGGCGATCCCTCCTAGGGGCGTGAGGGCAGGGCGCCGGCCCAGTCTGGAAGGATCTGTGGGTCGGGGCGGCGGGGAAGAAAGGGACTCTCGCTCTGCCCCTCTGAACCTTCGGCTCCATTACACCCCCTGTGCTTGGGACACGGGCTGAGTGCTGCTAGGCCCGGCTGCCTTTCATTGTGCTTGCTCCCTCCTTCATTCATTGATTAGCGTTTTCGGGGTCACAGTGGGGAGCCCAGGCCGGTAGCCGAGGGGGGACTTAGAAGGTATAAAGGCCGAGTCCACCCTGGAAGTATCTGGAGGAGAGACGGAGAAGCTTTACCCGGGGCAGTGGGCTCCCGGGGAGCCCTGACTCAGAAGGGGTGGTATCTGAGTTTGATGAGCAGCAGTGAGCCCTGCGAGGGGAGGGGCGGGTTTTGTGGGGAGAAGGCTTGAGCCAGGACTGGGACCGCAGAAACAGCGCGGTGTGTGCGCGTGTGTACGCGTGTGTAGAGGGAGTAAAAGCCGTTCTAACAATTTAACTCCACATCGTCTGTTCCATATTTGCTCATTGTACCGCGTGCCAGTGGAAGTTTTTGCAGCTGCTCTGCATGTGGGTTTTTACGTGGTTGACATGGACTTGTAGGCATACCTATTTTGTGTTCTCTTTGGCACTGATTATTTAATACTCACATTTTGCTTTATGTTCTTTTCCCTCGTGTTTTAATGGTTATGTGTACTGTTTTTTCATACTTTTTAAGAACACAGTATATATATGTAATTGAAATGAAAGCTTCATGAAAAAACACTTACCTTTGCTATAGGCAGTACACTCTGATATTGTCTTTCCTCTTTTATTAAAGATGACTGTTGACCCACTAAATTGATTTTGCACTCCACTAATGGGGTTTAATCTGCAACTTGAAAAACATTTGTTTGTATTACTCTAGCCCAAGCCATCATTAATTTTTCCCTCTTTACTAGAGCATTTCCTGTCAGCATTCAAACCTGCTTTAGTTATCCATCTTAAAAAATCCCTTGTTCCCGCATTCATGCCTGCCTGTTGCTCCATTTCTGCTTTCCATCACAAGAAAACTTCTTAGAAGTGTTGTTTATCCTCTGATTCTCCCAGTCGTTCTGTTGGGCTTTCATCCTCACCAGTCTGCAGAAATCGGGCTTGTGAGGATCGCCTGAATCCTGCATCTTGTCAAATCCAAAAGTTGATTTTCTGGCGCCAACTTTCTTTTGTTGTTGTTGATTGATTGGTTGTTTTATTGATTATAATAAACTTTAAGAGAATACCTTCTAATTTCAAAAATTATATTCCATTGTTTACTGACTTAAATATAATGCTTTTAGTACCACTGCAAGTTGGTTAAAAAACAATATTTTGAGATTACATTTTCCTGTAACTTAATATGTCTTTACATAGAACACTGGCTGGAAACCAGAGCAGAAAATGAACAAGAAAACTAAAGACGTGTTTAAATAACAGAAATACCATCAGTGTTTATTATGGTAGATTATAGAAAGAAGGTTTAATTTTTGTGTATGCAGTTAGGCACTGATGGAGGCATTTAGACACCATTGATTATAAAGTGCATTAAATATAAATTTTGACTCCCTTCAAAGGAACAATTCAGTAAAACCTAAGTTTCTTTCTTGGAATCCATCAGTTCAAGAACATTCGTAGGTGAACACTCGTTAAGTACTAATAACAGTCTTTTATTACTTATACTCCTGCAGCAGTAACAGCAACATATTGAATTTGCATATATCACATTTTATCCAAGGACCTCAAAGTCATTGTATCAAGCAATGAGGTATTGGAAGCTCAAGGTTCCATAGCATATTGTCTGCTTTCTTATGGCATGGGGTGATAGAGTCTCAACAGTGGAACCAAAATAAAAGTTCAAAGAGACAAGCCTAAAGATCTTATGGTTTGTGATTTTTTTGAATTTCCAAATTTGCCACTTGTATCCTACCATACCTACAGCATTGACTATAGGTAAAAATGGTTTTTTTGCTATGAAAATGTTTTTTTTAAAATTTTTATTTAATTTTTATTTTATTCAGGTCATATTGGTTTATAACATTGTGTAATTTCAGGTGTACATTATTATATATCAGTTTCTTTATAGACTGCGTCGTGCTCACCACCAATAGTCTAGTTTTTATCTGTCATCATACATATATGCCCCTTTACTCCTTTCGCCCACCCCTCCACCCGCACTCCCTTCCCCTTTGGTAACCACTGATCTGTTCTCTTTATCCATGTGTTTATTTATCTTCCACATATGAGTGAAATCATGTGATTTTTGTCTTTCTCTGTGTGGTTTATTTCAATTAACGTAGTACGCTCAAGGTCCATCTATGTTGTTGCAAATGGGACGATTTTGTCTTTTTTTACGGCTGGCCTCAACTTTCTTGATCTCTTAGCAGCAATTGATACAGAAGCTCTAGAGACTCTCTTGGCTTTGTGACATGCTCTCCTGGATTTTCTCCTACATCAAAGACTACTTTTCAGTCTCCTTTCCTGGCTCCTCCTTCCTCTCTTGCTTGGCTTCTAAATCTCGTGGCACCTTAGGGCTTGGTCCTGGGACCCTTTCTCTCCACACTCTCTCCCTTGGTCATTTTACCCATCTATCTGCTGATGATTCTCAAAAGTATATTTCTAGCCCTTTTCTCTCATCATCCATCCAGTTGTTTATACCAAAAATCTAGCCCTCTTTCCTCACCCCTAGATCCAGTCCATCAGCCAGTCCTGTCATCTCCACCTTCAGAATATATTTTGAATGTAGTTACTTTTCACCATCTCCACTGCTGACTTTGTAGTCCATCTTCTCTGGTGTGGATTAAGCAATAGCCCTTGGCTTCCATTCCCCACCCCCCTTCTATTCTCCACATAGCAGCCAGAGTGAGCTTAAAATATTAATTAGATCAAGGTACTCCATGTGTAAAACACTTCATTGGCTTTCTGCTGTACTTAGAGGAAATCCATATTCCTTACTGGGCCCTTTAAGATTCCGTATAACCTCACCTACTCACCAGTCTTAACTCTTGCCACTGTCCCCATCCCCCAAACACACACACTTTCCACTGGCAGTCAGGTAGTGTTTGTAACCTTCCAAGCCCTTTCCTACCTCAGGACCTTTGCATTGCTATTCCTTCTGCCTGGTAGACGTTTCTCCCTGTCGTGCACCTCTCTTATCCTTTTGATAGCTCAGGTTGAGTGCCCCTTTTCATGAAGTTGCTTTTCGTTTTCAGTCAATCCAAAATAATCCTCCTTTTTGTCTCTCATTGCACCTTGGTTTACTTTTCCCTTGAGTAATCACAAGTTGTAATAATAGGTATTTGTGTACTTTTTTAGAGCCTTGTCTCCCTCATGGGAGTGAAAGTTACATGAAGGCAGGGATCAGTGTCTTCACCTAGTGCTTAGCACTGCATCTGGCACATAGTAGGCATTCAGCAAATACTTGCTCAATGAAGTAATGTAACAATACTTCATTAATTTAGTGAATATAAATTAATTCACTAGCTTCCTAATTGCTGGGCATATAGACTTTCTGATTTTCCTAATAGTTTGAATAGTTTGAAATAGTTTGAATCAAGAGTTTTTTCTTCTGTAGCAGCCTGTTTACTTCTCCCAAGGGGTCAATCACTTATTGAAACCAATCAAGAATTTTGCAGAGCCAGCCCTGATGGCCTAGTGGTTAAAGTTAAGCGCTCTCACCGCTTTGGCGGCCCAGGTTCATTTCCCGGTCTCGGAACCACACCACCTGTCAGTTGCCATCCTGTAGTGGTGGCTCACATAGAAGAACTAGAAGGACTTACAACTAGGATATACAACCATGCCCTAGGGCTTTGGGGAGGAAAAAAAAAGAGGAAGATTAGCAATAGATGTTAGCTCAGGGCTAATCTTCCTCACAAAAAACAAACAAACAAAAAAACAAAACCACCAAAAACTAGTGCTCCATAGAAAAATAAATAATAATTTTAAAGATTTTATTTATTCAGTTTTTTCCCCCCAAAGCCCCAGTAGATAGTTGTATGTCATAGGTTCACATCCTTCTAGTTGTTGTACGTGGGACTCGGCCTCGCGTTGGACGGAGAAGTGGTGCCTCGGGGCGCTCCCGGGATCCGAACCCGGGCCGCCAGCATCAGAGCGCACGCACTTAACCGCTAAGCCACGGAGCCGGCCCATAAATAATAATTTTAAAAAAAGAATTTGTCAGCCAGCAGTTTATGGGAAAAGGAGGTTTTCTGAGGTAGGCACGTGGTTTGGGAGTGGAAGGGCCCCTGAAATGGAAAGGTCCAAGGCCTAACTTCTTTTTTTGTGTGTGTGAGGAAGATCCCCTGAACTAGCATCCATGCCCATCCTCCTCTTTTTGCTGAGGAAGACTGGCCCTGAGCTAACATCCGTGCCCATCTTCCTCCACTATGTGGGACACCACCACAGCATGGCCTGACAAGCGGTGTGTCGGTGCATGTCCAGGATCCGAACCTGGGCCACCAGCAGTGGAGTGTGCGCACTTAACTGCTATGCTGTGGGGCCGGCCCAGGCCTAACTTCTAGTTCCCGCCTGGCCTCCAGCATGAGTGGTGACTTCTCTGGCAGTGTGGTGCTTAGGATTTTTATCAGAATCCTGAGTCTTTGCGAGGGCAAATATATTGTACCTCCATCAGGCACTCCTAGGACCTGGAGTGACGAGGATTGGATGGAAAATTCCCCTGAGTTTTCACTACGTTTTCTTCAATCACTGAGTAAATACCTACTGAATGAATACTACATATAGACATACACTAGAGATTTTTTAAAGGTGAGGAATATTTATGCTTTATTTGGTTGGATGATAGAACTTAAAAACTTTTTGACCATCATTTGGGAACTTATTTTCCTCAGGTAAAAGGATACAAAATATTCATAGCAAAATTAAATATTTCTATATATAAGGTATTTGCTATTTGGCTAACTTTGTCTAATGCCTTGGGATTATTTATATTTCTAGAAAGCTTTGTGTTCACTCTTTTATTTTTTTTGTGTGTGTGTGAGGAAGACTGGCCCTGAGCTAACATCTGTTGCCAAACTTCCTCTTTTTTGCTTGAGGAAGATTGTCCCTGAGCTAACATCTGTGGCACTCTTCCTCTATTTTGTATGTGGGATGCCGCCACAGCATGACTTGATGAGCGGTGTGTATGTCTGTGCCTGGGATCCGAACCCACGAACCCTGGGCTGCTGAAGCAGAGCTTGCAAACTTAACTACTATGCCACCAGGCTGGCTCCCACTCTTTTATTCTTGAACTTAATATACATCGTTAGCGAAAATGAACTCTATTTATCTTCTGTATCATCTTTTTGAGCTAGGGTCAGAATTTCCTTCATTTTACAGCTGGAAATACTGAGATTTAGAGAAGTTAGCTAATAGGTCTTCCAACAATTCAGTAACAGGACTAGAAAGAGAATACTTGCTTACTCTCTCCCAAGAGAAGGCTGTAGGTTAAATTGTTTGTTGACTTTGAAAGCTACTCAGTTTTCTTGTACCAGAGTTTAGTTTTTCAGAACATGACTTGAATCAATAACAGGTTGAACATAGAAGAATTTGAGCAATCCTGTCCGTTAGTGCATTCGTAAGAGTTAACTGTGTGGCAATTAGTAGACACTGTTTGCATGGGCTTTTTTGTGTATGTGTGTACTTCTAAGGAAAGTCTGTCAATAGATCATTTTGTTCTGTTTATTCAGAATTCAGTTTTCCAAAGTAGTTGCTTACATCCATTAAGTTGACTTAGCAAGTTAAGCAAATTTTACAGATTAAATTTCAAATAGCAAGTCAACTTCAGTCAACTAATTCATTGCTTAAGGAAATTAGGTGATTACCTGCCTATAAGTAGATTCAGGCAGTCTTTAAAATTCACTTGATATACTTGCTTTAAACACCTGTAAATAAAATCAGTACTATTCGAAGTCCTTCAGGAGAATGTGCAGTTTTGTGTAGGTAGGCAGTTTCTAGAAGTCTGAATGCTTGTGAGTATATTACGTAATACTAAAGTGTTAGCTGTAGAGCAGACAGTTCCTGCTCAGTAGCTATCAACAGCTTGTAAATATATAATTGACAGATGTGTCAACTGACGGATTCTAGTAACCGTAAAAAAAATTGGAAGAAAATGCATCTTATGTCCTCAAATGTTAAATGTCTTTTTTTTTAACTTTATGGAATTCTTTAGTTTTACATTTCCATTTTTCTCAACTTTTTAGCTTGAAAAATTTCAAACCCATGGAACAGTTGCAAAAAGAACACCACAAGTACCTTTATACCCTTTACCTAGAGTCACTATTTGTTAACATTTTGATGTATTTGCCTTATCTGTTTTACATGTGTGCGTGTTCTCTCTCCACACACACACACACACAGACAGACACACACACACTCTTCACTGAACCATTTGAGAGTTGTAGATATCATGTCATTTACCCAATCCTAAAAACTCATTCTCTTATATAACTATATCACACCCAGGGAATTTAGTGCTGATATAACCACTATTATTAAAATACAACTTACATTCAAATTTCCCCAGTTGTCCCAATAATGTCATTCTAGCTAGATTTTTCTTTTCCTGATTGGGGATCTAGTCAAGAATCACACATTGGGGCCAGCCCCGTGGCGTAGCGGTTAAGTGCGCGCGCTCCACTGCTGGCAGCCCCTGTTTGGATCCTGGGCGCGCACCGACGCACCATTTGTCAAGCCATGCTGTGGTGGCGTCCCATATAAAGTAGAGGAAGATAGGCACAGATGTTAGCCCAGGGCCAGTCTTCCTCAACAAAAAGAGGAGGATTGGCATGGATGTTAGCTCAGGGCTGATTTTCCTCACACACAAAAAAAAGAATCACACGTTGTGTTTAGTTGTCATGTTTCTTTAAATCTCTTTTACTCTAGGAACAGTTTCCTAGCCTCTTTTTGTGACGTTGGCATTGTAACAAATAACATTGATATTTGAAGAATCTAGACTGGTTGTTATGAAGTATGTTTCTCAATTTGGATTTGTCTGATTATGTCCTCATGACTAGCTTCCAATTAAACATTTTTTGACAGGATTGCTGTAAGGGATGTGTCTTTCTCAGTGCATCACGTCATTATTGGTGCTGTTAAATTGGGTAACTTGATTAAGTTTGATGTCTGTCAGATCTCGCCATATCCTGTTCCCAACGACCTGCCACTTAGTGGTGGTTACAGTAAGTTCTTCAGGATAAAAACTGCCTTTAAAAAAAAAAAATTTCCCAATACGCAGTTCATTTAGGACTTCGTAAAAGGTGGATACTATACTCATTGACATTTTACTGGGTAAAGGAAGGCCTAGCATATATTGGCATTTACTCCATTAGTATTTGGCTGGGTAATAGAAATTATTTATCTTCCTAATAAAAGAATCAGTGAATAAATCAGCTTCTGCCAGTCAGAGTCTGCAAGATGCAGTACCTGTTTAAACATCCATTGTTCTCCTGGTCACAAAACAGGTTCATTAAAATACCCATGAAAGAGAGTTTCCCTTCTTTTTTGTATATTGAGTCTAGAAAAGGCAGATGATGTTCTTTGGATTCTTGCATTAAGAATATTGGCTTGGGCAGTGGGGCAATAACTTGGAAGAGCCAAGGACAGATTTCCCAGGGCATGGAATATTCTGCATGACAGAGGAGGGAGGATGATTTGGAAATGAACTTGTAGCAATGGCGCCTGGGATGGCTCCATTGGTCTTGAGGAAAAATAACATTTGTATTTTTCCTTAGTCTGTTTCAGGAAGAGATGTCTTTGTTGCCTTGTGTTTTAGGGCACACAGGGAGTGGTAACTCAGTGTCAAGCAAAGACAGGAGGAAGCCTTGTAGGCTGACTTCCTGATTAAGAAGGCAAAGATGACGTGTGGTTTGATTTGTCATTTTCAATTTTAAATGAACCATATCACATACACTAATTATGCATTATCCTTCCTGTGTTAGGTTGCTTTTAAACGTGATATCCTTTGTGACCTGAGTGCAGCTGTGGTCATTTGGGCAAAGCAGCACTTTTGTGAAATCCTAGCTGTTTGTTGAATAACTAGTAGCATTTGGCAAGCTTCACATGATGATTTGATTGCAGTGCTGACGTCACTGTGCTGATGACCTAGGGCCTAGGTCGGATCCTTGTGTTAACCACCTGCTAGTTTTGCTTTATTTATTGACTGGGGAAATCATCCATCTATTTGGCCCATGTTTTTGAAATTTTGTGTTAGCATTTTCATTATATAGCCCTACTTCTGGTCTAAGAACATACAGTAGTCTTTGTTGTACATTATGTCAAGTCCAAACTTCTGCCTGAATTTTTAGGATTCTGCATTACCAGTTTCCACTTGTCCAATCCAATCTCATTTTTCACAATTCCATAGTTATCTTCCACTTCAGTTAGGCTTCTTACTGTGTGATCTAAAGCAAGTTTTTTTAATCTCTGAGCTTCAGTTTCATCATCTATAAAGAAGGAATCATAATAGCTCCTATATTACAGTGTTTTTAATAAGAATTAAGAGAGACGATATCTTTTAAAAATAATAGCCTCTATTTAGGGAAATCTTAATAAGTACCAAGAACTGTGCTACACTTTTAAAATGTGTTGTCTCATTTCATCCTCATAACAGTTTTATGAGGTAGGAAGAGGTTGTGGTGGTGGTAGTAGCACAGGTGGTGGTGATAATAGATGGCATTTATTGAGCACTTACTGTGTTCCAGGTACTTGACATGTTTAGTTTAATCCTGTAAACAATCTTACAAGGTGGGTACTGTAATTGCCATTTTATAGAGAAGGAAATGTAAGCATAGAGACATTAAATAACTTGCCCAAATTCACATAACTAATGTACGTACGGTGGAGCTGGGCTTAGAATCCAGGCTACACTTCTAGGTACTAGTTTAGCCCCATTTTTTGTTTTAGATGGGGAAGCTTGTGGGGAGGGCGGGTAATTAACTCACTAAAACTCACATACCTTGTAAGTGGCAGAGCTGGAATATGAACCCAGATTTGTCTGATTTCAAAACTGTGTTCTTAATTACTACGCTATACTGCCTCCAGACTACTAAAAACAATAGATCCTTTCTGATGTGATATTGTAGAATGGATCAAAAGTCACATTACTGTACTCATTCATAGATGAAAGATGACGTTTTGCCTTGATCGGCTTTTACATAGGGTACCAGGCTTTTGAGCACTGCTTGACACATGAACTCTCCCTGTTGAATTGATATAGAAGATGAACACCTTTGTTGTTTGGTGGATATCTGGCAGGATTCCTGACGTTGCTATAATTCCCAGTGATGATGTTAGTGTTAAGGATCCCATTTCTGGTGATTTAGCAGGCAGACTTGGCTGTCCATGTCAGTAGCTAGTGGGAGGCAGATGGTGCTGGGGAGAGGACATGGTTGTGGGATGAGACCACTCTGTTTCTCCAGTTAATTCTAGCACCCTCACTCTGTTTATTGACATCCCCCATCCCCTGTGGTTTTGCCCCAGTGATGTCTGACTTCTCTTAACTTCTGTCTTCATAGATTACTGATAAGTATAGTATTTTAATCACCTATCTGATGATGGATGTGTGATATGCAATGGCTGTAAAAAGGAAAGTTTCCTCTGAAATCGTCCATTGCCAGCTAAACCAGTAAGACTTAGGACATTTCTCAGTTTTAGGTTGTAGTCCCTAAATTCCTGAACTGGATTACTGAATCTTGACAGAGGAATTATTTTACAGATATTTAATTCACTCAAAGGGATGTGGGCTCACACTAATGATAATTTGCTTTTCTTTTGCAGGAAGGATGCCAATTCTGCACTGCTCAGTAACTACGAGGTAGATAGCTGTGAAGTGGACTATTGTCTTTTCCTCTCTGATAGTTTGCCCTTTGCTTCTGAAGATTATTGAATTAGTTTTGGTTACAAGTGACTGAATTCGTTTGGATTTTCCACTTTAAAATAGGACAGATGGCACCATCTGGTGGACCTTGGAATATTCTGTGCTTGGTAAATCATACACAAGAATTCAGGGAAGCTGAAAAACTTTAATTTACAGTAGGCAGCCTTCCCCAAATCCCAAAGATTTTAGATCTTCATTTGGGATGCCTTCATGAGATGGAAGCATCTATTTTGGAACTGTTTCTCTCTGCAAAAGTTTTCTATTAAAGTATTTATGCCTTTTTCTAATTACCATTCTTTACCTATAAAATGCTTTTATATTTATTTTGATCCTCATAATAGTCTTATAAGTATTAACACTTTCATTTTGAAAATGAGAGGTTAGTTGACTCACTATTATGAATAATTTAGTAGGAACTAACAGATTTGGAATTTTGGGGCTTGAGGGTTAGGTTGCTGGGGAAAGGGAGGAAAGAAGGAAAGAGGTTAGTGAGAGGGGAGCTATAACATTATTTTTGCCTACCTTTTAAATTGCCTGGATCCTGTTTGGTACTAGCGAAACCATCTGATAGGTTAACTCCAGGTGTAGAGAGAACCATTCATACATTCACTGTTGTCTTTTCATATGCCAAAGTCTAAACTCATGAAGACTTATAGGAGATTTGGGTCTCCACTGTGTGATGTATATAGAAGGTAGTGGAATTAACATAGTTAGCTATATTCGTTTGTTCCTGAAGGTTCATCTTAAGTGGTTGCTGCCCATAACAGGAAAGAAATAGTTGCTGGTCAAGCCATTGGCTTTTAGGAACCTCTTTGTCTAGTTCGGAATCTGCTAGGTGTTTGCGTGTTATGTCCACTGGGGAAACGTTGCATTAATTGGGTCTCATGCCACTATTTCTGAAAGAAATGACAGGCAGAGGAGGGGTTGCATTGTGTCTAGTAAGGTCTATGAGGCTATTCTTCCCTCAATTCTCTGGTATAATCTCTAAAACAGGAAAGAGCTATCCTCCCCATTCTTCCTTAGTACTACTACACGTAAGTGTCTCCTTTGTGGGGAAAATTTACTTCTAAAGTTCTACAGCATTCTTTCCCTTTTTTTTGTGAACCATATTTTATCACTTGCCTCTTAATTTCTCTTTTCCAGAAATAAATTATACTATATTTTCATATTAGAGAAGCAGAATCCTTTTTTAAAAAAAAATATTTATTTTAGGAAAATTTACTTTCAGAAACTCAGTGTATTACTTTTGAGATCAGAGGAGATCAGCAATATTGTGTATATTGATAGGAAACATTTGAAATATTTTTTTTTTTTTTTTTTTTGTGAGGGAGATCAGCCCTGAGCTAACATCCGCACTAATCCTCCTCTCTTTGCTGAGGAAGACTGGCTCTGAGCTAACATCTATTGCCAATCCTCCTCCTTCCCACCCCCCCAAAGCCCCAGTAGATAGTTGTATGTCATAGTTGCACATCCTTCTAGTTGCTGTATGTGGGACGCAGCCTCAGCATGGCCGGAGAAGCGGTGCGTCGGTGTGCGCCCGGGATCCGAACCCGGGCCGCCAGTAGCGGAGCGCGCGCACTTAACCACTAAGCCACCGGGCTGGCCCATGAAATATTTTAAGTAAACTAATGAATTTGGATTATTTGACTTAGATAAAAGAGCATTTTAAAAATATCAGATGCATCTCACGCTCATATTTGCTCTAATTCAAGAGTTAGGGAGAGGGTTTGTGGGAAGAATAGAAATACTATTTTTCCTTCAAAATCATTGACCTTGGCATAGATATATTTCTCAAATTTATTTATAAAAGTGCTTTGTATATCTCTTCCTAGGTGTTCCAGTTGCTGACTGATCTGAAAGAGCAACGTAAAGAAAGTGGAAAGAATAAACACAGTTCTGGGCAACAGAACTTGAATACTATTACCTATGAAGTAAGCCTAGGCTTCTGGAGGGTTTACCTGAACTACCCTTGAGGGGGGTTGGTTTATTCTGCTGATGACTGGCCATCGAATCAAGATTGCCTGTTATCTGATTTGAATATTTTTACTATAACCCAGTTTTTATTCTGTTTATAAAAGTGGAAAGCGTTCGGTCAACCACGAGGATCAGCCAACTACAAAATTAATAGTTGTTAACACCACTTGCAAGTCAGGGATCCCCAAGACCACCCTCAGGTTCAATAATGCACTAGAAGTACTCACAGAACTCACTGAAAGCTATTATATTCACATTTATGGTTTATTACAAGGGAAGGATACAGATTAAAATTGGCAAGAGAAGAGTCAAATACAGCAGATTCCAGGAGAAATACCAGAGGCAGAGCTTCCATTGTCCTCTTAATGTGGAGTCAGGACACAGTTCTCTCTCAAAATTGTTGTGTGACAATATGTGTAGAATATTGCCAGCCAGGGAAGCTCAGATGAGCTTCGGTGTCCAGAGTTTTTATTGGGGCTCCATTACATAGGCATGATTGAATGAGTGATCACCCGTGTAGTTCATCTCAGCCTCCAGGTCAGCTGATACAGTATAACCCAAAGCCCCTACCCTAAGTCACATTGTTAAGACTATCCAGTATGATTTAAGGTCCCAGAAAAAGATACTCCTATTAGATATAACATTCTAAAAGTCTGGAGATTACCTCCCAGAAACTGAGGGCAAAGGCCACACCTTCTTTTTGGGCAAAGCCAAATTATTCATTATACAAAAAGTGATACTTTTTATTGTAAAAAACTTAGAAAGTACCAAAAAGCGTAAAGAAGAAAGCAAATTCATGCAAATTTATGAAAGTAATTCATAATGTTGGTATCTAGTTGACATTTTGCTGCATTCTCTCCCAACCTTATGCTTTGTCCTAAAAGAGGAAAATTTAAGCCATTATATGTCATGTATGATTTTGTATCTGTCATTTTAATTTATATTTTCTTGCTATATTCTTCCAAGTCCAGTTTTGTCTCTAAGAGGATTTGGTTTTAATCATCTTTATCTTTTGAAGATACTATTAAACTTGAATTAACTTATCATAATCCCTTTTAAGGAAAATGAGAGGTTTAGCTTTTTGTCACCATTCCTCCCCATCCAAGTCTGTTCATGTAATCATGTGTTTAAAACTCTATCATTCGTTTATTCATTCATGTTCTTTTACATTATATAGTTCATCTCTTTCAAAGAAGAAAAAAACATTTGTTGGTAATTAGTTTTATAACCAAATTTCAAACTGTCAAGTGCTTTTAACTACACAATCAGTTTAAGCTCACTGCCAGTCCTTAAGTTCTTGCTTTCAATTCATAGTGCCTTAAGGAGAGTTATTGTGGTGGTAAATGTTTTGAGACTTTTTATTTTACTTTTTTGTGAGGAGATCAGCCATGTGCTAACATCTCCCAATCCTCCTCTTTTTGCTGAGGAAGACTGGCCTTGGGCCAACATCCATGCCTATCTTCCTCTACTTTATATAGGATGCCGCCACAGCGTGGCTTGCTAAGCAGTGTGACGGTGCGCACCTGGGATCCGAACCTGCAAACCCCGGGCTGCTGCAGCGGAATGTGCGCACTTAACCTCTTGCACCACCGGGACGGCCCCTGTGTTGAGACTTTTTATGCCTCAGAATATATTTCTAGTGTGTGTTTTTTATACCTCAGAATATATTTCTAGTGTGTGTGTGTGTTTTTTGTTTTTTGTTTTTTTTTTTGGTGAGGAAGATTGGCCCTAAGCTGCCATCTGTTGCCAATCTTCCTCTTTTTTTTTTTTTCTTTTTTGCTTGAGGAAGATTGGCCCTGAGCTAACATCTGTGCCAGTCTTCCTACACTTTACATGTGGGTTGCCACCACAGCATGGCTTGATGAGTGGTGTAGGTCTGCGCTCAGCATCCGAATCTGTGACCCTGGGCCACAGAAGTGGAGCACGCCAGACTTAACCACTGCGCCACCAGCTGGTCCTGCTAGTGTTCTTAATGTGAATGAGAACTCATCTGAATATGGAGTTCTTGGGTTCAACTTTTATTCTTCAGGGCTCTATAGGCATTACTTGGTCTATTAGTATTTGTTGGTATGGAGGAGTCTGAAGCCAGCCTGATATTTGAATTTTTGAGAGACTCTTTACTTAGATGCTTCAGGCTACTGTTTATTTTTCAGGTTTGAAATTCCTCTCAAATTATGTCTAGGTGGGATTCTCTCTTTTAAAAAAAATAAAAACCTTTTATTTTGAAATAATTTTACTCTTACAAAAGAGTTATAAAAATAGTGCTAAGAGTTCCCGTGTACCCTTTTCCTAGTTTTCCCTAATGTTAACATCTTACCTAACTGGTACAATTATCAAAACTAAGAAATTAACATTGGTACATATTATTAAACTAAACTGAAGATTTTATTTGAATTTCCCCAGTTTTTCCAGTAATGCCCTTTTTCTGTTCAAGGATCCAGTTCAGGACACCATTTTGTATTTAGTTAATATGTATCCTTAATGTCTTCCAATCTGTAATAGGTCCTTAATCTTTCCTTCTCTTCCATGACCTTGAACCTTCTGAAGAGTACTGGTCAGATAGTTTGTAGAATGTCCCTCGATTTTGGTTTGTCTGATGTTTTCTCATGACTAGACTGAAGTTATGGGGCTTTTGGGGAAGAATACCACAGAGATGATGTGCCCTTCTCATTGCATGATATAGGGTACATGATATCAGTGTCTTGTTACTGATGCCATTAACTTTGATCACTTGGTTAAGGTATCTGCCTGGTTTCTCCACTCTAAAGTTACTACTGCTTTTCCATTTCCATATTCTTACAATCATGGTCCTCATAATGACGTTTTGGTCAACTATGGACCGCGTATATGATACTGGTCCCATAAGATTAGTACCATATAGCCTAGGTGTGTAGTAAGCTAAACCATCTAGGTTTGTGTAAGTACACTCTATGATGTTTGCACAGTGACAAAATCACCTAACGATATGTTTCTCAGAATGTATCCCCGTTGTTAAGCGAGCATGACCAGTTAGAAAGGAGTCACCAAGTCCTGCCCACATTCAAGGGGAAGAGGATTAGGGTTCACCTCTTGAAGAGAAGGATATTGAAGAATTTGAGGACATATGTTAAAACCACCATAGTAATTAATCAATATTTTGGGGATGATGCTTTGAGGCTCTGCAAATATCGTACTTCTCCTTAAGCCTTTGCCCATTTTAGCATTCAGTGGTAAGTCATTCCTGCAGTAATTATTACTATGGTGCAATTGCCTAATGGTGATTTATTTCCCTCATTCCTTCTACTTTAATAATTAGAATTCTTCTGTAAGAAAGGGTTGTTCCTTCTCATCCATTTATTTATTTATTCAGTCATTTATATCCATATGGACTCATGGCTAGTTATTTTATTCTTGGGGTTCCCTGTCTTTAAAAAAATTATCTGAAATATGTTAACACAATTGTCAAATTGGATTTTTTCTTGCTTTTTTAAGATCAGAAAAGTTTTCTTCTAAAATTTCATTATTTTTCCTGTTTTAGCTATTGGTTTTCTTTTTGAGGAACTCGTATTATATGAAGATTGATTCTCCTGAAGGCATTTGTTTTATAGAAGATTTTTGAAACAAATTTTTAGAATATTAAATTATAGCCATTGCCTTCTCTTTTTCTCATTCAGTATTCTTTATCTTATGTTTGCTTTTTTCTTTTTTTTTTTGTAGACATTAAAATACATATCAAAAACACCATGCAGGCACCAGAGTCCTGAGATTGTTAGAGAATTTCTCACAGCAATGAAAAGCCACAAATTGACCAAGTAAGTAAAAATTATCTTAAGTAGGAAAAGAATGACACATAATGAAAATGATAGCTTATAAAAGCCATCCTCAGCAACTCTGTATTTATCTTTAGTTAGAGTTTGAATTATAGTTAACACACAATGCTCTTTTAAAGTAGGATCATGATATTGTAGATGAGACAGTTGAGACTTAGACATAGGGATCCTTCTAGAGCCAGGAACAGAACTTAGTGGGTTTTTTAAATCTCAAAATATTTTTTTGAGTCCCAGTTCTATGACCTGTCCCATCACCCCCTTGCAGCATTCAGACCAAATTAGTTGAAAAATGAGGTTCACAAATTAAAGTGCTTTTTATAAAGTTGATCACTTAAGTCATTTGACATTTGTGTTTGCTTGGGGCAAAAATGGCTTGATAATATTCTATCTGCTCTTCTAGTGCCTGATGACTTTCTTGAATAAGTTAAGCTTGTAGAATTAAAAACATCATTGAGAATTAGATCAGGAGTTTACATAAGAAGAAAACTAGCCCTGGTCTTTTAGAATTAATTCCAGAGCTGATAAATCCCAAAAGCTTTTGTCATTTCATTCAGGATAATCAATAATTTTCTTTTTTTTTTTTTTATTTATTTTTCCCCCAAAGCCCCAGTAGATAGTTGTATGTCATAGCTGCACATCCTCCCAGTTGCTGCATGTGGGACACAGCCCCAGCATGGCCGGAGAAGCGGTGCGTCGGTGCGCACCCGGGATCCGAACCCGGGCCGCCAGCATCGGAGCGCACGCACTTAACCGCTAAGCCACGGGGCCGGCCCATCAATAATTTTCTTTTGGAGGAACCATTTGCTGTTATTTCAGGCACCCAGTTGATACACTATCAGTAAACTAAGTGCACTTCTCCCCTTGCCTCTCTTCTCCAAATGAACTCTGAAGACAGACATCTTTCAAATGTGTTATCTGTGTGTGTGTGTGTGTGTGTATGTATATATTTTGTTTTAGTATTATTTTTAAAATTTATTTATTTATCTTTGGTGAGGAAGATGAGCCCTAAGCTAACATCTGTTGCCAATCCTCCTCTTTTTGCTGAGGAAGATTGGCCCTGGGCTAACATCTGTGCCCATCTCCCTCTACTTTATATGTGAAGCAATGTGTACATTGCGCCCGGGATCTGAACCTGCAAACCCCGGGCCACCGAAGTGGAGTGCACAAACTTAACCATTGTGCCACCGAGCCAGCCCTTGTTTTATTTTTTTATTTATTTTTTTTTTAAAGATTTTATTTATTTTATTTTTCCCCCCAAAGCCCCAGTGGATAGTTGTGTGTCGTAGCTGCACATCCTTCCAGTTGCTGTATGTGGGACTCGGCCTCAGGATGAACGGAGAAGTGGTGCCTTGATGCGCACCCGGGATCCAAACCCGGGCCACCAGCATCGCAGCGCGTGCACTTAACCACCAAGCCACAGGGCCGGCCCCTTGTTTTATTTTTAATTGTGGTAAAATACACAGAACATAAAATATACCATCTTAAATTTCTAAGTGTACAGTTCATTAGTGTTAAATATATTCACATTGTTGTGCAGCCGATATCCAGAACTTTTTAATCTTGTAAAACTGAAACTCTGTACCAATTAAACAACTCCCCATGTCCCCCTCACTCTAGCCCTGACAACTATCATTCTATTTTCTGTTTCTATGAAATTGACTACTCTAGATACCTCATAAAAGTGGAATCATAGAGTATTTGTGTTTTTTAAAATATCTGATTGTTGCTTAATGATTTTTTGTTTCACCATTTTAACCAATTTTAAGTGTGCAATTCAGTGACATAAGGTACATTCACATTGTTGTAATACAGCCATCACTGCTATCCATCCACAGAACATTTTCCATCTTGCAAAACTGAAACTCTGTACCCATTAAACAATGGCTCTCCATACTTTTCACCCTCTAGCCCCTGGCAACCACCGGTCTGCTTTCTGTTTCATGAATTTGACAACTCTAAATACCTCATATGAGGAAATCATATAGTATTTGTCTTTTTGTGACTATCTTATTTCATTTAGCATAATGTCTTCAAGGTTGATCCATGTTGTAGCATGTGTCAGATTTTCCTTCCTTTTGAAGGCTGCACAGTATTCCATTTTATTTGTATACCACATTTTGTTTATCCATTTATTTGTCGATGTATACTTGGATTGCTTGCACCCTTTGGCTATTGTGAATAGATGCTGCTATGAACATGAGTATACAAATATCTCTATGAGACTTGTGTTCAGTTTTTTTGAGTGTATACCTAGAAGTCAAACTGCTGGATTATACAATAATTCTATTTTTAATATTTTAAATAACTGCCATACTGTTTTCCATAATAGCTGCACCATTTTACATTCCCACAAGCACTTTGTGAGGGTTCCAGTTTCTCCACATCTTCGTCAACACTTGTTATTTTCTGGTTTTTTGATGATAGCCATCTTAATAGGTGTGAAATGGTATCTCATTGTGGTTTTGTTTTGCATTTCCCTAATGATGGGTGATGTTGAGCATCTTTTCATGTGCTTATTGGCCATTTGTAATCTTAATTGGAGAAATATCAATTCAAAATTCTTTCCCCATTTTTGAATTGGGTTGTTTCTTCTTTCATGTTGAGTTTTAGGAGTCTTCTGTATGTTCTGGATCTTAACCCATTATCAGCTATATAATTTGCAAATATTTTCTCCCATTCTGTAAGTTGCCTTTTCACTCTCGATAGTGTCCTTTGACGCACAAAAATTTTTAATTTTGAAGTCCAGTTTGTCTATTTTCCTTTTGTTCCCTGTGCCTTTGGTGTCATATCCAAGAAATTGCTGTCAAATCCAATGTCATGAAGCTTTTTCCTTATGTTTTCTTCTAAGAGTTTTATACTTTTATCTCTTATGTTTAGGTGTTAGATCCATTTTGAATTAATTTTTGTGTGTGGTGGAAAGTAAGGATCCACCTTTATTTTTTTTTTGTGGATATCCAGTTTTCCTGGCACCAATTGTTGAAAAGCTTGTCCTTACCCATTGAACAGTCTTGGCCCTCTTGTTGAAAATCATTTGACCACATACTGGAGGGTTTATTTCTGGGTTCTCTATTCCCATGGGTCTATGTGTCTTTGTTTATGCCAGTATTACACTGTTTTGATTACTGTAGCTTTGTAGTAAGTTTTGAAATCAGGAAGTGTGAGACCTCCAACTTTGTTCTTCAAGGTTGTTTAGGCCATTTAGGGTCTCTTGGGATTCCATATGAATTTTAGGATGGATTTTTCTTTTTCTTTTTTTTCATTTATTTATTTTATTTTATTTTTTGTTTGTTTATGGCAGTAACATTGGTTTATAACATTGTATAAATTTCAGGTGTACATCATTGTACTTGTGTTTCTGCATGGATTACATCATGTTCTCATGTTCACCACCCAAATACTAATTCCAGTCCATCACCACACACATGTGCCTAATCATCCCTTTCGCCATCCTCCCTCCCTGCTTCCCATGGTAACCACCAACAATCTCTGTCTCTATGTGTTTGTTTGTTGTTGTTATTATCTACTACTTAATGAGTGAGATCATATGGTATTTGACCTTCTCCCTCTGACTTATTTCACTTTGCATAATACCCTCAGTGTCCATCCATGTTGTCACAAATGGCTGGATTTCATCGTTTCTTATGGCTGAGTAGTATTCCATCGTGTATATATACCACATCTTCTTTATCCAGTCATCCCTTGATGGGGACTTAAGTTGCTTCCAAGTCTTGGCCATTGTGAATAACGCTGCAGTGAACACAGGGGTGCATGTATCTTTGCGCACTGGTGTTTTCACGTTGTTTGGATAAATACCCAGCAGTGGAATAGCTGGATCGTGTGGTAGTTCTATCCTTAGTTTTTGAGGAATCTCCATACTGTTTTCCATAGTGGCTGCACCAGTTTGTGCTCCCACCAGCAGTGTATGAGAGTTCCCTTCTCTCCACATCCTCTCCAACACATGTTGTTTCCTGTCTTGTTAATTATAGCCATTCTGACGGGTGTGAGGTATATCTCATTGTAGTTTTGATTTGCATTTCCCTGATAGTTAATGAAGTTGAACATCTTTTCATGTGCCTGTTGGCCATCTGTATATCTTCTTTGGAGAAATGTCTGTTCAGGTCTTTTGCCCAGTTTTTAATTGGGTTGTTAGTTTTTTTGTTGTTGAGATGTATGAGTTCTTTATATATATATTTTGGAGATTAACCCTTATCAGATATATTGCTTGCAAATATCTTCTCCCAATTGTTAGCTTGTCTTTTCATTTCGTTGACGGTTTCCTTTGCTGTGCAGAAGCTTTTTAGTTTGATGTAGTCCCCTTTGTTTATTTTTTCTATTGTTTTTCTTGCCTGGTCAGACATGGTGCTTGAAAATATGTTGCTAAGACTGATGTCGAAGAGCATACTGCCTGTGTTTTCTTCTAGAAGTTTCAGTTTCAGGTCTTACATTCCAGTCTTTAATCCATTTTGAGTTAATTTTTGTGTATGGTATAAGGTAATGGTCTACTCTCACTTTTTCGCGTGTGGCCGTCCAGTTTTCCCAGCATCATTTGTTGAAGAGACTTTCCTTTCTCCATTGTAGGTTCTTGGCTCCTTTGTCAAAGATTAGCTGTCCATAGGATGGATTTTTCAATTTCTGCAAAGAATGCTATTGGGGTTTTGATGGGGATTGCATTGAATCTTTAGATTATTTTGGATAGTACTGACATCTTAACAATGTTAGATCTTCCAATCCATGAAAACTGGATAGTTTCTATTTATTTGTGTCTTTAATTTCTTTCACAATGTTTTGTAGTTTTCAGTATATGAGTCTTTCACCTCCTTGGTTAAGTTTAGTCCTTAAGTATTTTATTCTTTTCAATGCTATTGTAAATGGAATTGCTTTCTTAATTTCTTTTTTAGATTATTCATTGTTAGTGTATAGAAACACAACTCTTGTGTGTTAATTTTGTGTCCTGTAACTTTGCTAAAATTGTTTGTTCATCCTGACAGTTTTTTCTGTGGAATTTTTAGATTTTTTCTACATACATATCATGCTGTCTTGAACAGAGATAATTTTACTGCTTCCTTTCCAAATTGGATGCCTTTTATTTCTTTTTCTTGTCTAATTACTCTGGCTAGGACTTTCATTACTATGTTGAATAAAACTCGTGAAATCAGGCATCTTTGTCTTGTTACTGACCTTAGAGGAAAAGCTTTCAACCTTTCACCATTGAGTATGATGTTAGCTGTGGGTTTTTCATATATGGTTGAGGTGGTTTTCTTCTATTCCTAGTTTGTTGCATATTTTTATCATGAAAGGGGTTGAATTGTGCCACATGCTTTTTCTGCAATTGAGATGATTTATGTGGGATTTTTTCCCTTCATTTTCTTGATGTGGTGTATTATGTTGATCAGTTTTTGTATGTTGGACCATCCTTGCATTCCATGAATAAATCCCACTTGGTTATCATGTATAATCCTTTAATATGCTAGTATTTTGTTGAGGATTTTGCACCAATATTCATAAGGTATGTTGGTGTTTAGTTTTCTTGTAGTGTCTTTGTCTGGCTTTTGTATCTTGGCCTCATAGAATGAGTTAGGAAGTATTCCCTCCTCTTCAATATTTTGGATGAGTTTGAGAAGGATTGGTGTTAATTCTTCTTTAAATGTTTGCTAGAATTCACCTGTGAAACCATCTGGTCCTGGACGTTTCTTTACTCTGAGGTTTTGGACTACTGATTCAGTCTCCTTACTGGTTATAGGTCTGATCAGATTTTCTATTTCTTCATCATTCAGTCTTGGTAAGTTGTGTGTTTCTAGGATCATATGTACAAATTTCTGAGGGAAGATTATTTACTTGTTACCCAAAGTCATTCTGTTCTTTGGTATGTTAAAAGCTTTAAGGAGGATTCACTTGAAAAGGTCGGTGGATCATAGAAGATCTTCCTTATTGGAAGCCAGTAAAAATTATACCAAATTGAACCAGGGAAGTTTCATATCTCCACCTTACAATGACAATAACTTCCATTTATTGAGCCCATTTAGTGTTCCATGCATTTAACATTCTCATTTAATTTTAATTTTCACAACAACCTAGTGGACTGCTGCTGCTATATAGACTGTACTGCAAATGAGAATATCTGTTTTGAGTTCATTACTTTAGGTTTCTAGCTTAACTTTTCGCTTTTTGGCTCTCTTTGCTTTTGACTCCTGAATGATAAAGCACTGTTATTCTACCCGTTGTGATGAAATCATTTCATTCCAGCTAATGTAAGTCAATCAATCTGTCACCTCTTTGAGTTATTTTTTCTCCAAACACTTTTAATGGGGTAGAACAAGATGCATGAAAGGTCACTTTGTGAGAGTGCCTAAAGGTGTAGTCAATTCAAATCATTAGTTTAGTCTGAATTTTATTTTTTTTATTGTGAAATTTTTGTTGTACATTATTGTTTATCAGTCACCATATAAGTGCATCCCTCCACCCCTTGTGTCCACCCCCCACCCCTCTAGCCCCTGGTAACCACCAAACAGTTCTATCTGTCTCTGTTTTGGTTTATCTTCCACATATGAGTGAAATCATGCACTGTTTGTCTTTCTCTTTCTCGCTTATTTCACTTAACATAATACCCTCCAGGTCCATCCATGTTGTTGCAAATGGGACGATTTTGTCTTCTTTTATGGCTGAGTAGTATGCCATGGTATATATATACTACATCTTCTTTATCCAGTAATCAGTCAAGGGACACTTGGCTTGCTTCCATGTCTTGGCTATAGTGAATAATGCTGCGATGAACATAGGGGTGCATAAGCCTCTTTGGATTGTTGATTTCAGATTTGTTGGGTAGATACCCAGTAGTGGGATAGCTGGATCATAAAGTATTTCTATTTTTAATTTTTTGAGGAATCTCCACACTGTTTTCCATAGAGGCTGCACCAGTTTGCATTCCCACCAACAGTGGATTAGGGTTCCCATTTCTCCACAGCCTCTCCAGTATTCGTTGCTTTTTGTCTTGGTGATTATAGCCATTCTAACAGGTGTAAGGTGATATCTTAGTGTGGTTTTGATTTGCATTTCCCTGATGATTAGTGATGTTGAGCATCTTTTCATGTGCCTAGTGGCCATCTGTATATCTTCTTTGGAGAAGTGTCTGTTCATTTCCTCTGCCCATTTTTTGATGGGGTTGTTTGGTTTTTTTGTTATTCAGTTGTGTGAGTTCTTTATATATTGTGGAGATTAATCCCTTGTCAGATATATGGTTTGCAGATATTTTTTCCCAGCTGGTGGGTTCCCTATTCATTTTGATCCTGGTTTCATTTGCCTTGTAGAAGCTCTTTAATCTGATGAAGTCCCACTTATTTATTCTTTCTTTTGTTTCCCTTGTCTGAGTAGACACGGAATTCAGAAAGATCCCTCTATGGCTGATGGCGAGTAGTGTACTACCTATATTTTTCTCCAGGAGTTTTATAGTTTCAGGTCTCACCTTCAGTTCTTTGATCCATTTTGAGTTAATTTTTGTGTATGGTGAAAGAAGATGGTCTACTTTCATTCTTTTGCAAGTGGCTGTCCAGTTTCCCAGCACCATTTATTGAAGAAACTTTCCTTTCTCCACGGTATGTCCTTAGCTCCTTTGTCAAAGATTAGCTGCTCATACATATGAAGTTTTATTTCTGGACTTTCATTTCTGTTCCATTGATCTGTGTGTCTGTTTTTGTACCAGTACCATGCTGTTTTAATTACTGTTGCTTTGTAATATGTTTTGAAGTCAGGGATTGTGATTCCTCCAGCCTTGTTCTTCTTTTTCAGGATTGCTTTAGCTATTCGTGGTCTTTTGTTGCCCCATATGAACGTTAGTATTCTTTGTTCTATTTCTGTGAAGAATGTCCTTGGGATTCTGATGGGGATTGCATTGAATCTGTAGATTGCTTTAGGTAGTATGGACATTTTAACTATGTTTAATCTTCCAATCCAAATACGTGGAATATTTTTCCATTTCTTTATATCATCATTGATTTCACTCAATAATGTCTTATAGTTTTCATTGTATAGGTCTTTCACTTCCTTGGTTAAATTTACTCCTAGAAACTCTTTTTGTTGCACTCGTAAATGGGATTGTCTTCTTGAGTTCTCTTTCTGTTAGTTCGTTGTTGGTGTATAGAAACGCAACTGATTTCTGTACGTTGATTTTGTACCCTGCCACTTGGCTGTAGTTGTTGGATTCCTTAGAGTTTTCTATATATAAGATCATGTCATCTGCAAACAGAGAGTTTCACTTCTTTGTTGCCTATTTGGATTCCTTTTATTCCTTTTTCTTGCCTAATTGCTCTGTCCAGAACCTCCAGTACTGTATTGAATAAGAGTGGTGAGAGTGGGCACCCTTGTCTTGTCCCTGTTTTCAGAGGGATGGCTTTCAGTTTTTCCCCATTGAGTATGATGTTGGCTGTGGGTTTGTCATATATGGCCTTTATTATGTTAAGGGGACTTTCTATACCCATTTTGTTGAAAGTTTTTATCATAAATGGATGTTGGATCTTGTCAGAAGCCTCTGCATCTATTGAGGTGATCATATGGTTCTTATTCCTTGTTTTGTTAATGTGTGTATCACATTGATTGATTTGCGGACGTTGAACCATTCCTGTGTTCCTGGTGTAAATCCTACTTGATCATGGTGTATGATCTTTTTAATGTATTGCTGGGTTCAGTTGGCCAATATTTTCTTGAGGATTTTTGCATCTATGCTTATCAGGGATATTGGTCTGTGGTTTTCCTTCTTAGTATTGTCTTTGTCTGGCTTTGGTATAAGGGTGATGTTGGCCTCGTAGAATGTGTTGGGAAGTGTTCCATCTTCCTCTATTTTTTGAAATAGTTTGAGAAGGATAGGTATTAAGTCTTCTTTGAATGTTTGGTAAAATTCTCCAGAGAAGCCGTCTGGTCCTGGACTTTTATTTTTTGGGAGGTTTTTGATTACTGTTTCAATCTCTTTACTTATGATTGGTCTATTCAGGTTCTCTATTCTTGTTCAGTTTTGGGAGGTTGTATGACTCTAGTTATTTATCCATTTCTTCTAGATTGTCCAATTTGTTGGCATATAGTTTTTCATAGTATTCTCTTATAGTCTTTTGTATTTCTGTGGTATCTGTTGTAATTTCTCCTTTTTCATTTCTAATTTTATTTATTTGAGACTTCTCTCTTTTTTTCTTGGTGAGTCTGGCTAAGGGTTTGTCAATTTTGTTTATCTTCTCAAAGAACCAGCTCTTTTCCTTCATTGATCCTTTCTACTGTTTTTTTAATTTCAATTTCATTTATTTCTGCTCTGATTTTTATTATTTCTCTCCTTCTGCTGACTTTAGGCTTTGTTTGTTCTTCTTTTTCTGATTCTGTTAGGCAGTTTGAGGTTGCTTATTTGGGCTTTTTTCTTGTTTGTTAAGGTGGGCCTGTATTGCTATGAGTTTCCCTCTCAGGACTGCTTTTGCTGCATCCCATATGAGTTGGTATGGTGTATTTTCATTTTCATTTGTCTCCAGATATGCTTTGATTTCTCCTTTAATTTCATCAGTGATCCATTGGTTGTTTAGTAGCATGTTGTTGAGTCTCCACAGCTTTGTCACTTTCCCAGTTTTTTCCTTGTAGTTGATTTCTAACTTCATGGCATTATGGTCTGAAAAGATGTTTGTTATGATTTCAATCTTCTTAAGTTTATATAAGCATGCCGTGTTTCCCAACACATGGTCTATTCTTGAGAATGTTCCATGTGCGCTTAAGAAGAATGTGTAATCTGCTGTGTTTGGATGGAGTGCTCTGTATATGTCTATTAAGTCCATCTCATCTAGTTTTTCGTTTAGATCCATTATTTCCTTATTTATTTTCTGTCTGGATGATCTGCCCATTGATGAGAGTGGGGTGTTGAGATCCCCTACTATTGTTGTGTTGTTGTTAATATCTCCTTTTAGGTTTGTTAATAGTTGCTTTATGTACCTTGGTTCTCCTGTATTGGATGCATATATATTTAAAAGTGATATGCCTTCTTGGTGGAGTGTCCCTTTTATCATTATATATGGCCCCTCTTTGTCTCTCATTGCCTGTTTTATCTTGAAGTCAACTTTGTCTGATATAAGTATGGCAACACCTGCTTTCTTTTGTTTGCCATTGGCTTGGAGTATTGTCTTCCATCCTTTCACTCTGAGCCTGTGTTTTTCTTTAGAGCTGAGATGTTTCCTGGAGGCAGCATATTGTTGGGTCTTGTTTTTTAATTCATCCCACCATCTGTGTCTTTTGATTGGAGAGTTCAGTCCATTTACATTTAGGGCTTGTTGTTGTTATTTTATCGTTCTTTTTCAAGTTCTTTTGCAGTTCTTTTGTTTCTCGTCCCGTATGTTTCAGACTACCACTTTAGTTTGGTAGTTCTGTATGGAGATTCTCTTAGTTTTCTCTTTCTTTATTGTGTGTGATTCTGTTCTGATTATTTGGTTAGCGGTTACTATGAGGTTTGTATAAAATAATCTCGTGGATGTGATAGTCCATTTTTTGATGGCCTCTTATTCCTTTAGACTAAGTTGATTCGATCCCTTTCTTTTTCCCCTTCTACATTATTGTTGTCACATCTTATTCCTTCTTGTGTGGTGAGTTCATGTTTAACATGATGAGGTTATATTTATGCTTGTTGCTTACCTTCCCTTGATCTTTGGTTTTATATTGTTTACTAATCTGTTTTAATAGAGGACTTCAATTTTTCTGGTTTTGTCGACCTGTTTTCCTCCTTGTTCACAACTTTGAATCCCTTTCTCTTTTTTTCCTCAGGGATGAGGGCCCTCTTGAGCACTTCTTGTAGTGGGGGTCTTGTGGCAATGACCTCCCTTAGCTTTTGTTTATCTGGCATAGTTATTATTTCTCCATCTTATCTGAAGGATATTTTTGCTGGATACAGTATTCTTGGCTGAAAGTTTTTGTCCTTCAGAATTTTGAATATATCATTCCACTCTCTCCTAGCCTGTGAAGTTTCTGTCGAGAAATTGGTTGAGAGCCTGATAGGAAATCCTTTGTATGTTATTTTCTTTGCTAGCTGCCCTTAATATTTTTTCTTTATCGTTGATTTTTGCCGGCTTTACTACTATATGCCTTGGAGAGGGTCTTTTCCTGTTGATATATTTAGGAGATCTATTTATTTCATTCATTGGTATTTCCAGCTCCTTCCCCAGATTTGGGAAGTTCTCAGATATTATTTCTTTGAACAAGTTTTCTGCTCCTTTTTCCCTGTCTTCTGCCTCTGGAATACCTATAATCCTGTTGGATTTCCTAATTGAGTCGGATGTTTCTCGGAGAGTTTCTTCATTTCTTTTTAGTCTTAGTTCTCTTTCCTCCTCCATCTGGAGCATTTCTGCATTGCTGTCCTCGATATTGCTAATTCTTACCTCCATATTGTCAGCTCTGATGCTTAAGGCTTCCAGATTTGTCTTTATCTCCTCTGTTGTGTTTTTCATCTCTAAGATTTCTGATTGGTTTTTTTTATAGTTTCAATCGCTTTTGTGAAGAAAATCCTGATTTCATTGAATTGTCTGTCTGTGTTTTCTTGTATTTCATTAAGCTTTTTTATGATGGCTATTTTGAATTCTCTGTCGTTAAGGTTATACATTTCTGTGCTTTCTGGGTTGACTTCTGGGTGCTTGTCATTTTGCTTTTGGTCTGGAGATTTAATATATTTTTGCATGGTGCCTGTTGGTGTTGGCTTACTTTTCCTCATAGTGAAAATATATGGTCACAGTTTCCTCTTGCTGCCACTGGGTGGGGGTCAAGGGCTGTGTATTCTGGCCCACCTCAATCCACGGGCACTCTCGTTGGCCCCTGGCTGATCTGAGGCGTGGGTGAGTGGAGGCTGCTGAGGGGGAAGCATGGGAACAACTGGAGCTGGAGCGTGGGAACAGCTGGGACTGGAGGGCAGGTAGGCCGAAGCAGCTGGGGCTCTGGTGCAGGTGGGTTGAAGCAGCTGCAGCTGAAGTGCCACTGGGCCAAAGAAGCAGAAGCTGGAGTGCCACTGGGCCAAAGAAGCTGGAACTGGAGTGCACTGGGCTGAAGAAGGAAGAGCTGGAGCGCCGCTGGGCCAAAGAAGCTGGAACTGGTGTGTGCTGGGCCAAAGAAGCTGGAACTGGAGTGTGCTGGGCCAAGGAAGCTGGAACTAGAGTGCGCTGTGTTGAAGAAGGAGGAGCTGGAATGCCGCTGGGCTGAGGAAGCTGGAACTGCAGTGCGGTGGGCCAAAGAAGGAAGAGCTGGAGCGCTGCAGGGCCAAAGAAGCTGGAACCAGAGTGCGCTGGGCCAAAGAAGCTGGAACGAGTGCGCTGGGCCAAAGAAGGATGAGCTAGAGCGCCGCTGGGCAAAAGAAGCTGGAACTAGAGTGCAGTGGGCTGAAGTTGCTGGCACCAAGTCAGCTGGAGCCTGAGCACAGGCCAAGCTGAAGTAGCTGGAGCCAGGGGGTGGGAGGGCAGTCAAGCCGAAGGAGCTGGGGCCGTGGCACAGTGGAGCTGGGGAAGCTGGGGCCGTGGCGTGGTGGAGCCTGAGCTGCCCCTGCCTCTGGTGCAGGGGCGCAGGCTTGCCCTGCTGCTGATCGGGTCCGGGCACCTGTGGGCTGCTGCCTGCGGGGGTGGGGTGTGGTCACGCATGCTGCCCCTGCTGGTGGGGCCCGGGCGCCTGAGTGCCGCTGCCTCTGGGGATGGGGCTGAGCCGAAGTGCCGCTGTACTGAAGCGCTGGTTGGGCGGGCCAGGTGGGGGAGGGGTGCTTACTTTTGCCTCCCCCATCTCAGAGATTTCTCGCCTTGCTGTCGCTATCTGCTCTCCTGAGGGGCTAGCTTGTTGAAACTACGCTCGCAACAGTTCCGCTCCCTCCGTAGGGGTATACCTATGGGCTGTGAGGGGTCTTGGAGAACGCTGTTGTTCACACGGTGAGCTGCCCCTCCCCCTCCTTTGGGAGCCGTGTGGTCTCAGTCTCTGGGTCGCAGTCCTTGGGGAAGGAAAGGAGCTCCTCTTACCTCCTTCCACTTACTCTTGGGATTCCAGCACCTCAGTCCTCGGGTGTACAGCTGCCTGGGTGCCTCAGATGTCCCCTGTGTTGTGTGAATAGCTTCTGTTGGAATGTCAGTGTCCTTTTTTTGTGTCTTAGAGGGGGAGAGTTCAGTGGGAGAAGTTCACTCCGCCATGATGCTGACGTCACTCAGTCTGAATGTTTTTTGACCATTGCAACCTTTAATGTTGATAAAAACAGACTTGAAATAGGTTGTATTTACAATGACGAGAGCAGTAACTGAATCCTCACTGGTGTTGTGGCTTTGTTGCCTGCCTTAGGTACAACCCTCATAGCTAATAATTGTGGTGTTTGAAGTTGTTGAGTGTGCCTGGCCTTTTCTTGTAGCTGAAAACCATTTTAAGAAGTGCATATAATCAGATGGTTCAGAAATTGGAGGTTAGCTCAGAGAATAGGCTAACTTTCAATGGGAATGTTTCTATAGAATATGAAGGAAAGGAAAGGTGAGAAGAGAGCATGTAAGTTTAGGAGAATTAAGGTTTTGACTGTTTTATATATAGTGCCTCACTTAATCCTGACAACCAACTCAGTGTTTTACAGATGAGTGAACTGAGCCTTAGATTAGTTACATACGTGCCGCCAAATCAGGCACCTAGTAAGCAGTAACCCAGTAGTGAATTCTTCCAGCATAACCACAGTTTCACATAGTTTTTCTGAGAAAGCTAGTAAGTGTGTGTATCAAGATAGTAGACCCAGGGGCCACCGGCCAACCCCGGTGTGGGTTAAGTGCACCCACACCACTTCGGTGGCCCAGGTTTCACATGTTCGGATCCCAGGCGTGCACCAACGCATGGCTTGTTAAGCCATGCTGTGGCGGCGTCCCATATAAAGTAGAGGAAGATGGGCATGGATGTTAGCCGAGGGCCAATCTTCCTCAGCAAAAAGAGGAGGATTGACATCGGATGTTAGCTCAGGGCTAATCTTCCTCAAGAAAAAAAAATATATATATAGTAGACCCAGTGGGCCCTTTGGGTGTCCTTGCTTGGGCATTGAGAAGGAGCTTTTTCTTCTAGGGGAAAAGAATAGAGCTACTCCTTTCCAACAGCCAGGCAAGGGAATTTTTCACCCTTGAAATCTTAGAATTAACTCTGGACTTATATAAATATTCCTTTTAAAATGATTTATCATGTCATTAATATGCAAGCAATTTGTGTATATTACAGAACAGTTCCATCACTCCCAGAAATTACCACATTCTATCCTTTTGTAACTAATTCCTTCCCCACATCCAGTGCCTGGCAACTGATCTGTTTTCTTTTCCTATAGTTTTGCCCTTTCCAGAAAGTCATATAAATGGAATCATACAGTATATAGTCTTCAGATTGTGCCTTCCTTCACTTAGCATAATGCATTTGAGATTTATCCAGGTTGTTGCAAGTATCAGTAGTTTGTTCCTTTTTATTGCTGAGTAGTGTTCTGCTGTGTGGATGTACTGCAATTTGTTTATTCAGTCACCACTTGAAAGACATTTAAGATATTTCCAGTTTTGGACAATTATGAATAAAGCTACTATAAATATCTCATATGGGTTTCTGTATGAACATAAGTTTTCATTCTGGGTAAACACCTAGGAGAGGAATTGTTGGGTCATATAGTAAGAATAAGTTTAACTCTATAAGAAACTGCCAGACTCTCTTCTAAAGTGACTGCACCGTTTCGCATTTGCCTTAGCAATGTAAGAGAGTTCCACTTACTCCATATCTTTGCTAGTACTTGGAGTTTTTAGTATTTTTTATTTTAGCTGTTCATATTGGTTTGAAATGGTATCTCGTGGTTTTAATTTGCATTTCCTTAATAATGAGTAATGTTGAGCATCTTTCTTGTTCTTATTTTGCTTATCTTCTTTGATGAAGTGTCTATTCAAATATTTTGCCCGTTATTTTTTTGTTTTGTTTTGTTTTTTAGTTTTGAGAGTTCTTTTTATATTCTGGATATAAGTCCTTTGTTCAGTATGTAATTTGAAGATGTTTTCTCCAATCTATGGTTTGTTTGTTCATTCTCTTAACACATTCTCAGAGCAGAAGGTTTTAATTTTGAAGTAGTCAAATTTGTCTTTTCTTTTTTCTCTTATTCATCTTACTTGTGATGTTGTATGTAAAAACTCTGCCACTCCCAAGGTCACAAAGATTTTCTTTTATATTTTCTTATAGAAATGATCCATTTTGAGGGCATGGTGTGAGATATGGGTAGAGATTCATTTTTTGTGTGTGTATAGATTTCAGACGGTTTCAGTACCACTTGTTGAAAAGACCATCCTTTCTCCATTGAATTGCCTTTAGTTTTGTAAGAAATCTGTGGAGTCTCTCTTCATTCTATATTCTGTTCCATTGATCTATGTATCTGTTCTTTTGCCAGTACCACACCGTCTTGATCATTGCATCTTTATAAGTGTTGAGATCAAATAATGAGTTCTTCAACTTTGTTCTTCTTTTCCAAAATTGTTTTGGCTTTTCTAGTTCCTTTGCCTTTTATTTATTTTTTCCCCCAAAGCCCCAGTAGATAGTTGTATGTCACAGCTGCACATCCTTCTAGTTGCTGTACGTGAGACGCGGCCTCATCATGGCCAGAAAAGCGGTGCATTGGTGCGCGCCCGGGATCCGAACCCGGGCCGCCAGTAGCGGAGTGCGTGCACTTAACCGCTAAGCCACGGGGCCGGCCCCCTTTGCCTTTTATATAAATTTTTTAATTCAATTTTTAATTGCTTTTTTGCTTTTTGTTTTTGTTGTTGACCCCCTTCACCAGTTTCTCTCACCCTCACCTCCTGCCTCTGCAGATGAACCACTTATCTGTTCTCTGTATCTGTGAGCTTGGGTTTTTTTTTTTTTTTTTTTTTTTTTAAAGATTTTATTTATTTTATTTTTTTCCCCCCAAAGCCCCAGTGGATAGTTGTATGTTGTAGCTGCACATCCTTCTAGTTGCTGTATGCGGGACTCGGCCTCAGGATGAACGGAGAAGTGGTGCCTCGATGCGCACCCGGGATCCGAACCCGGGCCACCAGCATCGCAGCGCGCGCACTTAACCACCAAGCCACAGGGCCGGCCCTGAGCTTGGTTTTTGTTGGTTTGTTTTTATTTTTTAGATTCCATATATGAGAGATAATACAGTATTTGTCTTTTTTTGTCTGACTTATTTCACTTAGTGTAATGCCCACGAGGTCCATCTATGTTGTCACAAATGGCAAGATTTCATTCTTTTTTATGGCTGAATGATATTCCATTATGTATATATGCCACAATCTCTTCATCCATTCATCCATCGATGGACACTTAGGTTGTTTCCTTATCTTGACTTTTGTAAATAATGCTGCAGTGAACATGGGGTGTATTTTTTCGAGTTAGTATTTTTGTTTTCTTCAGATAAATACCCAGAAGTGGAATTGCTAGATCATATGGTAGTTCTATTTTTAATTTTTTGAGGAACCTCCATACTGTTTTCCATAGTGGCTGCACCAGTTTACATCCCCACCAACAGTGCACATATATAAATTTTTGAATCAACTTGTTGATGTCTAGAACAGATCTGACTGGGATTCTGATTAGGATTGTGTTACATCTGTAGGTAAGTTTTGGGGGAGAATTGATATCTTATCAATATTGAGTCTTACAATCCATGAAAACAGTGTATCTCTCCATTTATTTAAGACTTGAGTTTCTTTCATCACTGTTTTGTAGTTTTAAGCATACAGATTCTGCACAAATTTTTTTAGATTTATACCTGTGTATTTCATAACTTTTGGTGCTATCATAAATATTATTGATTTCCAGATGTTCATTGCTAATATAGAGAAATGCAACTGAGTTTTCTGTGTTGATCTCATGCCATACAACCTTACTAAATCCACTTACTAGTTCTAGGAGCTTTTTTAGTATATTCCTTTGGATTTTTCTATGTAGACAATCATGATATTTGTGAATACAGGGAGTTTTATTTCTTTCTAATCTTTATGCCTTTTATTTCTTTTCCTTGCCTCATGCACTGGCTAGGACCATAATGTTAATGTATGATGTTGAATAGTAGTGGTGAGAGCAGACATTCTTACCTTGTGTCTGTTCTTAGGGGAAGGCTTTCAGTTGTTCACCATTAAATATAATGTTAACTTAGGTTTTTCATGGATGCTCTTTATCAGGGTAGGAAGTTTAGTTTGCTGAGATTTTTATCATGACTGGATGTTGAATTTTGTCAGTTGTTTTTTCTCTGTCTATTAAGATGTTCATGTGGTTCTTGTTCTTTAGTCTTTAAAAATTTATCTTTTTGCTCTTAGGCTGTATCTTTTTAGTTTTTAGTGGTTGCTGTAAAGATAACAATATGCATACCTAACCATTTATGGTCCAGATAGAGTTAATATTTTACCACTTTGGGTAGAATGTATGTAGATCCCTTTATCTTCTCCCTTTTATATTATAGTTGTCATATTTATTACATCTACATACATTGAAAATAGTATTTAGCAGTATCTTAACATATACTTTCTGTACTCTACATATTTTAAAGAGCTTAAAAGGACAAAAATAGTCTTTTATGTTTACCCAGAATTTTACTATTTCTTTTGCTCTTCATTCATTCCTTAAGTTCCATGTTTTCTGCTTATCATTTACTGCAGCCTGAAGAACTTCTTTAGCACTTCTTTTAGAACAGGTCTGCTGGCTACAAATTTTCTTAGTTTTCTTTCAACTGAGAATGTCATTATTTTCTTTCATTCAATAATTTCATTATTTTCTTTCATTTCATTATTTTCTTTCAACCCAGTGAAGGATAGTTTCACTGGGTGGAGTGGTCTTTTCTTTTCATTACTTTGAAGATGTTATTTCAGTCTCCTCTGACTGCTGTGGTTTCTGATGAGAAATCTGTGGTCATACAAATATATAATGTGTTATTTTCCTCTGCTTTCAATATTTTTTCTTATCTTTGGCTTCAAAAATTTGATTTTCTTTTTTTTTTAGTCTGTCTTGGCTGAGCTGCTTGATTACATACATTTTTGTTTCTTACCAGATTTGTGAAGTTTTGGACCGTTATTTCTTGAAATATTTTTTTCTACCACAATCTCTTCCTCCTTTCTTTCCAGAACTCCAAAAACACAACAGTTAGAACTTTGATAATTGTCCTACAAGTCCTCAGCGCTCTGTTCTTTTTTCTTTTTTGACAAGGAAACTTTTTATTAACATTTCCCAAACAATCTATATGTTCATCTCCCTCAGCTCCTTTATTGGAGCATGTCTGACCCTAATTATTATTTTTTTTTTTTGTGAGGAAGATCAGTCCTCAGCTAACATCCATGCCAATCCTCCTCTTTTTGCTGAGGAAGACTGGCCCTGAGCTAACATCTATTGCCAATCCTCCTCCTTTTTTTCCCTTTTTCTCCCCAAAGCCCCAGTAGATAGTTGTACATCACAGTTGCACATCCTTCTAGTTGCTGTATGTGGGACGCCGCCTCAGCATGGCTGGACAAACGGTACGTCGGTGCGCACCCGGGATCCGAACCTGGGCCGCCAGTAGCAGAGCATGTGCACTTAACCACTAAGCCACGGGGCTGGCCCATGTCTGACCCTATTGACACAAAAAACTTTGGATAATAGAAACACAAGTAGGGGATCAGGAGTTGGGGAAGAGAAGAAAATGATGCATCACTTTTCTTCTAGATCTACTTTGGTTCTTATAAAGATAGAGATCTCAGACTATAGAGGTTATATGTCTTTATGCTTGCAATTTCAGCTAGACTGTACCTTCCCACGTGACTGTATTTTTTCCTCATCAGTGGCTCCTCTGTAGACTATTTATCAATAGAGTCTACAGAGCAGTCCTGTCTAGTAGAACTTTCTGCAGTAATGGAAATATTCCTCTGCTCTGTCCTACACAGTAGCTTCTAGCCACATGCATCTATTTATCATTTGAAATATGGCTAGTGCAACAGAGGAACTGCATTTTTAGTTTTATTTAATTTTAATTAAGTTTAAGTATTAATAGCCACCTGTAGTCGGTGGCAGGCATGTTGGACAGTGCCATTTTATAATATAGTCATGCATTGCTTATTGCTGGGGATAAGTTCCAAGAAATGTGTCATTAGGCAATGTCATGTAAACATTGTAGAGTGTGCTTACATAAACCTAGATGGTATATCCTACTACACACCTAGGCTATATGGTACTAATCTTATGGGACTCCCATTGTATATGCGGTCCGTCATGGACCAAAACATTGTTATGTGGCACATGACTGTACCTCCTTTTGATTGACTTGATTTCACAGCTATATACAGAATTCAGGTGGCCTTTTATGTCCTTTGCTGAATGATTCTAAAGCTTGAATCACTGATCTTTTCCTGAGGGAAAAGTGAAAAGGCCATCCTCAAATTTGATATCTCTTCTATGGCCTCCTATATACTCCCCACCCCCTATGGTGGCTGAGTGCTTCCAAAGGCATTTCAGCTCTTGCATCATCAAGGCTTGTCTTTGAAACCCCAGAACAGAGTATCTGGTTAGCTAGATTCTTAGAAATTTCTGTCAAATCAGAACAGCCATTCTACCTGAATGACTCCATTGGCTGGATTCTTATTGAGAGGTGAGAGAGTCAGAATTTGGAGCCAAAAGCCTTTAGAAATCATGAGACCCAGTGTTTTCCAAGCGTGGTGCAGGAAATGCCATGGTATATGAGATGATTTTAGGTGGTACAATAATGTACTTTGATGTGCTATTTTATTTTAATTTCATTAGTTAAACTTATTTTAATGTGTCCTATTGAGTTAATATTTGCATGGTATATCATTTTCTATTTCCTTTGTCTTTTGTGATACTGCCCATATCTACTCAGTGGCACAGTCGGGAAATGGCATGGGGAAAGTGGATTACTTTTCTTTTCAATTTTTTTAATTGTGGTAAAATATATATAACATAAAATTCACCATCTTAACCATCTTTAAATGTACACAGTTCAGTGATACTAAATACATTCATAATATTGGACAGCCATCACTACCATCCATCTTCATAACTCTTTTCATCTTGCAAAACTGAAATGCTATACCCATTAAGCAATAACTCCCCATTCCCCTCTCCTTCCAGCCCCTGGTTTAACATCCTAAAATTATAACACTCTAATTTGAATTTATATTAGCTTAGCGTCGATAACATGCAAAATCTCTGCTTCTTTACAGCTCCATCCCCATCCCTTGCAGTTGGTGATATAACAGAATTACATCTTTATACATGTTTGTGTGCCCCAAAACATAAACTGATAATTATTTTAAATTATGTAGAAAACAAAAAGTGGAGTTACAAACTGTTGTTACAATAATACTAGCTTTTATAAGTGCCCATGTGTTTACCTTTATGAAGATCTTTAATTGTTCATACAGCTTCAAGTTACTGTCTAGTATTCTTTCATTTCATATTGCAGGACTCTGTTGAGCATTTCTTCCAGGGCAGGTCTAGTGATAATGAACTCCCTCAGCTTTTGTTTATCTGGGAATGTCTTAATTTCTCTCTCACTTTTGAGGGACAGTTTTGCTGAATATAGGATTCTTGCTTGAAAGTTTTTCTTTTAGCACTTTGAATTTATTGGCCCAATGTCTTCTGGTCTCCAAAGTTTCTGATGAGAAATCTGCTGATAATGTTAATGAGGATCCCTTATATATGACAATTCGTTTCTCTCTTGCTTTCAAGATTCTTTGTCTTTTGAAAGTCTGATTATAATGTGTCTCTGTGTGAGTCTCTTTGAGTTCATCTCACTTGGAGTCGTTGAGCTTCTTGAATGTTTATATTCATGTGTTTCATCAGTTTGGGAAGTTTTCAGCCATTATTTCTTCAAATATTCTCTCTGCCCCTTTCTCTCTCTCTTTTCTTTCTGGGACTCCCAAAATGCATATGTTGGTCTGCTTTATGGTGTTCCATAGATCCCTTAGGCTCTGTTCACTTTTCTTGAATCTTTTTTCTTTCTCTTCCTCAGATTCAGTAATTTCCATTGTCCTGTCTTTAAGTTTGCTGATTCTTTCTTCTGCCTGCTCAGATCTGCCTTCGAATCCCTCTAATGAGTTTTTCATTTCAATTATTGTACTTTTCAGCTCCAGAATTTCTTTTTGATTTCTTTTTTATTTCTTTCTTTTTCTTTTTTTTTTTTTTGTGTGTGAGGAAGACCAGCCATGAGCTAACATCTGTGGCCAATCCTCCCCTTTTTGCTGAGGAAGACTGGCCCTGGGCTAACATCCCTGCCCATCTTCCTCCACTTTATATGGGAGACCGCCACAGCATGGCTTGACAAGCAGTGCGTTGGTGTGCGACCGGGATCCAAACCCCAGGCCACCACAGCAGAGTCCGTGCACTTAACCACTATGCCACCGGGCCGGCCCTTTATTTCTATCCCTTATTGATATTTCCATTTTGTTCATACATTGTTTTCTTGACTTTCTCCACATCTTTCTTTAGTTCTTTAGGCATCTTGAAGACCATTGTTTTAAAGCCTTTGTCTAGTAGATCTGCCATCAGGTCTTTTTCAGGGACATCTTCTGTTGCTTTACTTTTTTCCTTTGAATGGGCTGTACTTTCCTGTTTCTTTCTATGTGTTGTGATTTTTTGTTGAAAGCTGGACATTTCATCTAATAATGTGGTAACTCTGGAAATTAGATTCTCTTCCTTCCACAGGGCCTGCTAGTTTTTGATACTGTTTTTTTATTATTGTAGGCTGGCTCTGTACCAAGGATCAGCCTGTAGTATAAACTCAAAGTCTTCCCTGAGCTTACCCCTTTCCCTAGACATGTGCACTCACTTTCTAATTTTCCGTGTATATGCAGTTGTTTTTGAATGTCCTAGCCTTTAGTGTCTGAGCTTTAGGGAAAAGGAAAAAATGAAGGGTGGAGAAAAGAGCCCTTTAAATCTCCTAGAAGTCACTTCAGCTGGAGGTGGAGGGGCTTTCAGTGATGAGGGGGGTGCAACAATGGCCACTGACCCTTTGCCTGCAATCAGAGACAGCAATCAGTGATTACAGCAAAGATCCTGATATTTGGAGGACAGGGTCCTTTTTGCCCTCTCTGGCTTCCACAAGCTGTGTGCAAGCTACTTCAGGAACAGATGCACAGCTGCCTGCCACTGGAGTTGGAGGATGGGTAGGTGCCACTGTGCTAAGATCTAAAACTGAGCAAAATTAACTGAAATATACCTTCCAGGCTTTCCCCTGGAAATTCCATGTCTTTAGTAGACTCCAGATTCTCCTAGTGCAGTTGTTGTCTAGATGGGAAGATAGATTTCTGGTACTTCCTATTCTGCCACCTTCCCAGAATCATCTCTGTTCTTTTTTTTTTTTTTTAATTAAGACTTGATGTTTTTAGATCAGTTTTAGGTTCACAGCAAAATTAAGGGAAAGATACAGAGATTTCCTGTATGCCCCCTCCCCCACACATGTGTAACCTCCCCTATTATCAACATGTCCCGTCAGAGTGGTAAATTTGTTACAATCAGTGAACCTACATTGATACATCATTATCACCCAAAGTCTGTGGTTTACATTAGGGTTCGCTTTTGGTGTTCTGTGGCATTCTGTGGATTTGGACAAATGTGTAATGATGTGTATCTACCATTATGGTATCATACAGAGTATGTTCACTGACCTAGAAATCCTCTTTGCTCCACCTATTCATTTCTTCCTCTCCACCCATAATCCCTGGCAACCACTGATTTTTTTACTGTCTCCATAGTTTTGCCTTTTTCAGAATGTCATGTAGTTGGAATCATACAATATGTAGTCTTTTCAGATTGGCTTCTTTCACTTAGTAATATGCATTTAAAGTTCCTCCATGTCTTTTCATGGTTTCATAGCTCATTTCTTCTTAATGCTGAATAATATTCCATTGTCTGAATGTGCCGTATTTTATTTATCCATTACCTACTGAAGGACATCTTGGTTGCTTCCAAGTTTTGGCAGTTATCAAAAAAGCTACTATAAACATTTGTGTCTAGGTTTTTTGTCAGCGTAAGTTTTCAGCTCCTTTAGGTAAATTCCAAGGAGTGTAATTGCTGTATCATGTGGTAAGAGCATGTTTAGTTTTGTAAGAAACTGCCAGACTGTCTTCCAAAATAGCTGTACCATTTTGCATCCCCACCATCAATGAATAAAAGTTCCTGTTGCTCCACATTCTTGCCAGCATTGGGTGGTGTTAGTGTTCTGGATTTTGACCATTCTAATAGATGTGTAGTGGTATCTCGTTGTTTTCATTTGCATTTCCTTGATGACATATGATGTGGAGCATCTTTTCATATGCTTATTTGCCATCTGTATATCATCTTTGGTGAGGTGTCTATTCAGATGTTTTGCCCAGTTTTTAATTGGGTTGTTTTCTTATTATTGAGTTTTAAGAATTTGTGTATTTTGGATAACAGTCCTTTATCAGATGTATCTTTTGCAAATATTTTCTCCCAGTCTGTGGTTTGTCGTCTTCTTTTCTTGATGTTGTGTTTCATGGAGCAGATGTTTTTAATTTTAATGAAGTCCAGTTTATCGATTATTTTTTTCATGGATGGTGCCTTTCGTATTGTATCTAAAAAGTCATCACCATACCCAAGATCATCTAGATTTTCTCCTATGTTATCTTCTAGGAGTTTTATAATTTTGCATTTTACATTTAGGTCTAGTTGTTGTCTAGGTGGTAGAGTCAGATTCCTGGTTCTTCCTGCTCTGCCATCTTCCCTGAGTCCTGTCTGTTCATTTTTCCCCTTTACCCCCATCTTTGTTGTTCAAATAGGATAATTTCTATTGACCTATCTATAAGTTCACAGACTCTTTCTTCTGTCATCTCTATTTTTTTAAAATTAAGCCCACTCAGTGAATTTTTCAGTTTGTGTATTATATTTTTCAGTTCTAAAATTTCCATTTGCTTATTACTTATAATCTCTGTCCCTTTGCTGAGAACTTATATTATTCTATTCATTTCCAGAATGTTTACTTTTACCTCATGTTGTTATAATAGCTACTTTAAAGTCTTTGATTTCCAACATCTGGGTTGTCACAGGTTTGGCATCTGTTGATTATCTTTTCCCTTGAGAATGAGTCATAGTTTCCTCATTGAGGTAATATTAGATTATATCCTGGACATTTTGAATATTATATTGTTTAGATTTCTGGATCCTCTTAAAAGCCTCTGGTTAATATTCTTTTAAAATTTCTTTTAGCAGGTAGTCAAGTTAGTTAAGTTCACACCTGAAGTCTGTCTTGCCTTCCATGCGCAAGGATTTCAATGTCAGTTTAGTTTTTAAAACGTTTGTAGCTTTGGATCTTTTTTGCATGAGACTCGAGTGGTGGTGTAACTTGTTAACTTCTCAGTGTCTTTGCTGTGCTGAGTCTGTTTGCTCCATGCTGTTTTGGGGCTGTTCTGCACATGAAGCTCAGGCTGAACCTAGGATTTGTGCAGGCTGATACTCAAATTTAGGGGAATCCTCATTTCTAGCTCTCCTCTCTGAGATTGCTCCCATATTCTCTGGCCCACATGGGCCCCCTTTTTTGGTCTTCTGGCTGCAAGTGCTCGGTTTCTCTCCAAGTTTTAGCTGCCCACATGTGCACGTGTTACTGGTGCCACCCTTGGGCCAAAGCAGGGAGAGAATAAAAAGAGAGAAGGGGAGAAAAAAGATGTTCTTTGGCACTCTGGACCACAGGGGCTCCCTTCCTGTTGACACCTACTGCCAGGGCTCCCAGGGGAGCTACCCTCAAGTTGTGAGCTTCACCCAAATCTCTGGATCTCAGGGGCCCTTTTTGCCCTTCTTCTGGCCAGAAAGATGGAATTTCTCTTGGAATGTTAATTGCCTGTGGAGCTACTGCTATAGCTCTGCTAAGGGCAGGCCTGAGGATCAAGGCTATGAGAGAAAAGGGGGAAAAAAACCCTCACATCTATTCCCACACCACCTAGTCCTTTCTTCAAGTTTTGTTTCTCTCTCCAGTCCGCCTACTTTTGTTTTCTTTTCAGAGTCATCAGGTTATTGCTTTTGTATTTTGTCCTTAGTTTTTTTGTTTTAATCAGTGGAAAGATAGGCTTTGGTGGGCTTCTAACATCTTGTCTACAACAAAAGTCCTAATGGTTGATTTTTAAGACCTTTTCTTAGTTATTTGTCTGGTCTGGTGATTTGCTTCCCAATCCCTACATCTTTTCTGCTACAGATAGGTACTAGGCTTCCATTCAAGAAACTCACAAATAGGAATTTCCTTGTGAGCTGATTCATGATTAGCCATAATCTATATAAATTTAAAACAGACTGTAATATTCAGAGAAAGATTATTTTCAGTTTGCTTTTTCCATTTTTGATCCTAAATTCGAGGATTTGTAAAGTCCTTTGTGATCTTTTAGTGTCTACTTTTCATTAAATGGTTGATTCCTGGGACAGATTAATATGCCAGGGTTTTTACAGAGGTTATCATGTCTCTGCAGGCAGTGTTGTTCTACAAAGAACCAGTAGAGGGGGCTGGCAGGCTTCTTTCACTGTGATGGGCCTGGCTTCTCCTCTGCTAGGTTGCTGACCATTGCAGCCCACTGAATTCATTTGGCCTCAGTGCCTGGTGACCCAGGGTGCTACCTGCTATATACCTTCAAAACCTGGACCATCTTGTGCTAGCCAGTGCAGTTTAAGACAGGAATCACCTTTATAGTAGAAAGTGCTGAAGTGGTCTTTAACCCTTATATCTAAATATCACCTGTTAGAGTTTTTCTCTACCGTTCTCTCAGGGAGAGGAGATTCAAGATAATAGCCCTTAACTGGTCAGTTCTAGTAGTGCAAACTGGAGTTCCATTAATTTGCTTAAATACCTCCACTACTAGAGTCCTTGAGGGTATGGTAGGAACCATGTTTTATTTGATTTCATAGCCTTATTCAGCAAAAATGGTAGTGTTGAGACTCAACTGGAAGACATTTTGACACTAAGTCCCGTGTTATTTTTTCTATAGCATGTTAATTTCCCAAAGCATTTGGTTCTTTAATAATTTTAATTTTTGTCTTGAGCCATTTAGTTCTTAAGAATTGCAGCCTGGCCTGCACTCTCAGCTCTCATTCTGAGATCTCCTTTCTAAGGTGTACAGCTATGTCTGCCAGGAATAAAGGAAGGATTTGCCTTTAAGACCCAGCTTAGGTAGATATGTAAATAACTTGGGTCCCTAAAAGGGACTCTTCTGTGTACAGATTACTTGGGGTTTGGCACCATATTTGGGACATGGGCTTCTGGGACCGGCAAAACTCAGAGTAGATGGTGAGTTGTCAGTTTCCCTAGTGTCTGGAGTGTGGTTACCCTGCTTTCAGAACATGGAACCCTGCGCCATGTCTCCCCAGTGTTCAACAGTTGTCTCTCCCTTGAACTTCTCCTGGAAGTCAGTACTGCCCTAGCTCTTTCTTTAGTTTATCCTGCTGATTACATTTATCTCATGCCAGCTTTGTCTCAGTTGTTGGGGATACAAAGATGGATACAATATAAGTGCTATGGTAGTGGCAACATGGTAGAGAGACACTGAAGTATCAGAATTTGCGTATATCATTTTATCTATAGGAAGTGACACTGGATTTTAATATAAAGGAAGAGTCAGCCAGATGCAGGTGAGTTAGTGCTTTCTAAGCAGAGGGAACATGACGTGCTAAGGCATGGAGTCAGGAAGTAGCCTGATGCTTTCCTGTGTAGTGTTTGCAGTTTCATTTAATTGGGATGTGAGTGCTAAGGGGAGATGAAGCCATAGGAACCTAATGGAGACTGACAAAGACCAGATTTCACTGGGTTCTGGAGGCTGAACTAAGGAAATTTAAGTTCATATCAAAACCTGTGGGAACAGTGGGAGGATTATAAGGAGGATAATGAGATGACCAGATTTTCAACTTTTAAGATACTTTATTTGTAAGAGTGAAGATAGATTGAAAAGTGGCAGACCTCTGAAGATAGAGGCCATTGTCTTCTAACCAAGAAGAATTGAAGTAGCTTATAGAAATGGTGAGGCAGGGGCAGATATCTTGAAAGAAATATAATCAGTAATTCTTTGTGACTTAATATGGGCAGTGAGTGAGAGGAAGGAGTCAAGGATGACCTGCAGGTTTCTGGCCTAGGGGTTTGGCTCTTCACCAAGATGAGAAGTACAGAGAGAGGTTTGTTGGGAAGGATAGTCAGATCACTTTAGGATGTGTTGCATTTGAAATGTGTCTGAGATGTTTAGGTGGAGAATGTCTAGGTGGCAGTTGGTTACAAAGGTCTGGAGCTCAGCTCACATAGCATGAAAACATGAATTTCTTGGTTAAAACCTATAGTAGCAGATGAGATTGTAAGATCTGGATGAGGAACTCAGTAAAGGGGTCAGAGAGTGAAAGAAGGCACTGTGGGACTGCTACAGAGGCAAGCAGAAAAAGAGAAAACCTAGAAAGAGATGAAGAAGGAATAGTCAAAAAGATAAGAGAATTGGGGAAGAATGGTGTTATGGAAGCCACAAGGTAGATAGTTTTAAGGAAGGAGTGTTCAGTGATGTCAGGTGTTACAGAAACAGGGTAGAGCAGGACAGAGAAGCATCCACTAGAGTTGTCAATATGCAGGTCACTGGCCCTTTAGCAAGAACGGTTTTGGTGATCTTTTGGGGCAGGAACTAAAGTGCAGAGTGTTGAGAAGTGAAGGGGAGAAAGTAGAGACAGTAAAAGTAGTCTTGCTTATAAAGTCAGGGGCCATGTTTGTAACCCCTGCTCCCCCAAACCTGGAGCCAGCAGCACATGCAGTTCTGTGGTTTAGTCCTGCAGTGGGCAGCTCCTTGGGTGGAAGAGCAGAGAAGTTGCTTGTTGGTTTGACTCTGAGTTGGTGGGTTTTTCAGGGAGGAGGTGTGAATGTGTTTGTTGCTAGAAGACTTACAAGATCCTTTTTATAACTGTAGGAACATTTCCAGCAGTTCAGAGCCTGGCAGAATAATGACTGTTCGATGAACTGAGTTCCATTGCTTTGATTGATTTGTAACTAAGATGCTCATTTATTCAGCTATATCTTTTCTCTGTTCCTGCCCTTCCTCTGTTCTTTATTCATACTGTTTGGTGATAATGGTTAAAGTAAATAATTTTGTTTTGAGTGAGGGTTCATATTTTCCAACTCAATTGGGCCTTCAAAACTGCTTACTGGTCTTATTCCTAGTCCCCTCCTTACCTGATTGTCTGCAGCTTTTAGTCCTGTTAACCCTCTTCATATCCAGACCTCTTAGATGGTAACTTCACTTCTGCTTCACTGAGAAAATTATCCAAAATGAGCTCACTTCCCTTCAGATCCCCTCAAATTTGCTTTTTCTTTCCACATTGCTGTGGTCTCAGTGGAACATGAGCCACTTCACTGAAACTTTGGACTTTTGTTTTTCTGAGGGTCTTTCCCCTACTCTCATATAGTTTCAATCTCTCCACATGCGTATCTCCTTAGCCAGCAAACATGCTTCATTCTCCCTCCAGAATTTGCCCTCCTCAGGCTATAATTGCTTTTTTACTTCTATCCTGTCAAGAGGTTATTTCAGTCTGTGACACTGAGCAGAACTGGACCCATAGCCACCATGAACAGCAAAGGTCAATATCCAACACAGCCAACCTACCCTGTGAGCCTCCTGGGAATCCAGTGTACTCTCAGACCTTGCACCTTTCTCAGGGTCTGCCCTATGCTGATGCTCCATCTGCCAATTCAGAGATCTGTCGTCTGAGCTTTGTGCACCCAGGGGCTGCCACAGTCTCCACCATGTTAGCCGCTTTTCCTTGCACCTCGCTGTATCTTCCCCTGGCCCAGTCAGTGGCTATTGGTCCTTTAGGTTCCACAATCCCCATGGCTTATTATCCAGTTGGTCCCATCTATCCATCTGCTTCAGTAGTGCTGGTGGAAGGAGTGTATGATACAGGTGCTAGATTTGGAGCTGGGTCTACTGCTGGCAATGTTTTTCCTTCACTCCCAGGATGCCCTCCCCATGCTGCTCAGCTTGCAGTCATGCAGGGAGCCAGTGTCTTCGTAACTCAGTGGAAGGGAAACTTCTTCATGGGTGGCTCAGATGGTCGCTACACCACCTGGTGAGGAACCAAGGCTACCTCTGTGCCAGGAAAGACATCACATATCTTCAGCACTTCTCACAATGTACCTCCTTTAGTCGTATTAACCTGAAATTGCAGTTTAGACTTGTTGGGATGTCTTTCTGTTGCCCAAACTTTCAGGCATTTTTCAAACTTAATAAGGAACCATGTAATGATAGCAGTACCTCCCAAAAGCATTTTGAGGTAGAGGAGATAGCCATTCATAAAATGAACATGGGTAAAGTAGCCTTGAGGCTCTTCCTTTGATTCCTCCAGAGTAATACTGTACCATACCATTATTGGCTTTTAGTAATAAAACATCAAATTAGTTTTGGAGGGAACTTTGATCTTCCTAAACAGTAAAGTTGCCAAATTATTGTGATTGGTCTTTAATCTCCTGTAAGTCTCTGATTTATATTACCTGTCTTAAATGAAGTGTATTAGTTATCTGCTTTTCCCTTTCCATCCTTTGCCCCACATCCCACCTTCAACCATAATCTTTCATTCCCTCCCACCAGTCTCCATTGAATCAGTGGTGTAGGACAGAAAACCTAATTTCAGACTAATTTCCTTCTCTCCTCGCACTTCTCCCCACTTGTCATCTTTTTTTTTCCTGAGGAAGATTCACCCTGAGCTAAGGTTGCCAATCCTCTTTTATTGCTTGAGGAAGATTGGCCTTGAGCTAACATCTGTGCGAGTCTTCCTCTATTTTGTACGTGGGACACCACCACAACATGGCTGGTGAGTGGAGTAGGTCCATGCCCGGGATCTGAACCCACAAACCCGGGCCACCGAAGCAGAGCATGCAGAACTTTAACCACTTGGCAATGGGGCCAGGCCTCCTACTTGTCATCTTTTAACTAGTCTTTCTCGAGGATCCTCTGAAACCCTCTCTGTGCCCCAAGCACAGACGCCATTACTTCTGCTTTTGCATCTTCTCAGGCAAAAGTAGAGGGTGCCTTTTGGATCCTCTTTATAGGTTGTCGCTTCATTCATGAATGAAACCCAAATTTGCTTTGGTGCCAGAAAAACGGAGGTTTGTTTGAACAAAGGATATCAACAGAAACTGTACTGGAAACAGGTTTGTTTAAAATATGAGAGGCAATGAGGAGGATGTCTTTCAAAAGCCTGATGACTTTAGAGCAAAATTAAGGGGAATTTTCAGATCAAGAATCGGTTACCATTTATTATGTCAGAGTGCCTGATGCAGCCACTCGTGGCTCCCAAGAATTCCTAAGCTGGGTTAATGGGGTCATATTGTGAATGCCTCACTACAAAATGACTTAAGTCCAGTAAAATCTCATTAGGGTTAAGAATATTTTGGAATCCTTAATATTTTGATTTTTTTTCTGAAATTGGATTTTATTTTATCTTATAATTTCAGTTCATCTCTGTTTGCTGTCCTATACATCTGGTCTTTTACTGTACCATTGACTGTTGTAGAAGTTCATCGTTGTATGTCTCTACACTGTGGTGCACTTAACTTGTGGATTTTTTATACAAAACATGTAGAATAAAGACTGTTTTGAAGATTTGAATAAAGTGATGACATTGCATTACAAGAAAAAAAAAGAGCTTATTTCCTCTACAATTATTCCTCAATTTCCACAATCCAGTTATCACCACAACTGAACTACTTGCACAGGCCACCAGTGCCCTCTTTTTTGGCAAATCCAGTGACTTCTATACTATCAATCTACTTTCCTCTCTTCAGCATTTGACATTGTTGATAATACCCTCGGTCCTGAAACTTTGCTCTCTTGGTCTCCCTAACACCACTCTCCTAGGTTTTCTTTTTTCTCTCTTTGCCCCTTCTTCTCTTTTGGCGTCTTCTCTCCTGGCCCCTTAAATGGAGGTGCTTTATGGTGTTCCATCCTGGGTCTTCACTTACTCTGTAGTTGATCTCTGGACTATGATATCTACTCTCATGGTGTCACATAACTCCTTGCTAATAAATCCAGCTCTGGTCTTTTTCTTAGTGCTAGACCAAACTAGAACGAAAACTAGGCAAACTGCTCAACGGAGACCTCGTCATTGTTGTTCTGAAAGTACCACAAACTCAAATTCAAATTCAAATTTCAATTAACATACTTTTCCCAAACAGGCTGTAAACCTTGACTCTTCCATTTCCGTCACCCCACCTCCCACCCAAACTGGGCAGTTGTCAGGTCCTGTTGACTGTACCTGAGGGTGACCAGGAGCATTTCAAATGTCCCATTGTCATCCCTGCTGCTGCTGCTGCCCAACTTCACGACTTCATTTTCTCTCACCTAGGAGTATGTCACTCCTTTCCTTGGTTGCTCTCTAGTGTCTACAAACTAACATCCACCCTCTTGGCAGTCAGGGCCCTTTGTGATCTTGTCCCAGATAACTCATTCAGCCTCGTGTCCCACAGCCTCTCAAGCAGCCATTTCCTAAAACTCTGAATTTTTGTTTTTATGGACATTTACTTGTGCTGTTCCTGCCCTGACTGCCCATTCCTCCCATCCTTTTGCCTGGAAAATCCTTCAGGGCTCAGCAAGGGTCTTCTCCTCCATGAAGTCTTCCTCTTTGAGTCTAGAGTAAATGTTTGGTGATTATGAGGAGTAGAACTTAACTACAACTGCCTAATAATGACTACCATTTATGGAGAAATTACTGTGTGACAGTCATCATCTTGACACAGAATACTAGAAGCAGATGGCTAAGAACACGAGCTTTGATGGCAGAGTCCCGGCTCTGCCGTTTACTAGCTGTGTAACCTTGGACAAGTTATTGACCATCTCAGCATCGATTAAGTCTGAGAATTAAATGTGCTTGGCATATGGAAAGTAAGCAATAAATGGTAGCTGCTGCCACTATAAGTGGAAAGATTTTCCTCCTCAGAACCCCCTCATGAGATATTAAGTACTATTATCATTCCTGTTTTAAAGATGATGAAACTGAGGCTTAGAGAAATTGGGTAACTTGCACTCCTTCCCCTAATGCATGGGTACTGTGGCTTATTCATGTTTTTATTCCAGAATGTCTTTAAACCTAATAAATATTTATTGAATTGAGTTGAAAGATAAGTCTGGAGCTCCAGGATCAGATTGAGAGAGAAATTTAGAAATTGTCGCTTGCATAGGGGTAGTAATTGAAGCCGTTCTCTTTCCTTTCAAGTCCTGTTATCTTTGAGAGTCCACACATTTCAACCACCCCTTCAGCAATGAGCTATATATATTGCCTTGTAACAGATGGTAATTATCTTCAGCTGTTACTTAAATCTCTTGTTAAAATTTGCTTGTATTTATCTTCTTTCCCCAACTGGATTGTAAGCTTCTTGAGGGAAGAGGACTGTACCTTATACTACTGTGAATTAACTCCTGCCCCTTATAGTCCTTGTTTATGTTTACTAAAATAACCAGTCAAATCTGAGTAACATTTAATATTAGTCTCAAAAAGGAATTCTCAGCCATTTCTAAGTGATAACCAACTAACCAAGATGATTTTATTAATGTTTACTTTCTATACTTTGAATTAAGAAAATGTTATTTTCTTCACATTTTCCAAATAAAATTTATTAAAACTGCACCTTTACTATTTGCTGCATTTCTTGCAATCCATGCCTCTATACCCTTTAAGATTCTAATACACATTTGTACCCTTGAGTAAGAGTGGCTGATATAGGCCTCTCCTGTTCTCAGTCTCTCATTTTACGGTTGAAGAACCTTGAGGGCCACATTCCAAGTGGTTCTCCCATTTGTTTCTGGCAATGTGTTCTCTAAACAGCTTGGTCAAGACTCAAGATTCTGAGGGGTATAAGAGTTTTAAATGCTGTGTACTTTTCTTCTGACAGAGCTGAGAAGCTTCAGCTGCTGAATCATAGGCCTATGACTGCTGTTGAGATCCAGCTGGTGAGTGAAGGAGACCTGAACTTGGGGAGCTTGATTTCTGGGTCTGCGATGTAGAAAGGGTGATAAAGGCTGAGAACAGACAAGCTAGGAACTGCCATTTCTTGAAAAGACTACACGACCACCCCATTTTATAAGTGAAAGGAGACCTCACCAATTTTATCCTAGTTATTAGGGACTTAGGGAAAGTAGAAGACTGGAAGAAATTTAATTCCTTCTATAGGGTTTGGGCCTAGGGTTTTGGCAGCTCTTTGTCTCCCCTGATGTCCTAAGCCTTTCTGGCCATTGCTTCCCTGTAGGGGTTATTGCCAACCAGATGTTGCATAAAAACATAAGATTCAACATGACTGGTGAAATTTATCTCCCCCCACTCCCACCCTTCAACCCCACTCTTCCTGTGTTTGTTTTCTTGGTTAATGGAGCATATGTGCACTTTCCCACATGCTCTCTTTCTCCCTCACCCTCCTGGCCCAGTCTCCCAGGGCAGAAACCTGGAAGTCATTCTCTTCCTTTCGTCTCATATTCAGTTAGTCCCCAGGTTCTGTTGCTTCTATCTCCTCTTATTTTTTCTTCTCTCCCTACTGCAGTGCATTGATTTCTGTCATCATTTCTCAGCTTGGCTCTTACAGTTGTCCTCTCACCATTCTCCTGGCCCCCTCAGTCTGGCCTCCTGAGTCCATCTTCTACACCACTATCATAGTTCCCTTTCTAAAACCACAGATTGACTATCTTGTTTCCCTGCATAAAACCATTCAGTGGAGCCTCATCACTTGTAAAGTCTACATAGCAGTCATAGCATACATACAGCTTTAGAATTGTGGAAAGTAGCCGGAAGAGAAGCTGGAGATGGTATAGGGGAATGTGAAAATGAGGTCCAGTGATACGGAGTGGTTGCTATGCTGGCATGTTGTGGCAGTTTTCTTCTGTGGTACAGGGCAGAGAGCATCATTAAGCTACAGATATTAGGTAGGCTAACTGCCAGTAAAAAAACTTTGGCTGGAGAATAAATGAGATGAGAATAAAGCAGTTTCCAAAGTCAGTTTTAGAAGTATTTAGCTCTTTGTCAAATTTCCTTCAGAAAAGTGTGAAGAAAAATGGCCAAAAATACCTATAATGTTTAGAGTTTCTTAAAAAAAAAACACCTTTTTTAAAAGGGTTATGGGGTATTTAATTTTTGATTAAAACTTTTATTGTCTTCCCAGCGTTGTTTTTGCCCTTCAAAATGCACCCAAAATTAGAAAAATTCCTTCCATAGAGGGTGCCTTTCTGGGGAACTGGCCTTTAGGCTAAACAGAGATCCTTTTTTGTACCCTCATTATTCTGATCCTTTCGACTGTGTTGGAGATTCAACTTAGAAAAGAGAAAAAACAAACAAAACAGCAAGAAACTAATCCCTGTCCCTCTGGGTTAAAGATCACATGTCCTGTCTCCTCCAGCTTTAATCAGCAACATATGTTATTCATGGCTTAATAACAGATGGAGAGAAGAGATGAGGAAGATTAGCATGACCTCATCCCAGAGCCTGTAGAAAGCCCTATCATTACTTGGTAAGATTAGCTGCTACTAAGAGTGCCTACTACATGTCAGACTTGGAGCTAGGGGCTTTCTATATGTCACCTTTAATGCCCTCACCATAGTCTTGGCTAGTGAGTGGCTGATTTGGTCTGTCTGATTCAAAAGCCTTACCTTGTTCCTCCAAGCCATGTGCTTTTGCATGGTGAAAAGAGAGGTGTGTGTGGCATCCCCTCAGACTGTTTATTCTCTTCTCCTTTCCACAGGTAGGTGGGCCTTGCTAAAAATTGTATGTTGTTTCCAGCAGTTGGACCATTTTGTAGCCAGACTTCTCCCAGCCTAGTATTTGGCTACAAAGGGTATCAAATCATTTACGAAAGCTTGTAGCAGTATCTCTTCTCACCAGAGAGGGGTAAGAAATGAAGTTTTTACATAGAGTGGAAAGGGCAAAGGACTTGAGAATTTCCCTGTGTTACCCTTACGGCCATTTATTCTCTCTGGGTCCAGAAGTAATCCCAGCATCCTACATTTGTTAGTGTTCAGTTCAGAGGCTGAAACTTCTCTTTTGTGGTTATATCTCAGCCATGCTTTGCTGTGATCCTCAGATACACAGTTGACTGCCTGCTGTCTGTGAGGAAATAAGGAAGCCACCCAGCTTCTGTGACTTCTGCCATGCCCTGTTGTGTATTCATTTGGGACAGTGTGTGAGCTCTCTGGCCTGCAGACAGGACAGTTAACCCCATGACCTTACAGGACACTGTCCTGAACAGTACTACCATCTATGCCTGTTATAATTTAGTGATTATAAAAAGCCTTAAATTATATAGAGTTTTATGACTTACAAAACACTATAATGTATATTCTCATTTGGTCCTTACTATAGGCATTACTTTCATTTTATATTAGACAAAATTGAAATTTACAGAGGTTAAGTAAACTGTTTTGGGTCAAATACCTAGAAGTGTCTGTTGCTATTAGATTTTGAGTTTTTTTGAGGAAAGTAGGTGGTTAGGCTTGGCAACTTAGAATGAGAAACAACCATTTTTGGAGTACAACAGCCCAGTTTGACAGCCCCTGGGAATTGATACAATCTTTGTATATGATAAAAATTTATCATTTATCTTGACCCATCTGCAAATACTTGGATTTTTACATTTCATTTGCCCTTATATTCTGAACAACTTGAAACCTTTGGTGTTTGAGAATGTTGAGATGGTGCTTTGCATTTCTTTATTTGGGCTCTGTTTATTCTGTGTTGAGAAGAAAAGGTGAGGAATAATATAGTTATTATCATTTACCCTAGTGATCCAAGAGGGATTAGTAAATTTTTGGTTTCTGAAAGTTTCCTTTTTGTGTATATTTCATTTTGCGTAATGCAGCTTAAGTTTTCTTCCTGTGACTGAAAATTGGGTTAAAAAGAAAAGTTGCTGACTATAATTGTCCCTGAGGCTTGTGTGCTGATAAAAGCCTCTGCTTTTGGCGAATTTGGCAAAATTAGAAAGCTCTTTAGGCCTATTGCCAAGAACACACCTAGCTGACATCTGATCGGTGCTGCATCTGTCAAACCCAGAATTTCAGATGCAAGAAGGCAGCCTGTTCAAGTCCTCTCTGTTTGGTTTTCTAAAAAGCAAGGCCTCTCAGAGGTCATATAACCAAACTCTTTGAAACTAGTGAACTCTAGTCTGGGCCATAAAGCATATCTGAGAGAGGAAATGATAGAAACCTCCTACTCGAGGGCGTGGTGTTTTATTTTTTTTTTTTTTTTTTTTATTTTTTTTTTTTAAAGATTTTATTTATTTATTTTTCCCCCAAAGCCCCAGTACATAGTTGTCTGTCATAGCTGCACATCCTTCTAGTTGCTGTATGTGGGACACGGCCTCAGCATGGCTGGAGGAGTGGTGCCTTGGTGCGCACCCGGGATCCGAACCCGGGCCGCCGGCAGCGGAGTGCACGCACTTAACCGCTAAGCCACGGGGCCGGCCCTAGGGCGTGGTGTTTTAGAAGGAGCTGGGATTCAAAGTCAAAAGACCTTGCACTACTTGCTAGGAGACCCAAATCAAGTTTTCCTTATAACCCTGAGCCTTCACTTACTAGTCTGTAAATTGTCCTGACTTTAAGTACAGCGTTCTTGAGAAGCTCTGGTGGCAGTGATTCCGGGAAAGGCCCTCATGAACTGTGGAGCATTGTAGAGATACTGGTGGGCGGTTGTCACTGCTCTAACAACAGCCTCAATCTCCTGCACCCTCTTCCCCTGAGGCAGGAAGCAGTTCATCATCAACTCCATATGCCAGTTATTCATAACTTGCAGACATTCTTCTCTCAAGTGGAGACCATCTTTTCTCAAGATTAAATAATCAAATTGGATATATCCCGTCTTTCTCTTCCTTCATTCTTTGGAGGCAGTCTATGTTAGATTACTTCCTTTTACAGACCCTAATTTTGCATGTCTGATTTTAAAAAATAGGTTTTTGAGGATTGTTTCTTTTTTCAGTAGAGAAGTTACATTTTACAGAGCCTTTGAATCTTTAGAAAATGGTCGATTTATTTCACAGCATGATGGGAAGTAGCCCCTTTGGTTCACTCAGGATCTTCTCCACCCTAGAACACCCAGGATTATTCTCTATTTGTGGGAACATTTTTGGACTGAGATGAATGAAGAGACTGATGTTTTGCCAGGAGTTTGCAGTATGATCTTGGACATGTCACCTGACTCCTTTAGCTTCTGTACTGTTATCTATAAAGCAAGGCAGTCACACTGAAGTCTTTTTCAGGATCGCAAGCCTGGCCTGTCATCTTACTTTACTTAAATTTGCAAGGATTTCTTTCTGGAACTCTTTTTGGTCTTAGTTGCCAGATTTCAGAGATTGCTGTGGGAAATGCCATAGAACAGGACCCTGGACACCTTTAGCTGAGAAAGCTGTTTGTAACAGATGGCTAATGCTACCAAGTGAACGTGGTTAAGTAACTTGACTGCCTGTGTAGTGCTTTTTAAAAGGTGGCTACATTATGTTTGTATTCATTAATATATTGAGAATTAAAGGTGAGGCTAAGAAAACTGGCTCATGATTATGGATATCATCTGTGTGTTCAGATTTGTAGGACCTTGTCGGAAACCGGGCTTTAAGTGGACCTTTGATGGGGCAGTGGGGGATTGTTTCCCAGCTGCCGTTCATCAGACTCCTGTTCTGCATTCCCAGGAGATGACCAAGGCCACATGGTGTGTGTTAGATTGCAGGTGTTAAGAGTTGGGCAGGCCTGGCTTGGGATTCTAATTCTGCCCTTTATTAGGATTGTTGTGAGGGTCAACAGAAATAATGGATGTGAAGTGCAAGGTGCAACACCCGGCCCATGAGCTCCCTAAAGGGCTGTTGTTAGTGGTGGTGGCAGTGAGGGTTAGAAAAAATATATAAACTATTTGGCACATAGTGGGCAGTCATCCAATGAGTTGTTGATATACTTCATAAGTTACAGATGTGCTTGTGAAATACGAAAGTATATAAGGTGCCATTTCACTCCCCAGAGGTTAGTTTTCTTTGTGTATACAACATGTTTGTGTTTGTATGTGGATGGGTATAGAACTGTTAAGGTGTTCTTTTTCTTTAAAGAAAAATGCTAACCTATAACTTGCTTTTTTCACTGACCCATTTTGAGCAGTCGCATTGGCTTACCCTGGCATTTGAGCTGGCTTCTCCCTCCCGTGGAGCCAAGATGGAGAGGATCTAGAGACCTGAGGTGACTCAGGAGCTAAGCCCTGAGCTATGTGTGCCAAGAGGCTGTGCCGAGACCGAGAACAACATAGGCGGGGGAGGGCAGGGGTGGATCTGGCTTGTGAGGCTCATTTGTAACCCCTGGAGGGTTTTCTTTCCTCCTGCAGATGGTGGAAGAGAGTGAAGAACGGCTCACGGAAGAGCAGATCGAAGCACTCCTCCACACCGTCACAAGCATTCTGCCTGCAGGGCCAGAGGCTGAGCAGAAGAAAAATACCAACGATGACGTGACAATGGATGAAGAGGACCCAGCATAGAAGAACACAGCTAGCCCAAGTGTCTCATGAAGTTGAAAGGCCTAGCAGTCATTTCCCGGATGTTCAGAGGATTGTTTATTTGGTTTTACCCTCTACCCCAACAGGCCTGATTTCATGGTTTAGTTGGGTAAATCTCAAATATAAGTTAAAAAGAAATTCTTGTGTCTCTGGGACAAGAAACATGGGTGAAGATAGGCTGAGGTTGTCGGGGCAGAAAGAGAAGAGGACAGAGTCGAAGAGGACAGTGACTGTGGAACCTCTGTGGTAAAATGTTTCTTCTATGGCCTTTGCCACAGTTGTGGGAAGGTCCCTGTACACAGCTAGTAGAATACTTGTGTTGTCTTTGATGGGCTGTGTCCTAATTAGTTTCATCTGCTTCCCTAGGAACTTCCCAAGCCGGGGCACAGAGTGCTACTGGGGTGAGAGCTGAGTTATGAGAATTTGGTTAGACGTCTAAAACCGCCCAGAGCAGCAGATCGTTGCTTTAGGTTAAAATGAGCCACCGAACTTGGCTCACCTTACAGGAATCTTTTCCTTGAGAACAGCAGAGATAAGAGCCCGGCCATCAGGTCTGAAGGCCCCTTTCTTCTGTTGACGTGGGCTTTGTGTACCAGCTCACTATTTAGTCATAAAGGTTAGGGTACCAGCTCATTCCAGTTGAAAAGAGACTCCAGAATGAGTGACAGTGGCAACAAAAATACAGTGTTGGCTGCCTTTTGGACCATCTTCAGTTCCTGACCTGAGACAGGAGCCCTGGGTAGGCACCTTCTGTTGAGGCCAGGTCGTTTGCACAATGGGCAAATGGTTTGCATTTTGAAAAGGCACAAATACGTAGCTCTTTTCAGGGACAGCATATGAAGAACTAGAGGTTGGTTAATAAGAATTTGAATTTGTTGGCTGTTGCAGGGTTGCATCAGTTTTTGAATTTAAAATATTAGGATAATTACCATGTGAAGAACTTGTAATATTCAGGCTTTGGAGAGTTTAGTAGCTCCAGACATGTGGTTGCCTTAGGTCCTAGGAATACTGCTAAAAATTAATTTCCCACATTTGCTCTCTACCCTATTTGGGGAAGAAAATGCCCATAGACATTAATTTTCCAAATTGGTACTCATTTTGTTGTAAGATTACATAGTTTCCGTGTTGCTGTTAATTGGATTACTTTCTACCCCCTTGCAATTCCCAGGTTATTTCAGCCTCCCTACCACCCCTGCCAGTTGCAATTATGTCAATCGTAACCTTATTATCTAAGGATCAACTGAGATCTGCTTATAGGCAACATTGAAATTAACAAGGCATTTATATTTAAGTCTCTCTTGAGTACTGGGAATTTTACAAGGAGCTGTTGATTTATTTGTCAAGGCATATATGTGCTTATGTCATTGTTGTTTCATTTTAACCTTGAATGTGTTAGATGCTTTTTCTTGATGGATATAGAGCTTAATCTAGTTAATAATAAATTGTTTCCAGGTGACTGCCAACTTTTGATATTTTTATAAATCTTTGAAGAGTTTGTTTTGCCACGTATAGAAAGAAATAAAGTGACTGACTTAAAAGCTAAAATATGTGATTTAAAAAAAAAATTGAATCTATTTAGATCTAAATTCTGTGTTAGATTTCAAGAAAATTTTAAGTTTCTGTATTTGGGACTTGAATTTAGCCTCAGTTTCTGATTAAGCCAGGCAGGCTCTGGGAGACTTAACCTTTATAAGAAACATATTCTGTGTAATATTCCTGTCACATTAATAATCATTTCAGAAATAAAAACTAATTTACCTAAGAAACTTAACGAGGATCACATCTAGGAAGGAGAGCTGGAGAGGCTGGGAAAATTGCTTTTCATTTTATATCCTTCTCTATGGTTTCAGTTTTTGACCATGTGACTGTTTTATTCTTTTCTTTTTTTTTTTTTTTTTTTGGTGAGGAAGATTAGCCCTGAGCTAACATCCAATGCCAGTCCTCCTCTTTTTGCTGCAAAGATTGGCCCTGGGCTAACATCCCTGCCCATCTTCCTCTACTTTATGTGGGACACTGCCACAGCATGGCTTGACAAGTGGTGCATAGGTCTGCACCCGGGATCCAAACCTGTGAACCTCGGGCTGCCGAAGCGGAGCACACGAACTTAACTGCTATACCACCAGGCCGGCCCCTGTTTCATTCTTTAGAAAGAAAAAAAGCCTGTGCATTTGCATGTTGTCTTTGGCCTCTGTGAGAGTTACTGAATGTGTAGTTGACAGTTAAATTATGTCCCAAACGTGGAGGCTGATGTCCAGTCCAGTCACTCCAGAAGAGGCAGCTCTAAGAAGAGCTGGGGCAGGCGTTGTAGCATATGAGGAAGGCGGAACTTTGAGAACTAATTCCAGCATCTGGCCCAGTGACTGTAGCTAGACATATTTTTGGGTCCTCCAGCCTTCCTTTGTTATTCCAGACTTTTGTAGGCTCTCAGTTCACTTTTTTTTAGGGGAAAGCTCTGGTTTTTAACATGGGGACACTTTTTAGTTATCTGTAGGGAAGGTACTATTGAGCTCTTGAAAAATTAAGTTGACTCCCAGTTACAGGTTTACCCAAATATTTTCCTTGCCTCTTTTTGCTTAAAAGTTACAGTATGACCTACTTCCACTTCAGAAGACTTCCCTTTTATTCAGGGCTTGTTCATAAAATAGTGGGTACCATTTCCCTAATCAGTCATTGTGTAACCACACCAGCTCTCAAGAGCTTTGTACCCTAGTGAGAGGTGAGTAAATTAATGCTCCAGTATATTCTTTGTAAAATCATTTTCTCTTCTTGAAACCAACTTAACACCACTCATGCAAATGAATCATTTCTCAGTAAAATTTAAAACAGATCACACAGGGCTGGCCCCGTGGCTTAGCAGTTAGGTGCGTGCGCTCCGCTGCTGGTGGCCTGGGTTCGGATTCCAGATGTGCACCAACGCACCGCTTCTCCATCCACGCTAAGGCCGTGTCCCACATACAACAACTAGAAGGATGTGCAGCTATGACATACAACTATCTAGTGGGGCTTTGGGGGAAATAAATAAATAAAGTTATAAAAAATAAAACAGATCACATACCCTGAAAAGAATCATCAACCTTATTTAATTACACAATGAACAAAGGGGATAAAAGGAAGCAAAACTGCCTAGAGATCCTTTTATATATTTTTTAAATTAGCATATAATTCACATACCGTAAAATTTACCCTTTTAAAATATACCATTCAGTAGTTTTGACTATAGTCACAAAGTTGTGCAACCATCACCATTAGCTAATTCTAGAATATTTTCATCACCCCAGAAAAAAGCCCCATACCCATTAGCGGTCATTTCTCCATTCCCATTTCCCCATAGCTCTTGCCAACCAAAGCCCTTGCTATCATATCTAAGTAGATTGCCCATAATCTACTTTCTACTTTCACTGTGTATTTGCCTATTCTGGACTTTTCATATAAATTGAATCATATAATATGTGACCTTTCGTATCTGACTTCTTTCACTTAGCATAAATATTTTCAAGGTTCAAATATGTTGTACCATTCCCTGTTAGGGATGAACAATATTTCATTGAATGGATATACCACATTTTGTTTGTTCATCAGTTGGTGGACATTTGGATTGTTTCTACTCTTTGGCTCTTATGAGTATGTTCCTTGTGAACATTCATGTACAAATTTTTTGTGACCGTATGTTTTCTCTTCTCTTGCATATACTCAGAAATAGAATTGTTGAATCATATGATAACTCTGTTTTAACTGTTTGATGAACTACCAAACTGTTTTCCATAGTACCTGTACCATTTCGTGTTTCCACCAGCAATGCATGATGGAATCCAATCTGTCTTGTTATTGTCCCTCTTGTTGATTATAGCCATCCTAGTGGTTGTGAAGTGCTATTGTGGTATTGATTTGTATTTCTCTAATAGCTACTGATGTTGAGCATCTTTTCGTGTGTTTATTGGCCATTTGTATATCTTTGGAGAAATTTCTGTTGAAATCCTTGGCACATTTAAAAAAAAATTAGTAGACTTTATTTTTTCAGAGTTTTAAGTTTACAGAGAATTGAGCAGAAAGTACAGACATATATAGCCCTTTGTCATCTCCCCCCCAACCCCCTTGCCGGCACACATACATAGTTTCTCCTATTATTAACATCTTGCATTGGTGTGGTACATTTGTTACAATTGATAAGCCAATATTGATACATTACTACTACTTAAAGTCCATAGTTTATGTTAGGGTTCATTCTTTGTGTCGTACATTAGAAAGTGCAGTGATACATACAGAGACTGGGATGTGTCCACCTTTGCGTTATCATCAGAATATTTTCAACACCCTAAAAATACCCTGTGCTTCACCTATTCCTCTTTCCCTCCCTTCCTCCAAATTCCTGGCAACCACTCATCTTTTTACTGTTTGCATAGTTTTGCCTTTTTCAGAATGTCGTATAGTTGGAATCATACAGTAAGTAGCCTTTTCAGATTGGATTTTTCACTTAGCTGTATGCTTTTAAGGTTACTCCATGTCATTTCCTGGCATGATAGCTCATTTCTTTTTAGTATTGAATAATATTCCATTGTCTGAATGTACCAGTTTGTTTATCCATTCACTTATTGAAGGACATTTTAGTTACTTCCAAGTTTTGGCAGTTATCAAAAAAAGTTGCCATAAACATTTATGTGCAGGTTTGTGTGGACAGAAGTTTTCAGCTCATTTGGGTAAATACCAAGGAGTGTGATAGCTTGATCATATGGTAAGAGTATGTTTAGTTTTGTAAGAAACTGCCAAACTGTCTTCCAAAGTGGCTGTACCATTTTGCAACCAGTCAATGAGAATTCCTTTTGTTCTATATCCTCACCAGAATTTGGTGGTGTCATTGTTTTGGTACTCTAATAGGTAGGTAGTGGTATTACACTGTTGCTTTAATTCCCTAAGGCTGTACGATTTTCAGTATCTTGCTTCATATGCTTATTTTCCATCTCTATATGTTTTTTGATGAGGTGTCCAGATCTCTTGCCCATTTTTTAATTAGGTTGTTTGTTTTCTTTTTTGTTGGGATTTAAGAGGTTTTTAAAGTATATTTTGGATACCAGTCCTTTATCAGATATGTGTTTTGCAAATATTTTTTCCCAGTCTGTGGCTTGTCTTTTCATTATCTTAGCAGTGTCTTTTGTAGTGCAGAAGTTTTTAATTTTAATGAAGTCCAACCTATCCACTTTTTCTTTGATGGATCATGCTTTTGGTTTACCTAAAAAGTCATAATGAAGCCCAAGGTCACCTAGATTTTCTCGTATGTTATCTTTTGGAGTTTTATAGTTTTGCATTTTACGTTTAGGTCTATGACTGATTTTGAGTTAATTTTTGCAAAAGGTACAAGGTCTGTGTCTACATTCTTTTTTTATTTTGTGAGGAAGATGAGCCCTGAGCTAACATCCATGCCAATCCTCCCCTTTTTGCTGAGGAAGACTGGCTCTGAGCTAACATCTATTGCCAATCCTCCTCCTTTTTTTCCCCCAAAGCCCCAGTAGATAGTTGTATGTCATAGTTGCACATCCTTCTAGTTGCTGTATGTGGGATGCCGCCTCAGCATGGCCAGACAAGTGGTGCGTCGGTGCGTGCCCGGGATCCGAACCCGGGCCGCCAGTAGCGGAGCGCACGCACTTAACCGCTAAGCCACAGGGCCGGCCCCACTACATTCATTCTTTTACTTGTGAATATCCAGTTGCTCCAGCACCACCATTTCTTGAAAAGACTATCCTTTCTCCATTCAGTTGCTTTTGCTCCTTTGTCAAAGATCAGTTGACTAACTTTGTGTAGGTCTATTTTGGGGGTCTGTTCTGTTCCATTGATCTATTTGTGTATTCCTTCATGAGTATCACACTGTCTTGAGTATTGTAGCTTTGTATTAAGTCTTGAAGTCATGTAGTATCAGTCCTCCAGCTTTGTTCTTCTTTGCCCGTTTTTAATTGAGTTGTCTTTATTGTTGAATTGCAAGATTTCTTTATCTATTCTGGATACTAGATCCTTAGCAGATGTATGATATACAATTATTTTCTCTCATCTTCGGAGTTGTGTTTTCACTTTCTTCACGGTGTCCTTTGAAGCACATAAGTTTTTAGTTTTTTTTTTTTTGTAAGGAAGATCAGCCCTGAGCTAACATCCGTGCTAATCCTCCTCTTTTTTGCTGAGGAAGACCGGCTCTGAGCTAACATCTATTGCCAATCCTCCTCCTTTTTTTTCCCCCAAAGCCCCAGTAGATAGTTGTATGTCATAGTTGCACATCCTTCTAGTTGCTTTGTGTGGGACGCGGCCTCAGCATGGCCGGAGAAGTGGTGCGTCGGTGCGCACCTGGGATCCGAACCCCGGCTGCCGGTAGCGGAGCACGTGCACTTAACCGCTAAGCCACCAGGCCAGCCCATAAGTTTTTTTTTTTTTTTTTTTTTTTTTAATTTTTTGTTTATTGCAGTAACATTGGTTTATAACATTGTAAAAATTTCAGGTGTACATCATTGTAAAAAATATGGAACGCTTCACGAATTTGCGTGTCATCCTTGCGCAGGGGCCATGCTAATCTTCTCTGTATCGTTCCAATTTTAGGATATGTGCTGCCGAAGCGAGCACCAGCCCATAAGTTTTTAATTTTGATGAAGTCCAGTGTATCTATTTTTCCTTTGGTTGCTCCTGTTTTTGGTATCATATCTAAGAATCTACTACCTAAGCTAAGGTGACGAATATTTACTCCTATATAACTTCTAAAAATTCTGTACATTTAGGTCTTTTGAGTTAACTTTTGAGTTAACTTTTGTATATGGTGTGAGGAAGGAGTCCAACTTCATTCTTTTGCATGTGGATATCCATTTGTCCTAGCACCATTTGTAGAAAGCTATTTTCCCCCAAGTATTCTGTCCCTGAAAAGAAGGTGACTAAGTTTCATCATTCAGGTCCTGTGGACTCCTGAGTTATCTGTCATCTTGGTCTCTTATTAAATATGATAATCTACATCAGCCTCTAGCCCCTTTAGACCTCACTGTATTGTTTAAAGCAAACTTTTCAGTAAAGGGCCAGGTAATATTTTAGGTTTTGCAGGTCATAAGGTTACTGTCACAACTACTTAATTCTGTTACAGCACAAAAACAGCCATGGATGGTACATAAGTAAATGAGCGTGACTGTGTTCCAGTAAAAATCAGGGAGCAGGCTGTAATTTGCTGACCCCCTCATTTACATGGTTCTATAGCAGGGAGCAGAGGGTTCCCTGTCCACTAATAACCTTCCTCATGAGGTCCTCAGTGTGGCTTACTTTTCTGCAGGACTCTTTTCATGGATGCTTCAAGAGCTGGCATGCCCAATCCTGGTGGAGATTCTACCTATTAGCATGATGCAGAAGTCTCCTGGAGTGTGTTTAGTCTTGACTGCCTTACCTACCACACAGTATGAGGCTGCATTGAGGATTCTATGTTCAGTCATAACCACTATAATCTTGGGTGTCTTGTTCAACAAAGGTTTATTGAGCACACAGTATTTGTCAGGCTTGGTACTATATACTGGGGCCACAAAGTCAAACCTTAAGTTGCTTATGGCCTGCAAGATAAGACAGGTTAATTAATGACTCTACTGTTTCCTCTCTGATCTATTGTGTGCCCTGCTTGTACTTTATATCCCTAAAATACTTTTTCTTTACGTCATATCTTCAGCTCAGAAACCAAAAGTCTTCCTACGGCATCGAGAATAAAAATTCTGTAGTTATATCAGCTAAATGGAGAGCTGGGAAGCTCCAAGCTCTTGTTCCTCCACAGAAACATTGAAAACAACCAAACCTAGCTGAAGTGAGCTTGTGGGAGTTCTGGAAAACAGTCGAAGGTCTACAGTAACCAAGTGAACAGCCAATCAAGAAAAAACTACATTCAAAATGGGAAAAAAATTCATGGAATTTTTGTTCACCCTTGTTCCCCCCACCTGCATGCACTCTTGGTCTGGAGGAATTAGCAGCCAATTTCCTAGTGCCCTCCCTCAAACTAGAGGGAGCAGAGCAAACATTATTTGCTATGTTCTAACTTGTCTGGGGGCTGCCTGAAGGACTAGTTTCTGTTTCCTCTAATTGGACCTCTGCAGGAAAAACTCAGTAGAAAGTGGCAGGAACTGCTCATAAAATCTATAAGGAGACTAAAAGCTGTAGACAGCTGGGGCAAGACATTATGGGTGGAGGGAGACATACAATAGACCATCTAAAGCTTCAAGGAGAAACTGGAGTGAAACTCTGGGAAATTAAGACATGTAAAAGCAGAGAACATAGAGGGAAATCAAAAACAGTATGCAGATCCAGGTGAGCTACATGCTAAGAAAACACCTGAACACTTAGCTTTCTACTTTGGCTGATCCCAAGGCTCAGAACATATCCTACTAATTAGTAAAAGATTTCACTGGCACAGACCCAGTCTGCAAAGACTGGGAGAAGTGGCTGTTCTTTCAACTGCCCAATTTTTGACCAAAAAAATCACAAAGAGCAGGATAACCTGGCCCATTCAAAGGAAGAAAATGAAGTGACAGGAATCTTCCCTGAAGAAACATAGGCATCAGACTTACTAGATAGACTTTAAACAGCTCTCTGAAATATGCTCAAAGAGTTAAAGGAAAATGGACAAAGAACTAAAGGAAACCAGGAAAATGATATATGACTAAAATGAGAATAGTAATAAAGAGATAGACCCAAACAGAAATTCTGGAGCTGAAAGATACAATAACTTAATTGAAAATCTTACTATGAGGGTTCAACAGTGGATTTGAGCAGGCAGAAGAAAGAATCAGCAAACTTGAAGGTAGTGCATTTGAAATTACCTTGTCTGAGGAGCAAAAAGAGAAAAGAATGAAGAAGAACAAACAGATCCTAAGGGGCTTATGGCACACCATCAAGAGGACTAATATATGTGTATGGGAGTACCAGAAGAAGAAAGAGAGAAAAAGGAAGAGATTATTTGAAGAAATAATGGCCAAAAACTACCCGAATTTGATGAAAGACATGAATCTACAAATCAAAGAAGTTTAAACTCCAAGTAAGATAAACCCAGAAAGACCCATGCCATTATACTCAAACTATAAAAAGACAAAGACAGAATCTTGAAAGCAAGAGAAAGGTGACTTGTCACATGCAAGGTATCCTCAAGATTCTCAGCTGATTTTTCAGCCGAAACCTTGGAGGCCAGAAGGGAGTGGGATGATGTATTTAAAGTGCTGGAAGAAAAATACTTTCAATTGAGACCCCGATATCTGGCAAAACTGTCCTTCAAAAATGAGAGAGAATCACCTCACACCCATTAGGAGGCTACTATAAAACAAAACAAAACAGAAAATAACAAATGTTGGGGAGGATGTGGAGAAATTGGGACCCTTGTGCACTGTTGATGGGACTGTAAAATGGTGTAGCATATAGAAAACAGTGTGGCAGGTCCTCAAAAAATTAAAGAATTACCATATGATCCAGCAATTCCACTTCTGGGTATATATCCAAAGAATTGAAAGCAGGGTCTCAAAGACATATTTGTGCACCCACGTTTAATAGTAGCATTATTTACGATACCCAAAATGTGGAAGGAAACCAAGTGTCCATTGACAGATTTGTGGATGAAAAAAATATGGTATATACATACACTGGAATATTATTCAGCCTTAAAAAGGAAGGAAATTCTAGGGGCTGGCCTGGTGGCATAGTGGTTAATTTCAGCGCATTCTGCTTCAGCAGCCTGGGGTTCCTGGGTTTGGATCCTGGATGTGGACCTAACACCACTCATCAAGCCATGCTGTGGCAGTGACCCACATGCAAAATAGTGGGAGAGAGCCATGGATATTAGCTCAGGGCCAGTCTTCCTAAGGCAAAAACAGGAGGGTTGGCAACAGATGTTAGCTCAGGGCCAATCTTCCTCACCAAAATAAGAAAAAAACAAGGAAGGAAAATCTGACACATGCTACAACATAGATGAACGTTGTGGGTATTATGCTAAGAGAAATAAACCGGTCATGGAAGGACAAACACTGTATGATTCTGCTTATATCTGCTTATATGAGATACCTAGAATACAGTCAAATTCATAAAGACAAAAGTAGAATGGTGGATGCCAGGGACTGGGTGGAGGGGATAATGGGTTGTTTAATGGATATAGAGTTTCAGTTTCACAAAATGAAAAGAGATCTGGAGATTGGTTGTACAACTATGTGAATGTATTTAACACTAGTGAAAACTACAAAATGTTGCTGAAAGAAATTAAAGAAGATACAAATAAATGGAAAGACATCCCATGTTCATGGATTGGAAGATTTAATATTGTTAAGATGTCAATACTACCCTAAGTGATCTACAGGTTGAATGCAATGCCTGTCAAAATCCCATTGACATTTTTAGCAGAAATAGAAAAATCCGTCCTAAAAGTCATATGGAATCCCAAGGGACCTCAAATGCCAAAACAATCCTGAAAAAGAAGAACAAAGTTGGAAGTCGCACACTTTCTGATTTCAAAACTTACTACAATGCTACAGTAATCAAAACAGTGTTGTACTGGCACAAATATAGAGACCAAGAGAATTGAATAGAGGGCCCAGAAATAAACTGTCATATTTATAGTCAATTGATTTTCAACAAGGATGTCAAGATCATTCAACGGGGAAAGACAGTCTTCAACAAATGGTGCTGGGAAAACTGGATATCCACATGCAAAAGAATGAAGGTGAATCCTTACCTTACATTATATACAAAAATTAAAAGACCTAAATGTAAGAGCTAAAACTGTACTCTTAGAAGAAAACATAGGGAAAAAGCTACATGACACTGGATTTGGCAATGATTTTTTCGATGGGCACAGGCAACAAAAAAAAAATAGATAAATTGGTCATCATCAAAATTTAAAACTCATGCACCAAAAGACACTACCAAGAGAGTGAAAAGGCAACCCACAGAATGGGAGAAAATATTTGCAAATCATACATCTGATAAGCAATTAATATGTAGCACATATAAAGAACTCCTACAACTCAACAAGAAAAAAACCCAACAACTTAATTCAAAAATGAGCAAAGGACTTTGAATAGACATTTCTCCAAAGAAGATATACAAATGTTCCATAAGCTTGTGAAAAGATGTTGAGCATCACTAGTCATTAGGGAAATGCAAATCAATACCATTATGAGATCCATACCCATTAGGATAGCTATTATAAAATAAAACAGAAAATAACAAGTATTGGTGAGGATGCGGAGAAATTAGAATCTTTGTGCATTGCTTGTGAGAATGTAAAATGGTGCATTTGCTGTAGAAAACAGTATGGTAGATCCTCAAAAAGATAAACATACAGTTATCATATGATCTAGCAATTCCACTTCTGGGTATATACCCCCAAAGAATTGAAAGCAGGAACTTGAACAGATATTTGTATACCCATGTTCATAGCCATATTATTTGCACTAACTAAAAGCTAGAAACAATCCAAATGTCCATTGATCGATGAATGGATAAACAAAATGTGGTATATATACAGAATGGAATATTATTCAGCCTTAAAAAGAATGAAATTCTGACAGATACTACATGATTAAACCTTGAAGATATGCTAAGTGAAATAAGCCAGACACAAAAGGACAAATGTTGTATGATTCCACTTATGTGAGAGACCTAGAATAGTCAAATTCATAGAGGCAAAAAGTAGAACGGTGGGTGCCAGGGGCTGGGCAGAGAGGGAATGGGGAGTTACTGTTTCATGGGTACAGAATTCCAGTTGGGGAAGATGAAAGAGTTCTAGAGATGATGGTGGTAATGGTTACACAATAATGTAAATATACTTAATGCCACTGAACTGTGTATGTAAAGATGGTTTAAAAGGTAAATTATGTTATGTATATTTTACCTCAATAGAAAAATTTTTCAGAAAACCAGAGTATGGAAAGCAGAAGGAGCAGATATGTTAACCAGGAATATTGGTGTGGTTAAATAAATTGAGCACCACTTTGGCTCTGAGCCTTCTGGAACCAAAAGAAAAGAGTACTTCTTAACACAATGTTGAGAATGTGTTGATTGGTTCCAAGGGTTTAGGGGAAACTATTGCATTGGTTTAAATTGTGGCAGCTGAAATTCTGAACTGCATACATACATAATTAGATCATGACAGTAGCAAGTTAAATATTGAATATGAAAACATATAGACATTCAGAAATTATGATTTTTTGGTTAATAGAGGAAATAAGGATTTTAGAAAGCAGTATGTATTTACAGTCTTCACTTTCCATACTATAGATTAGTGATTTTTACACTATTCTATTCAACCCTTGAGTTACTAAGAGAGAACTTTAGAAGCCAACTCATGGGTCTCAAGGACAAAAAAAAGGGTAGGGCTATAGCCAAGCATTCCAATACAATCAGACCAATCATGCTTCAGAATTTCTTCAAAACAGGGTCCATTGCTTTGCGTGTACTTTGATTGGTTTTGGTTTTTTTTTAATTTTTTTCAGTTTTTTTAAATTGAGGTAACATTGGTTTACATTATACAAATTTCAGGTGTATATCTTTATATTTCGATTTCTCTGTAGATTACATCATGTTCATCACCCAAAGACTAATTACCATCCATCACCATACATATATGCCTAGACACTCTTTTTGCCCCCCTCTCTCCCCTTCCCCTCTGGTGACCACCAGTCTAATCTCTGCATCTATGTGTTTGTTTGTTGTTGTTGTTGTTGTTTTTATCTTCTTTTTTTTTTTAGATTTTTATTTTTATTTTATTTATTTTTCCCCCCAAAGCCCCAGTAGATAGTTGTATGTCATAGCTGCACATCCTTCTAGTTGCTGTATGTGGGACTCGGCCTCAGGATGGATGGAGAAGTGGTGCCTCGGTGCGCGCCCGGGATCCGAACCCGGGCCACCAGCATCAGAGCGCGTGCACTTAACCACCAAGCCACGGGGCCGGCCCCATGTTTTTATCTTCTATTTATGAGTGAGATCATACAGTATTTGACTTTCTCCCTCTGACTTATTTCACTTAGCATAATACCCTCAAGGTCCATCCATGTTATCGCAGATGACAAGGTTTCAACCTTTTTATGGCTCAGTAGTATTCCACTGTGTATATATACCACATCTTTATCCATTCATCCGTTGATGGGCACTTACGGTGTTTCCAAATCTTGGCTATTGTGAATAATGCCACAATGAACATAGGGGTGTATCTTTATGCATTCATGTTTTCATGTTATTTGGGTAAATACCCAGCAGTGGAATAGCTGGATCATATGGTAGTTCTATTCTTAATTTTTTAAGGAATCTCCATACTGTTTTCCATAGTGGCTGCACCAGTTTTCATTCCCACCAGCAGTGTATGAGAATTCCCTTTTCTCCACGTCCTCTCCAACACTTGTTATTTCTTGTCTTGTTAATTATAGCCATTCTGACAGACATGAAGTGATATCTCATTGTAGTTTTGATTTGCATTTCTCTAATAATTAGTGACGTTGAACATCTTTTCATGTGCCTGTTGGCCATCTGTATGTCTTCTTTGGAAAAATGTCTGTTCAGATCTTTTGCACATTTTTTAGTTGGGTTGTTTGATTTTTTATTGTGGAGATATATCTGTTCTTTATATATTTTGGATATTAACCTCTTATCAGATATATGGTTGGCAAATAAATATCTTCTCCCAATTGTTAGGTTGTCTTTTCATTTTGTTGATGGTTTCCTTTGCTGTGCAGAAGTTTTTTAGTTTGATGTAGTTCCATTTGTTTATTTTTTCTGTTGTTTCCCTTGCCTGGTCAGACATGGTACTTGAAAATATGCTGCTAAGACCGATATTGAAGAGCATACTGCCTATGTTTTCTTCTAGAAGTTTTATGGTTTCAGATCTTACATTCAAGTCTTTAATCCATTTTGAGTTAATTTTTGTGTATGGTGTAAGATAATGGTCTACTTTCATTCTTTTGCATGTGGCCCTCCAGTTTTCCCAACACCATTTATTGAAGAGACTTTCCTTTCTCCATTGTATGTTTTTGGCTCTCTTGTGGAAAACCAGCTGTTCGTAGATGTGTGGGTTTATTTCTGGGCTCTCGATTCGGTTCTGTTGATCTGTGTGTCTGTTTTTGTGCCAGTACCATGCTGTTTTGATTACTATAGCTTTACAGTATATTTTGAAATCAGGGAGTGTGATACCTCCAGCCTTGTTTTTTTTTTCCTCAGGATTCCTTTGGCTATTCAGGGTCTTTTGTTATTCCATATAAATTTTAGGATTGCAAACCTGACCTAGTCTGGGAGAATCAGGGAAGGTTCTATGAGAAAGTAATGTTTGGACTTGAAGGATGAGTAAAAGTTAGAGTAGGAAAAAACATTGCTTGAAGATATTTTTGTGTTTTTCCTTCTCTATGCTTTTGTGTATACTGTGCCATCTGCTTTTACTACACACCTTCTTCAAGTATCCAAATTCTAACTCAAGATTTGGCTCGTATCCTCCTTTCTTCAGAAAGCCCTTCCTGATCATCTTATGCTGCAGTATTCTCTCCTCGCTATAAACTGGACAAGTTTGTTTGTTACTAGCTATAAGCTATGCACAGCCTTGTGATGTTTTTGCGATTCTCACCTTGCCCTGTTACATAAATCTAGAAGTCACTCTTGATTCCAGCCTCCATTCCAATCCATTAGCGTATCACTTCTGTTTTATTTCCATGCAGAGTTTTCTGGGAAAGCAATGATTAGAGGACTTGGTTTGAATAATCGTAACCTTTTTTACTATAAAATAAAACATAGATACCCCCCCCCAAATCATGTCAATTATAAGGAGATGGATTACAAAAAGAATTTACAATTATTATTTATAGCTTATAAATTCTAAAGAAGTTATAAATTCTATAACTACCACTCAGGTCAAGAAATAGAACTTTACCAGCCACTCCAGAAACTCCTTTTGCAAATATTTGCCCTGTACCAAATACAATCGCTTCCCTCCTGCTTAAAGTATCCACAATCCAGACCTTTATGGTAACCACTTCTTCAGCTTTCTTTATGGTTTTATTACCCAAGTGTGCATCACTTACCACGATAGTTTTCTCTTGCACTTTTGTTATTTTTTTAACTCGTCTTTTATCTTCAAATCACTCTTTCTTTTTCTTACAATTTCACAATGAAGATCCCAGGCTGTTTGACCAGTAGAGTTTCCCACAGTCCTGGATTTTGCTGATGGCATACTCATGGTGCAGTTCAACTTGTTCCTCTGTCTTATGTTTTTCCTGCAATTTAGCAACTGTATCCAGAGGGTTGGTCAGATTCAAGTTTGACCTTTTTGGCAAGACTACAGGTGGTACTGTGTTCTTTCATCAAAAAACACATAATGTTTGTATTATGTCTGTTTGTCATATTAACAGCTGTTGATGCTGAGTGTCTGGATCCATTAATTCATTGGGGGTTGCAAAATGGTGATATTCTAATTCTATCATTTCTTCTTTACTTATTAGATGGAATATTTTTGTAATATGTTTCTCCTCATCTGCTATTTGGTTACCTTTGTTGGGGAAACATAATTAAAAATAAGATCTTCTACCAACAGAGAAATTTTTCTCCACAAAATATAGGAAAGAAAGAAAACAGTTTTATTATTGAAAAAGCATTAAACCAGATAGCAATGCACATTATAGCAAGCCACTAAGGAGATTGCAAAGAGAAATAAGTCACCCTTTTATTTGTTGCTTTTGCTGTCAAGTCGATTTCAACTCCAAGCAACCCTGTGCACCGCAGAGCAGAACCCTGCCCAGTCTTTTTGTGCCATCCTCTCACCCTCCGGTGCTATGCCAGACACTCCACTGCTATTCATAGGGTTTTCAGGGCCAATTGTTTTGGAAGTGGGTGGCCAGCCCCCTTTTCCTACTCTCTCTTAGTCTGGAAGCTCCACTGAGCCCTGTCCACCATTTGAATTACTGGTGGCATTGCTTTCAGCATCACAGCAACACACAGCCACCACAGTATGATAACGAATAGATGGGTGGTGTGGTTCCCTGGCTGAGAAATGATCCCAGGCCGCAGTGATGAGAGAACTGAATCTTAACCACTAGACCACCAGCACCCTTTTATATAGCTAGGAAAATACAATCCATTACATACATATTAATTATCTTTAGCAAAGAAAAAATAAAACTTCTATCTTTATAACAAGCGGGATGTTACATCATGGAGCCAAGTGCCTAGGCTTAAACTCCCACAGAGTAAGGTAACAGGGTGCCATCCTCCTTGAAGTTCACATTTCAATGAGATGGCCCTCACGCCTCCAAGGAAGGCATTCCTGACATGAAAAGCTGGCAAGAGATCTATTTAACTTTTTAAAAGTTTTACATATCTCTCAAAGAGACAGAGAAAGCATTTATAATTTCAAGTTTTCTAAAGGAAATGCTGAAAAGAAGGAAGGAGGAGAAGTTCTCTTTCCCTTTAAGCATCAGGGAAATTAAATTTTTTTTTTTGGTAGATTTTTATTTACCCTACACCCAGGAGTAAAATTCATGTAGGGTAGGTGTTACCACACAAAATTGGGGTTCTCTTGCCCAATGCGCGTAAACAGCCAATTAATTACAGCATCAGCCTTTGGGAAAAGAAATCAGCTTTATTCTGTGAGATTGACCTGCAGGGAGACAGGGATGCATGCCCTCAGATTCGTCTCCACAATTCAGGATTTGGGGTAGAATCTAAGAGGTTAGCGATGATGGGGTTCAGGGCAGGCTGCTGCAAGATGTACCACTCTGCTATACAGATTATTTTGAGCTGAAGACAATAAAGGCTCAGAAGACTCAGAAAGAAACTTTGACCTCTCCTGCTACTAACTGCCTAAAATGATTTAAGATAGAAGGCCTGTCCCCAGGACAGGCCATTACCATAGATAACTCAGGGTATGGATAGATTGGGAGGGTCCTGACTAAGCCCATTCTTATCAAAGCTCTGAAAACCAAGTAAAAGTAGAAGTTACCATTTGTAAGAAACATTTACATTTGTAAGGGAAATCTCCATTTGTAAAGGTATCTCCCTCTCAGTTCAAGAAGAAGGGGGAATGACCTTATCTCTAGAAACTCTTATCAATGCAGAAGGTGAGGATTTAAATCTGCATACTCTTGTTTATTGTATTTTTCTGGTAATCTCCCATAGCTGGGTCCCTCCACTCCCAACATCCTCCTTTGTCTTTACTTGAATATGCTATTTAAGATGAGAACCTCTGCCATTTTGTCGAGCTACCCAGTTTCCTGTATACATATTATAAAGCTTTGTTTGATTTTCTCCTGCTATTCAGTCTCATGTCAATTTAATTTGTAGCCCAGCCAGAAAGGACCCAGAGTGAGTAGAGGATAGTCCTCCTCCCCTACAGGGAGAACAGGCTGGCATGCAGAAATGCTGGAGGGACATGTTTTGATTGGTGGGCTTCAAGCATTTATGAGGGTCTAAACGTTTATGACAGGGTTCTAAACATTTATGATGAGGTGGGGAAGGAATTTTAACACCAGATCTTCCTGAATTAGGGACCCCCACTTCTGATAAGAGGCCAACTTTCAAGTTCTGGTCGTTTCCTGGTCCTTTGGTTCCATTGGGGGGAGGATTTTTGGTTTTGTGGTCATTTCAGGTCAAGATTTCTGCTCATGCTCCAGCTATGTGCCTTTGCACATTTTCTGAAAGGCAATTCTTAATCACTCTATTGATAAGAGATGGGGTCAGTTGAACTGGTCCTGGAGGGCCCGCAGTTATACAGGCAAGATACATGTTTGATTCTTTCCCTTTATTTACCTATTTTCAAGATAATGAATTGGCTCCTAATCATCCTCTGAAGGTGACCAATTAGTTTTGTTTGTTTAAGTACCATTGTTAACTCATGGACTTAATCCATTATTGATGTTTCAATCTATATAATTATTATCCTTAGTGCATCTCAATTTGTCCTCTGGCTGGTGGAAGCCACTTCAAAGTTGACTCCTGAGTCCTTTTGACATAAATGTAGAAGTCTTTGTGAGTTTCCTTGCAATCAGGTATGAGAAGAATTCCAGGCTCATCTTGTACCTTTCCTACCCTGGAATCATCCATTTCTTCAAAAACCCTGGTTTTGTAATCACAGGACCAGGACAGAATTTGTAACCCCAAAATATGCCTCTTTGGCATAAGAATTATTTTAGGCTGATTATATTTAAGAAACAGCAGACACAGGGAAAAGCTCTGAAAATCTAGTAGAAGTTACCCATTTGTAAGGGAAATTTACAGTTATAAGAAAAAGCTCCATTTTTCTTGCTTTCTGTACTAGGAAGGAGAGGATGACTAAATCTCCAGAAACTCTTATCAACAGACAAGGGAATGACTTAAATCTACATAACAACTTTACCCTTGTTTACTGTGCTGACCTTATCTTAACAACAGAATGTTAAGGCTACTTTTCAGGGGCAGGTGAGTCAGCCAGGAGTATGCACAGAAGAGAAAATTTTGATCTGCCCATCAAAACTCATCCTGCCAGCACTTCCACATACCAGCCTGCCCTGCCTGATGCCTTAAACCTTACCCTATACCCTGGATCAGGGAGATAGAAGAGAGAGGCTTCCTTCTCTCTCCTTACCAGTCGATTGCATAATAAATTTTCTTCCCCCAAAGACCAGGGTTACCACAGTATTGGCTTCTGTGCGCATGGGTGGAGAGAGCCGCTGCTTGATAGCAGTATCTTCTAGTGCGAAATGATATTTCAAGACCATATCTGCATTGCTACTGATTGGTCATTGTTTCTAGGCCTTTTCAGTCAAAAGAGCTGGGAATATACACACACACACACACACACATATATTATATTTACATGTTTATATATAGTATATATATAACAAATTTTATATACAATATAAATTTTTATATATATACACACACTAATACATACATACATGCATATATATATGCTAGGAATATATATATAATGTACATATAATAATATATAATATAAACATAAATAATATACATAAATATATAAAATATAAATAATAATATAAATAATAATATCCAATAATTATAATAATATTATATATTACATCTATATCTATATATATAGTGTGTACATTTTTTAAAAATTTTTGTTTATTGCAGTAACATTGGTTTATAATATTGTATAAATTTCAGGTGTACATTGTTATGCTTCTATTTCTGCATATGTTACATCATGTTCACCACTCAAATACCAATTACAACCCATCACCACACACATGTGCCGAATTATCCCTTTCACCCTCCTCCCTCCCCCGGTCCCCTCTGGTAACCACCAATCCAATCTCTGTCTCTATGTGTTTGTTTATTGTTGTTATTATCTACTGCTTAATGAAGGAAATCATACGGTATTTGACCTTCTCCTTCTGACTTATTTCACTTTGCATAATACCCTCAATGTCCATCCATGTTGTCACAAATGGCTGGATTTCATCGTTTCTTATGGCTGAGTAGTATTCCATCGTGTATATATACCACATCTTCTTTATCCATTCGTCCCTTGATGGGCACTTAGGTTGCTTCCAAGTCTTGGCTATTGTGAATAACGCTGCAATGAACACAGGGGTGCATGTATCTTTACGCATTGGTGTTTTCAAGCTTTTTGGATAAATACCCAGCAGTGGAATAGCTGGATCCTATGGTAGTTCTATCCTTGATTTTTTGAGGAATCTCCATACTGTTTTCCATAGTGGCTGCACCAGTTTGCACTCCCACCAGCAGTGTATGAGAGTTCCCTTGTCTCCACATCCTCTCCAACACTTGTTGTTTCCTGTCTTGTTAATTATAGCCATTCTGATGGGCGTGAGGTGATATCTGATTGTAGTTTTGATTTGCATTTCCCTGATAGTTAATGATGTTGAACATCTTTTCATGTGCCTGTGGGTCATCTGTATATCTTCTTTGGAGAAATGTTTGTTCAGTCTTTTGTCCATTTTTAAATTGGGTTGTTTCTTTTTTTGTTTTGAGCTGTATGAGTTCTTTATATATTTTGGAGATTAACCCCTTATCAGACATATGGTTTGCAAATATCTTCTCCCCGTTGTTAGGTTGTCTTTTCTTTTTGTTGATGGTTTTCTTTGCTGTGCAGAAGCTTTTTAGTTTGATGTAGTCCCATTTGTTTACTTTTCCTATTGTTTCTCTTGCCCAGTCAGACATGGTGCTTGAAAATATGTTGCTACGACTGATGTCAAAGAGCGTACTTCTTATGTTCTTCCGGAAGTTTCATGGTTTCAGGTCTTACATTCAAGTCTTTTTTGTGTGTGTGTGTGAGGAAGATCAGCCCTGAGCTAACATCCATGCCAATCCTCCTCTTTTTGCTGAGGAAGACTGGCCCTGAGCTAACATCCATGCCCATCTTCCTCCACTTTATGTGGGACGCTGCCACAGGATGGCCTGACAAGCAGTGTGTCCGTGCACGCCCATGATCCAAACTCGTGCCGCCAGCAGCGGAGCACGCGCACTTAACCACTACGCCATGGGGCCGGCCCCCATTACATTCAAGTCTTTAATCCATTTTTTACTCTTCCTCTTTTAACCCTTGTTTAGTCTTTGTTCTACAACTGACTATATATATCTATAATGCTCATCACCATACCTTTTGATCATATCTCTCTAGTTTTCATTATGTTTATATCTCTAGTTTTGATTACCTGAAGCTTGTTCTTTAGTAGATTCTTCATTAAGAGCTCATGAAAACAATATTCCCTGAGCTCTTGCATGTTGATAATAATCTATGCTCTTTATATTTGAAAGTCAGTTTTGCTGGACATAAAGTCCTTGGGTCACATTCTCTTTTCCTTGAATATCTTAAATATATTACTCTATTTTATTCTGGCATCAAGCATTGCTGTTAAAAAGTCTGGCAATATCCTCACTTTGTTTCTCTTTTAAGCCACTTGCTTTTTTTTTTTTTTTTCCCTTGGCTAGATGCTCAAAGGATTTTTTTTCTCTTAAAGTCTAGTGAATTTACTAGAATATGTCTTGGTATTGGTTGTTTGGGTCAAGTATTCTTAGGTAGATGGTGTGTATGTAGTTTCAAATATTCTTTTTCTTAAATTCAGGAACATTTTCTTGAATTTTTGTTTTGTTTTGTTTTTTTGTTTTTATTTTTTAGTGAGGAAGATTGGCCCTGAGCTAACATCTGTACCAATCCTCTTCTATTTTGTATATGGGATGCTGCCACAGCATGGCTTGATGAATGGTGATTAGGTCTGCACATGGGATCTGAACCCGCACACCCTGGGCCGCTGAAGTGGAGCACATGAACTTTACCACTGTGCCACTGGGCTAGCCTCTTCTTGAATTTTTTATTTTACATATTTCCTTGATTTTATGTATATTTTATATCAAGATATATACATCTTGATTTTTTAATATATTTTCTTGATTTTAATATTTATTCTGTTAACTTCCTTCAGTTCTCTACTTCAGAGACTTCTATATTCTGTATTGGCTCTTCTTTGCCTATCTTCCATATTTGTCATTTTCATTCAAATCGTTTTGTTTCCTTCTATGATTTATTTACAATTTAAATTTTTTTCCACTCTTCTATTTCCCTTAAGACATTTTTTATTGTGTTTATTTGCCCTTTTGTTTCTTCTAATTTATTCATTCCCCCCCCCCTTTATTTCTACTTTGCTCATTTCTGAGTTTCTAATTTCATTTACTGTGGTTACTTCATGTCATGTTTCATTTTCTTAATTTTCAGCTAATTTTAAAACACTAGGTTACAATTTGAGTTGTTTCGTGGGCATGTCTTTCTGGTGTGCTATCATTATCTTACAGAAATGTTATTCTGCTCTTTTTTCTTTTTTTTAATAATAACTTTGTATGGAATTTGATCTCAATAATTTTTTGCTATTCATTTTCATGTGAAATTAGTTTTCTGGAACTTTTAGAAGGAGTTGTGTGGTTCAGTATGGTTTTTCTAACTTCACAGAGCTCCTTCTTTTGTTGTTTTCATATAATATTCAAAGCTATGGTGGCTTACTGACTCTGTTCCTCTCCCACACTTTTTAGACCAAGGATTGGCAAAGGCTGCCTGTTTTTGTAAATAAAGTTTTATTGGAACACAGCCCTGCCTGTTCAATAACATTTTGTTTATGGCTACTTTCAGGCCAAATTAGCAAAGTTGAAGAGTTACAACATGGCCCCTATAGCCTACAAGCCAAAAATATTTACTGTCTAGCCTTTGAAGACCCATGATTTTGACCTTTTCTTTCTTTGTGTCTCTTCTGCTCAATTTTGATTGTGGGGGACACTGTCCTAGAAGTGAGTCCCCACCAGTCACTTTTGAGGTTCGCAGGCACCCACACTGCTTCAGACCTCAGCACTCCTTGCTCATATTTTTAAAATTATGGTGAAATATATATAACACAAATTTTAACTATTTCTAGGTTAACAATTCAGTGGCATTAAGTATATTCACAATGTTGTGCAACCATCACCACTATATATTTCCATAACTTTTTTTATCTCAAACTGAAATTCTGTACCCATTGAATAATAACTCCCCACTCCCTGCCTTCCTCTAGCCCTTGGTAACCTCTATTCTACTTTCTGTCTCTATGAATTTGCCTATTCTACGTACCTCGTATAAATGGAATCATACAATATTTGTCCTTCAATGTCTGCCTTATTTCACTAAGCATAATGTTTTCAAGATCATTTGTGTTGTATCAAAGTTTCATTCCTTTTTATGGCTGAATAATATTCCATTGTATGTATACATCACATTTTGTTGATCCATTCATCTGTAGGTGGATGCTTGGGGTATTTTCACCTTTCGGCTATAGTGAATAACGCTGCTATGAACATTGATGTACAAGTATCTGTTTGAGTCCCTGCTTTCAATTGTTTTGAGTATTTATCTAGCAGTGGAATTGCTGGATTATATGGTAATTTTTCTATTTTTAAGTTTTTGAGGAACTACCACAGTAGCTTTCCCATTTTTCCACAGTAGCTGCACTATTTTACATTCCCACCAGCAATGCATGTGGGTTCCAGTTTCTCTACACCCTTGCCAATATTTTTTTTCCATTTTGTTTTCATTTTAATAATAGCTGTCCAATGGGTATGAGGTGGTGTCTCATCATGGTTTTGATTTGCATTTCCCTGATGATTAATGATGTTGAGTATCTTTTCATGAGTTTATTGAATATTTATGTATCTTCTTTGGAGAAATATCTATTCAAAATGTCTATTCTTTGAATTGCATTTCTTGTTGTTTTCGAGTTACAGGAGTTCAGTTCTTTATATATTCTGGATATTAATCCGTCATCACATATATGATTTTCAAATATTTACTCCCATCCGTGAGTTGTCTTTTCACTCTCTTGATAGTGTCCTCTATTTTCCTTTTTTAAATTAATAAGTAATTTATGGGGAAATACTTTAAGATTATATAAGTATCCTCTTTCTCATCAAACTTTCTCTCACTAGTTTAAACATTTATTGATGATTCTTTCTTAAATCAATGGCTACTATTTTTGAGCAGCAACCATGTTCCAGATACTGCATCAGGTGCTTAACACACATTATCCTACATCACAGATGAGGAAACTGAAGCAGAACGGGTAAAACAGTGGCCCAAGGACTCATGGCTAACAAGCAGTAGAAATGAGCGTGGACTCTAGGACTGTCTGCTCCAGAGCTAGAGCCCGTGTACTACAGCTTGGGAAACAAGCGTTAGCTGGAAACTTGGACTCCAAGCATCAGGTCTATTGAGTGAGCCTGTTTCTGATGCTCCTTCCTTGTGCTTCCCAAACACGCCCTGACCTAGAGAGGGGGTAGGGCAGGCAGACTTCAGGGCTGTGGGCTGTGACATGCTGGTTGTGATCTGCAGTCAGGAGCCAATTCCCTGACAGAGTACTAGCTACGCACACTGATCGCCTGTTTGAAGCTTCATGGGTCACTATGTATCTGCAGTGTCCTGCAGATACTGGGTCAGTAGCTGGGTTCCCAGAACCAGAAGCCCCAAGTTGTTCTTTCACATCAGAGGGGTGGAGGGTCTTAGTACCCTGGCAAGTTCTGGGTTAAACATCCCTGTTCTTCCCTCTTGTGGGGCCTTGGCTAGAAGGACCAGAACACAGGCAGGGTGGGGTCCTGGGGCAGGGAGCCAGAGCCCTGAGTCACAGGGAGACCAAGGAGTCAGGGCCAGGGCAAGGCATGCTGAGCCAGTAAACCTGGAGCAAAGCCATGGTCTGAAGGCTGGGAGGAGGGAGAAGTCCCCAGATATAGGCGAGGTCACAGGAGGGGAGATCACAGTCAGGATCAGAGCCAAGAACAAGCTCCCTCACCAGGATCCCGCAGGGCTGGTATAGGAGATCCTGAAACTGTGTCTGGAGGTCTCCAGTGCTGGAGGCTTGTTCTCCAGGGCTGACAGTGGCCTAAGCCTGGTAGATTGGCTCAGGCGGGGGATGCACAAGACCAGAAGTGTGCATTAGTCACAAGTGTCCTCTTGGATCAGACTTCGTGGCGACATTCACCTCTCCAACTACAGCTGGACATCTCCAACAGGCCCCTCAGGCCCCTACCCACCTCAGCTACCTGGGGTTCAGCCTCTGTATTTTGTCAGCTGGGGTCACCAGCTCAGCCAGTTATCTGCTGAGATTACTCAGTCAGGCCCAACCCTCTCTTTGGATGAAAACTGCATTCTTCAAGAGCTTTACTCTCAGAGACTGTTTCTGTAACTTTTTTTTTTTTTTAACCCTCTGGAAATAGTTTCAAATGTACAAAAAGTTGCAAAAATAAAAGCAGCACAATATAAAAATACACATTTTTTTTCCTAAACTATCTTAAAGTGAGTTAAATACACCACAGCCCTTTGCCCCGAAGTACTTCACTGTATAATCATTGCTGTTTTTTCCTCCATTGCAAATAATAAGCAATGTGGGGAGATTGTGTAAATATTGTGTTCTTTATCAAAATTGCCCCCTGGATTTCTCATCCGCTGATGATTCTTGCCTAATCCATTCTTTACCATGATGGTTGCGAAACAGTGATTTGCCAACTCCAGCATTCTCTCCACATTTTCCATTCTGCCCTTAGTATTCTCCTGTGAATGAGAGACCTTCCTGCTCCCATTTATGTATTTGTGAACTCATGAATTCCTATTTTTTTTCAGTGACTTATAATTTAATACTTAATTATTTTGGTGTTCAAATTGTCCCAGATTTGCCAGTGGGAACCCTTTCAAGCTGTCTCCTATGTCCTTGTAACATAACTCCGTTTGATTTTAAAGCACTTCCTTTCTTTCCGGTTTAACAAGGGATTCTGAGCATGTCTTGTACCAGCCCTGGACTGGGTCACTTCTCTGAGGAGCCTGATTCCTTTTATTGGTGAAGGTATTAGAGATCAAATTTGGAGAATTCGTTGTCCTCATTGCTACTGGAATGTCTTTGCTTCTTTACTCTTTCAACGGACAGAGCTAGGAAATATATGCATGCGTATGCACATATACATATTTGCATATTCATATGTGTGACATAAATATGCACGTGCATATTTTAGAAATCATGAATTTACACTGATACCTCTTCAGAGGGTTATTTCTTGCCTTCCCCATTCCATATTGGTAGGTCCCTTCTCCCTCAATGAGAATCCTGGCTCCCAGCTGTATCGACACACTTGCTCAATCCTATATTACATTTGAAGTAGTTTATTACATCTAAAATGGTTTCTTAATGCTTTGCCCACATGATTACAAACAGCAGACCTACGAAGAAGAGTTCAAGATTTGTTTGCAATTCTTCCCCCTCCCCACCACACCCCCTGCCCCAACTGAGGGTATGTAGTCAAATACTGTGTTATGTTACTTCGAATTAGTTCTTTTTCTTTCCGTTCAGTGTGGTTATGGTACTTATTTGAAGTATGGTTAGTTTCATTGTTTCTGTTTGCTTTCAGTTTTGTTTTACTACCTCCTTTCCATTCTCACTGATTTAATTTTACTTTTGAATATGTGGGATATTGCCATGGTTTCAAAAGTCAAAACTATACAAAAAAGTAGGCTCAGAGAAATATCACTTCCATCTATTCGCCTCCACCCCTTGAAGGTAACCAACTGCATTGTGTTCTGATTTATCCTCTTGTGTTTTATTTTGTAATGATAAGCAGATATAAGTATGTTTTCTTATTTTCTCTTCTTTCTCATGCAAAAGATAGCATGCTATATACGTGTAGTATAATAAGAAATATATTTGGTCTTTGTCTCCGGTTCCTGGCACAGAGCTCCTTGAAATCCTTGGAATTTCCTGAGTGATGGGAGTGTCTTTAGTTACTCGTAAGGAGACTCTATTTTGAGCACACCTGAGTTTATGCTGATGAGGTGACGTGGTGGGGCCCCTAGATAGCCTCAGGATAGGCTGCTCACCAGAAAGACCAAGTGATGAGAGGGTCGAAACTTTCAGCCCCACTCATTGACCTCTTGAACAATGAAATTTGATGAGGTTGGTGAATGCATCCACATGTACCCCAGTTCCATGGGGACAGACGATCCGGTGCTTGGGACCCTTCTGGACCCCACCCTATGAACGTCTTCATCTGGCTGTTCATCTGTATCTTTTATAATATCCTTTATAATAAACTGATAAACATAACTAAATGTTTCTCTGAGTTCCATGAGCCTATCTAGCAAATAAATCAAACCTGATGAGGAGTTCATGGGAACCTCTACTTTATAGCTGGTCAGAAGCACAGGTAACAACCTGGATTTGTGACTGGTATCTTGGGGGGGGCGCGGCAGAGGGCAATCTTCTGGGACTGAGATCTTAACCTGTGGGATCTGATGCTGTCTCCAAGCAGATAATGTCAGAATTGAGTTAAATTATAGGACATCCAGCTGGTGTCACAGAATTGCTTGATGTAGGAAAAACTACCACGTGTTGGGGGACAGAAGTATTCAGAGTATTGTGTATAGTGTAAAGGAAAGCAATAGAGTTTTTTCTTTACAATATGCTTTTCTGTAATATAATTTCTTCACTTATCTTCTGGAAATCGTTCCATATCAGTTCATAGAAATCTTCCTTATTTTTTTTACTCCCTTAGCTCCGTTGTATATAGTCACCCAAACTTCTCTCACTGGACATTTAGGTATTTTCCAGTATTTTCCAGTTAAAAATAATATTGCAAGGAATACCCTGTGTATATGTATTTTTGTATTATTGACAGTATATCCTCAGGATAAATTCTTAGAAGTGGGACTGCTGGGTCAAACAAGGTGTATTCCCTTTCTATTGCTGCATAACAAGTTACCACAAATTTAGCAGCTTAAAATAACACCCATTCATTAGCTCATAGTTCTATAGGTAAGAAATCTGGGCAGTCTTGACTGGGTTCTCTGCTCAAAATATCACAAAGCATAAATCAAGATGTTGACTGGGCTCTTATCTGAGAGCTCTAAAAGGAATCCACTTCCAAGAAAATTCAATGGCAGAATTCAGTTCCTAGGACTGAGATCCCCATTTTGTTGCAGGCTCTCAGCTTCTGCAGGCTGCCCCCAGTCCGTGCCATGTGGCCCTTCCATTTTCAAACCAGCAATTTGTGTCAAATCATTCTTGCTTGGAATCTCTCCAACTTCTGTCAAAGATAAACAAACCTGGACACTAGTTAGTGGTAAGGACAGATTTTAATCAGTAACAACTATTGCAATAGGGAAGAGGCTAACGTGAATTGAACTCAACTTCAACTTGTACAGAGATGAACTTGGTATTTTAAAATGAGAATGAAGGAATCGAGAGGGGGAGGTGGGTGGAGGTTCAGTAGAGTCAGGGAAGTGAAAAATTGCAAAGGACCAGTTAGTGTAAGTGTAATTAGGCCAGCTGTGTCTGCTAGCTGGCAGTTATTGAAGTTACAATTCTATCCTCCCATAGAGATGGGGAGACAGAGGCGCTATTGTCAGGTATTGGCTGAAACAAAGAATAAATTCTTTTGGGCAGCCTTGAGCTTTCTCAGGCAGGCACTTTAAGAGAGGCTAGGATGACTCTAGGGACGTGGCCTTGAGCTGTTAGGAACTATGTTAGTGTCTGTTCGAGTCTTTATAGGCCAAGGTTGAGGCCTAGTTGAGAAGAGGGCTCAGAGGAACATGGCTAGAGTTTGGTCAGGGAGAGAGTCTATGTCACTTCCTCTTCTCCTACCAGACAAAAAAACTTTGCTTTTAAAGGGTTCATATTCACATCTATGGACAGCTAATTTTCGACAAAGGTGCCAAGAACATACAATGGAGAAAGGAAAGTCTCTTCAACAAATTGTGTTGGGAAAACTGGACAGCCAAATGTAAAAAAAAAAGTAGACCATTATTTTACACCATACACAAAAATTAACTCAAAATGGATTGGAGACTTGAATGTAAGACCTGAAACCGTGAAACTTCTAGAAGAAAACATAGAAAGTATGCTCTTCGACATTGGTCTTAGCAACATATTTTCAAGTACTATCTCTGATCAGGCAAGAGAAACAATAGAAAAAATAAACAAATGGGACTACATCAAACTAAAAAGCTTCTGCACAGCAAAGGAAACCATCAATACCACGAAAAGGCAACCTAACAATTGGGAGAAGATATTTGCAAACCATATATCTGATAAGGGGTTAATATCCAAAATATATAAAGAACTCATACATCTCAACAGCAAAAAAACTAACAACCCAATTGAAAAATGGGCAAAAGACCTGAACAGACAATTCTCCAAAGAAGATATACAGATGGCCAACAGGCACATGAAAAGATGTTCAACATCACTAATTATTAGGGAAATGCAAATCAAAACTACAATGAGATATCACCTCATGCCTGTCAGAATGGCTATAATTAACAAGACAGGACACAAGTGTTGGAGAGGACGTGGAGAGAAGGGAACTCTCATACACTGCTGGTGGGAGTGCAAACTGGTGCAGCCACTATGGAAAACAGTATGGAGATACCTCAAAAAATTAAGGATAGAACTACCATATGATCCAGCTATTCCACTTCTGGGCATTTATCCAAAGAACATGAAAACAGCAATGCGTAAAGATACATGCACCCCTGTGTTCATTGCAGCATTATTCACAATAGCCAAGACTTGGAAGCAACCTAAGTGCCCATCAAGGGAGGAATGGATAAAGAAGATGTGGTATATATACACAATGGAATACTACTCAGCCATAAGAAATGATGAAATCCAGCCATTTGTGACAACATGTATGGACATTGAGGGTATTAACTAAGCGAAATAAGTCAGAAGGAGAAGGTCATATACCATATGACCTCACTCATAAGTAGAAGATAAAAACAACAACAAACAAACACACAGAGACAGAGATTGGATTGGTGGTTACCAGAGGGGAAGGGGGAAGGGAGGAGGGTGAAAGAGATTAGGCACATGTGTGTGGTGATGGATTGTAATTAGTCTTTGGGTGGTGAACATGATGTAATCTATGCAGAAATAGAAGTATAATGATGTACACCTGAAATTCATACAATGTCATAAACCAATGTGACCCCAATAAAATTTAAAAAAATTAAAAAAAATAAATAAAGGGGTCATATTATTAGATTAGGCCTACTTGGATAATGTCCCTTTTGCCACAGAACATAATCGTGGGAGTTACACCAGGGGTAAAAGGTTATAGGGACCATCTTAAAATTCCCAGCCCTCCTTCCAGCAATTGTCCTGGCCAGCACACAACTGGATCACACAGGAACCAGGATAAGAGGTCTGAACTGTTTGGGGCTCTGAGTAATGCTGAGGCTAACTCAGCCTCTGGTTACCAGGAATGGGGAAGAGCCTGAGGGTCCCAATAGGAAATTTCTTGGTACTCACAGTGTTCACAGGAACAGTGATGGAGGCTACAAACAATGTCTTAGAGAATGAGGGATAGGGGCACCCCCGTGAGTTACCTTGAGTAAAGGACAACTACAGTATAACTGTTCTGTGTGGCTGAATCTTGTCTGTACTTTTGTGCAATAACATACACCCACCACACATACCCTTGGTTTCAACCTTGTTGAGTGACTTCGCCCTTGGCCTTTGCTCTTGGAAGCCATAACAGTCTGAGTGGCTGCCAGGAGCACAAGCTCTGGGTCAGATGAATCCAGGCTCTGCCATTTACTAGTTGTGGGAAACTGAAATTGCTTAACTTCTTTATGCCTTTATTTCTTCATCTATGAAATGTGAATAATAATAGTAGCTACCTCCTGGGATAGTTGGGGGGATCAAATGAAACCGTGTTCATAGAGTGCTAATGCATTCCTGGCCTACAGTAAATGCCCAATAAAGTAGGCTGTCTGAGTTTGTCACCCTGTCTTGCTTCATTTCTGACTCTATGTTTCAAGTTCTTCTTGGCTCTCCTGTGGTCCTTAGTGTAGCCTCTGGATTCTCTCAGCACAAATGGCTCTTGGTTCCCAAGTGTCCTGTCCTGAAGCTTGCCCTTCTCTCATACCTGCTAAGAATGTACCTTGCATATCAGACATCTGCTTCCAGACACCCAAACAAGAAGCAACCTTCTACCCTCAGAAGGGGTAGAATGTCTCTCTCTGCTTAGCTCATTTCCAAATGCAAGTCTCAATAAAAGGCATCTCTTCTGTTTATCTCTTGTTATGTAACAAAGTACCTGAAAACTTGGTGGCTTAAATAACCACATTATTTTGATCACGATTTTGTGAGTCAGGAGAGGGCTTGGTTGAGTGGTCCGTCTCTGATCCATGCTGGGGCAGCTGGGGCTGGAGGATTTACTTCCCAGATAGCTTCTTTACTCCCATGTCGAGCTCTCTTGTCCTCCAGGGCCTTCAGGATGCTTGGGCTTCTCACAGCATGGCTGTCTGAGAGCAGTCAGACTGCTCACATGACAACTGGCTTCCCCCAGAGCAAGCATTCCAAGAGGCCCAAGTGGAAGCTGCAAGGCTTCTTCTGAACTACACTCAAAGTTTGAGACTGTCATTTCTGCTGCATTCTTTTGGCCAGACAAGTCTCCAAGGCCGGATCAGATTCTAGGGGAGGGGAATTAGATTCCACTCTCAACGGGAGGAATAGCAAAGAATGTGTGCGATCTTTAATCTACCACAGGATCTGATGAGTGGAAGCTAAATCCCATCTGGAACCCTGCTGCAGTGGAGTCTGGGTCGAGTAGTTTTAGGATTTCTAGTCTGTGCAGCATAGATGGAGGATGGGGCACAGGAAAGAGTGTGAGGCTGTCCATCTGCCATATCCAGCAGGGGCTCTCAGCATTCAGTCATGTCTTGGTGATCAGATTCTATAACCAGCTTCCCTTCGTCCTTGGTGCCAGCATCCTTGAGCATCCTTCCATTTCAAATGGAAATTGGGCAAGCCCTCAATCTAGCCTATCCTTTAGGTCAAGGATTTTATAATTTTTTTAATCGAAACTTATAGCAAAATACAGCTTATATCAGGTTATGGGCATATATATGTAACTGAAACAAAAGTTTCATGAAACAATCCTTATCTTTATGATATGCAATGTTCTCTTATAATTTGCTCTTCTCTTATATTCTATTCTGTTTCTTTTAAACAAAAATGCTGGTTGTGGGGCCAGCCCCGTGGTATAGTGGTTAAGTTCGGTACACTCTCCTTCAGCTTTGTGGGTTTGGATCCTGGACGTGGACCTACACCACTTGTCAGCCATGATGAAGTGGCAACCCACAAACAAAATAGAGGAAGACTGGCACAGATGTTAGCTCAGGGCTAATCTTCCTCACCTAAAAAAAAAAAAAGCTTGTTATGCCTCCACTAAATTAACTTCATGACTCACTAATGGGTTACCACCGATAGGTTGAAAAGCATTGCTGAAGATTCTTGTGTCTCTTCCTTTAACTAGGGAAGCGAAAACTGGAAAGAAAGAAATGAGTCAATAGGAAAAACATTGTATAAGGCCCAAAAAAGAAAATATCTCCTCAAAGTAGATTTACTTAATTCAGCAGAAATGTAGTCAAGTACATCATTGTTTCACAATTACTCATTCCCTTCCTTATAAGGTGATTACACATACCCCCCTTGCTAAGCCTTCCAGTGTGAGTCTTGGCCATGTGACTTCTTTTGGCCTTTGGCATGTGTGCAGGCATGGCTCATGTCATGTCTGAGCACAAACTTTAAATGCAATTGCACAGTTTGGCTTGGTCTCTAATGATTCTACCCTTTGCCGTGAGAACAGTATGTTCCAGATAGGTCAGTTCCATCAGCCTGGGTCTCAGGGAGAGAAAATACATGGAGCCAAAGAGCAGCCTACCCTCAGCCCTCATGGAACATGAGAAACAAATATTCATTGTTGTGATCCGCTGAGATTTGGCATTGTCACTGCAGCAAAAGCTGACTAATCTAAGAAGCAACTTAATGAAAAAACAAACAAAAAACCAAACAGCAGTATATACAAAGAAAAACATAAACTTCCCCTTCACCAACTCCCTACTCCTTCAGGAGTCGTCGTTGATAACATTTTGATGCACATCCTTTCAGAGAAGGAAATTTTTGAAATGGCTATTTCCTAATTTTAATGAGATAAAATTAATGCATAATTTTCCATAAATAAAGTTTTATGGAGACACAGCCGGGCCTGTTTGTTTCCACATTGTTGAGGGCTGCTTTCACACCAAAACAAGAGTTGAGTGTCGCAACAGAGACTGTAATGCCTAACGTGTTTACTCTCTGGCTCTTCACGGAAAAAGTTTGGTGACCTTTGATCTAGGTCCACCAAATGTTAACATCTGGCATTTTGCCACTTTTGTTTTATTTCTCTTTCTTTTATATGTGGATTTTTTCTAAACTATTTAAATAAAATGTAGACATCATGAGACTTCATATATGTCAGCATGTATCTCCTAAGAGTAAGTGTATTCTTCTCCATAAACCACATTATAATTATCACACTCAAAGCATTTAACATTGCATCAATTCTATTAACTAATATTCACATTCCCCCAAATTGTCCTTAAAATGTCCCTGATAGCCTTTTTCCCCCTCAATTCAGTGTGTAATTAAGGATTATACAATGCATTTATTTATTACATGTCTTCAGTTGCCTTTAATCAAGAACAGTTCCCAGTCTTTTTAGACTCGCATGAAATGGACATTTTTGAAGAGTCCAGCTGTTCCACAGATTGTCTCTCAATTTAGATTTGTCTGTTTTTTGCCCCTCAGTATTGGATTCAGGTTAATCATTTTTGGCAGAAATTATACATAGGTGATGTATGTATACATCCTGATGTTGCTTTGCCCAATTATTTGTGCTGTAAGTTTTGTCACTTGTTTATGTGGTGTTTTCCAGATTTCTCTGCTGTAAAGGTCATCTTTTCCCCTTTGTAATTAATAAGTCATCTGTGGGGAAATTCTTAGAGCTGTGTGAATAACCTATTCCCCAACACCCTTTTGCCCCGTGGTTTTAGGCTCCATCGCTGATTCTTACCTGAATCAATTATTGTCATGCAGGATGTAAATGAACATCAATATTTTTTTAAATGGTCCCCAAGTGATTTTAAAGTGCAGTCAGAGCTGGGAATCACTAGACCAATGCTTCTCAATCTGTTTACGAATCCTCTGGGGATCTTGTTAAAATGCAAATTTGGATTCAGCAGAACTGGGGTAGAGTTGAGACGAAGCATTTCTAACAAATTCCCGGGAGCTGCTGGTGCTGCTGGTCTGCGTGGACCACGCTTGAAATATCAAGGGTCAGTCGAGACTCCAGACAATACCTACAATTCATTCTGGATACAATGCCTTTCTTTCTTAATTTAATTTTGCCTTGTGTGTCAGTCAAGATTCTCAGTTACAAACATCAGAGCACACTCTAGTCTGCCCAGAAAATGCATTATTAATGGGCATTGGGGAATTCTCAAAACCGCTTGGAGCTGAGCTCAAGGGAATAGTGCCCAGACCACGTTGCAGAACTGACCTAATGAGGGAACCAGTCTTCCCACTGCCAGGCACGGAGCCCATCTGCTCTGATGGCAGGGATGCAAACCAACTGCACACACTATCGCCACAGCACCAATGCCACATATGTGCCTGGAACTCAACCTCACAGCTATTGCCAGCCTCAAAAGTTAGATGTCTGTTGTCACCCTCCCCAGCAAATGGACTCCACACACAGTCCACTTTCTCATGTTGTTTATTTCTAAACTAAAGTTTCACACAAGTATGTTGGATTGCTGGAACCTAGGTCACACGCCCATTCCTTAGCTGCAAGGGAGGCCAGGAAATCAATTTTCTGGCTTCTCTCTTGGGGGATGGGGAAGAGACAGGATTTATAAGGCAGAAAACCCTCCAAAAAGGCAGCTCCAAAACATAACAAATGTTCAGCACACAGTTATTTGAAAAAATAAACATAATAACTGCTGAGAAATCTGTAAAGAATAAGAGTAATAGAGACTTTGTCTTTTAAAAAAATTTTTTATTTTTATTTTTTTATTGAAGTGTAATTGACATACAACATTATTTTAGTTTTAGATGTACAACATAATGAGATTTTCTCTTGTACATGGAAAAATATACTGTAAAACTGTAATAGTGTGTAATGCCAGAATGAGAATAAGTAGATAAATCATTGGTGTGTGTGTGGAGGGGGTAATTTGGGGGGGAAAAGGACTTAGATCCAGGCCTCACATTAATTATAAAAATTAATAACAGATAGATTGAAGAGTTGAATTTATTTTTTAACACATTAAAATCTTAGAATAAAATAGAGAAAAATATTTATCAAATTTTATGGTGGAAAGGAACATTCTAAGTTTAATAACACTGGAATAACTCACAAATAAAAAAAAATAGGTTTACCTTTATAAAATACAGAACTATATACTTAAATAAAATCAAAGGCAAACAATCAACTGGGAAAAATGTACAATAAAGACAACACATACAGAGTTAACACTTTAATATATTAAAAATTCATATAAGTTGATTTAAAAACTGCTAAGAACCAATAGGTAAATGAGTAAAAGATATAACTAGACAATTCACCAACACACAAATACAAATCACTAATGATGTATAAAAACTTTCAACCTTAAAAATAAAACAGCCAGTTATTTTACCAGTGAAACAAGTGTATTTGGGAATAGCCAAAGAACTGCAATTTGGACATGCATGCTATGGCGGACTATAGGCAAATCCAGCAAGCAAAGGAAAGGAAAGTTATTTTATAGAGAAAAAGAAGGAGGCTGGGAAGGGTTATTTTGAATAAGTTTATTGGAGGAAAGTGAGAGTTCAGGGTGATGACAGGTTCTCTTGGCTTAGCTGCTGGGGCAGTCGATTTCCTCCAGGAGATGCAATGTACGTTTTCCTGTTGAGGCCTGTAATTGACAGTTCTTTCCTGTTGACAGTTCTGCTTGTTGGGGTCTGTAACTGACAATACTTCCTGTAATTGACCTCGAGTGGTCATGGGAGCACCCCCTTCTGGCCTCCTGAATCCTTTTTTTTTTTTTGAGCAAGATTGGCCCTGGGCTAACATCTGCCAATCCTCCTCTTTTTTGCTGAGGAAGACTGGTCCTGGGCTAACATCCGTGCCCATCTTCCTCCACTTTATATGGGACTCTGCCACAGCATGGCTTGACAAGCAGTGCGTCAGTGCGCACCTGGGATCTGAACCCGAGAACCCTGGGCCGCTGCAGCAGAGCGCGCGCACTTAACTACTTGCGCCACCGGGCTGGCCGCGTGAATCCATTTTTAAATGAAGTTTCCCTTTATTAATTTTCATATTTCCCCGCTTGATCAAGACTTTCTCCGAAACCATTGCTGATCAATAGTCAGGTTCTCTGCATGTAGTAGTTTGTCCTTTGGTGCCAGGAAGGACCTTTCCTGCTTGTCATGTCCCACGTTGGAGGGAAAGTCCATAGTAGTTGGAAGCCATTTAGGCCACACTTGAGTAACAAGAAAAGTCAGGAGGGATAGCTCTCAGGCACTTCTCATCTAAAGTTTATATTTCTCCAAGGTCATAGGCATTGGAGATTATCTCAAAGTGCTGGGCTAGCATCATCTTATTGGGTATATAATTTTCACAAAAGGTTTGATAGGCAAAAGATACAAAACAAAATAATTATATAAAATAGAGTTAAAAGTAACATGACAGTTCCAGATTGTGTGATGGTCCTAAACTAGGATCCCAGACCTGAAGGCAACCAGCTAAATAGAGGCTTAACAGGGTGGACCAATGAGAAGCTTCTGATATGTTATGAAGAGAAAACAGAACAGTAAGTACCGCAAGAGCTTACTCAAACTGAAAGAATTGACCAAGTGCATTGGGAAGACACAGTGCAGGAATAAACATGAAGCAATAGCTGATGAACTCTTTGCAGAAATAGCAAAAATTTCAAAGATATATTAAAACAGTATTGTTATCTCAAAAGAACTGTTGGGGAACCAAATGTGTTATCCAATAATACAGCCTGTGAGGCTGCAAATTTAGAGACCATGAATTTGAATAAGAACTCAGAGTCAGTTAATAGTCCAGGTGAAAGAAATATTTCTGTGAATTCTGAACTTTCTAACACTCTAGAAAAAGCAAGTGAAAGATTAATTTGTCATGGGATCGTGATGAGGCTGTTTCTGAAAGGCCATAATCAGAAGAAAAGTTTTATCTCTTTCTCAAGGGTTTGAGAAATGTAGACAAGGGCATTGTTTTTCCACAAAAGAGAGAGAGAAAAAGCAACAGAGATAAAAGGGTATACACACCTGAGGAGGAGGAGGACCTGGTATAGTCCCTTCCAAGGAGACTTTAAGGGCAGTAAGAAAATTGAAAATGTTAGTTTTGAGAGTCATAGCCAAACATTTGAGGTCACTAGAAGAATTTAGGATCCAGTCCAGCTTACAGGTATATAACAAAACCTTAAAAACAATTAATAGGACTAGAATTTAGTATCTACAAAGGTGCAAACATAATTTATCTCTCCACAATTACCCCCATTTTTATCAAAGATAATCAAATATCTGAGTCTATGTATAACTCTCTCAAATATGACATTCCAGTCACAGCCTTGGTGATATAGCCAATATTTCCAATTGTGTCCTATTATAAGGAGAACAGATTCTCATTGAATTTATGAAAATGTATTGTTACGAAAAGAATACTTAAGAATTTTCAAATTCTGGAAGGATCAAGTAGGGAGAAAAAAGATAAATGTTTTAACCCTTGTTGTAAAGACACATTTTTCTCAAAAGAGAGAAGAAAAGGGAGTCTTTAAATTCACTTCAGTGTGATGATCTTAAAGTTATCAAACGCCTGCATGACAGAGTATTTGTCAAGATCTTTTCCATGAATTTCTCTGAAGATATAACATATTTGCAAAAGCACCAGGGCAAAGAAAAAGACTTAAAAAGATAGCAATGGTTAAAGATCTGATGAAGTTTCATTATAACGTAAATGACAAGTAAATTTTGTCATTTCTGTGATATACATTTTAAAATTATGACTGATAACATTCATTACCCCAGGACATATCAGAACTTTAGGAATTTTCATACAGTCTCTAGAACATTTATTTTATTTATCTATTTATTTATTTTTTGTGAGAAAGAGCAGCCCTGAGCAAACATATGATGGCAATCTTCCTCTTTTTTGCTGAGAAAGATCAGCCCTGGGCTAACATCCATGCCCATCTTCCTCTACTCTATATGGGACGCCACCACAGCATGGCTTGATAAGCAGTGTGTCGGTGCATGCCTGAGATCTGAATCTGTGAACCCCAGGCCACCACAGCGGAGCGCACACTTAATCACTGCGCCACTGGGCCAGCACCTCTAGAACATTTATTTTAATAACATTCACCTATATAATATAACCTAAGAAGATTTATCATTTATTTGACAATGTTTCCCATGTAATTTGATCTATGAAATAAGTCTAATTAGTTTAACATCTCACTTTTTATGCGAAGAGAGAACAAATCCTTTAAGTAGTCCCTGGGACCCTCTGGAAATTCTCAAAGTTACATTCAGGTCAAAAAGACTTTATTTAGAATTTGATTTCTGGAAAGTTTGCTAAAAATATTGGAAGATTTTGGACATTTGACCAAATAGAGTCACAGAAAATTATAAAATAATACTTAATTATCTATTCAACCATAGTGACAGAGATTTTGAAGACAAATATAGAAGGTTATATAGCTGCAAAAATCTCAGCTCTTTTAAATAGAAAAGACTCACCTTTTAACATAAAGCATAGGAAATAACTGATAAAACTAAAAAGGTAAGGAAAAATCTTTCAAAATCTCTTATCAGAGATCAGACCAATAGCCCAATCAAACTTGGTCCTTTTACTAGATGAAAGAAATTTGAGTTCCAACTTTACATAAGTACATTATAGATATTAAAGCTTATTTTAAAACCCATACAGCTATTTTATTTAATCTTATCTAGCTTGATCACATAAAAAATTTCTTTCCAAAGATTTCTGTTTCACAAACCTTCCACAACTTTCTTTTTTATATTCAGATTTTTTCCTTTCTTAATCTGGCAACCACTTTACTTTAGGACAAAATTACTTTCTCTCTCTCTCTTTTGTTTTTTCAACAAATAGATATCTCTATATCTCATATCTTTTTCTAATGAAAAACACATGTCCTACTTTCTTTGCATCTAGTAGCTTTAATCACATATGTTACAATTCTTAATCTTAGAATCCTTGATTCCTTGAGAAAGCTAAGAAGTAATCAATTGTGGAGTAGTAAATTTATAAATACATTTCATAATTTCTAGAAGCATATGCCCTTTTAAATAGTGCAATCTTTCAGTGTGGCACAAGACATGGTTGCTAATAGACTCAAATTTATCTTTAGTTTCTTTGCAATGGAGAGCCCAAAGTAGATAAACCTATTGTTCAGTAATTAATGTTTTAGTATTTTATATTGTTTGGAAAATAATCCAGATATTCAATGAAATTCCATCATTTATTTTAACTTTAGCAAAAACTCTATAGTTTTAAGTTATTGGAAAGATTTGGGGATGTTATTTTTTAAGCACACATACCATAAAACATAAATATTGCATCTAAAAACTTTTATCCAATTTTCATCTATTTAAATAAGTTGTTCCCAACAATCATGTTTAGATTACTCACAAAAACTTCATGAGTTGTTACAAAGTCAGCCATCACCTCAAGCAAATTTTCTTGTTGACAAACTTTGCAACAGAGGTAACATGAACTTATTTGACCAATAAGCCCATATAGAATAAAATTATTATATTTAATGTTGATAATTCTAAAGACATGTCTGTTTCAATTAAACCAACAAACTTAAACTAGTTTTAATTTCAAATATTTTCACAGATCAGGAGAACCTGAAAAGCATTTGGGTTAGATTCTATTATGTTTTTGAGAATTTTTAGGAATACTTAGTTTATATAGCACTTGATTTTCCTTAAGCCAATTAAATAGAACTCTTTTACAAATTAATTTTGGCAATACCATCTGCAGGTAGAAAAATATCACATACATACACAGACATACTTAACATATAGACAGACATAGAGACCTTATAGCTTTTGTTTAAAAAATTTTAGCCATGTCTCAGGTGCAAAGTTCAAAGGAATAGTTGGATCCAAATTGTGTTTCTGGTAAATGGACTAAGTTATGTTTACCTGCTCAGATGACCAAAGTTTCAACACTAGAGAAGAAGAGGAGTTCAGAGAAAGGAAAAGGGTTAAAAGAGTTTTGAGAAAGGAGGCAGAGAAGCAAGTCCTCTCCAATTATCTATTATATCAAAGGATATTGAAACACTGAAAATAGCAGCAATTGAGAAAAATATGTCAAGTGAAAATCAGAATTCAAGTACTGGTGTCATAAATAACAAATTTAGACATTCTGAAAATGATGCTTCCTCATTGGACTCAGTATGCTCACAGAAAAGTATTTTCTCAGAATTTAATAAAACCACTAGAAATTGTTGATTCAGAAACAAAATTGGAATACATTGAAGAACAAGCTGCGTGCCCTTACCTAAAGCCTGTAGAATCTCCCAGAAACTCTTTACACAAGAGGTAAAAGATTTACATTGAAGGGCTTCCTTATTTATAGAATATTGATTAATTTTGGGGAGAGGTTTTGAAGAATCTATTTGAATTTTAATAGGAAATGCACTATGTATTCTGCTGATGTCAGTTGTGGACTTTGCCCATAGGAAGGGTGGCAGCTGATCTAATAAGGATAAATGGCTAGTGTCTTTAAAGTTAGTTTTAACATCATCAATGACAGAACAAATGAAAAATATTGTAGGGTCATTTAATTTGTCCAGTTGGCTATTTTGGTTATAGCTGTTATGGCTGCTATCAAATTCTGGAATTATTTCCCTTCTTGGGAGAAAGAAATTCCAACGTGATAATTTTCTAAAATGTCTCAGCTTAATAAATGAATAGGGGCAGAGAAACTAAGGAGAAAAGGGTGGATATCTTCTCAAAGAGCCTGAACAAAATGGAATAGATTTAGAGGCAGGAATTTGTTGAGGTTTATTAGAGATTCACATTATGTGAATCATTTTAGTGCTGAGGCAGGGGCTACTTTATAGCAACGGTGTTGCATGCCCAATCTGGAAAGTTGTTTTTCTGATTGGGAAGAGTTCCTGTAGTACCTTGGACCCCTATAAGTTTGTTAAGAGAATTAGAATGGGGAAACTGAGGGTATAGAGGAGGTGGAGGTGGTGCAGAAGGGAAGGAGGAAGATGACACCAGAGCTGGGACCTGAGCATAAGATAAAGAAAACAGGGGAAGGGAAAGAGAGGCCTTAGAAGCCATTTTGTCTTTCCTCAGTTTTTTAGTTGTTGCAGCTAATTTAGACATGGTGTCTTGTAGTGAGGTGATTTTAGAGTTTTGTGCACGTTTGGAAGCCTCCAGGTATCAATTAGAATAAATATGCCATTCATTCTGCTAAATTTTAGAACCACAGTCTTCCAATTTGGTTATAGGAAAAATAAGTGTGGGAAGATCAAAAGTTCCCCATAAAGGCCATTGTAATTCTGGACTACTTGTGGTCAGTTTGGCCCACTTGGTTAAAAATGCACATATTTAGGGACCCATGGTTCTTAAACATAAACCCATCCAGGGTCCCTGAAGGAGGGGTTCCCTTAGAACATTTAGATGACTAGGATCCCATTTGCAACCAGTTATTTCCCCAGAAAAAAATGGGTTTATTCAGGATTAGCAAAGACTTTCAATTTGGGGTCTGCAGCTATGGCAAGCCACACACAATTCCCCAGCAGCAAAGGGAGGAGAAACTCTTTTATAGAAGGGAAAAGAAAGTTGGGAGGGCTATTCTAAACAAAGAGTCCACTCGAGTAACTGAGAGTTTGAAGTGTAGGGGCTTTTCATTGGCTGAGTTATAACAGTTTCTCATTGGCTGAGCTTCTTGCCAGTCAAGAAGAGGAGTTTTCTTATTCCTGCTGGGCTCTGGAATTGGTGTAGGGTATGAGAGCTCCTCCTTTTGGCCTCTCAATTCCAATTTCATCAGGTTTCTGTTTACTAATTTCCACATTTTCCCCTTTTGATCAACATCTTTCTCTGAAAGCATTACTAATCAAGAGTCTGGATTTTCTGGTTTCAGCAGCCTATTTGTCTCTTGATGCCAGGAAGGACCTTTCTTGGGTATCATATCCCACATTGGAAGGAAAGTGCACAGATTGGAAACCTATTTTGGCCACAATTTGAGTAACAAGGAGGGGTAGGAGGGAGAATTCTCAGGCATTTTTAATCTAAAATCCATATGCTATCAAGATCATAGGCATTGAAGATCATCTGAAACATAATGTCATCATCAAAGGTTTGGCGGACAAATTTCCAACATGCCTAGTCCAGACATCTTGAGAAAGTTGTCTCATCAGATGTCATCTGCTTAAATTCTCAGAAATATTTACTGTTAAGTTGCCAGATGATGTGCAGGTCCAGTCAGCATTTGGTGATTTCTTTAGGTGTGTCACATGAATCCAAGAGTCTATTCCCTGGAGTTTTGTGGCACAAGAGTTAGCTAACAGTATCTGATAGAGTTTTTATACAGTGAGGTTGAAGAGAGTCCTGCTGGAGGTATCTTTTCCAATAGACAAAATATCCAGGTTGCAAGGTGTGATGCTTAAGGTCTTCATCTCCCTGGAGCAAACTGTGAAAAGATTGATCTACCAAAACATGGTTATTTTTAACAGAAGTAATTAGACATTTGCCATATTGGAGTATATCTCCTATGTGAGCTGTGGGTCAAAAGAGTCCGGAGCCGAGTGATGTCAGCATCATGGTGGAGTGAGCTTTTCCTTAGTCTCTCCTCCCTAAGTTACAACCAAACAGACATTCATTAACCAACAGAGAATTCCATATAAAGCACAATAGGATGTCTGAGAGATCCATGCAGCCATACACCTGAAGGTGGGGGTACTGGAACCCCAGGAGGCAGTGGAAGGAGGTGAGCAGATCCCCTCCACCTCCTCAGTGGCTGTGATCTATGTCACAGGTCCTTATGCAGCAGCTGGCACACAACTGTAACAGGAGGCAGGGGAGCAGGCAGGCCTATGTGTGAACACTTTCTCTTTCAGAGTTGCAGCCTGGCACAAGGGAATGTTCCACACTGAGTGCTGTGGCTCAGCCACCACGTGGGTACCTCCAGCAAGCCCAGCAGCCCAGGGGAACTGCCCATGTGTGCAGAGCAGGCCTGCAGGCATGTGAAAGAAAGTGTCCCTCTCCTCCCACCTAGCTCACCAGTTCAGCCAGTCCCCAGCCAAGGCAGCAGATCTGCACCAGGGCACCTGCATGTGTGTGTGTGATCCACCAAGCAGCTGTGGCCAGCGGGCAAACACAGAGGATCTCTACCAACACAACTTCTAGCAGATGCAGCATGTTCAGAAAACACAGCTCCTGCCACCTGCCAGTGGTGGCAGGTGAAATCTCTGACCTGATACTACCACTATGCGCCAGCAAAGGATCACTTCATCAAACACCATGAAGAACTACATTAACACTCCAGAGCAGGAGGAAACTGACAAGTCTCCAGAAACCAATCCTGAAGTCACAGAAATTTACAATCTAAATGACAGAGAATTCAAAATATTTGTCATAAAGAAATTCAACAAGTTACAAGAAAACTGAGAAAGACAGTTCAATAGGGCCGGCCCCGTGGCTTAGCGGTTATGTGCGCGCGCTCTGCTGCTGGCGGCTCGGGTTCGGATCCCGGGCGCGCACCAACGCACCGCTTCTCCGGCCATGCTGAGGCCACGTCCCACATACAGCAACTAGAAGGATGTGCAGCTATGACATACAACTATCTACTGGGGCTTTGGTGGAAAAAATAAATAAATAAAATTATTAAAAAAAAAAGACAGATCAATAAACTCTGGAATAAAATTAATGAGCAGAAGGAATTCTTCACAAAAGCAATTGAAACTAAAAAAAAAAAAAACAAAAACAAAAAACCAGAAATAGAGATGAAGAAAACAATTAATGAGATTTAGAAAATCTAGGGGCTGGCCCAGTGGCACAAGCAGTTAAGTGCGTGTGCTATGCTGTGGCAGCCCAAGGGTTCACAGGTTCGGATCCTAGGCATGCACTGACACACCGCTTGTCAAGCCATGCTGTGGCAGCGTCCCATATAAAGTAGAGGAAGATGGGCATGGATGTTAGCTCAGGGCCAATCTTCCTCAGCCAAAAAAAAAAGAGGAGGAGGATTGGCATCGGATGTTAGCTCAGTGCTGATCTTCCTCAAAAAAAAAAAAGAAATGTGTTCTCTTAAAAATAAGAGGCATTTATTAATTTTGGGGGTTGGACCCATGGCATAGTGGTTAAGTCCAGTGCACTCTACTTCAGTGGCCCGGGTTCATGGGTTCAGATCCCGGGTGTGGACCTACACCACTCATCAAGCCATGCTGTGGCAGCGACCCACATACAAAATAGAGGAAGGCTGGCACAGGTGTTAGCTTAGTGCTAATCTTTCTCAAGCAAAAAAAAAAAAAAAAAAAGAGGAATATTGGCAACAGATGTTAGCTCAGAGTGAATCTTCCTTAGCAAAAAATAAAAACTAAAAAAATGTAGAAAAGTTAAAAAACAGAGCTGACATTAGGGAGGACAAAATTAGCAATTTAGAGGACAGAAATATAGAACTGCTTCAGGTGGAGGAGGAGAGAGAAATAAGACATAAAAAAATGAAGAAATTCTTTGAGAAATATCCCACTCAATTAGGAAATGCAACATAAGGATTATAGGTATTCCAGAGGGAGAAGCAAGGGAGAAAGGAGCAGAGAGCTTTTCAAAGAAATAATAGCTGAGAACTTCCCAAACCTGGGGAAGGAACTGGTCTTAGAAGTATACGAAGCCAATAGAACTCCTAATTACATCAATGCAAAAAGACCTTATCCAAGGCACATAATAGTAAAACTGGCAAAAGTCAATGACAAAGAAAAAATATTAAGGGCAGCAAGGTAGAAGAGAATAATTTACAAAGGAACCCCTATAAGGCTTTCAGCAGATTTCTCAGCAGAAACTTTACAGGCTAGGAAAGAATGGAATGATATATTCAAAATACTGAAAGACAAAAACTATCAGCCAAGAACACTCTATCCAGCAAAGTATCCTTCAAATATAACAGAAAAATAGGGCCGGCCCTGTGGCTTAGGAGTTAAGTGTGCACACTCCGCTACTGGCGGCCCAGGTTCAGATCCAGGCATGCACCGACGTACCACTTGTCCAGCCATGCTGAGGCAGCATCCCACATACAGCAACTAGAAGGATGTGCAACTATGACATACAACTATCTACTGGGGCTTTGGGGGAAAAAAAAGGAGGAGGATTGGCAATAGATGTTAGCTCAGAGCCAGTCTTCCTCAGCAAAAAGAGGAGGATTGGCACGGATGTTAGCTCAGGGCTGATCTTCCTCACAAAAGAAATCTATATAACAGAAAAATAAAAGCTTTCCCAGATAAACAAAGCTGAGGGAGTTCATCGCCACTAGACCTCCCTTACAAGAAATGATCAAGGATGATCTCATACTTGAAACAAAAAGGCAAAGGTTTACAAAGCCTTGAGCAAGGAGATAAATAGACAGACAAAATTAAAAAATTGCAGCTCTCTATCAGAACAGGTTAGCAAACTCTTAATTATAAAAAGTAAAGGGAAGGAAAGCATCAAAAATAACTATAAACACTTGTTTTTAATCACAAACTCACAACAAAAAACAGAATAATTTGTGACAATAACGTAGATGGGGAAGAGGAAAGGGATGGAATGTGCTTAGGCTAATGGAAATAAAAAGCTATCAGAAAATGGACTATCTCATCTGTGGGATCTTTTATACAAACTTCATGGTAACCACTAAACAAAAAATCAGAGCAAAGACACAAAGTATAAATAAAGAGAAAACTGAGAAAACCACCATAGAAAACCACCAAACTGAAATGGCAGTCAGAAATACAAGGAACGAGAAACAAAGGAAATATAGAACAACCAGAAAACAAAAGATAAATGGCAGTATTAACCTCTTATATATAAATAATCATTCTAAATGCAAATGGATTGAATTACCAATCAAAAGACAAAGAGTGGGGCCAGCCCAGTGGTCTAGTAGTTAAGTTCGTATGTTCTGCTTCGGCCGCCTGGGGTTCACAGCTTTGGATCCCAGGTGTGGACCTATGCATCGCTCATCAAGTCATGCTGTGGCAGCATCCCATATACAATATAGAGGAAGATGAGCACAGATGTTAGCTCAGGGCCAATCTTCTTCACCAAAAAAAAAAAAGACAAAGAGTGGGTGGATGGATTAAAAAACAAGATCCAACAATATGCTGCCTCCAGGAAACAATCTCAGATCTAAAGACAAACAGAGGCTTAGAGTGAAGGGATGGAAGATGATACTCCAAGCAAATGGCAAGCAAAAGAAAGCAAGTATTGCCATACTTACATCAGAAAAAGCAGACTTCAAGATAAAAAAGACAATGAGAGACAAAGAAGGGCACTATATAATGATAAAAGGGACATTCCACCAAGAGGACATAACACTTATGAATATATATACACCTAACACGGGAGCACCAAAGTATATAAAGCAACTATTAACAGACCTAAAGGCAGAAATTGACAGCAATACAATAATAGTAGAGAACCTCAACACCCCACTTACATCAGTGGATAGGTCATCCAGACAGAAAGTCAACAAGGAAATAGTGGACTTAAATGAAAAACGAGACCAGGTGGATTTAATAGATATTTGTAGAACATTCCATCCCAAAACAGCAGAATACACATTCTTCTCAAGTGCACATGGAACATTCTCAAAGATAGACCATATGTTGGGAAACAAGGCAAGCCTCAATAAATTTAAGAAGATTGAAATCATATTAAGCATGTTTTCCAACCATAATGCTATGAAATTAGAAATCAACTGCAAGAAAAAGGCTGGGAAAGTCACAAATATGTGGAGAGTAAACAACATGCTACTGAACCATTGGATCAATGAAAAAAACAAAATATACCTGGAGACAAATGAAAATGAAAACACAACATACCAACTCTAATGGGATGCACAAAAGCAGTGCTATGAGGGAAATTTATAGCAATACAGGCCCACCTCAACAAAGAAGAAAAATCTAAAATGAGTAATCTTAAACTACACCTAACAGAACTAGGAAAAGGAGAACAAACAGTGCCCAAAGTCAGCAGAAGGAGGGAAAAAAAAAATTAGAGCAGAAATAAATGAATAAATGAAATAGAGACTAAAAACAAATAGAAAAAATCAATGAAACTAAGAGCTGGTTCTTTGAGATGATAAATAAAATTGACAAACCTTTAGCCAGACTCACTAAGCAAAAAAGAGAGAAGGCTCAAATAAATGAAATTAGAAATGAAAGAGGAGAAATTACAAAGGATACCACAGAAATACAAAGGATTATAAGACAAAAGATTATACTATGAGAGACTATGTGCCAACAAATTGGATAACCTAGAAGAAATGGATAAATTCTTAAACTCATACAACCTCCCAAAACTGAATCAAGGAGAAATAGAGAATAGAGAATCTGACTAGGCCAATCACAAGTAAAGAGATTGAAACAGTAATCAAAAACCTCCCCAAAAACAGAATTCGAGGACCAGATGGCTTCTCTGAAGAATTCTACCAAATGTTCAAAGAAGATTTAATACCTATCCTTCTCAGAGTATTCAGAAAAATTGAAGAAGGCAGAATGCTTCCTAATTCATTCTATGAGGCCTACATCACCCTGATACCAAGTAGATCATTATCTTTCACCATACAAGTTAACTCAAAATGGATTAAAGACTTGAAGGTAAGACCCGAAACCATAAAACTCTCAGAAGAAAATATAGGCAGTACACTCTTTGACAATGGTCTTAGCAGCATCTTTTCATATACTATGTCTACTTAGGCATGGGAAACAAATGAAAAGATAAAGAAATGAGACTACGTCAGACTAAAATCTTCTTCAAGGCAAAGGAAACCAAGAACAAAACAAAAAGACAACCCACCAACTGGGAGAAAGTATTTGCAAATCAAATATCCACAAGGGGTTAATCTCCAAATTATATAAAGAACACATACAACTCAACAACAAAGCAGTAAACAACCCAATAAAAAAATGGGCAGAGGATATAAACAGACATTTTTCCAAAGAAGGTATACAGGTGGCCAACAGGCACCTGAAAAGATGTTCAACATCACTAATCATCAGGGAAATGCAAATCAAAACTACAATGAGATATCACCTTACACCTGTTAGAATGGCTGTAATTAACAGGAGAAATAATAACAAATGTTGGAGAAGACGTGGAGAAAAGAGAACCCTCATACGCTGCTGAGGTGAATGCAAACTGGTGCAGCCATTATGGAAAACAGTATGGAGATTTCTCAAAAAATTAAAAATGGAAATTCCTTATGACCCAGCTATCCCACTACTGGATATTTATCCAAAGAACTTGAAATCAACAATTCAAAGACACTTATGCATCCCTATGTTCATTGCAGCATTATTCACAATAGCCAAGACATGGAAGCAACCCAAATGCCCATCAACTGATGAATGGATAAAGAAGATGTGGTATATATATACAATGGAATACTACTCAGCCATAAAAAAGGCAAAATCATCCCATTTACAACGACATGGATGGACCTTGAGGGTATGATGGTAAGCAAAATAAGCCAGACAGAGAAAGACAAATAGCACATGACTTCACTCATATGTGGAAGATAAACAAACACATGGATAAAGAGAACAAATTAGTGGTTACCAGAAGAGAAGGTCGTGGAAGGAGGGCAAAAGGGGTAAAGGGGCACATCTGTATAGTGATGAATAAAAACTAGGCTATTGGTGGTGAACATGATGTAGTCTATACAGAAACTGAAATATAATAATGTACACCTGAAATTTACACAATGTCATAAGGCAATGTGACCTCATTAAAAAAAAAAAAAAAAGCCCCAGGATCGTTTTTTTGGGGGGAGGAAGATCAGCCCTGAGCTAACATCCATGCTAATCCTCCTCTTTTTTGCTGAGGAAGACCGGCTCTGAGCTAACATCTATTGCCAATCCTCCTCCTTTTTTTCCCCCCAAAGCCCCCAGTAGATAGTTGTATGTCATAGTTGCACATCCTTCTAGTTGCTGTATGTGGGACGCGGCCTCAGCATGGCCGGACAAGCGGTGTGTCGGTGCGCGCCCGGGATCCCAACCGGGGCCGCCAGTAGCGGAGCGCGCGCACTTAACCACTAAGCCACGAGCCCCAGGATCTTAATAGTAGCTAAAGCAGCAGGTATAAGTATAGCATCTAATAATTCCTGAACATAGATGCCGTTTTAAATTTTATTTCTGCTAGAAGTAAGGAAGCCATGTTGCTTCCACAACATTCCAAAATCATGAGCTACTCTGAAAGCATATCTCCTATCAGTATAAATATTGGCAGTTGAGCCCTTGGCTAAGGTACAAGCTCTTGGAAGAGCATATAATTCAGCCTGTTGGGCATAAATAGCCATAGGTAAATATGCTGCCTCCACAATGTCAAAAGGAGTTGCAATAGCATACCCAGCACAATATCACTAACCACAGCAACAGTGAACCATGAGAAGTTGGTGTGACCCAAAGGAGTTTCACAAGATCATCACAAGGAGTTAGGAGATAATCTGTCAGCATTAAGCAGTCATGAGTGACTGTTGGTAATGGAGGGGGGAAGAGTAGCAGTGTCAAGGTCGTTACAAAATAAAAGAGTTACATGAGAAGCAGTCAACAAATGGATTTCATAGGAGGTGAGGCAGCTGGCTGAAATATATTGAGTGTGATGAGAATTCAGGGGGTCTTCTACTGCATGAGGTACAAATATGGTTAAAGGGAATCCCACAATGATTTTCTTGGTGTCCTTAACCAAAAGGGCAGTGACAATGATGTCTCTAAGGCAAGGAGGGTATCCCCATGCCACAGGGTCCGGTTGCTGGATACAATACCCTATAGGTCAATGGTGATTTCTGTGTTTTTGGATGAGTACCTCAAGGGCATTTCTTTCCTTTTCATATACCAAAAGGAAAAAGGGAATCTGATAATTGGGATGTCCAAGGGCAGGTGGGTTCATCAATCTCTCCTTTAAGGCTTTAAAGGCTATGTTGTCTGGTTCTTCCCATAAAATTGAGTTGAGGTTGTTGTTCTTTAGTAAAACATACAGAGTTTTGGCATAAGAGAGAAAACTGGAATTCAATTTTGGCAATAACTGACTAGCCTGAGAAAGCCTCACAGTTGATTTTTAGCTCTGGGTTTAGGGAAACTTAGGACACCACGAAGCCTAGATCCAGATCTAGGTGTAGCTCTTGTTCTCATATCAGATGCCCTAAACATTGAACCTGGGTTTGGGCAAACTGCAATCTCTCCTTGGTGACTTTATGTCCCTTTAAGGCTAAAAGCTTTAGCAAGTAGGTGCTGCCTTCCTGTGAGGAGGCTTGGGAAAGAGAACAAAGAAGAAAATTGTCCACATATTGCAACAAAGTAGAACCCCCAGGGGACTTTATATCGCCCAGATCAGCCTTTAGGATTTGCGAGAAATAAGAAAGGCTCTCAGGAAAACCCTGAGGCATTACTGTTCAAGTGAATTGTTTTCCTTCCCAAGTGAAGGCAGAAAAGTATTGACTAGCTTCATCAACTGGAATGCTCTAGGACTTAAGCAGAGGAGTGAGTGATCTGCTTTAATCTGCATTAATATGTCAACTGCATTAATCAGTTACAATAAAGAATTTGCTTCCAGTGGGAATAGATATTCAAAAAGAGGAAGATTGGCAACAGATGTTAGCTCAAGGTGAAGCTTCCTCAGCAAAAAAAAAGACGACATCTCAACCTAATAAATGAATAGGGATGGAGGAACTAAGAAGAAAAGAGTGTATGTCTCTCAAAGAGACTAAACAAAAAGGAATAGGTTCAGAGACAGGAACCTTTTGAGGTTTATTAGAAATCCCCACTATTTGAAGTGTCTTGGTGCTCCAAGGCAGGGGCTGCTTTATAGTAATAGGGTTGAGCACCAAGGGCCTGGCTCTGGTGTCAATTAGGACAGAAAGAGATTCATCTCCAAACTGGAGAAATGTTTCTCCAAGCCAATTAAGAGGGAAGATTGGGAAGAGCCCCTGTAGTTCCTCAGAGCCCCATCACTGAGAATTTGGAGGACATTGGAAAGTCTGGTTAGAGGGCTGAAGGTGTCTGAAGTGCTTAAATTTATAATCTCTCTTCCAAACTCCTGGCTCTTTGCAATAATAGCAGAAACTAGGAGGTTTTTGGCTTTGTGAAGGGAACTTCATTTGCTGGAATTGAAAGTTAAGGATTTTTGAGGTCTTTCTTTTAGGTGACTCATCTAGAGGGTAAGAGTGTTGGTTTGCCAGATTAACTAAATCTGGAGTGGACGTGGTTTCACATTTTGTCCTGGTCCTTTTTACTAGAAGGGAAGGTCCCAGTTCAGTGGGGATAATAACTCTATTAGAAACATAGAGTTAAAAGCTATCTGGGTGGAACCAATATCTGAAGGAAAACCAGAATTTTATTTAAAAACAATCTGAAGCCATAAACATGTTCATCAGGTTTTTGTACACAAGCCCGAATTTTGTTCCAATCAACAGACTTTGGGAAAGCCCTAGGAATTGCCTGATGCAGCCTTCTAGCGATTGCCTGAGCCTGATCATACAACAGGTCATCAGGTTGGTCTCCTGACTATAATTCTAGAGACCTCTCAAGATTTTCCCAATTAGCAGTTTTCATCCAATGCTGGGCCTGGTCTTCACTGACAATCTTGATATAAGTCAGAGAAACCAGGTTGATAAGTTTGAACGACTATATTAAATTCCTCAGCAAATCTGTGAAGATCTTTGGTTACTTTCTCTTTTTTTCTTTTTGCTGAGGAAGATTCACCCTGAGCTAACATCCATTGCCAATCTTCCTCTTTTTTTGCTTGAGGAAGATTAACCCTGAGCTAACATCTGTGCCAATCCTCCTCAATTTTTTATATGTGGGTCGCCACCACAGCATGGCTAGACAAGTGGTATAGATCCACGCTTGGGGATCCGAAGCCGGGAACCCAGGCCTCCAAAGTGGAGTGTGCCAAACTTAACCACTACACCACAGGGCCATCCCTGGTTACTTTCTTTTTATATGTGAGCCGCCACCACAACATGGCTACTGACAGATGAGTGGTGTAGGTCTATGCCTGGGATCTGAACCCAGGCCACCAAAGAGAAGCATGCTGAACTAACCACTAGGACACCGGGGCTGGCCCAAGATCTTTGGTTACCTTGGGAAAATCTGTGACTGTGGCTCACAGTTCAGCTTTAGTCCAGGGAGTTTAAGAAATTAAGAGTTTAGCCTTTGGATCCTCAGAAGGTTTAATTTTAAAGGAACAGGTTCTGATAGGTTCAGAGGAAGAGGGAGTGGGGAAAAATACAGGGAAAAGGCGAAGTTCAGCAAGAGAGCTAGTATGGGGGAACTGAGGGTATAGAGGAAGCATAGGTGTATAGAAGGGAAGGAGGCAGATGGCACCCAAGCCCCGGGGACTAAGCACGAGGAGATGGGGGAGAAGAACATGATGCTTTGGAAGCCATTTTATCTTTCTTTAATCACTTGTTCACCTCAGTTCATTTTAAAATTTTATTTTGCAAAGAGGCAATTTTAGACTCCAGATAAAGTTTGGAAGCCTCAAAGTACCAATTGAAATAGGCGTTCCATTCGGTTTTGGAAATTATAGAGCTATGGTTGTCCAATTCTGTTTTAAGGAAAATAAGTTTGGGGAATTCAAAATTTCCCCACAATGGCCATTGGTATTCTTAATTACTTTTGGTTAAATTGGTCCATGTAGTTAGAAAAGTTCATGAGGAATGACCGCAGTTTTTAAACATAAAATTGGCTGAGGTCCCTGTAGGGGGACACCCTCAAAATATTTAGAGAACGGGGATCCCATTTCTTAGAAGTTTCTTTCTAGAGCAAAGAAATAGTTCTCAAACAGCCTAAACAGCTCAGATAGCTTAAACAGCTCACAACTCAGCTTGAACAGTTCAAACAGCTTTCAGTCTTAATACCAGCCAGTTCTAAGGGAACAGTCTGATTTCATTAAGGTTCACTGAAGGTTGAATCAACGCAGTTCCAATAGAACAGTCTGCTCCCTAGGGAATTAGGCTGAAGGCTGGACCAGCACAGTTCCAATGAAACAGTCTGCAAATCAGACTGAAGGCTAGTACAGTTTCAGTAGAAACAGTCTGGTTCCAAAAGGAATTGGACCAAAGAGTAGGGCAGTTCGAAGGAATGGCCTGATCCAAAGAGTCAAGCTGAAGTGCCACCCAGGTACTTGCAGAGAAACAAAGCCTTAAAATACATGTTGAATAAAGCCTGGAGAGCCTCAAACACAGAGAGGGAGGAAGCTCAGATCCAGGAGAAAGATTTACCCTCAAACTCCAGAGTCGGTGAGAAAAGCTTGCTAATGTTGTGGGTACCACACTTGTTTGTTCACCAGCCTCAGAGTCATCAGAGGTCTTCTCTGGACCCCTGTACCTGCCACAAAAATGTTGACTTTAAACAAATAGCCAGTTATTTCTCCAGCAAAAATGGGTTTATTCAGGATCAGCAAAGCATTGCAATTCAGGGTCTGCAATTGTGGTGAGCCACGTGCAAGTTCTCAGTAGCAAAGGGAGGAGAAACTCTTTTATAGAGGGGAAAAGGAAGTTGGGAGGGCTATTGTAAACAAAGAGTCCGTTGGAGGAATTGACAGTTTGCAGTGAAGTGGCTTTTCATTGGCTGAGTTGTAACAGTCTCTCATTGGTTGAGCTTCTTGCCGGTCAAGAAGAGGAAGTCTTTCTTCTTCCTGTTCGGCTCTGCTATCCATGTAGGGTATGAGAGCTCCCCCTTTTGGCCTCTTAACTCCAATTTAATGAGGTTTCTGTTTATTAATTTCTACACCCTATTTGAGGCAAAACAGGGCACAATTTGGGCAGTCAAAAGAATAATAACTGCAATGGATTGAAACATATCAAGAATATAATAATCTAAGTATTCATCATACTAAAAAACAAAAGCAAAAGATCCTCTTCTTTTTTTCATTGATGTTTTAATAGTTTATAACATTGTGAAATTTTGGGTTGTACATTTTTGTTTGTCCACCACCATATATATATCTCCCTTTACCCCTTGTGCCCACCCCCTACCCCCATTGCCCCTGGTAACCACAATACAGTTTTCTCTGTCCATGTGTTGGGTTATATTCCACATATGAGTGAGATCATACAGTGTTTGTCTTTCTCTTTCTGGCTTATTTCACTTAACATAATACCCTCCAGGCCCATCCGTGTTGTTGCAAATGGGACGATTTTGTCTTTTTTTATGGCTGAGTAGTATTCCATTGTATATATATACCACATCTTCTTGATCCAGTCATCAGTCGAGGGACACTTAGGTTGCTTCCACTTCTTGGTTATAGTGAGTAATGCTGCAATGAACATAGGGGTGCATAAGGCTCTTTGGATTGTTGATTTCAGGTTCATTGGATAGATTTCCAGTAGTGGGATAGTTGGATCATAGGGTATTTCTATTTTTAATTCTTTGAGGAATCTCCGTACTGTTTTCCATAGAGGCTGCACCAGTTTGCATTCCCACCAGCTGTGTATGAGTGTTCCTGTTTCTCTACATCCTCTCCAACATTTGTTGTTTTTTGTCTTGGTGATTATAGCCATTCTAACGGGCGTGAGGTGATGTCTTAGTGTTATTTTGATTTGCATTTCCCTGATGATTAGTGATGTTGAACATCTTTTCATGTGCCTATTGGCCATCTGTATATCTTCTTTGGAGAAGTGTCTGTTCATTTCCTCTGCCCGTTTTTTGATTGGGTTGTTTGTTTTTTGTTATTCAGTTGTGTGAGTTCTTTATATATTATGGAGATTAATCCCTTGTCAGAAATATGTTTTGCAAATATTTTCTCCCAGCTGGTGGGTTGTCTGTTCATCTTGATTCTGGTTTCGTTTGTCTTGTAGAAACTCTTTAATCTGATAAAGTCCCACTTGCTTATTTTTTCTTTAATTTCCCAACTCTGGGTAGGCATGTCATCTGAAAAGATTCCTTTATGACCAATGTCAAATAGTGTGTTGCCTGTATTTTCTTCTATGAGTTTTATAGTTTCAGGTCTCACCTTCAGCTCTTTGACCCATTTTGAGTTAATTTTTGTGAATTGGGGTAGCAGATGGTCCACTTTCATTCTTTTGCATGTGGCTGTCCAGTTTTCCCAACACCATTTATTGAAGAGACTTTCCTTTCTGCATTGTATGTTCTTAGCTCCTTTATTGAAAATTAACTGTCCGTATCTGTGTGGTTTTATTTCTGGGCTTTCAATTCTGTTCCATTGATCTGTGTGTCTGTTTTTGTACCAGTACCATGCTGTTTTGATTACTATTGCTAAAAGGTCATCTTTTTTTTTTTTTTTTTGGTGAGGAAGCTTGGCCCTGAGCTAACATCTCTGCCCATCTTCTTTCTTTTCTTTTCTTTTTTTTTGTGAGGAAGATCAGCCCTGAGCTAACATCCATACCAATCCTCCTCTTTTTTCTGAGGAAGACTGGCCCTGAGCTAACATCTGTGCCAATCTTCCTCCACTTTATGTGGGACGCCGCCACAGCATGGCTTAACAAGCGGTGCATTGGTGCCCGCCCAGGATCCGAACCTGGGCCACCAGCAGCAGAGTGCGCACCCTTAACCACTATGCCATGGGTCCGGCCCATGCCCATCTTCTTCTATTTGGTGTCTATGTGGGACATCACCACAGCATGGCTTGATGAGCAGTACATAGGTCCATGCCCGGGATCTGAACCTGCGAACCCCAGGCCGCTGAAGTGGAGAGCACAAACCTAACCACTACGCCACCAGGCCAGCCCCCTGAAAAGGTCATCTTCTGAAGTTTCTAGGATACCAACTCATTCTGAAAATTGGTAAAGGAAGGAAAGAATTAAGCATTTATCCTGACTTTCCTTATCAACTGTATTTTACGATAACCCAAATGGTTGAGGAAAGTTCTTCTTTTAAAATAATTACAGGAAAATGAATTATAGGATTAGAAAAATCTCTATTTTCCATCCCTAATGAAATAAAAAATTTAGGCAGTGATCAGCAATGCTGTTGAAAGCATTAGGTAAAATGTTGATAGAAACTTTATAACGGAGGGCCGGCCCTGTGGCTTAGCGGTTAAGTGCGTGCGCTCTGCTGCTGGTGGCCTGGGTTCGGATCCCAGGCGCGCACCGACACACCGCTTCTCCGGCCATGCTGAGGCCGCATCCCACATGCAGCAACTAGAAGAATGTGCAGCTATGACATACAACTATCTACTGGGGCTTTGGGGGGAAAAATAAATAAATAAAATCTTAAAAAAAAAAAAAAGAAACTTTATAATGGATAGCCCAGGCTGACAGCTTCTGAACCCATTGATCAATCTTAACATCACAAAACTGGATAGCCACATGCAAAAAAATGAAAGTAGACCCTTACCTTACACCATACACAAAAATTAACTCCAAATGGATTAAAGACTTGAATGTAAGACCTGAAACTGTGAAACTTCTAGAAGAAAACATAGGCAGTATGCTCTTCGACATCGTTCTTAGCAACATCTTTTCAAACACCATGTCTGCCGGGCAAGAGAAACAATAGAAAAAATAAAGAAATGGGACTACATCAAACTAAAAAGCTTCTGCACAGCAAAGGAAACCATCAACAAAACAAAAAGACAACCTAACAATTGGGAGAAGATATTTGCAAACCATACATCTGATAAGGGGTTAATATCCAAAATATATAAAGAACTCATGCATCTCAACAACAAAAAAACTACCAACCCAATTAAAAAATGGGCAAAAGTCCTGAACAGACATTTCTCCAAAGAAGATATACAAACGGCCAACAGACACATGAAAAGATGTTCAAAATCACTAACTATCAGGGAAATGCAAATCAAAACTACAATGAGATATCACCTCATGCCCATCAGAATGGCTATAATTAACAAGACAGGAAACAACATGTGTTGGAGAGGATGTGGAGAGAAGGGAACTCTCATACACTGCTGGCGGGAGTGCAAACTGGTGCAGCCACTATGGAAAACAGTATGGAGATTCCTCAAAAAATCAGGGATAGAACTACCATATGATCCAGCTATTCCACTGCTGGGTATTTATCCAAAGAACTTGAAAACACCAATTTGTAAAGGTACATGCACCCCTGTGTTCATTGCAGCGTTATTCACAATAGCCAAGACTTGGAAGCAACCTAAGTGCCCATCAAGGGATGAATGGATAAAGAAGATGTGGTCTATATACACAATGGAATACTACTCAGCCATAAGAAACGATGAAATCCAGCCATTTGTAACAACATGGATGGACATTGAGGGTATAAAGCAAAGTGAAATAAGTCAGAGGGAGAAGGTCAAATACCGTATGATTTTCTTCATTCAGTAGTAGATAATAACAACAATAAACAAACACATAGGAACAGAGATTGGATTGGTGGTTACCAGAGGGGAAGCGGGGAGGGAGGAGGGTGAAAGGGATAATTCAGTACATGTGTGTGGTGAGGGGTTGTAATTAGTATTTTGGTGGTGAACATGATGTAATCTATGCAAAAATAGAAGTATAATGATGTACACCTGAAATTTTTACAATGTTATAAACCAATGTTACTGCAATAAACAAAAAATTTTAAAGAATTAAAAAAAAAAAATCTTATCACACAAAGGGACAACCAGATGTTCTGAGCCTTTGATGTGATGGAATAAGAAGCACACCATCCCCAGTGAAGTATTCTTGTCCAAAAAAAAAAAAAAATTAAACACTAACCTAATCAAGCCTCTATCTGGAATATCAGGAAATATGGAGGCTGGAGAAATGTGTTAAACGTCGTCATAAGGATATAATCAACCAAGTCCAGTTTATGGGAAATTCACAGGAGCAGTAAGTTAAGACATATATCAACCAAGACATTCTTTGGATCCTGATTTGAACAAATCAATATAATTTCAGACTATCAAGGAAAATTAACATGGACTGAGTGTTGGAAGATATTAATGTACTATTGTTAATCCATTAGGTGTGATAATGGAATTGTTCTTATGTTTTGTTTTTTTAAAAATCCTTATCAATTAGAAATACATACCAAAAATGTCTAGGCTAAATGATGGATTAAAATACTTCAGGAAAAAAAATGTAGAGGTGGAGAATAGATATATGAAAGAAGACTGGCAAAATATTGATAAATTGCTAAGGCTGGGTCCTGGTGCATAAGATGAACTATGCTTTTCTCTTTGATATTTTGTTTGTTTAAATTTCCATTGTAGGGGCCGGCCCCGTGGCTTAGCGGTTAAGTGCGTGCGCTCCGCCGCCGGCGGCCCGGGTTCGGATCCCGGGTGCGCACCGAGGCACCACTCCTCCAGCCATGCTGAGGCCACGTCCCACATACAGCAACTAGAAGCATGTGCAGCTATGACAGACAACTATGTACTGGGGCTTTGGGGGAAAAATAAATAAATAAAATCTTTAAAAAAAAAAAAAATTTCCATTGTAAGAAGCTGAATAAAATAAAAGATCTTTCACTTTAACTCTGTAATTCTACTCCAGAGGGTCTATTCTCAGAAAAGAATCTAAAGTCTAGGAAAAATTTTTATGCATAAAGATATCAGTCCCACCATATTATGAATGCCAAAATTAAATCCACCTAAATGTCAAACAACTGGGCAACAATTGTGTAAATTAGATCTATCCCTCAAGGGACTATTGTGTGGCCATTAAAAACAGATGTTCATGAGGAGTTGTAATCCTATGACAAAGTGCTTCTGTTAAAATATCAAGTGCAAAAAAATAGGTCACAGGATTTTATATAAATCAGTATATCAGTCAGCTTTTGGCATGTAACAAATGTAGTCACTTAAGCAATCAATATTTATTGTTTCCCTTGTTTTGTGTGTCTGGATGTTTTGTGTCTGGTTGTGGATAGTCTGGGAGGGCCTCACTCACATGTCTGGTGGTTGACAGGCTGATTGGTGTAAGGGGGCCTCATCAGAAACACTTCATCTCTGTTCCATGTGATCTCTAATCCTCCAAAAGCCTAGCCCGGGCTTCTTCTCATGGCAGTTTTGTGGTTCCCAAGAGCAGCGAAAGAACAAGCTCCAACATGCAAGCACTTTTCAAGCCTCTGCTCACCTCACATTTGCTGATATCCCATTGGCCAAAGCCATTGAGGATGACCAAACCCAGAGTCAGTGTGGGAGGGCAATAGACAATGGCTTGGATACAGGGAGACGTCAACAAACTGGAGGCTTTTACTGCAAGAATCTACCTCAAATATGTTCTCACCTATGATTTTTAAAAACTGTATATTAATAAGGAAAAAGGGAATTATCATAAGTTCATAGTGATTATCTCTGAGTGGTATTTTTTTTTCCATTTTAATACTTTGCTTTGTGTTCTAAAGTGTTTGTGATAAGTATGTATTTTTTTTATCATTAGAAAAAACAAAGTTAAAAGAAAGAAGGAAGAAAGGGAAGGAGGGAGGGAGAGAGAAAGAGAAAGAGGGAAAGAAAGAAAGTAGGGAGGGAGAGAGAGAAGAAACTCCTGAAACTGATTTTACAGCTGGAAGGCTGGTGGCTGGTTGCGGTCCAGGGGCTGAATTTTCCAGAAGAGTGAAGCTGGGGAGGGCAATAAAATCTGAGTGGTCTCTCTCTCTCTTCCTCCTCATCCCTCCTGAGCTGTTAGATCTGCAGAGCACAACAAATAGCATCCAGTCCAGTTCTTGTCTTCAGTGTCCGCTTGAAGAGACTTCTGCTCTAAGCTTCTATGTGTTGGGGCTTTGGCTTCCTCCAGAGCTTTGGATGGACTATTCCAATCCAAGCTCCAAGGCTAGAGAAGAACTGTGCTGACGGGAGATTCCTTTGGTATGGAGCAGGATGAGGTGAGAGAAAGGGCAGCTGGATCTCCTGATGTTGCAGTTGGAGCCCTGACCTTCCATAGTTGAACACAAAGCTGGGTAATTCCGACCATCTGTGAGGTTGGACTCCCAGACCAGGTTCACCCCACTCTTGAGATGCTCTTAAAGCACCCTACCCTTCTCCCTTGTCACACTTGAGAAAATTGCATTTAAATAACTAATTGTATAATTAGATGTGTATTCTATTTCTTACCCTAGAGTTTAAGCTTCATGAGGACAGGAATCTTGTTTACCACTGGATCCCTAGTTCTTGGCGCAATAATATGTGCTGAGTATAAAGAATAATTACCATGTATTAAATGTTTTCCATGAGCCAGGTACTGTGCTAAGCACTTTGCAGGCATGATATATTAAATCCTACTGGTAAGTGTTGCTATTATCATATTACTTTATGAATGAGGAAACTAAAGCCGAGAGAGGTTGTATAATTTTCTGAAATGCAAATACATACAATGGAGAGTAGCAGAGTCCACATTTGAATTCAGGTCTGACTCCAAAGCCTGAACTGTTAACCACTTTATAGGCAGTGGGCTGGGAGAAGTGGAGGGTAGAGAAAGGATGCTTGAACTCTATGGAGTATGAAGTGAAGCTAATTAGATGGGTATAAAGAGGTTCAAGGAGTAATTTAATTGGAAAGTAATCTTGGTCTGGAACCCTGTTGGGGTCAGAGATTCATTTGAGTGAGTAGGAGTGCAGATTAAGAAGAATGAAAGAGCCAGAGAGAATTTCTGGGCCAGGGTAAAAGAAGACTCAAAGACTATGTGCAGAATTTCTGTTGAGAACTTAGCACCATGGCCCCCTTCTTTGCTCTTTCTTGCATCCCAGGATCTAGAAGCCTGGAAAATCCTTTCCCAGAACTTCCTGCCAGCATAGTTGCAGTTTACATTCCACTGCTCACAAGGGCTTTGTAAGCAAAAGAGGGGCAAAGACTACATAATTACTTCTCCAGCGGTGGAGCCTTCAGCAGATGTGAGGCTTCGCAGAGGTCTCTGTGTATTCCCCTGTGAATCACTCATCTTGCTGCAGGCAGTTGGGATCATTGGTGATGATTTCCTGTGGCGCTAGCAAATTCCTGAATCTCTGAAAGTTAATAGCACCCCTCAGAGCTGGAGGAGGCTTCCCTCACTTTTGTTCCTCTCGCATATCGAGTGGTTTTGTAAGCACTTAATTTCCTGTATTAAATTCTTTTTTTAAAAAATTCAATTTATGTAAACTAAAAAAAATAAAAAACAGTTCATGCATTTTTGCCACCCCCCATGCCCCATCATCTCTGGGAACCACCAATCTGTTCTCTGTATCTATGAGCTTGTTTTATATATATAGATTCCACATGTAAGAGAGATCATATGGTATTTGTTTTTCTGTCTGACTTATTTCACTTAGCATAATGTCCTAAAGGTCAATCCATGTTATTGCAAATGGCAAGATTTCATTCTTTTTTATAGCTGAATAACATTCCATTGCATTTATATACCATAATTTCTTCATCCATTGGTGGATACTTAGGTTGTTTCCATATCTTGGCTACTGTAAATAATGCTGCAATGAACGTGGGGATGCATATATCTTTTCAAGTTAGTGTTTTTGTTTTCTTTGGGTAAATACCCAGATGTGGAATTGCTGGATCATATGGTAGTTCTATTTTTAATTTTTTGAGAAAGCTCCAAACTGTTTTCCATACTGGCTGCACCAACTTACATTCCTACCAACAGTGCACAAGGGTTCCCTTTTCTCCACCTCCTCACCAATACTTGTTATTTCTTATGTTTTTGATGATAGCCATTCTAACAGGTGTGAGGTGATATCTCATTGTGGTTTTGATTTTCATTTCCCTGATGATTAGTGATGTTGAGCATCTTTTCATGTACCTGTTGGCCATCGGTATGTCTTCTCTGGAAAAATATCTACTTAGATCTTCTGCCTATTTTTTACTTTATTTATTTTATTTTATTTTATTTGGTTTATTGTGTCAACATTGGTTTATAACATTGTGTAAATTTCAGATGTACATCATTATACTTCTATTTCTGCATGGATTACATCATGTTCTCATGTTCACCACCCAAATACTAATTATAATCCATTACCACACACATGTGCCTAATTATCCCTTTCACCTTCCTCCCTCCCCCCTTCCCCTCTGGTAACCACCAGTTCAATCTCTGTCTCTATGTGTTTGTTTATTATTGTTATTATCTACTACTTAATGAGTGAGATCATATGGTATTTGACCTTCTCCCTCTGACTTATTTCACTTTGCATAATACCCTCAATGTCCCTCCATGTTGTCACAAATGGCTGGATTTCATCGTTTCTTAAGGCTGAGTAGTATTCCATTGTGTATAAATACCACATCTTCTTTATCCATTCTTCCCTTGATGCTTCTGCCTATTTTTTAATCAGATTGTTTTTTTCTGTTGAGTTGTATGAGTTCTTTATATATTTGGATATACCAGATCTATGATTTTCAAATATTTTCTCCCATTCGGTAGGTTGTCTATTTATTTTGTTGATGGTTTCCTTTGCTGTGCAGAAGCTTTTTAGTTTGATGAAGTCCCATTTGTTTATTTTTGCTTTTGATGTCAGATTTAAAAAGTAATTGCCAAAACCTATGTCAAGGAGCTTACAGCCTATGTTTTTTTCCTAGGAGTTTTATGGTTTCAGGTCTTACATTCAAGTCTTTAATCTATTTTGAGTTAATTTTTGTGTACGGTGTAAAATAGTAGTCCAGTTTCATTCTTTTGCATCTGGCTGTCCAGTTTTCCCAGCACAATTTATTGAAGAGATTATCCATTCCCTACTGTATATTCTCAGCCCCTTTGTCATAAACTAATTGACAATATGTGCATGGGTTTATTTCTGGCTCTCTATTCTGTTCCATTGATCAGTGTGTCTGTTTTTATGCCAGTAGCATACTGTTTTAATTACTATAGCTTTGTAATATAGCTTGAAATCAGGGAGCCTAATGCCTCCAACTTTTTTCTTCTTTCTCAAGATTGCTTTGGCTATTCGGGGTCTTGTATGGTTCCATACAAATTTCAGGATTGTTTATTCTATTTCTGTGAAAAATGCCATTGGAATTTTGATAGAGATTGCATTGAATCTGTGTATTGCTTTGGGTAGTATGGACATTTTAATAATATTAATTCCTCCAATCCATGAGCACAGAATATCTTTCCACTTATTTGTCTTTTTCAATTTCTTTCATTAATGTCCTGTAGTTTTCAGTGTATGGGTCTTTCACCTCATGGTTAAATTTATTCCTACACTTTTTATTCTTTTTGATGCAGTCATAAACGGGGTTGTTTTCTTAATTTCTCTTTCTGATAGTTCACTATTAGTGTATAGAAATGCAACAGAGTTTTGATTTTGCATCCTGCAACTTTACTGTATTTGTTTATTAGTTCTAACAGTTTTTTGATGGAGTCTTTAGGATTTTCTATATATATTATCACATCATCTGCAAATAGTGACAGTTGCACTTTTTCCTTTCCAATCTGGATGCCTTTTATTTCTTTTTATTGCCTAATTGCTCTGGATAGGACTTTCAATACTATGTGAAATAAAAGTGGTGAGCGTGGGCGTCCTTGTCTTATTCCTGATCTTAGAGGAAAAGCTTTCCGCTTTTTATTGTTGAGTATGATATTAGCTGTGGGCTTGTAATAGATGGCTTTTATTACGTTGTGGTATGTTCCTCTATACTCACTTTGTTGAGAGTTTTTATCATAAATGAATGTTGAATTTTCTCAAATGCTTTTTCTGCACCTATTGAGCTGAGCATATGACCTTTATCCTTCATTTTGTTCCTGTGGTGTATCACATTGACTGATTTGTGAATGCTGAACCATCCTTGCATTCCTGGAATAAATTCCACTTGCTTATGGTGTATGATACTCTTAAAGTATTTTTTAATTTGGTTTGCTAATATTTTGTTGGGGATTTTTGCTTCTATGTTCATCAGGAATATTGGTCTGTAATTTTCTTTTCTTGCATCTTTCTCTGCTTTTGGTATCAAGATAATGCTGACCTCTTAAAATCAGTTTGGAAGAGTTTCTTCCTCTTTTATTTTTTGGAAAAATTTGAGAAAAATTGGTATTAATTCTTCTTTGAATGTTTGGTAGAATTCAACAATGAAGTGGTCTGGTCCTGGACTTTTGTTTGTTGGGAGGTTTTAGATTACTGATTCAATCTCCTTATTAATAATTGGTCTGTTCGTATTTTCTATTTTGTCATGATTCAGTCTTGGTAGGTTGTATGTTTCTAGGAATGTATCCATTTCTCCTAGGTTGTTCAATTTGTTGGCATATAATTGTTTGTCATAGTCTCTTATGATCCTTTATGCTTCTGTGGTATTAGTTGTAACATGTCCTCTTTCATTTCTGTATTTATTCATTTGAGTCCTCTCTTTTTTTCTTGGTAAGTCTAGCTAAAGGTTTGTCAATTTTGTTTATCTTTTCAAAGAACCAGCTCTTAGTTTCATTTATCTTTTCTGTTGTCTTTTTAGTCTCTATTTCATTTATTTCTGCTCTAACCTTTGTAATTTCTTCCTTCTACTAACTTAGACCTTCATTTGTTCTTCTTTTTCTAGTTCCTTGAGGTGTAAAGTTAAGTTGATTATTTGAGACTTTCTTGTTTCTTGAGGTAGGCATTTTTCACTATGAATGGCCGTCTTAGAACTGCTTTTGCTGCATCCCATAAATTTTGGTATGTTACATTTCCATTTTCATTTGTCTTGAGGTATTTTTGATTTCTCTTTTGATTTCTTCTTTGACCCACTTTTTGTTCAGTAGATGTTGTTTAATCTCCACATATTTGCGAATTTTCCAGTTTTCTTCTTGTAATTGATTTCTAGTTTCATACCATTGTGGTAGGAAAAGATGCTTGATATGATTTCAGTCCTTTTAAATTTATTAAGACTACTTTTGTGGCCTAATATATGATCTATCTTGGAAAATGTTCCATGTCCTTTGAGAAGAATGTGTATTCTGTTGTTTTGGGATGGAATCTTCTGTAAATACCTGTTAAGTCCGTCTGATCTAGCATGTCATTTAAGGCTAATGTTTCCTTATTGATTTTCTGTCTGGATGATCTATCCATTGATGTAACTGGGTTATTAAATTCCCCTACTCTTATTGTATTGCTGTCTATTTCTCCTTTAGATCTTTGCTTTATATGCTTATGTTCACCTATATTGGGTGCATAAATATTTACAAATGTTGTATTCTCTTGTTGGATTGACCCCTTTATCATTATGTAACACCCTTCTTTGTCTCTTATTACAGTCTTTGTTTTAAAATCTATTTTGTCTGATATAAGTATAGATACTCTAGCTCTCTTATGGTTTCCATTTGCATAGAATATTTTTCCATCCCTTTCAGCCTGTGTGTGTTCTTACATCTGAAGTGAGTCTCTTTAGGCAGCATATAGATGGGTCTTTTTTTTTTTTAATCCATTCAGCCGCTCTATGTCTTTTGACTGGAGAATTTAGTCCCTTTAGATTTAAAGTAATTATTGATATGTATGTACTTATTGCCATTTTGTTAATTGTTTTCTTGCTGTTTTTGTGGTTCCTCTCTGTTCCTATCTTCTTCTCTTATTCTCTTCCTTTGTGGTCTGATGACTTTCTTTACTGCTATGCTTATATCTCTTTCTCTTTCTCTTTTATGTATTTACTATAGGTTTTTGCTTTATGGTTACCATGAGGCTTACATATAACAACTTATATCTATAGCAGTATATTTTAAGTTGTTAACAACTTAAGTTTGATCCCATTGTAAAGATCAACATTGTTACTCTCCGCCCCCCCCATGTTTTATGTTTTTCACGTCACATTTTACATCTTTTTATCTTATGTATCCCTTAACTAATTATTGTAATCACAGTTATTTTTATTACTTTTATCTTTTAACCTTCATGATAGCTTTATAAGCGATTAAGCCACTACCTTTACTAAATATTTACCCTTCTAGTAGGATTTATTTCTTTATGTGTTCTTGTTACTAGTTAGTGCCCTTTCTTTTCAGCTTAAAGAAGTCCCTTTGACATTTTTTGTAAAGCTGGCTTAGTGGTGATGAACTCCTTTAGCTTTTGCTTGTCTGTAAAACTCTATCTCTCCTTCACTTCTGAATGATAACTTTGCTGGGTAGAGTATTCTTGATTGGAAGTTTATCTTTCAGTACTTCCAATGTATTGTCCCACTCCCTTCTGGCCTACAAAGTTTCTGCTGAAAGATATGCTGATAGTCTCATGGGGGTTCCCTCATATGTAAGAAATTGTTTTTCTCTTGCTGCTTTTAAGATTATCTCCTTGTCTTTAACTTCTGGCATTTTAATTATAACGTGCCTTGGTATGGGTGAGTCTCTCTGGGTTCCTCTTATTTAGAACTCTCTGGGCTTGCTAGATCTGGATGTCTGTTTCCTTCCTCAGGTTAGGGAAGTTTACAGCCATTATTTCTTCAAATAAGATTTCTGCCTCTCTCTCTCTCCTCTCCTTCTGGGAGCCCTATGATACAAATGTAAGTCCATTTGATGTTGTCCCATAAGTCCCTTAAGCTATTTTCACTTTTTTAAATTCTTTGTTCTTTTTGCTGCTCTGATTGGGTGAGTTTCACTGCCTTGTCTTTGAGTTGACTTATCCTTTTTTCTGTTTCATCTAGTCTGCTAGTGAATCCTCTAGCGTATTTTTTAGTTCAGTTATTGTACGCTTCAGCTCTATGACTTCTATTTGGTACTTTCTTAAGCTTTCCATCTCTCTGTCAAAGTCCTTACTGTGTTTATCTATTCTTCTCCCCAGTTTGGTGAGCATCTTTATGACTATTACTTTGAATTCTTTATCAAGTAAGTTAATTATCTCCATTAATTAAGGTTTTTTTCCTGAGGTTTTATCTTGTTCTTTCATTTGGAACATATTTCTTTATTTCTTCATTTTTCTTGACTCACCTGTTGGTTTCTATACAGTAGATGAAAGAACCACCTCTCTCAGACTTGAAGGAGTGGCCTTATGTAGGAAATGAACCTTATCATTCAACCCTGACTTGGCTTTTGTTTGTCTCTCAAACTCTGTGTTTGTCTGAGCAGCCTATTATATTTTTAACGTTTGCCAGTAGTTGAGGATGTGCCAAGATCTGTCAGTGTCCCAAAGCGGAGGATCTCAGCACCTAGATTCAGGTTGACTAGAAGCCAAACCCTCAGGTATCACCTTTTAAAAGTATGTAAATATACACAGCCCTGTAGGACTGCAAGCATAAGCCCCAATGGCCACCAGAGCCAGGCAATCTGGAGGTGGCAGTGTCCTAGAAACTACTGTCACAGTGTCCCCTGGGTAGCAGTCACAGAAACTAGTGCTCCAGCCAAGTGTATAAACTCTTTTCTGAGTGATACTGGCAAGCTGGAGCAAGGCAGAGGGAGAGTGCCAAGATGGCATCCACAGCTTACGTTCCTTGAGAGAACCTCCATAGACCACTAAATGTGTGCAAACCTGAAGCCTGCCCCTCAGGCTGAGGCTCTAGGACAAGCAAAGTGGCCTCTTTAACAGGAAAACTGGAGAGTGTGCCTCATCCTGCTGTCTGTGTAGTGCCCTGGTGGTGGTAGCCTGCCAAGAACCATCTCTCCAATTGTCACAGTCCTATTGGACCCAGGAATGTAGGCCCCCCACCAGAGCCAGGTGATCAAGGGGTGTGTCCTGGTTGGCAGCCACAAAAACCAGGGCCCCAGACATAAAAACCAGGGCACCACCTCCATGTAAATCTCCCCTCCAAGAGGCTATGGTGCTCTGGAGCACAGCAGAGGGTAAGCATGAAGATAGCACTTGCCCTCTGAGGTCTCTGGAAAGGATTATAGCCAGCCCCAAGATGTGTGTTTAATTAGAAGCCTGCCCCTCAAGCCGCTGTCATGATGATTACCTAATAGCCCTCCTTTACAGAAAGACTGAGCTCCTGGGCCTGTTGCCTCTTGCTGTGCCCTGGGGGTGGTAGCTGTTTAAGAACTCTTTCTCCATTGGTTACAGTCTTGTGGGATTCATGAGCATAAGCCCCACTGGCCCACCAGAGCCAGGCAATGTAGAAGTGTCCTTTCTGGGTGACACCAATTATTGTAGTCATATGGGACCAGGAATATAAGCTACCCTGGCCTCCAGAGCCGGGCAATCAAGAGGTATCCCTTAGGTGGCAGCCTCAAAAATCAGGGCACCAGATGCATGTAAAAGCTCCCTTCTGGGAGATACTGGTGCTCTGGAGCACAGCAAAGGGAGACCACGAAGATGACATCCGCCAGTCTCCATCCCTGGAGAGTGTTCCAGAAGGCTCCTGGATGTGTGTGTTAAATTAGATGCCTGCCTCTCCTGCTGACACTTTAATATAAGCAGGTGAGCCTCCTTCACTGTAAGTCTAGGTGCTATTGGCTGCCTCTGAGCTGAGCCCTGGGGCAAGTGAGTCTGAGCATGGGAGCCCTTTAAGAGTGGTTTCTCAGACTGCCACAGTCTTGTAGGTCTTGGGACACAAGGTTCCCTTGGTTTTGAAAGTTAGATGTTTTGGGGGCTCATCTCTCAAGTACATGTCTTAAAAGTTGGGATGCCCAATGTGGGGTTTGAACCTTTCACTCCTCAGGGAGAAGCCCCAGGTTTTGAGTTTCCTCCCAGTTGTGAGACACTTCCACCCCACACTCCAGGGGTGGAATTTATGACAAGATTGTGTCCCAGCTTCTCCTATCTGCTTTGCTGTGGTTTTCTTCTCATTTGCCCGATGTATAGTCATCACTTAGACAGCCTTCAGGTTTTTTATACATAGCTGTAGACTCAGTATTTCTGTGGGAGGAGGTGAGTTCAGGATCTTCCACATCGTCATCTTGAACAAGAACCTCAATAATGCCCTTTCTAATTCTGCTACTTTAAGTTTATTTCTAAGTCAGTCATTTGTTGATTGGTTGAATATGCAGTTAAAGGTTACAAGGATGTGTCCATGTAAAGCCGTATAAATTCTTCCCTTAAACACCTAGAGTCACTCCTGTCTTCCTGACCAAACACTCATGATGGGGGATCTGAGACCGTGGAGTGTTGTGCCATTGAGTAAGGTGGTTCCATGGAAAGATTTCAGCTGTTTTAGAGTTCAATCTCCGAATATTTTTGCTCCCTTAGAGGTGGGCTGTATTCCTGAGTGTTTACACAGCCTGGGAGGGAAAGCAAGACAGAGAGCTCCTAATTAATTTCCTTTCCCTATAATTAAGCAAGTGGCAAACTTTACCATCCAGTGCAATGACTAAGACTCTCAGTTTGGGAGAAATATTGGCAAGAAATATTATATTTGTTTATTGACCTTAAATCAATTTAATTTAGAATTCTGAGCACCCAAGCTACTGTGCTGGTTGAAAACTCAATCCCAATAATTTTTAGATGTTTTCACCAAACTGGCCCTGACTGTGGTTGTGGCATGGAATGCCCCATGAAAGTGTTGTTGTCCATACTGGTCAGAAGTATAGCTTGGGATGGGGGGGAGTTAGAAGAGTAAGTCACTGGTCTTCCTGAAGACATTCTCCAAGAGTAGCACCAAGAATTATTTTGCCACAACTTGGGTTTCCTGGGAAGCAGCCCTTCTGTTAGAGATTAACATACAAAAGGCTTATTAAGGAGTACTTGTTAGATCAACACTCATGGAAAGAAAGGGAAGGGAAGAGAAGGGGGCAGGATTGGGCAGAGGGAGAAATGGAGCTATGATGTCCCAAAGGAAGCTTCAGTTGAAGAAGAGGAGAAATTATGAATCTGGTGCAAACATTCAGAGCTGGTTTGAAGTGAGAGGTGGAGTGAGAGGGTCTGGCCTTCATCCTATGTCAATCAGTCATCAGACATGGGCTGCCTGAGACAAGGGCATGATCTTGGGTGAGGTGGCTCTCTTTAGCTGAGGCTATTCTTGAAGTTACCTGAGACTTATCCATTGGAAGCACTCTGGGGTAATAAGTACTTCATTCCTGAAGGAGGATCTGAGAGGCACATCACAGTGTCCACCACGAATGTAAAGAATTATATATTGACATGATGCAAGAAGAGGATGAGAAGACATTAGAGGAAGCAGACCTTGTAAAATCCATAGAGAAGGGAGGCAGGAAATGGTGTCTTCTTCATATGTGGGCTCCTTTACTCACCAATAGCACAGGCCGCAGGCCAGGCTCACTCACCTAAGAGAGAACCTGGCTTCACCCTTGACATTGGTTCTGTCTGAGGCACCCACAGTCCTGGCCTGCAGATTTCTCAAACATGCTGCTCTGAGGTGTCCATGCTCAGGGCTCTGTGGTACATTTGGGACTCCAGGCCTGTTTAGCATCTGGCCTCCCTGGTACACTTGCAGCTACTCCCTTGGGTGCACTGCCTCATCCTGGGAACGCCACCATGGAACATTACAGACACCCTCACAGGGCCCCGCCTGGAGACTGTGTTTTCATGTGGAGAAATACTGCCTCTCTTCATCTTGCCCCTAAAAAAAAGGAAAAGAAAAGAAAAAAGAAAGAAAATATAATTTATGGGCTTATTCTTTTGGAAACAAAAGACACTGTGGCAGCCATGGAGATGTGCCACTTGGTTCTTCCTCAAGGAAGAACTTGTCCTTCACCTGCCAATCATGCAGGTAGCTGGCAGCCTCCAGCTGTTAGCATCTCACAACTGCATTGGCTTGCAAGCTGAGGATGTGGTCTTATTGGGCAGCCCCAGATCATGACTAAGCATGACAGGAATACTACGGCTGGATATTTTTTGCCAAACATATTGATTATCTTTGCCCAATCAAGAAAGTGAAAGACAACCCACAGAATGGAGAAACTATTTGCAAATCTTATGTCTGGTAAGTGACTTGTATGCAGAGTATAGTATAAAGAACTCCTACAACTCAAGAATAAAAAGACAAACAACCCAACTAAAAAATAGGCAGAGGATCTAAATAGACATTTCTCCAAACAAGAAATACAAATGGCCAAACAAAACACATGAAAAGATGCTCAATATCATTAATTATCAGGGAAATGCAAATCAAAACCACAATGAGATACCATTTCATACCCACTAGGATGACTATAATCAAAAAGTCAGATAACAATAAGTGTTGATGAGGATGTAGAGAAATCAGAACCCTCATACACTGCTGGTGGGGATGTAAAATGGTGCAGCCACTTGGAAAACAGTCTGGCACATCCTGAAATGACTGAAAATTAGAGTTCTAGAGTTACTATATGACCCAAGAATTCCACTCCTAGGTACATACCCAAGAGAAATGAAAACATATGTCCACACAAAAACTTGTAAACAAATGCTCATAGCAGCATTTTTCATAATAGCCAAAAAATGGAAACAACCCAAATGTCCATCAACTGAAGAATGGATAAACAAAATGTAGCATATCCATACAATGAAATATTATTTGGCCATAAAAAGGAATGAAGTACTGATACATGCCACAACATGGATAAACCTTGAAAACATTGTGCTAAGTGGAAGAAGCCAGTCACAACAGACCACATATTAAATTACAAAATGAAATGTCTGTAATAGAGAAATCTATAGAGACAGAGAGTAAGTTAGTGTTTGCTTAGGACTGGGAGGAGATGGAGGATGAGGAGTAATAACTAAAGGATACAGGGTTTCTTTTGGAGGTGCTGAAATGTTCTAAAATTGACTAGTGATAGTTGCACGTATCTCTGAATATACTAAAAACCATTGAATTGTATACTTTAAATGGGTGAGTTGTATGGTATGTGAATTATACCTCAATAAAGCTGTTTAAAAAGTACAATGTGAAGAGAGCTATGATAATAGGGGTATACATAGGGTGCTGTGACAGCGAATCAAGGAAAACCAGAAAAGGGCCAGATCGCCCCAGGCTAGGATGGTCAAGGCCGGGGGTTTCAATGAGGCCTTGAAAGCCTGGTGGGAGGAAGAAGAAATGAGAAGATATTCAGACAGGGAGAAGACTATGATCTGGGACACAGGTGGGAAGCCTGAAATTGGGTTGCTAACTTTTGAACCCTTGAGGTTGGATCACAGTAAGGGAAGAGAGGAAAGAGGAACAGGAAACTTTTTGTGTGTGTGTGTTACTACTGTGAGCTTGTTTCAGATTTGTTAGCTGTTTAAAGTCAGCTCTTTGATGCTTGGGTACTTTGATAATTCTCTGAGGAACTCCTCTCCTCGGTCACCAGGTGTGGGGCAAATGCACATCTCTTTCTATAAAATTCTCTCCCCAAAATTCTCTCCTTAAATCCTATTGCCAACCTTTTTATACCTTTGATGGAGCAAGGAGTTAAGACTAAAGCCACTACATTTCAGAAACCTTATAAATTCTGCATTTGGTCTAGTCCAAGGTTTCTCAACCTCAGAATCACAGACATTTGGGACTGGGTAATTTGTTGTGAGATGCTCTCCTGTGATTGTAGGATGTTTAGCAGCAACCCTAGCCTCTAGCCACTAGATGGTTAACACTTTCTCCTTCCCCAGTTGAAAACCAAAAATGTCTCCAGGCATTTTTCATTGCCAAATGTCCCCTATGGGTGGTGGTGGCAAAATTGCCCCAGGTAAAGGACCAAGGACCTAGCCCCCTTGCCACTCAAAGTATAGGCCATGGACCAGCAGCAGAGGTATCGTGTGGGAGCTTTTTAGAAGTGTAAATTGCCAGGACCCATCCTAGACCTGCTGGATCAGAATCTGCATTTTAGTAAGATGTGATCTGTATGCTCATTAAAATGAGAAGCCTGGTCTAGCACACCCTGTAGAATGTAGCCTCTAATGTATTTTCACCTGACTCATGTGAAGCTGATGATTTTAACATAAAAAATATCAAGGCCTTATTAACACCACATTCATTTGCACTGGCCCTTAACTCAGGGTTTAAATTAGAATCTCCATGACCTTTTTCAAACTACATGGGTCTAGGCTCTAGATTTTCTGATTCAATGGATTTAGAATGGGGGTCCATGGCTATGAATTTTGAAACCTCTCTCCGGGTGATATACTCCCAGTTGAGATCCTCTGATCCAACAGTACCGGGTACTTTGCTGCCTCATATCAAATCAATTATTCGAATTGCAAAATCTCTTGAGATAGAGTAATTGAATAAAAAGTGAGCCCTGCCCATATTTCAGAAGCACAGGGGAAATGGGGTCATATCCGGAGGTGAATTCTCTCTGGCCTCTGAACATGGAGAAGTGTGGTCTCTGGAAGTGGCCAGTTGCCGAATTCCCCTCTCTTGCCTGGAGGACCCAGGGAGCTGCTCTTTCTTTCATCACACTCTGCATTGCACACACTCCTGCAGAAACTCTAGCCACCAGGCTCAGGCATAGCTTTCCTTCCAAGAATACCCAGGCTTGCTTAATTTCCTCCGTCCTCAGAAAATAATGGCTGGAAAAAGTGACAGGGCAGGGTTTCTTGGAAAGCAATCTGGCCTGCATCAGCATTAATGATTAAAATCTGTCCTCCTGTGGGTATTTCCCAACAGACAGCACATTCCTAAGCTATTTTAACTCGTCAGTTCAGAAATTCTGGAGTCGCTATCCTCAGTTCTTGAGGTCTTGATCCTTTTTCTCCTGGAGAATCAGACCCAGACACCAGTGACTAGAGGGTTTTATAAGTCCCACAGAATATCTATCAATCATCTATCTATCCATTTGTCTATCTATCTATCATCTCTCTATCATCATTTAGTTATAGATAGATAGTCGTAGAGATATTTATATTACAAAGTAATATAACTTTGATTTGGAAAGTTTGGAACAAAGTAAAACTTTTGTAATCCTGTTAAAGTTTAGTGGCCGGGACCTTCTTGGAGTTGTCGGAATAACACAGAAAAGACCAAGAACAGGCTGTCTTGTGGAATCTTAGGAAACTTGACTGACTTCATTATGCTTCTCAGGGCTATGGAAGCAGGTCATATAACATTTCAGGCCTTGTCCAAAGGAATGCACTTTCCCAGAGTCTACAGAATCTTTTATCGTCCTACATAAGTTGATTTTTTTTTCTTCACAAATAGACACACAATTGACTAGTTTCGGTGTGATGAACATCTGACTTGAAGCTAAAGATTCACCAATTCTAGCCCAGCTAATCATTCCCACTATTGTCCCAACCATGTTAAGTTTATGAGACCTTTGTTTCTTATCACTGATCAGCACCTTAGTTTTATATTTTCTATTTAATTAAATATTTAAATAATGATATAAATTGCTATACTGGTAATGATAACAATTGATGATGCCGAAGGGGGAGTGTTGGCAGCTGCACCCCCATGAGTGAGCCTGAAATCGTCCTGAGGTGGCTGAGAGATAAAAGTTCAAATCTGGCCTTTGAAAAGTCCATTGGGTCTGTTAGTGTATAGTGTGAAACATATGCAAGTGTAAACTGTTCAAGATTTAAATTTAGCAAAGTTTAAGGCTGTCTATATATATAGGACATACCCTTTCCCCACATCACAGTATCGTCAAAATTCTTCCCTTCAACTTCCTCAAAATTTAGAAACTTGCCCTCCTGTTACAATAACACTCTCTGCCTCATGGTATATAGGGTCATTCAAAGAGAGGCAGAAGTGGTGAAGATTTTTAGTATTTCTCTTGAAGTCCCATCTGGTGCTCACATCTTATTTTGGGTGGCTCTTGACATCTTGACATACACAACATTTGCCAATTAATTAGGCATATAACAGCCCTAGAGTGATCATATGAGTAATCTTAATGACAAGTATGGTAATTAATTACTTTACATTACAATTACATTACATTATAATGTGGTAATTAAATAACCAAAGTTTGGCATCCAAACATAAAAATAAGACAAATGCTTACATTACATAAATCCTGCATAAAAAAGAGGATAAGGAAAACCACCTCTGATTATCTATCCCAAGCAGATGTGGTAAAATTTGTGCAGAGAAAGGGAGCAAAGATTGTCTGCCAGCTGCTGGCCTGTGTTAGAGAAGGCTCTGTTTAGGGGCACCAGAGGGAGTGGAGTGCAATCTAAACTGAGAACCCATTAAAGCCAGGTACCCATGCTGGCTCACCTGAAATCTATTTGATAATACCTAATCACAACCAAGAGTCCCAACTGCATTAGTTGGGACTCTTGGTTGTGAATGATAGAAACCCAACTCAAACTAGTTTAAGCCTAAAGGTGGATTTATTATAAGGAACAGTGAACTCTTGGAACCCATGGATCTCTTGGAACCCCTAAGCAAGAATGCAGTTGGGCCTCAGGTACTATATGGAGTCAGAGACTCAAACACTACTAGCCTGTCTGTCTTATCACTGTGCCTCTCTGAGCTTCACCTTTCTTTTTCAACAATGCATTTGCCTCTAATCCTCCAGTCCATATGATCTGAAATATGGTTGCAGAGAGCTCCTAAATTTTTTCTTTTTACAACTCTAGACGCCAAAAAGAGCCTGTTTCAACTCTTTTTCAGCCTCTGGTTCAAAAATCCATGAGAAGATTCTCATTGGATCACCTTGGGGCAGATGTCTTCCCTTGAACCAATTAGCTGTTGGCAGGGCACAAGGTCACATGATAACCTGGCAGCCTGGAAGCAGGAAGCAAGGAGCAGAGGCAGCAACTAGAAGGTGAGTAGTACCCACCTGTCATTCCTACGGGTGTCCACTGAACCGACCATCAAATCATTTTAATGTCTTATTTTGCATTCATTAATCTATGTATGAGTCTAGAGAAGTATACCATGTTCATGGATTGGAAAACTCAATATTGTAAAGATTAATTCTCCCCAAATTGATTTATAATTATACATAATCCTTATCAAAATCTCAACATGTTTCTTAATAGAACTTGACAAGCTGATTCTAAATTTATGTGAAACTGCAAAGGGGCAAGAATAACCAAGATACTGGCCTGTACAAGAAGATCTGGTCTATGAAATGATCCACTTCTTAGTCACTCAAGATGTGATTTTTAAAAAATTAGAAAAAAGAAAAACTAGCAGAATGTCACACACAGTTTTCACACAATAAATGCTCAATTGGCCATATAATAGCTCTCAATTCACTGCCAGAGCAAGAAAACTCACTCATCAGCTTTAGTTCTGTTTTAGGATAGATGGGGTAATTGCCTAAAATATTGTGGACTCATTCAAGAAAGATTTATTGAGGAGAGAGAAGTCAAGATGGTGGTGTAGGCAGACTCTGAACTCACCTCCTCCCATGGACACAGTGAATTTACAACTACTCTTGCAAAAATTATCCCTGAGAGAGAACTGAAAACTGGATAAGAGGAACCCCTGCAACAAATGACAGTCCTAATTGAGGTGGAAGAGGCAGAAATTCCCTTCTGGAGAGAAAAAATGCCACCTTCACAAGCTGCAATGCTTCACAGCTGCCCGGGAGCAACCCAGAGGTACACAGCCTTCTCTGGAGGAGTGGGGGACCTGAGCAGGGGAGCGTGCCTGCTATAGGCATTTTTTGGACCCAGTACAACCAAGATGAGTGTCATAATATCTGGCTTTGCTGGCTACTAATAACAACGGAGAATACCCCCAGAAGAGCTGGGACACAGAGAATTTAAAGCCAGATCTTAAAGGGCCCATGCACAAATTCACCAGTTTCAGAAAGCAACCTAAAATCACCAGAAAGAAAGGTGCACAGTCCTTTGGTGAAAAGAGACTTACCTGATAGGCTCTGGGTGCATCTTGGCAGGAAGTGAGACCTCTCCAGGGACTGGGACATTGGTGGCAGCCATTGTTGTGACCTGGTATGGGTGTGCTGACACAGACACTGGCAGAAGCCATTGGAGCTCTGCCTGTAGCCTGCTAGCCCAGGGTCTGCCCCACCCACAGGAGCATCATTTTAATCCAGCTCAGCCAAGGAAAGCAGCCTGCCCTAGATACTGGCCCCACCCAACAACAAGCCCTTGGGCAACTACTAATCAAGCTGCCTGGATTCTCTGCAGCCTGGCAAGTGGATCCACCTCTGTGCGGCAGGGCACGTGTGAGGAGCGGGTGGAGAGTGTGGGGCATTGGTGGACTGAGTGGGGCTCCTGCCTTGGAGTGACTGGGTCCACGTCAGGGGGTCAGGGCACGCACATGGGGCAGGACTGTGTTGACTATGTGTGTGGCCCTGTGGGGGTTAGGGCTTGTTAGCTGCAGAAGACTTGTGCTTCTCGAACAACTGAACAACTGCATAGGGGATTAGCTCCACCTTCCAAAGCCTGAAAGAATTGGGTGCTCCTGTGCCTAAGGCCAGCCCCACCCAGCTGCAATCCTCAGAGAGCTGATAAGAGCCTTATAGGCCAGAGGCTTATAGCAATTGTGAGCCCCTGATCCTAAAATCCAGCCACCCTGGGGGCCTACTCACTTAATAGAAAAACTGCAGCAGGAATGTGCATATTAGACCTTGCAGCCCACTGTGCTGGGGCTCCCCACACCCGATAAAGAGACTGAAGTGCCCACAACAACTATACACAGCTAAGGGTTACAACCAGCCAGCCAGGGGGACAACTCAATCTCTGTGGGCACCTACTGCAAGAGCAACCCTCCACAACAGAGGGACACACGTAGCCCACACAGGGGTCATTCCTGGAACATTTGAAACTGGTGACAAGAGGGATCATCAGGCATCACTTATATAAAGTCACCTCTCCAAGATCAGGAGACATAGCTGACCTACCTAATACATAGACACAGCACAGGGAAAGAGGCTTCATGAAGAGGCAAAAGAATATGTTCCAAGTAAGGGAACAGGACAAAACCCCAGAAAAGGAACTAAAGGAAACAGAAATGAGCAATCTACCCAACAAAGAGTTTAAACAAAGAGTCATAAGGATGCTCACTGATCTGGGGAGAAGAATGGATGCACTCAGTGAGAATGTCAACAAGAAATGGAAGAGATAAAAAAGAACCAATCAGAAATGAAGAATACAATACTGGAAATGAAAAATTCACTAGAGGGACTCAAAACCAGAGTAGAGGATACAGAAGAACAGATGAGTGAGCTGGATGAAAGACTGGAGGAAATCACCCAAGCTGAACAGATAAAAGAAAAAAGAATTAAAAAGAGTGAGGACAGTCTAAGGGACCTCTGGGACAACATCAAGCACACTAACATCTGTGTTATATGTTTTCCAGAAGGAGAAGAGAGAGGCAAAGGGGCAGAGAAGCTATTGGAAGAAATAATAGCTGAAAACTTCCCTAACCTAAGGAAGGAAACAGACAGCCAGGTACAGGAATCACAGAGAGCCCCAAACAAGATAAACCCAAAGAGGCCCATGCCAAGACACATCATAATTAAAATGTCCAGAATTAAAGATAAAGAGCGAATCCTAAAAGCTGCAAGAGAAAGACAACAAGTTACATACAAAGGAAACCCCATAGGGCTATCAGCTGACTTCTCAGCAGAAACCTTACAGGCTAGAAGAGACTCCCATGATATATGTAAAGTGCTAAAAGGAAAAAACCTATAGACAAGAATACTCTACCCAGCAAGGTTATTATTCAGAATGGAAGGAGAGATAAAGAGTTCCCCAGACAAGAAAAAAATTAAAGGAGTTTATCACCAAGAAACAGGCCCACAAGAAATGCTAAAGGGACTTATTTAAGGGGGAAAGAGAAGACCACAAATAGGAAAAAATTATCTGTTTCCATGATAAGAGGGTAACGGATACAAACACAAAAAAGAGCTTAGATATGATATCAAAAACATAAAATGCAGGAGGAGGGTGTAAAAGAGTAGAGCCTTCAAATAGAGGTCAAACTAAAGAGACCATCAACTTAGTATAGATTGCTATGTACATAGGTTACCATATACGAACCCCATGGTAATCACAAACCAGAAACCTATAATAAATACACAAAAAACTTAGAGAAAGAAACCCAGACATAATACTAAAGAAAGCCATCAAATCACAAAGGAATAGAGCAAGAGAAGAAGAAAGGAACAGAGAAGAACTACTAAAACCCCGAGAAAAAAAGTAAAAAAATGGCAGTAAGTACATACTCATTAACAGCTACCTTAAACGTCAATGGACTAAATGCTCCAACTAAAAGGCATAAGGTGGCTGATTGGATAAAAAAACAAGACCCGTATATATGCTGCATACAAGAGACACACTTCAGACATAAAGACACTCATAAACTGGAAGCGAAGGGAGGGAAAAAGATACTCCATGCAAATGGCAATGAAAATAAAGCTGGGCTAGCAATACTCATATCAGACAAAATAGGCTTTAAAACAAAAACTGTAACAAGAGACAAAGAAGGGCACTACATAATGATCAAGGAAACAATCCTACAAGAGGATATAACACTCATAAATATCTATGCATCCAAAGTAGGAGCACCTAAATATATAAAGCAGTTATTAACAGACATAAAAGGAGAAATAGACAGTAACACAATAATAGTAGGAGACTTTAACACTCCGCTTACACCAATGGATAGATCATCTACACAGAAGATCAATAAGGAAACATTGGCCTTAAACAACACACTAAAACAGATGGACATAGTAGATATATGCAGAACGTTCTATCCAAAAACTGAAGAATACACACTCTTTTCGAATGCACATGGAACATTCTCCAGGATTGATCACATATTAGGCCACAAAACAAGTCTCCATAAATTTAAGAAGATTGAAATAATACCAAGCATCTTTTCTGACAACAACAGTATAAAACTAGAAATCAACTACAGGAAGAAAATCAGAAAAGTCACAAATATGTGGAGATTAAACAAAATGCTACTGTACAACGAATGGGTCAATGAAGAAATCAAAAGAGAAATAAATATATTCCTGGAGACAAATGAAAATATGACACACCAGAATTTATGGGATATAGCAAAAGCGATTCTAAGAGGGAAATTTATAGCAATACAGGCCTATCTCAACAAACAAGAAAAATCTCAATAAACAATCTAACAGTGCACCTAAAGGAACTAGAAAAAGAAGAACAAAGCCCAAAATCAGTAGAAGGAGGGAAATAATAAAAATCAAAATGGAAATAAATGAAATAGAGACTAGAAAAAATTAATGAAACCAAGAGCTGGTTCTTCAAAAAGACAAGCAAAATTGATAAACCTTTAGCTAGACTCACCAAGAAAAAAAGAGAGAAGGCTCAAATAAGTAAAATCAGAAATGAAAGAGGAGAAATTACAATGGACACTTCAAAAATACAATAGATTATAAGAGAATACTGCAAAAAGCTATATACCAACAAATTGATAATCTAGAAGAAATGGATAAATTCTTAGAAGCATACAAACTTCCAAAACTGAATCAAGAAGAAATAGGGAATTTGAATAGACCAATCACCAGTAAGGAGATCGAAACAGTAATCAAAAACCTCTCAAAAAATAAAAGTCCAGGACTAGACAGCTTCCCTGGTGAATTCTGTCAAACATTCAAAGAAGACTTAATATCTATCCTTCTCAAACTCTTCCAAAAATTGAAGAGGAGGGGAAGCTTTCTAACTCATTCTATGAAGGCAACATTACCCTGATACCAAAACCAGACAAGGACAACACAAAAAAAGAAAATTACAGGCCAATATCACTGATGAACGTCAATGCAAAACTCCTCAACAAAATACTAGCAAATCGAATACAACAATACCTTAAAAAGATCATACACCATGATCAAGTGGGATTTATTCCAGGGATGCAGGGATGGTTCAACATCTGCAAATCAATGTAACACACCACATTAATAAAGTGAAGAATAAAAATCACATGATCATCTCAATAGATGCAGAGAAAGCATTTGACAAGATACAGCATCCATTTATGAGAAAAACTCTCAATAAAATGGGTATAGAAGGAAAGTACCTCAACATAATAAAGGCCATATATCACAAACCCACAGCTAATATCATCCTCAATGGTGAAAAACTAAAAGCTATCCCTCTAAGAACAGGAACCAGACAAGGATGCCCACTTTCACCACTCCTATTTAACAGAGTATTGGAAATCCTAGCCAGAGAAATTAGGCAATAAAAAGAAATAAAAGGGATCCAAATTGGAAAGGAAGAAGTGAAACTGTCACTATTTGCAGATGACATGATTTTATATATAGAAAACCCTAAAGAATCCACCAGAAAACTTTTAGAAGTAATAAGTGAATAATATAAAGTTGCAGGATACAAAATCAACATACAAAAATCAGTTGCATTTCTATACACTAACGACAAAGCAGCAGAAAGAGAAATTAAGAATGCAATCCCATTTACAATTGCAACAAAAAGAAAAAAATACCTAGGAGTAAACTTAGCCAAAGAGATGAAAGATCTCTACACGGAAAACTATAAAACATTGCTGAAAGAAATTGAAGAAGACACAAAGAAACGGGAGGATATTCCGTGCTCTTGGATTGGAAGAATTAACATAGTTAAGATGTCCATACTTCCTAAAGCAATCTATAGATTCAGTGCAATCCCTATCAAAGTTCCAATGACATTTTTCACAGAAATAGAACAAAGAATCCTAAAATTTATATGGAACAACAAAAGACGCCGAATAGCCAAAGGAATCCTGAGAAAAAAGAACAAAGCTGGAGGTATCACACTCCCTCATTTCAAAATATACTACAAAGCTATAGTAACCAAAACAGCGTGGTACTGGCACAAAAACAGACACACAGATCAATGGAATAGAATCAAGAGCCCAGAAATAAACCCACACATCTATGGACAGCTAATTTTCGACAAAGGAGCCAAGAACATACAATGGAGAAAGGAAAGACTCTTCAACAAATGGTGTTGGGAAAACTGGACAGCCAAATACAAAGAAATGAAAGTAGACCATTATCTTACACCGTACACAAAAATTAACTCAAAGTGGATAAAAGACTTGAATATAAGACCTGAAACCACAAAACTTATAGAAGAACACATAGGAAGTATGCTCTTTGACATCAGTCTTAGCAACATATTTTCAAGCACCGTGTCTGACCAGACAAGAGAAACAATAGAAAAAATAAACAAATGGGACTACATCAAACTAAAAAGCTTCTGCACAGGAAAGGAAACTGTAAACAAAATGAAAAGACAAGCTAACAATTGGGAGAAGATATTTGCAAACAATATATCTGAAGAGGGGTTAATCTCCAAAATATATATATAAAGAACTCATACATCTCAACAACAAAAAAACTAACAACCCAATTAAAAAATGGGCAAAAGACCTGAACAGAAATTTCTCCAAAGAAGATATACAGATGGCCAACAGGCGCATGAAAAGATGCTCAACATCATTAACTATCAGGGAAATGCAAATCAAAACTACAATGAGATATACCTCACGCCCGTCAGAATGGCTATAATTAACAAGACAGGAAACAACAAGTGTTGGAGAGGATGTGGAGAGAAGGCAACTCTCATACACTGCTGGTGGGAGTGCAAACTGGTGCAGCCACTATGAAAAACAGTATGGAGATACCTCAAAAAATTAAGAATAGAACTACCACACTATCCAGCTATTCCACTGCTGGATATTTATCCAAAGAACACAAAAACACCAATGTGTAAAGACACATGCATCCCTGTGTTTATTGCAGTATTATTCACAATAGTCAATACTTGGAAGCAACCTAAGTGCTCATCAAGGGACGACTAGATAAAGAAGATGTGGTATATATACACAAAGGAGTACTACTCAGCCATAAGAAATGATGAAATCCAGCCATTTGTGACAACATGGTTGGACATTGAGGGTATTATACTAAGCGAAATAAGTCAGAGGGAGAAGGTCAAATACTGTATGATCCTACTCATAAGTAGAAGATAACAACAACAACAAACAAACACATAGAGACAGAGATTGGATTGGTGGTTACCAGAGGGGAAGCGGGGAGGGAGGAGGGTGAAAGGGATGATTAGGCACATGTGTGTGGTGATGGGTTGTAATTAGTCTTTGGGTGGTGAACATGATGTAATCTATGCAGAAATAGAAGTATAATGATGTACACCTGAAATTTATACAATGTTATAAACCAACGTTACTGCAATAAAAAGAAAGAAAAGAAAGGAAAGGAAAGAAGGAAGGGAGGGAGGGAGGGAGGAAGGAAGGAAGGAAGGAAGGATGAATTTATTGAGAATATTTTATGTGTCATTCTACCTAAAGGAAAATTATTTCTCTACTCACATACTCGCTACTCGCATGGGTTTTCCACAGCACGCAATTCTCCAGTTCTCTGTAGATACCAATAGGATGTCCTACAATTTAATTCAGTTCTGAAACTAACTACCTGGAGCTAGTGCAGACTTTACAGATTAAGAGCTCAGTCCCACAAGACTGCCCCCCCACTTCAGACACCACTTGCAAGTCTGGGCCTCTTGTACATCTGATCCACGGGCTATAGATCAGGGCTTCCCATAACCCCCTGCTCAGGTGCGATAGTTTGTTAGAATGGCTCACAGAGCAGAGTGAAACATTTTACTTATAAAGGATATTCTAAAGTATACAAAATGAACAGCCAGATGAAGAGATGCATAGTGTGAGGTCTGGAAGGGTCCCAAGCTTTTGTCCCAATGGGGTTTGGGGCACACCACCCTTCTGGCACGTGGATATGTTCACCAATCCAGAAGCTCTCCAAACTCCTTTGTTTAGAGTTTTTATGGAGATTCTATTACATAGACATGATTGATTAAATCCTTGGCCATTGGTGATTAACTCAATCCCCAGCCCCTCTTCCCTCTCCAGAGGATGGGGGATGGGGTTAAAAGTTCCAACCCTCTGATCACATGGTTGGTTCCATAAGCAACCAACCCCCAATGTGAAGCTATCTAGGGGCCCATTAACATAACTCAGGCATGGTTGAAAGGGGCTTATTACAGGCCGGCCCGATGATGTAGCTGTTAGCTTTGTGTATTCTGCTTCGGCAACCCGGGGTTTGCTGGTTCGGATCCTGGGCACGGACCTACTCACCGTTCATCAAGCCATGCTGAGGTGATGTCCCATATAGAAGAGCTACAACTCTACAACTATGATATACAACTATGTACTGGGGCTTTGGGGAGAAAAAAGAAAAAGAGGAAGATTGTCAACACATGTTAGTGCAGGGCCAATCTTCCTCAAAAAAAAAAAAAGAGGATTATTATGAATAACAAAAGATGCTCCTCTCACCCTCACTCCTCACCCATTTAGGAAATGACAAGTGTTTTAGGAATTCTGTGCCAGGAACCTGGGACAAAGACCAAATATATATTTTGTATTATATCACAATATCACACTGATGAATGCAGCAGTGATTTTCAGCATCCTGGTGTTCCAGCATTCCTGTACACTGCTATGTTTTAACATGATGAAGGATTTACAGAAAAATATTTGAAGTTATTTCCTCACCTTTCCCAACTAGTGAGGGGTCAGTTTTTTACAGAAGCTGGAAATATTTGCACAAAAATTCTCTGACAACTCCAGATGCTCTTTATATTTTACAATTGCATTTAAAAAATCAACTTTATTTCATTATCAGTGTTTCATGATTAAACTTCTATTTTGTCTATTGTACCAAGTTGATTATTTTAAAATAATAATTTATTAAATTAATTGGCTAATAATTTACAGTAGAATTATAATATATAATTAGCGTTGATATTTTATTTGATGTTTTATAATATGATTATATATTTTTGTCAACATACAAAAAATAGAATCTGGTTTAAGAGGCACAGTGTTTATTTGAGCTCAAAGAATTGCAATTTGGGGACCACAGATTCAAGTAGAAACCCAAATAGTGTCTCACTAGGGAGTAAAAGTTGGGAATTTTTAAAGGCAAAGAAGGAATGTTGTATTGCAAAGAATTTTAATTGGAGTTGGAGGCAGAGCTAGTCTTGGCTAAACGTTGATTGACTATTGATTCTATCTTCGGAAAGTCCACAATCCTCAGTCTTTGTGATCAGGATGTTCAGTCTCCTGCTGACTTCTCAAACAACTATTGTTTTGGCCCAGTCCTAAGGTTTGGCCAAGTCCGAGGTTCAAGACAGCAAGGCAGTTTCTCTGGAAAGGCGGCTCCGAGTCTATTTTAAAATAGCTTGACTAAAGTCAATGTTAACATTATATATGAACCTCATGGTAATCACAAACCAAAAACTTATAATAAATACACAAAAAATAAAGAGAAAGGAACCCAAACATAACACTAAAGAAAGCCATCAAATCACAAGGCAAGAAAGCAAGAGAAGAAAAAAGGAACAGAGAAGAACTACAAATCCAGAAGGGCCGGCCCTGTGGCTTAGTGGTTAAGTGCGCGAGCTCCGCTGCTGGCGGCCCGGGTTTGGATCCTGGGCGCACACCGGCGCACCGCTTCTCCGGCCATGCTGAGGCCGCGTCCCACATACAGCAACTAGAAGGATGTGCAGCTATGACATACAACTATCTAGTGGGGCTTTGGGGGAAAAAAATAAATAAATAAATAAATTTTTAAAAATATTTAAAAAAAAATTCAGAAAAAAGTAACAAAATGATAATAAACACTTTCTTATCAATAGTCACTTTAAACGTAAATGGACTAAGTGCTCCAGTCAAAAGATGTAGGGTGGCTGAATGGATTAAAAAAACAAGACTCATATATGTGCTGCTTACAAGAGACACATTTCAGACTGAAAAACACACACAAACTGAAAGTGAAGGGATGGAAAAAGATACTCCATGCAAAAGGAAACAAAACAAAAAAAAGAAACAAAAAAGAAAGCTGGGGCAGCAATACTTATATCAGACAAAATAGGCTTTAAAACAAAAACTGTAGGGGACCAGCCCAGTGGCACAGCAGTTGAGTGCATGCGCTCCGCTTCCGCAGCCCGGGGTTCTTGGGTTCAGATTCTGGGCACGCACCGACGCACCACTTGTTAAGCCATGCTGCGGCGATGTCCCATATAAAGTAGAGGAAGATGGGCATGGATGTTAGCCCAGGGCCAATCTTCCTCAGTAAAAAAGAGGAGGATTGGCATCGGATGTTAGCTCAGGGTTACTCTTCCTCACTAAATAAATAAATAAATAAAAACTGTAACAAGAGACAAAGAAGGGCATTATAATATATGACAAACCCACAGCCAACATCACACTCAATGGGGAAAAACTGAAAGCCATCCCTCTGAAAACAGGGACAAGACAAGGGTGCCCACTCTCGCCACTCTTATTCAACACAGTACTGGAGGTTCTGGACAGAGCAATTAGGCAAGAAAAAAGAAATAAAAGGAATCCAAATAGGCAACGAAGAAGTAAAACTCTCGCTGTTTGCAGATGACATGATCTTATATATAGAAAACCCTAAAGAATCCATTGGAAAACTATTAGAAATAATCAACAACTACACCAAGTGGCAGGGTACAAAATCAACTTACAGAAATCATTTGCATTTCTACATACCAGCAACAAACTAACAGAAAGAGAACTCAAGAAGACAATCTCATGTATAATTGCAACAAAAAGAATAAAATATCTAGGAGTAAATTTAACCAAGGAAGTGAAAGACCTGTACAATGAAAACTATAAGACATTACTGAGTGAAATCAATGATGACATAAAGAAATGGAAAAAGACTCCATGCACTTGCATTGGAAAAATAAACATTGTTAAAATGTCCATACTACTTAAAGCCATCTACAGATTCAATGCAATCCCAATCAGAATCCCAAGGACATTTTTCACAGAAATAGAACAAAGAATACTAGCATTCATATGGGGCAACAAAAGACCCCGAATAGCTAAAGCAATCCTGAAAAAGAAGAAAAAGGCTGGAGGCATCACAATCCCTGACTTCAAAACATACTACAAAGCGATAGTAATTAAAACAGCATGGTACTGGTACAAAAACAGACACACAGACCAATGGAACAGAATTGAAAGTCCCGAAAAAAAACCTCATATCTATGGGCAGCTAATCTTTGACAAAGGAGCTAAGGATATACAGTGCAGAAAGGAAAGTCTCTTCAATAAATGGTGCTGGGAAACTGGACAGCCACTTGCAAAAGAATGAAAGTAGACCACTTTCTTTCACCATACACAAAAATTAACTCAAAATGGATCAAAGACCTGAAGGTGAGACATGAAACTATAAAACTCCTGGAGGAAAATATAGGTAGTACACTACTTGTCCTCAGCCATAAAAGGATCTTTTTGAATTCCATGTCTACTCAGACAAGGGAAACAAAAGAAAAAATAAACAAGTGGGACTTCATCAGATTAAAGAGCTTCTACAAGGCAAATGGAACCAGGATCAAAATGAATAGAGAACCCACCAGCTGGGAAAAATTATTTGCAAACCGTATATCTGATAAGGGATTAATCTCCATTATATGTAAAGAACTCACACAACAAACAAACAACCCAATCAAAAAATGGGCAGAGGAAATGAACACACACTTCTCCAAAGAAGATATACAGATGGCCAATAGGCATATGAAAAGATGTTCAACATCACTAATCATCAGGGAAACGCAAATCAAAACCACACTAAGATATCACCTTACACACATTAGAATGGCTATAATCACCAAGACAAAAAGCAACAAATGCTGGAGAGGCTATGGAGAAATGGGAACCCTAATCTACTGCTGGTGGGAATGCAAACTGGTGCAGCCTCTATGGAAAACAGTGTTGAGATTCCTCAAAAAATTAAAAATAGAAATACCTTATGATCCAGCTATCCCACTACTGGGTATCTACCCAACGAACCTGAAATCAACAATCCAAAGAGGCTTATGCACCCCTATGTTCATCGCAGCATTGTTCACTATAGCCAAGACATGGAAGCAACCCAAGTGTCCCTCGACTGATGATTGGATAAAGAAGAGATATATATATATATATATATATATATATATATATATATATATATATATACACCATGGAATACTACTCAGCCGTAAAAAAAGACAAAATCGTCCCATTTGCAACAACATGAATGGACCTGGAGGGTATCATGTTAAGTGAAATAAGCGAGAAAGAGAAAGACAAACACTGCATGATTTCACTCATATGTGGAAGATAAACCAACACAGGGACAGATAGAACTGTTTGGTGGTTATTATTTGTCAGTCACCACATAAATGTTCCCTTTTACCCCTTATGCCCATCCCCACCCCCTTGCCCCTGCTAACTCCCATCCTCTTCCCCCCCTAGTAACCACTAATCGGTTCTCCTTGTTCATGTGTTAGTTTATCTTCCACATATGAGTGAAATCATACAGTGTTTATCTTTCTCTGTCTGGCTTATTTCACTTAAAACAATACCCTCAGGGCAGGCTTGGTGGCGCAAGCAGTTAAGTGCGCGTGCTCCGCTGCGGCGGCCTGGGGTTCGCCGGTTCAGATCCCGGGCACGCACTGACGCACTGCTTGGCAAGCCATGCTGTGGCAGTGTCCCGTATAAAGTGGAGGAAGATGGGTACGGATGTTAGCCCAGGGCCAGTCTTCCTGAGCAAAAAAAAGAAGAGGATTGGCAGATGTTAGCACAGGGCTGATCTTCTCACCAAAAAATTAAAAATTTAAAAATTAAAAAAAAAATCAATATCCTCAAGGTCCACCCACGTTGTTGCAAATGGGACCATTTTGCCTTTTTTTATGGTTGAGTAGTATTCCATTGTATGTATATACCACATCTTCTTTATCCATTCATCAGTTGATGGGCATTTGGGTTGCTTCCACCTCTTGGCTATCGTGAATAATGATGCAATGAACATAGGGATGCATAAGTCTCTTTGAATTGTTGATTTCAAGTTCTTTGGATAAATACCCATGGGATAGCTAGGTCATATGGTATTTCTACTTGTAATTTTTTTGAGAAATCTCCATACTGTTTTCCATAGTGGCTGAGCCAGTTTTCCTTCCCACCATCAGTGTATGAGGGTTCCTTTTTCTCCACATCCTCTCCAACTTTTGTTATTTTTTCTCTTGGTGATTATAGCCATTCTAAAGGGTGTAAGGTGATATCTCAATGTAGTTTTGATTTGCATTTCCCTGATGATTAGTGATGTTGAACGTCTTTTCATGTGCCTACAAAATACAGATTCTTTTTGAATGCATACGGAACATTCTCCAGGATAGATCACATATTAGGCCACAAAACAAGGCTCCATAAATTTAAGATTGAAATAATACCAAGCATCTTTTCTGACCACAACAGCATGAAACTAGAAATCAATTACAAAAAGAAAACTACAAAAGCCACAAATACGTGAATATTAAACAAAATGCTACTGAACAACTATTGGGTCAATGAAGAAATCAAAAGAGAAATCAAAAAGTACCTAGAGACAAATGAAAACAAAAATATGACATACTGAAATTTATGGGATACAGCAAAGGCAGTACTAAGAGGGAAGTTTATGGCAATACAGGCCTACCTCAACAAACAAGAAAAATCTCAAATGATGTAACAATATACCTAAAGGAACTGGAAAAAGAAGAACAAATGAAGTTCAAAATCAGTAGAAGGAATGAAATAATAAAATTCAGAGCAGAAATAAATGAAATAGAGACCAAAAAAAGAATTAAAAAGATCAATGAAACTAAGAGGTGGTTCTTTGAAAAGATAACAAAATTGACAAACCTTTAACTAGACTCACCAAGAAAAAAAGAGAGAAGGCTCAAATAAATAAAATCAGAAATGAAAGAGGAGAAATTACAACAGACACCACAGAAATACAAAAGATTGTAAGAAAATACTATGAAAAGCTATATGCTAACAAATTGGATAATCTAGAAGAAATAGATAAACCCTTAGAATCCTACAACCTTCCAAAACTGAATCAAGAAGAAATTGAGAATCTGAATAGACTGATCACTAGTAAGGAGATCAAAACAGTAATCAAAAAACCTGCCAAAAACTGGAAGTCCCAGACCAGATGGCTTCCCTGGTGAATTCTACCAAACATTCAAAGAAGATTTAATACCTATATTTCTCAAATGCTTCCAAAAAATTGAAGAGGAGGGGATGCTTCCTAATTCATTCTATGAAGCCAACATTACCCTGGTACCAAAACCCGACAAGAACAACAACAACAAAAGAAAATTACAGGCCAACATCACTGATGAACATCGATGCAAAAATCCTCAACAAAATACTAGCAAATTGAATACAACAATACATTAAAAGGATCATACACCATGATCAAGTAAAATTTATTCCAAGTATGCAAGAATGGGTCAACATCCACAAATCGATCAATGTGATACACCACACTAACAAAATGAAGAATAAAAGTCACATGATCATCTCTGATGCAGAAAAAGCATTTGACAAGATATAGCATCCATTTATGATAAACACTCTGAATAAAATGGGTATAGAAGGAAAGTACCTCAACATTATAAAGGCCATATATCACAAAGCCACAGCTAACATCATACTCAAGGGTGAAAATCTGAAACCTATCCCTTTAAGAACAGGAAGACAAGGATGCCCACTTTCACCACTCTTATTTAACATAATATTGGAAACCCCAGCCAGAACAATTAGACAAGAAAAGGAAATAAATATATACTTTGATTTTTAAAAAGTACTTGAATTTCTAACAGTTTATAAAATACTAGTTGTATTAGAGGTCAGCCTACAGATACAGATATATGTATATATTTTCAAATGATTTACTTATAAGGGATTGGCTTATGCCATTGCAGGGGCTGGCTAAGCAGCCCAAAGTCCACAGAAAGGCAGGCAGGCAGGAAGGGAAGGTCATAAGTTAGCTGCAGCAAGTAGGCTTCCGACACGTGGAAGCTTGTTCAGAAGCCCCAGGAAGGAAGATCCAGAGGGAAGAGAGAACAGTTGTGTGAGTAACTGAGAGAAGCTACGCATGTGCTACGAAATGCCTGCTGCCTTCCTTCCATCCTCTGACTCTCATGAGAGAAAGTCGCTTGCAGCCCACCCTGACTGGAATCGTACTAGAAAGGGAATTCTGGGGTCTGTTGTCCAGCCCAGCCAAGTTGCCACATCACATGCTCATCACACTGGTGTGAACGCCAGTTTGGTAGATAATGCCGTGATGTTATATTTATCAGTCTTACCTTATCCTGCACATCATTGCCAACTTCTGACCCCTGGCTTCCAGTATGTGGCTCCTGTGTTCAGCCTCTCTCCCCTTCATGTGGCCCACCACTCCTTGTCCTTGAGGTGCACCTCAAATCCGGCCTGTGTTTGCAGCCACAGCCCTCTCTGGCTATTTAAGGCCCAGCTGGTCTACTTTGTTCAGACTCCTCTATTTCATACCTGGAACTCTAAGCCCCTCTACAACAGTACAGAGATTTGCTCTTTCAAAAATAGGGTTCATCCCTGCTCACAAATGTTTCACGTAATGATTTGTGGTTTTTAAAACCACTTTGCTGGTGACTTTGTGTATTTGCATCAGGGGCCTTCACAGTCTTTGATGCCTATGGTCTAGAATTGCTGGATTCAGCCCTTATGGGAGCACTGGGAATGTAAAAGCCTTGCATATTCTGCATCCATATTATGCTCACTCTGTGCATGTAAATATTTTACCAGAATGTAAATGAGGCATGGGCTTGCTGCCTTGTTTACTGCTGTTTTTCCAGTGCCCCCCACAGGGTCTAGTACACGGTGGGCACTCATTAAATATGTGTGGAGTGAATGAGTATGGCATACATGCATATTTCTGTACAAGTGCCTGTGTACAATGTGTTAATCTCTGTGTGTAGAGGTGTTATTTTGTGTGTGTGTGTGCATTATGTGTGGTGGGGGGAGGACAAAAATATTTGGGTAAGCCCAAAACAGCCATCAGAGACTACATTAATGACTTCTAACCTTTGATATAGAATTCATTCAGAGAAAAATTTAGAAAATGAACATTTGTGCAGAATGGAAAAAAGCACATGGATACCTTCTATAGTGGGTTGAATAGTGACCCCCCCAAAAATATGAACTAACCCCCAGAACCTGTGAATATGACCTTATTTTGAAAAAGGGTCTTTGTAGATATAATTAAGTTAAGGATCTCACTATGAGATCGTCTTGAATTATCCAGGTGTCCCCACTGTCTGCCCAAAATCCAGTGATGTTTCCTTATAAGAGAGAGGAGGAAGAAGCAATGTGACCATAGTGGCAGAACTTGGAGGATGCAGCCAAGGAAGCCAAGGAATGCAGGCAGCCACCAGAAGCTGGAGGAGGCGAGGAGCCTGCAGAAGAAGCACGGCCCTGTTGACATCTTGATTTCAGACTTCTGACCTCCAGAACTGTAAGAGAATATATTTCTGTTGTGCTAGGCCACCCAGTTTGTGGTAATTTGTTACGGCAGCCACAGGAAACTAATATACCTTCTGTTGGGCATACAAGAATACGTGGCCAGGGGCCGCCCCGTGGCTTAGTGGTTAAGTGCCCGCGCTCCGCTACTTGCGGCCCGGGTTCGGATCCCGGGCGCACACTGACGCACCGCTTGTCCGGCCATGCTGAGGCCGCGTCCCACATACAGCAACTAGAAGGATGTGCAACTATGACGTACAACTATCCACTGGGGCTTTGGGGGAAAAAATAGGAGGATTGGCAATAGATGTTAGCTCAGAGCTGGTCTTCCTCAGCAAAAAGAGGAGGATTAGCATGGATGTTAGCTCAGCGCTGAGCTTCCTCACCAAAAAAAAAAAAAAAAGAATACGTGGCCAATTTGTTGAGGGCTATGTGTGTCCTGTGGGTGTGCACCCTCTACGTTCCCCCTCTCTGTGTGAAAATTGACATAAGTGGAGCCATTTTAAAATAGAGGCATAACAGCCGTTTGAGGGGAACGGCCTTGCTTGTCTTATTGTTTAAACCTTGGACTGGGTCAAAGCTTTGGCCTGGGCCAAGACGGAAATTGTTTTACAAGCAATTGTTTGAGAAGTCATCAGGAAAATGGACATCCTGACCACAAAGACTGAGGATTGTGGACTTTCTGAAGATAGACTCAATAGCTAATCAATGTATAACCAAGAGTACCTTAGCTTGTTAACACCAATAGAATTTTTTTTTCTTTCCTCTTTCAACTCATGTAATTATCCCTTTCTTTTTCTCATAAGAACCCCTTGCTTTCACCCTGTAACTGGGACACTATTTGAGTTTCTACCTGAATCTGTGCTCCCTGAATTTCAATTCCTTGGTCTCAAGTGGATATTTTGCCTCTTAAATTGGTTTCTGTCTTTGACGGCTGACATATGGTATCAGAAGTGGAACCCGAAGGGTTCTCATCTATGTGGCCTGGTGTCCCCTGGAACCGGGTATGGTAACCACATGAGCCTCTTGTGCTCCCTGCTTCCACAGACTACCTTCCCCTCCAACCGAGAGTCCTCCCAGACTCTGACCCCCCCCCCATTGTTTGGGATCGTTGCCTTTCTTTGGGATTTGGGGGCAATTGCCCAGCAGGAGACAATTGTCTCAAAGCTGGCTCATGGATGTTGCCATTTGCAAGGGTTTCCCTATTTAGGCCAGCTCATGGCAGCTCACGACTATTACTCTCTGGAAGGGTTTCTCTATTTATTTGGTGTGTACTCTGACTAAACTAAAGGGGCTCCCCTTGGTAGGGGTTCCTCTATTGTTATCTTTGTGGCGTACTTTTCTTTAACATGGGACTTTCGATTTCTGAAAAAGTCCCTGAGAAATTCCTCCCTCAGGAACTCCAGCTGGTTTTATGCTAAAACATTATGATCCCTTCTCTTGTGAGTTTCCATCGCAATGAACCAAAATTACTAAGGATTTAAATTTAAAATTAGAGTGGCCACTTTGGGGCTCTTTTGAATTCCCCAAAATTGTCTTTTTGTGCACTAGACTTGATGGATTTAAGACCAGACAAACTGAATGAAATCTTTACTTTCTAAATAGTTAAGCACACCACTTTCTGGCACACCTGCTTAAGACCTATGGTCCTGGAAGCTGTAAATATTTACAACAATGGCCAAATCTTATTAAGCTTGTTTTCATGTTCTGAGAGCTTGGCTTGGTGACCGTCAGATTGGGGGCCCCAAAATATGGTCAGAGAGAAATGTGAGTTGTACCCCATGTGCAGCCAGATATGGCTAGGCGGAAATGGGGATTGAACTCCATTTGTAGCTAAGCTCGTACCAAACTGCTCCAGCCCTCAGGGGAACTATGACTTAGACTTATAATCACCATTATGAGGAACATTCAAATTAGATAAGATCAGTTAAGAAGTGCACTTAAAAGCAAAGTCTTCGGAATTCCAAAATAGCTTCACTGAAAGTTTCATTGCAAAAAGCTAATGAAAAGTTAAAGACATAAGAGGTACCTAAAAGAAAATACTACAACTGTAAACAAAAGTCTGCCAAGTTAATGACCTTAGAGACACCCCCATATCTACCTTCAAAGGAGGGTCCCTGTATAGGCCCCTCCCAGAGTTGATGAGACTCTGAGGGATTTTCTGGTAAGGGGAAAGGGGAAACTAAAATTAAAAATTAATGGAGTTGTTTAATACTGCCAGAAATATTTATCATTTGTCCTGGCTAAAACCTGACAAGATATTTGAAAGAATTTAACAACTATGTGATCATAAATTTGGGCAAATTGGAAGCTGATAATCAGACCCTGATAGGAATTATTTTTGGCTTTCTCCATCAAGTTATAATAAAACTATGTACCCAGAAGAAGAGAAGTAAATTAGGAACAATGCAGTTGTGTGAGTGGATCAACCTATGATGTCATTTAAGTTACATCTTACAAATCTTTGCAAACTGGAAATGCAGCTCTAGAGGTAATTCAAATTCCACCCATTTCTCTTCATTAGTTCCAAAACCTCCCCAATTTATCTCAAAAGGCTTATAAGTATTCTGGCCTTAAGAAATCAAAGTCCTTCTTGGAGGAATTTGTATTGTTTCCCTGTGCCTTTGAGATGTAAAAGTTTTACCAGATCTCTCCTGGGAACTTTTATCTAGATCATCCCAGATCCCTAAAACTGAAGGAAAAAAACAGGAGGGGGACAAGAGGCCTTTTGAAAATACAAACTGCTATAAAGTCTCTCCTGCCACAATCTCCGTAAGATTATTTGTCAAGGGCAAATACAAATCTTAAAAAGTGTTCCCCACAAATGTTAGTAAAAAAACTTAGCCATCTGAGCAGATAAACTTAACCTATTCCAACTACGTAAACAAAACTTAAATCCAACTATTTTTTCGTGACTAGTGAGTTTTTTTTATCACTGTACCTTACTCACGGCAGCAATTTTAAAACAAAAACTATCTGGGGGCCGGCCCCGTGGCATAGCGGTTAAGTGCGCGCACTCTGCTGCTGGCGGCCCGGGGTTCAGATCCCCAGCGCGCACCGACGCACCACTTGTCAGGCCATGCTGTGGCAGCATCCCACATAAAGTGGAGGAAGATCGGCACGGATGTTAGCTCAGGGCCAGCCTTCCTCAGCAAAAAGAGGAGGATTGGCATGGATGTTAGCTCAGGGCTGATCTTCCTCACAAAAAAATAAATAAATAAATAAAATAAAACAACAATTATGGGGGTCTCTATGTATGTGGGTCTGTCTATCTTTCTTTCTATCTATCTATCTATCTATCTATCTATCTATCTATCTATCTATCTATCTAAGTCTATCTATCTACCTATCTATCTGTGTGTGTGTTGTGGATGTATGCTATTTTTCTACCTCTGAATGGTACTGCTAAAAGTGATTTGAAAAAGAGCTCTATTTAGTTAGTTACAAGGTCAAGCACTTGTAAGGATTGGGTATTCTAAATTCTCAGAAATATGAAAACCAACCCAAATGTTTTTCAAGTTCACGTGATCTAGGATTAATCTTTAGTAAATAAAAGCTAGCTTAAGTTTGTTGATTTAATTAAAACAGACATGTCTTTAAAGTTATCAACATAGAATACAATGCAAATAAACAACTTTTATTCTACCTGAGTTTACTAGTCAAATTCATGTTATCTCTGTTGTAAACTTTGTCAGTTAAAAAAATAACTTAGGACCCAGCCCTGATGGCCTAGTCGTTAAGGTTCAGCACTCACCACTTTGGCAGCCCAGTTTGCTTCCCAGTTGCAGAACCACAGCACTCATCTGTCGGTTGCCATGCTGTAGTGGCTGCTCACATAGAACAACTAGAAAGACTTACAACTAGGATATACAACCATGTACTGGGGCTTTGGGGAGGAAAAATAAAAAGAGGAAGATTGGCAACAGATGTTAGCTCAGGGCAAATCTTTCCCTGCAAAAAATGAAAACAAAAACAAAACATATTGTAGGTAAAAAAAAATAATAATAATAACTTAGAATGACAGCTGATTTGTCTAATGTCTCACAAAGTTTTCGTGGGTAACCTAAACATAATTGTTGGGAGCAAATGATTTAGACAGATGTAAGTAAGATAAAAAGTTTTTAGGTGAAATCTTTAGCATTATATGGCATGTGTACTTAAAAAATAGTTTTCCAAATCTCTTTGGTAACTTGAAACTTTAGAGTTTTGCTAAGTTAAACTAAATGATGAAAATTCATTAAATGTCTAGATCATTTCCAAATAAGATAAAATAATGAAAGATTAATTATTAAACATAGCTTTATCTACTTTTGGCTTCCTATTACAGAGGAACTAAAGATATTTGGGTCTATTAGTAAACATGTTTTATGCCACACTGAAAAATTTTCTATGAGAAAGCACATGTTTCTAAAAAGTATTTATAAATCTGCCAATTTACAGAATATATAATATAAAATGTAAATATATTTATATAATATTTTATTATTTATAATAATTTTATAAATAAATAAAACAAAAATTTATAATATTTATTAATTAAATATTACTGTGTTTATTTAATAAAATATTAATAAATTAATGTTTATAAATATATAATATATTAAATATAATATAAAACACAGTTCATAATTGTTTACTTTATTTTTCACTAGAAATTAAGGTTTGTTTTTTTTTTTTATTTTTATTTATTTATTTTTTTTCCCCCAAAGCCCCAGTAGATAGTTGTGTGTCATAGCTGCACATCCTTCTAGTTGCTGTATGTGGGACACGGCCTCAGCATGGCCGGAGGAGCGGTGCATCGGTGCGCGCCCAGGATCCGAACCCGGGCCACCAGCAGCGGAGCGAGTGCACTTAACCGCTAAGCCACGGGGCTGGCCTGAAATTAAGGTTTTTAAAGGTTAAAAATTCTAATATGAAGATGCATTTTTGTTAAGGGAAATAGAGTAATTTTGTTTCAGAAAGTGAAGAAAAAATGAAGGACAAACTAAATGTATATAGAAAGTTGGAAAGAGAGAATTTTACTTCGTGTGATCAAGTTGGTTAAAAATTGGATTGTTATTATAAGAGTTTTGGAAATAGGCTTTAATATCAATAAGTGTACTCATGTAAAACTAAACTTTAATTTTCTTTCATCTGTTAAAAGTACAAAGTTTTCTGTGACTATTAGCCCTGATCCTGAGAAGAGATTATAAAAGAAAGATAAAGATTTAAGAATAGCCCTTCATTGCTAGACTTGCCATCCTAATATCCTTGTAACATGGCAACAGTCTGCTCCTGAATCAGAGAAATTAAGATGGATAAACAAAGACTGTAAATTAAATAAACAGTTGAAGCTATGGGAAACTCAAGATAGCCACTTGGTTCTTCCAGGCTCCCTGGCAAATCCCATTTTTTGGTTTTTGCATTCCTTCATCCACCATAGGAAAAACTATTTTTGTCTCCAGAGGCCTCAGACCTCCTCCCTCTGGATCCTTTAAGCATCTGCAGCTAGACGTCATTCAACTGCTACTTAGTATGAGATATCAATGTGCTCTTATTATTGTACCTATGTTTCCTGGATGGGGTGAAGCCTTCCCTGTCCACAAGGCTGATGCCCTCACAGTGGCAAAGAAACTGTTAGAGAGTGTGTTTCCCACTTGGGATATACCCTCACAATCTCCAGTGATGGAGGCACACACTTCACTGGGCAAATCATACAAGCCTTAACAAAAACCATAAAAACTTCTTGTAATTATCATTGTCTCTATCACCCTCAATCATCAAGAAAGACTGAGACAACTAATGGAAAAACTGGGTTAGAGCAGAATAAGAATTAATGACATGAGACTGAACGAATTGATGAAGATGATTATAATTTTTATGACTTTGTGCTTAAAATATTGCTGGTTCTTTAACTTTTTCTAGATTTAAAGAAATCTTTTCTCTTAAGCTGTCAACAATTTGGTAAGATATACCTTTGTGAACAAAGATGAAACATTTACTTTTTCTCCGTACCTGATCCCACCAGAATTCAGAAACTCTCAGTGAGTATTATTATTTTTATGGCAATATAATTATTTATGTAAGTTCAATAAGAATCTATTTTCCTTATAACAGAACACAATTGGAAATACTGGTTATGTTACCAAGGCTTTTATGGGGATGTCATATTTGAGAGAGATATGCATAAACTCAGATATGACCAAACAGCTTTAAGGAACTAAGGTTGACTCTATGAAGCCAATAAAGCCCATTGGAAAACAGCCTGGTGCCTTACTTACAGGGTTCCTGAAAACCTAACCAGGTGAGTAATGAAAGTCACTTCCTAGTAGGTGCAGAAACCTCTAGATATGTTGGGAACCTCAAAAAGAGAGGAATTCACTCAAATCTATATATGTTGCAGGTGGAATCTGATAACAAGTATTTGGCTTGGATTCTTTGCCTTGAGAGGCTATTAAAAGTTCAATCCAGAGATTTCTTAGGGAAAGTTCCCACAAAGCACATTTAAAAGAGCCTGTATGGTCAATCGCTATTCTTTGCTGTATTTATATAAATAAGTCAAATTTATTGAAACTAGACTATTTTGCAAACAAATTAGTTTTAATTTGGTTATCTTTGGTAAAAATGAGGGTGATTGTAGAGAGAAAAATTAGATTTCAGTAATAAGTCTTTGTGAATATTAAATTCTAATGCTGTTCATTGTTTTTAAGGTTTTATTTTCTACCTATAAACTGGACTGGATCGTAAATTCTTCTAGTTTCCTCAAACATCTGGCTACAAATCTCCAAACTTAAGTTTCCAATTTTCTTTCGTCTTTTTAACTTGGAATCATTGAGAACTAAAACTGCGTTTCTTCCTGAAGCCCTGCAACCTGAAGCTAGATGACTCGATATAAACTTCAGAGAACCCACCACAAGAGCCCATGTTAGACAATCTTCATGTCTGTTGCTGTATGAGCTATTCAGAAAGTTTACCTGAACACTGATGACATCATCAGAGATATTTCAAATTATGAAAGATGCTTCAACTCTGACATCTAGAAATCTTGCCTGGCTGCCCCTGGGGCTCAGAAACTGGTTTATAATTTGGTCCAACCATTAACCTTTGTTTTTGTTTTCTTTCTATAGAAATGCCTCTTATTAAACACCTGAGTGCTTGCTTACACGATATAGACCTAACTTTGGGAGCCTACCTGCATCATCACCTCCTGAAATGAGTTTAACTGAACTGATCTATTGTCAGGACTAAGAGACTGGTTCAATGAGTTGGAACAATCTGCCAACTCAACTTCTGGACTGTGCAACTTCTTGGAGAAGTTTCAAAGGCAGGACTATGGGGAAGTAAAATTTTGCCACCCTAAATGTGTCTCTTTAGCAAGAGGATTATTTTAGGCTGATTATTTTAAGAAACAGAAGACTCAAAAGTTTTTGACCTATTTAGTTCGCTACCCTCAGGTATAGCCTCATGGTTTAGAACTAATCTACAATTCAGAATTAGTGTCTTGCTTGTGATTCTAGGAATTGTTATTACTATAAAACTCTGCTTCTATTGCTTCTCACAATGTTATAAAAACTCCATGTGAATAATGGTATCCCAATGTTTTAAACTGAATTCTAATACTTATTTGGCTAATTAAAGGAACTTTAGGGCCGGCCCCGTGGCTTAGCGGTTAAGTGCTCGCGCTCCGCTGCTGGCTGCCCGGGTTCGGATCCCGGGCGCGCACCGGCGCACCACTTCTCCGGCTATGCTGGGGCCGCGTCCCACATGCAGCGACTGGAAGGATGTGCAGCTGTGACATACAACTATCTACTGGGGCTTTGGGGGGAAAAAATAAATAAATAAAATCTTTTAAAAAAAAATAAATAAATAAAATAAAGGAACTTTACTTACTTTTGTATATTTCATAGGACTTGATGAGAAGCCTTTCTCTGCTCTGGCACTCTTGTTGCTCAAATGAGGCCTAAAGGCTCCAAAGGAAACCACTTTCCCTCCAACATGGGACATGACAAACCAAGAATTAGCCTTCCTGGTGATGAGGGACCAATGATGCTTTCCAATAGCCAGTCAGCAACACTTTTAAATGGTTAATCAACATAGCTTTCAGAGACAGATCTTGATCAAAAGAGGGGGAAATGTGAAAATTGACGTTAAGTGGAGCCATATTAAAATAGAGCCAGAGCAGCCATTCCAGGGGAACTGCTTTACTTGTCTTGTCCCTTAAACTTTAGACTGGGCCAAACCTTTGGATTGGGCCAAAATGACAATTATTTTACAAGCAACTGTTTGAGAAGTCAGCAGGAAAACGAATACCCTGATCACAAAGACTGATGATTATAGAATTTCTGAAGATAAACTCAATAGCTAATCAATGTATAACCAAGAGTACCTTAGCTTGTTAACACCAATAGAAATTTTTTTTTCTTTCCTCTTTCAACTCAGGTAATTATCCCCTTCCTTTTCTCATAAAAACCCCTTGCTTTCACCCTGTAATTGGGACACTATTTGGGTTTGTACCTGCATCTGTGCTCCCTGAATTGCAATTCTTTGATCCCAAATAAACGCTTTGCTTCTTAAACTGGTTTCTGTTTTGAAAGTTGACAACTGGCAGCCCAGGGTTTTATCCAACAGCGAAGCAAATATTTGTGAGGAGGGAGCAATTGGGCAGGGGGTCTGTGGGAGAGCCCGGCTGGGAGGGCCAGGCCAGGCCCAGAGGCCTGGAACCCTTTAGATTTTCTGGGCCTCTGGAAATAATGCCTCTGGAGCCACCGCTCACCCCCCACCCCCCGAAGAATCATCAGGGGCCACCAGGGACTAAGGAGGGAAAGGATGGTCCTCCTGCTTCCTACAAACTGGTCCCTCTCCAGAGCATGATCCTGGTGAAGGGCCAGCCCTCCTGGGGCAGCCCTGAAGTGCCTGGTGGTACTGAAGGGGTGTGGGGGTGCCTGCCACCTACACTTCAGTGAGCTGCAGTTCAGCTCCCAGTGTGGAATTCAGACTGCCTTCCCTGCTCTCTGCACAATTTCCTGTCCCAGCTGCTTTTCCTTCTCTGCCCATCCTGGCTCTGTGATCTCCAGCATTTCAGCCCCTGGGCACCAGCCAGCTCCACTTTCCTTGAATGACTCGCAAGAATAGCAGGGCCAGGCAGGAATCATCATCAGACAGGGAATGGGATATTTCCACAGTCTCTGAAATACCAAGTAATTTCAACAGATTACTTATAAGTTGCAAAGGGAAAAATGGTAACGTCACAGTGGAGAAACCTGGCAGATACCACCTTAACCAGATGATCAAAATTAACATCAACAATAATGGGACAAACTGACCTTGTGTGCCTCCTGCTATGATGTACTGAGGAAGGCACAACTTCACTTCTGGGCTGTTCCTGTCCCCTAAATGCATAACCTGAGAAATAGCAGACAAACTTAATTTGAAGGCTATTTTATAAATAACTAGTATGCCTCAAGAATGAAAGAGAAAGATTGAGGAACTATTTCAGACTGAAAAAGACTAAAGTGACATGACCTGACAACTAAATGCAGTACATAGATGAGAAGGAAAAAACAGCTGTAAAAGACATAATTGGCACATTGGGGACATTTGAATATGGACTGTATATTAGATAATAGTATATCAATGTTAAATTTCCTTCATTGGATCACTGCATAAGACAATGTCCTTGTTTTTAGGAGATATGAAATATTTATGGGTAAACGGACACAAGACACAATGTCTGTAATTTATTCTCAAATGGTTCAATAACAATAATGATAATTTTATGTATATGCATATATATATAGGAGAGAGAGAGAAGATTAAGCAAATGTAGCAAATGTTAACAATTGGTGAGTCAACAGTTGGATGCTCAATGAAAGATACATATATTGGAGTTAACTGCACTATTCTCACCAATTTCTTCTATGTTTAAATGTTTTCAAAATAAAGTTAAAAAAAACCAATAGGGCTTTTTGTCTGTGGATTACAGAGATGTGGAACAAGGTGAACTGATGATTCTTGAGGGAAATACTGTCCTATCGTTCAATTTAGCTCATCTCAACAAACATTCCAAGGCCTCTTATGGGCCTGGAGTATTGTTGGGTGCTGCAGGGAATATGCAGGGAGTAAAATACCATTCCACATCCAAGCAGCTCCTATCTGATGAGGGTGAGGGAGGAGACCAGATGAATACACAAAAAACAAGAATGCAAAGTAGGATGGGAGAGATGCCTTAAGAAAGATGTAAATTGGGGCCAGCCCGGTGACATAAGTGGTTAAGTGTGCGTGCTCCACTGCGCTGGCCCGGGGTTCATCGGTTTGGATCCCGGGCACGCACCGATGCACCACTTGTCAAGCCATGCTGTGGTGGCGTCCCATATAAAGTGGAGGAAGATGGGCATGGATGTGAGCCCAGGGCCAGTCTTCCTCAGCAAAAAGAGGAGGATTGGCAGATGTTAGCTCAGGGCCGATCTTCCTCACACACACAAAAAAAGAAAGATGTAAATTGGGGCACAAATCATGACAGTCACAGAGATGAGACCCTTTCGAGTGGAGTTGGCATTTGTAGTTGTGGGGAATCAGAATTGGCCACCTCAAAATATGTCTCTTTGCCTTGATTATTTTCAAGAACAAAAGACTCTAAAAGAAATTTTGACCTCCCCCCAACTAACTGCCTAAAAGAAATTTAAGATAGAAGCCCTGTCCCCAGGACAGGCCTTCACCATAGATAACTCTGTGTATCAATAGACTGGGAGGGCCCTTGCTAAGCCCATTCTTATCAAAGCTCTGAAAACCAAGTAAAAGTAGAAGTTATCCTTTGTAAGAGACATTTACATTTGTAAGGGAAATCTCCATTTGTAAAGGTCTCTCCCTCTCTGCACCAGGAAGTAGAGGGGATGACCTTTTCTCTAGAAACTCTTACCAATGTGGAAGTCAAGGACTTAAATCTGCATAATAACCTTACTCTTGTTTACTGTGCTTTTCTAGTAATCTCCCATAACGGACTACCCCCACCCCCAAAATCCTCCTTTGTCTTTAGCTGAAGATGGTATTTAAGATGAGAGCCTCTGCCATTTTGGTGAGTTACCCAAAGCTTTGTTTGATTTTCTCCTGTTATTCTGTCTCATGTCAATTTAATTCATACCCTAGCCAGAGGGACCCAGAGGGTAGAGGATTTGTCTTCCCTACACAGTGTGATGTGAGGTTGGCTGAATTTTCACTGGCAGAGCTGGGTTGAGAAGTTCAACACAGCTGGAAGGATGTGCATGAGCAAAGGGACAGAACTGAAGACCTGGGCACACTGAGTGGTGAGCAAGTCTTCCTTGCCTTGAGTGCTTTTGTTAAGTACACAGAGGAAAGGCAACACTTGTCTTCTACTCTCAAGTTCGGTGGCTGCGGCCTGAGAATTAAATTGACAAACAAATTAACAGGAGAAAAGGTTTTTTGCTCAGGCATACAGGAGCCAACAAAGGAAGTAGCTGGCTCCTTAAACGGTTAGAGTTAAAGGTTTATATTCCTGACTTAGTAGGGGAAAGGGAGAGGGAGGTTTCGGGCTTCCAGGGGCAGTAAAGTGTGGTAAATTAAATATATATGGGAAACTAATGGAAGATAAAGCTTATTTAGTAAGGTTTGTCATGCAGATTAAGTAGTGAAAAGGTGATAAGAATTTTCTCCAAGTTTTTCTCCTCTTCCTGGTGAGGGGGTTGGGGGACACCTTCACAGATGGAAATTTCGTTTACAAAAGGGAAATTAATGCCCTTCTTCAGGCCAAAAGGAGGATGACAAAGAAGTCCTGTGTCTTCTGTTAATTGCCTTCCTCTCAAAATAATCCTTATGCCACAGTGTCATATTTTGGGGTGGCATTTTCTGATTCCCTTTGTATGTAATTGAATGCCAGGCTCTATATTAACAGATAGGCCCCATAAGGGCAGCAAGGACTGACTTGTCCACTGCTGTGTCCTCAGCGCCTGGAACAGTGCCTGGTGTAGGACACTGGTAAATCTCATGTACTGGGCTGCCCCAGATCCTACTGGGAGTAGCATAACATTCGAATAAGATGCTTGCTCTGGGAAAGGGACCTGGGAGGGTAGAAAGAGGCCAGTAGCCTCTGCAGCATCTTTAATCAGGAAGGGAAAACCAAAGCCGCAGGAGAAAATGGCCCTCTTAAACCAGGTCACAAGGGGCCTGAGTGAGCCCTGTCCAAGAAGTCGGGTGTAGGATAAGTCACTAGGCTTGGCAGCAGTTCCTGGTCTGCACTGGTGTCACTGGTCAGGATCTGTGGGTAGAGAAGGGCTGGCTGCTCCCTGGGGCATCTCCCACCCAGGCTCCTCCCCTCCCTGGAGCTTCTGTCCCCTGAGGGTCAGTGAATTGCCTGAGAAGGGAGGCAGACCCCTGTAGCCACTCTAGCCCATACTCAAAAGCGCCCAGCATCTCTCCTTAGTGTAACATAAGCCTCTCATCCTGAACCTCTGACTCAGTGGTTTCCAAACCTGGTAGAGGAGCAGAATTTACCTGGGAGCTTTTTAAAAAAGGAAGAGAAACAAACATAGAGAAAAGTGCAAATGTGTGTAGAGTGTGATGAATTTTCCAAGTGACCGAACTGGGTAATTCCCAGGTCAAGAAACAGAATAGCACCTTGTGCCATCTACCAGTCACTACCCCCAGCGCAGTCCCCCAGCAGGACACTTCTCCTAGAGTTTCTGCTTCATAAAATGGACGAGAGGCCCAGTGTCTACTTTGCACAGCTGCACAGGTGGTTTATAAGCATAGCTAGGTTTGGAAACCACTCCTGGAAGTCATATAATCCCTTTTGTTTTATGTGGAACGAGTGGATGCTTTGCTCCCCATCTTAGGCTCAGCACCAGTAGCTGTCTGGCTGGGTTCACCCACAGAGCAGTGGCAATGTCCTGTATCTGGGGTCTGCAGAGTATGTGGGTGGCAGCTCCTGGGCTCAGGAAGCCCAGTTGGTTGGTTCCAGCCTGGGCATGTGGCCCTCCCTCCCCAGCAGGAGTTGCATGAAGAGGTATTTTTGGAAGGTGCAGGAATTCTGTAGCCATGTGGAAAATGCCTGCTCATAGGCTGGGCTGGATTCTCGTTTCAAAATGATGATGTGGCTCAGGGGCCTGACCTGGCCAGTTTTTCTGGATCTAGGGGTGGGGAAAGTGAGGAGGCATGCTCATTTTTTCTTTCCTTTTCTTTAAATTATATCACCGTTTTCTTTTTGTTTCAAATCCCTCGATCCCACAAGCTTCAAGAGAATTGTGAGGTGTCTCCGCAGCTCACTGGCTCTTTGATGCTCTTTGCAGGTAAGTGTTTCATCTTGTCCAGAGTCAGCTAGGGCTTTTGGGTCACTTTAAGTCCAGTGAGAGTTTAACCCTCAATTCTCCATCAAGGATCTTTGGCTCTGGAGCCCTCACCTGGAGTCTCCCTGCCCTTCCAGGTGGGACCCTGAGAGCCCTCCTATTCTCTTCCCTGTGTCCCTCTCTGCTTTGCCCTGGTGGCCTTCATTGATAGCTGCAGCTTTTGCTAATCATCTATCCGTTCATTCACCCATCCATCATTCATTCAGTGCCAGGCCCTGTGCTGGGGACAGGATGGAGGGTCAGGCAGACAAACCATCTTCTGTCATCACCATTTCTGCCCTTCCCCCTGAGAACTCCCTTTGTCCCCACTTCTCCACTTCCTCCCACAGCCACATCTCTGCTCTCAGAAAGATCTCTGCTCTTTCACTTTCACTGCAAAGGTAGCCTGTCCTCTCCATTTTGGGTGTCCAAACCCATTGCTCCTGACCCGCGTTTCCAGCTCAGTTGGGCTGGGACAGAGAATAAAGAAGTAGGACCTGGCACGATTCTCTCCCCCAATTTTCCATTTCTCAGGGCCTCCCCATCCCTTCCACCTCTCGCCTCTGCCACCATCCTCTCTCCATGCCAGATCCTGGAATGGAAATGCCATCAAGGGAGATCTTTCATCCTTCCAACAACCAAAACAAAGCCAACAACCCCCCACAATAAAAGTGCCACAATAAAACTGCCTCTTTAGTTCTCCTCAAAGCCTGAAAAGTCCTAGGTGTGTTGCACAGAGACTTTCCTTCCAGGACGTGAGGTTACTGTAGCGAGGAGTCCTCATCTACCCTTGGCTAGCCTTCTTCCTGGGAGATGAATCCCCAAGGCAGAAGCTGTGCAAAGCCTGGCCTAGAGGGCAAGGGCTTCCGGGCTCTCGCTGGAGTGTCAGCAAGTGCTTGCCTATTTCCTCTCTTTTCTTGGGCCTGCCTAGGCTGTTTGGAAGAAACAAGCTCTGAGTTCTTGGATTTGCCTATTGGTCAGTGAGTGAAGCTGTCTATGCCCTCAGGTGAGGTTATCTGAGTCTGAGCTGATCACCTGCAAGAGGTAAGGCTGAGGAGGGAAATAGATCCAGATGTTCAGATCTGAATGTGTACTCAATATGAGCCTTACTAAATCATACAGAGAAATATAAATGTCACGTGAACCAGATGTTCATAAAGGCTTGAACAGTGAGTTTTTCAGGAGAGAGTTCTTTTCTAAAAAAAAAAAGATAGGGGCCGGCCCAGTGGCACAGTGGTTAAGTGCACACGCTCCGCTTTGGCGGCCCCAGGGTTTGCAGGCTCGGATCCAGGGCGCGCACTGATGCACTGCTTGTCAAGCCATGCTGTGGCAGTGTCCCATATAAAGTAGAGGAAGATGCGGGCCGGCCCCGTGGCTTAGTGGTTAAGTGCGCGTGCTCCGCTGCTGGTGGCCCGGGTTCGGATCCCTGGCGCGCACCGATGCACCGCTTCTCCGGCCATGCTGAGGCCGTGTCCCACATACAGCAACTAGAAGGATGTACAACTATGACATATAACTATCTGCTGGGGCTTTGGGGAAAAAAAGGAGGGGGTTGGCAATAGACGTTAGCTCAGAGCCAGTCTTCCTCAGCAAAAAGAGGAGGATTGGCATGGATGTTAGCTCAGGGCCGATCTTCCTCACAAAATAAATAAATAAATAAATAAATAAAGTAGAGGAAGATGGGCACAGATGTTAGCCCAGGGCCAATCTTCCTCAGCAAAAAGAGGAGGATTGGCATCGGATGTTAGCTCAGGGCTGATCTTCCTCAAAAAAAAAAAAAAAAAGAATTTATTCATTTTGAATAGGTAATCCAAGAACAGGGCACAAAATTTCAAAAAGTGCAGAGTACATAGTGAAAAATGTCTCTTTCCCACTCCTGTGTCTAAGTTTTTCCCTCCTAGATGCAACCACTGTTTCCAATTTACCATGCATCCTTCTTGAGATTGTCTCTGAAAATCACAAGCATGTGTGTTTGTGTGTGTGCGTGTGTACTTAAAAAAATACAAAGGGGCGTATTAGATACACTTTTTTTTAACTTTGTTCTTTTCACTTAAGAGTATATTTTGGGGTCTTTTTTCTGATGAGTACATATACTACATGGGTTGGAGGTAGATTTAGAAAGCAGGAAAAGCTTGCTCCCAAATGATCCTGAACTTTGCTTCAGATCAAGCAGCTCCTTGCTTCGGGCTGCTTTCTGCAGACAATGTGGCCCCCGGCCACTTGAAGCTGTCTTGCTCAGGGAGACATCCTGCCACATGACACATAGGGAGCAAACCTCCCTGCAAGATTTCACTGAAGGGATTGGTGTCCCCTGTTCTTACTGAATTCCCCACGTCTTGAATTTGTTCTCACAGTTTAATATGTGAGATACAAGCGCCAGCCCCTCACCTGGCTACTCAATTCTTTTTTAGGTCTTGTAGGTGGGTGAAGTATTTTCTGGGCAGTGTGGACGTCATCTCAGAGAGCTGCATTTCTGATTCCTGGAGAGAGGCTGGCAGGGGCTGTGTTTAAGGGATTAATGCCCCACGGTGCTGATACTGGCTTCAGTATTTCTCAGGTCTTGGGGAGCTCTTTTCCTGAAGAGGTCTGGAATGCAGTGTTAAAATGAAATGACACAGGGGCCGGCCCCGTGGTGTAGCGGTTAAGTGCGCGCGCTCTGCTGCTGGCGGCCCGGGTTCGGATCCCGGACGCACACCGACGCACCGCTTCTCCGGCCATGCTGTGGTGACGTCCCACGTAAAGTGGAGGAAGACGGTCACAGATGTTAGCCCAGGGCCAGTCTTCCTCAGCAAAAAGAGGAGGATTGGCATGGATGTTAGCTCAGGGCTGATCTTCCTCACACACACACACACAAAAAAAAAAAAAAAGAAAAAGAAACGACACACCCAAAATGGAGTCACTTATGCTAGGCTGCACCTAGATTTAATACCTAAGGGAACTGCAGTTTCAGCCTCTCTCTGGAGTGGAATTTTAAACCAATCAATCTGGAATTTCCTGGTTAGCTCTGGTGGGGTAATCTGCCTGATAAGACTCCCTGCCTTCCCCCAAGGGAATGTAAACTTGCTTGAAATAATCCGTTCGTTTAACTTCCTTGTCCCACCCTCTTTTTGCCTATAAAAACCTTCTATTTTGTACAACTCCTTGTATTTGTTAGATAGGATGCTGTGGGTTTCATGAATCATTGAATAAAGCCAATTAGGTCTTTAACTTTACTCAGTTCATTTTTGCAGGAAGTGGAATGGGACACAGCCTTTATTGTTAAAAGACTGCTTAAATGACTTTGGGGACAGCCCTCAGGTCTATCTATAATCACCTTGTAGAGTGCTATCTCCTTCCTTCCCTTTCCCCTTGCTCTCTGCCTGCTGACCTTGTTCATTTTCTTTTGATGAACTTTCTAATTCTAGTGGTCCATTTTTGCTGCCCCAAAGCAGCTTGAGTCAAATCAGATCATCTTCTTCATTTGATTTAAATGTTCCAAAGAAAAATATCATGGCAGGTATTTCTTAAAATTTCCTCAGATCAAATTGCTTACAAGAGGGCCAGCCCTGTGGCTTAGCGGTTAAGTGCATGCGCTCCGCTGCTGGCGGCCCGGGTTCGGATCCCAGGCGCGCACCTACACACCGCTTCTCCGGCCATGCTGAGGCCGCGTCCCACATACAGCAACTAGAAGGATGTGCAACTGTGACATACAACTATCTACTGGGGCTTTGGGGAAAAAAGGAGGAGGATTGGCAGTAGATATTAGCTCAGAGCCGGTCGTCCTCAGCAACAAGAGGAGGATTAGCATGGATGTTAGCTCAGGACTGATCTTCCTCACACACACACACAAAAAATTGCTTACAAGATTTTGCCAACTGAATAAAGAAAAAAACGAGGGCTGGCCTGGCGGCATAGTAGTTAAGTTCGGCATGCTCCCTTTTGGCGGCCTGGGGTTTGCAGGTTTGGATCCTGGGTGTGGACCAATGCACCGCTTGTCAAGCCATGCTGTGGTGGCGTCTCATATAAAGTAGAAGAAGATGGGCACAGATGTTAGCCTAGGGCCAATCTTCCTCAGCAAAAAAAAAAAAAAAAAGGAGGATTGGCATCGGATATTAGCTCAGGGCTAATCTTCCTCACAAAAAAAAGAAAGAAAGAAAAAAAACCAGTTAGATATACTGAGCCCTTGTCCTCAGAGAAGCACCATTGCCAGGGGCTTTCAGAGGTTTGTTATCTCATTTGATCTTTTTTAAAAATAACAGCTTTTTTGAAATATAATTCACATACTATACAATTCACCTACTTAAAGTACCCAATTCAATGGTTTTTAGTATATTCACACAACTGTGCAACCATCACCCCAATCAATTTTAAAACATTTTCATCAGTCACCCCCAAAAGAAACCCCATACCTATTGGCAGTCACTTACCATTTTCTCTCAATTCCTTCTGCCCAAGGCGTCCACTAATCTACTTTCTGTCTCTGTGGGTTTGCCTATTCTGGACATTTCATATAAATGGACTCATACAATATGTGGTCTTTTGTTGACTAGCTTCTTTCACTTAGCATAATATTTTTAAGATTCATCCAAGTTGTAGCATGTATTTTTATAGCCGAATATTTCATTGTATGAATATGCCACATTTTGTTTATCCCTTAATCAGTTGATGGACATCTGGTTTGTTTCCACTTTATTGGCTATTATGAAAACTGCTGCTATACACATGTGAGTGCAAGTTTGCCTGTGGACCTCATTTGATCTTTACAGTGACTCTCTAACATACAAATTCTACAGACCTCATTCCATAGATGACAAAACTCGTTCCAAGACGGTAGACAAGAATTTTGAATACAGCTGTTAGATTCCTGAGCCCATACTTTTTCCAATCTATGCTCATAGAGTTGAAATAATTGCTTTGACAGAACCTGGTGTGAGTATGCCTGTAGGAAGGAACTGTGAACGTGAACCTTTAACTTTCAGTTGGGAAATTTCAGCCTTCTCCCCAACGTCTCCCTTCCCTCTTTGCTCTTTTCTTCTTTCCCAGTTTTCACTTCTTTCTTTCAGGTGTCACTTCCCCTCCTCTGTAGTCGGGACAGAATTTACTCTTACTTATTTATACTTTTGTATGGAACGGGATATTGTCCGAATTTGATATTTGCATTTGCGAGTTATCTCCAATGAGATGAAAGCTCCTCTGCCAGCAGCGGACAAGCAGAGGAGGGATTTCTTGGAAAAGCTCGTTTTCTTGTCGTGTCCCAAGGTTTCACGCATGAAGGCCACCCACGTGGAGGGTTGGGGCGTGTGAACAGATATCTGGGCGCGGCTCCCCTCCAGCTAGGCCGCGCGCCGTTGCTCCAGCATCAACCCACCAGGCAGGTGGCGGCCCGGGAGTCCCCGCGGGGAGAGCGCGCACGCTGGAACGCGGGGACAACCCCCCGGCCGCGACGTCAGGTCCACCCGCGACCCTCAGCCCCTGTTGGACCCGGCGCAACTCCGAGCCCCGCCTCCCTCAGTGGGTAGCCCGTGGGACCCACCAATCAGAGAGGCCGACACATCGGCCGCGCCGGGCGCCCGGCAGCCAATCGCCGCACGCGTGTGATCCCGCGGCCGCCGGGGAGGCCGGCAAGCCGGCGCTGAAGCGGCGACGGCGGGAGTCGCTGTTGAGGCGGCCGCGCGCGCGGGGAGCGTCGGCGCTGCTCCGCGGGGCCGAGCCAGACTGGCCGCTGCTGGCGCCTGGCGGTGAGGGCGGACTCCCGGGGCGGGCGGAATGGCCCCCACCTAGTGCGGTGGGAGAAGCGGCTGAGCCCAGGATGCTGGGGAGGCGGCGCGGCGGCTCGTCTCTCACGCCAGGTAAGGGGGACGCCGCGCTCGCTGCAGCTCTGCTCGGAGCGCCGCCCCGGCCCCGCTGCCCTCCGCCGCCGCCCACCTGGCTCCCAGCCCCGGCCGGCGCTGTCCTGGCGCCCCTTGAGCCCACCTCGCCTTGTCGCCGCGCGTCTCCGGGTCTGCCCCGGGCAGTTGTCCGGCCCCGCCCTCCCAGCACGGCGCCGCACGTTCTGGCTCGCCCGGCTCCTGCACCCGCACTCCTTCCCCCAGCGCCAGCAGTGCTCGGTCTCCGGCGTCGCCGTCGCCCGGCTCGCCCCGGCCGTGGTCGGCCTCCCGCCCCCTCCCCTCCCTTCCTTCCCCTCCTTTTTCGCGGCGCTGGCACCGCGTCCCAGCCCCCGCAGTCTTTCGGGGCTCCTTCCGGGGATGAGACCCCCATCCCGCCGGTATGGGATTTTTGCCCTCCCCTCTAGCCGGGCTTCGCTTCCGCAGGCTCACTCCCATCCCTGCCCCTTGTACCTACCGTGTCTTCTCTACGTTTCAGTCGCGCTTCCCCCTCCCCCCATGTGCTCCTGGGTCTTGCCCTTTTGCTCCCAAATGCTTTCCTTTCCCATCTCACCTCTTCTCTCCTCACTTTGATCAACCACCGTCGATAACACTGATTCCTTTACACTTAAACCTTCAGACTTGGATACTCTCCTGAATGCCAGATCTATAGTTTTGACATCTTAATTCGTCTTTAAGTGAGCTGCACCCATAATATGTAAAATGCCTTGCCCAGAGTCTGGCACACAGTAGGCCCGGCACATGGTGGATGTCACGTGTGTTAGCCTCTTTCTCCTTTTAGGCCTTTGTACTCTCCAGATGGTGGAGGCAAGAGGTCCAGTATCCCAAGGGATTTGCCCCACTACTTGAAGAGTGGTATGGGAGGTGGCGGGACGAATTAGTGAACTCCGAAATCAAATTGTCAGTTATTTACTCACTGCATTTATTCAGAAGAACTGAATTCTGCTATCTCTGTGCCCTGTATTGTTTTATATTAATTGGCTTTATAAAGGATTCTTAGCGAGCTCTGCAATATAGTTACCCCCTTGTTTCTGCTGCTCCATCTACAGCGTTTACTGGACCTTTCTTTTTAGGGAAGAAAGAGTCCCTACCTCCTAGCTGAAATAGCATTGTATGTAAGAAGTGTTTCAGGTGTTTACCTCTCAGCTGGATAGTCCAGTCCTGCAGTGAATTTTTATCCTTTAAGAGCATGGAGGAATCAGCTTTAGATTTCTTGGAATCAACTGCTGAAGGGATCAGAAATGCTTAGAAATGAAAGTACTGACAAGTTCTCTAGGAGTGAAAGAGGAGATAGCTACAGTCAATTTTAAGAGTAAAATGAATTTGACTTTTTAAAATTATAAAAGCAGTGTTACTGCCCCTAGGCCATTCTTGCCACATTTGCTCTAATGGTCTCCAAGCCTGGATCAGTCAAACAGTTGGCTTTTTCTGCTCCGGGGATCTCCAGAGCAGGTTGGAGGAAACCATGTTACTGAGCTGCTGGGGCTGTTCTAAACTTCTGGATTCCAACTTGACTCACACTTCTTGGAGATGCTTTGACCTACCCCCTATGTTCCTCTTATGTACTGAAACCTAAATGGCTGTTCAGTTTTTTACCGTTCTCCTCTCTTTGTCCTATTCTTGACTTCATTGTTTATTTTGCCTTCTCCTTCACAGAAGAAATTGGTGGGCATCAACCCTGAATTCTTAAGGGTCTGTCACTTTTGTGTGTGCTTGTACTTATCTGATTTCTGATCTTTCCTTTCATCAGAGGAAGAGGGGTCCTCCTTTCTAAGGCTAACATGTTTGATCTTTCCTTATATTCTCATTTTTTTCTCAGCCAGCATACATGCTTGGGTGCCCACCATCCAAAACAAACAAAAACCTTCCTTTGATGCTTCCCTTTTTTCTTTCTCAGATTAACAGGGTATTCCTTAGGGTTTCACTTTTTGTTCTTTTCTCTGTTCCTCTTTAAGTTCCTTGTGTGATTACACTTCCTTTTATGGCTTCAATAGCACCTGTATATTTATGGTTTTCAAAGATGTATATTCGGTACCCATTTTTCTTGATCTTCAAGTGTTCTTTATTTTCTTCTGTCTCTTGGATAACTATACTTGGATACTTGGTTCTTCAAACTTGGTTATCTTTTCCTTTCCCTTCCCTCTACTCATAGCCCCCTCAAGCACACACACATGCACTCCTCCTATTTTAAGATCCTCACTCTAGAGGCTTTAGAATCCTCTTCTCTCTCACGTTAAGTCTATCATAGATGCTCTTGTTCCTATCGGAAATCTTTTTCTTTCTTTCCTCATTGCCGGAAGATTGCTTGAGGCCTGAGTTATGTTTTTCCTGAACAGAGTCAGTCATTTTCAACCCAGGCACTACTTTACAACCACCTGGGGAGCTTTTAAAGGGTAAGGATGAGGGGATCAAGAAATCCGCAGAGATTCTGATTCAGTTGGTCTGGTGTGGGTCCAGACCTTGTCATTTAAAAAATGCTTCCCTTCTGACAGTAATATGCAGCTAGGGCTGAGAACTGGGCTGAGAGCTTGAAGAGGGAGTGATAGAACCCTGAGGAACTTCAGTATTTAACATCCTTTAAAAATCATGATAGGGCGGTCCCCGTGGCTTAGCGGTTAAGTGCGCATGCTCCGCTGCTGGCGGCCCGGGTTCGGATCCCGGGCGCTCACCAATGCACCGCTTCTCCGGCCATGCTGAGGCCGCATCCCACATAGAGCAACTAGAAGGATGTACAGCTATGCCATACAACTATCTACGGGGGCTTTGGGGGAAAAAATAAATAAATAAATAAAATTATAAAAAAAAAATCGTGATAAATATCACTTTTGTTGGCATGGTTAGTTGCTTACTTTCCTGGTAATTTGTACATGTACCTATTAAAGTACTTACCACATTTTATTTAGATTATTTCTCATGGGCCCATTTTTCTCATGACTAGGAGTTCCTTGAAGTCTGGGACTATGCCTAAAAGGTAAACTACTGTTTGTTCTGCACTACTTACAACCCTTCTGACACCACATATGTGGGTTTTCCCCTCACATTAAGCAATTCTCCAACTCTCTGGACACTAACTGTGTGTCCTACAATTTAACTTAATTATGACACTAACTACCTGGAGTTAGCGCAGACCCCACGGATTAAGGACTCAGTCCCACAACACTGCCGCCCACTTCAGAGGCAGTTGCAAGTCCCAGGATGTGACCTCTACTTCTGACCAACTGGCTATAAATTGGGGCTTTCCACAACCCCCTCCTCAGGTTGATAATTTGTGAGAATGGCTCAGAGAGCTGAGGAAAGCTCGTTACCCGTTTATAAAGGATATAACCTCAGGAACAGCCAGATGGAAGAGAGGCGTACGGCAAGGTATGTGGGAAGGGTCATGGAGCTTCCATGAGCTTCCATGCCTTCCCTGGGTGCGCCATCCTCCCAGCACCTTCATGTGTTCACCGACCCAGAAGCTCTCTGAACCTTCACCTAGAGTTTTTTGGAGGCCTCATTACGTAGGCATAATTGATTAAATCATTGGGTCGCCAGTGATTAACTGAATCTGTAGACCCTTTTCCCTTCCCAGAGGTCAGGGGTTAGTTCCTCTGGCAGCCAGCTCCCATCCTTCAAGATAGGGTTGAAAGGAGCTTGTGAATAACAAAAGACACTCCTCTTACCCCCGGCAAGAAATTGCAAGGGTTTTAGGAGCTCTGTACCAGGAACCAGGGACAAAGACCTAACATATATTCTATACTACTTGTTGTTATATCACGATATTACAATGCCTTATTTATCTTTTCATCACTGCCTTGTACACTACTTGGTATATTTTAGAAACTTGATAAAAATTGGTTGAATGAATCAGTTGGAAAATAATGTAAAACAGATCTTGAATTTATGGTTTTGCAAGCTGACCAGCTGTTTCTTTCTTGGCTGCTTAACAGGTCACTAGTCATACTTGCACAGTCATTCTTATTTTAAACACATACGCACATATTCTCTTCATAACGTAGAGTGGATTAAGATAAATATTATTTGCTCTTATGGTTTGGCTTTTAACGTGGTTAAGCTATGACAGTGTTATAGAGGTTCATTCAGCCTTCCTCTTTAGCAGATGCTGTTTAAAATAGACTTTATTTCAGATGGTTGAGGCACATATATCCTTCACCTTTTTTGAAAAAATTGCTCTGATTTAAGTCTCATAAGCTTTGGAATTTTTAACTAGAACAAAAACTTTCAAATTGATAAAAGATCTTGAACAGTGGCAGAACTATTTTTTTTTTTTTTGGTGAGAAAGATGGGCTCTGAGCTAACATCTGTTGCCAATCTTTACTTTTTTTGCTGAGGCAGATTGGCCTTAAGCTAACATCTGTGCCCATCTTCCTCTGTTTTCTATGTGGGACGCTGCCACAGCATGGCTTGATTAGTGTGGAAGTCTGCACCTGGGATCTGAACCTCCGAACCTTGGACCGCTGAAGCGGAGTGTGCGAACTTAACCACTAGGCCACTGGGCGGGCCCAGAACAATTTCTTTTTAACTAAGAGAATTAAGGAAGTAGGGAATATGCATTATGCCTTCTACCTATATGAATCTCATTGGCGTTGGTGATAGTGAGGGGGAACAATCTGTAATTCCCAAATAGTTATAGGAAAAACCTGTATTGCTTGTATATTGATATCAGCATATTTTGTAATTCTTCAGAGCTAAGATATAAACTATAAGTTGTTGGTTGTCTTTTGTTCTTTAGTTTTCTTAAGATTTTTGTCAGCTCTTTCTCTTTATAGAACTTGCTATTGACAGTTCTTTACTTTCAGCATTTGAAAAATGCTTCTTTCAGACCTCCATGATTCAGATGAGAAACCCTCTCTCGTTGGAATTCGTGTTTCCCTGTAGGTAATGTGTCCTTTCTTCCTGGCTGCTTTAAAGGTTTTTTCTTTGTGTTTAGTTTTCAGAAGTTTAATTATGATATGTCTTGGCATGGATTTCTTTGGGTTTATCCGTTAGCTTCTTGAACGGTAAGTTAATGTCTTTTGCCAAATTTGGGAAGTTTTCAGCCATTTCTTAGAATAATTTTTCAGTGCCACTCTTTCTCCTTTCTTTCTGTGACTCTGATGATACAAAGTTAGATATTTTATCATCCCACAGAGCATGAGGCATTATTATTTTTTTTCAAGACTATTTTTTTTCTCTGTTGTTCAGATTGGGTACTTCCTGTTGTTCTACTTCCAGTTTAAGGTTCACTCATTCTTTCTTCTGTCATATTTATTCTGCTTTTGAGCCTGCGCAGTGATTTTTGTTTTGGTTATTATCAGTTCAATAATTTCCATTTGGTTCTTTTCTATACCTTCTGTTTCTGTGGTGAGATTTTCTGTTTTATCATTTGTTTCAAGAGTATGTTTCTGTACTCATTAAAGCAAGATGGCTGCTTTAAAATCCTTATCAGATAATTCCAACATCTGGCTCATCTTGGTTTTAGCATATGTTCATTGTCTTTATTCATTTATTTATTTTTTTTTTTTAAAGATTTTATTTATTTATTTTTTCCCCCCAAAGCCCCAGTAGATAGTTGTGTGTCACAGCTGCACATCCTTCTAGTTGCTGCATGTGGGACGCGGCCTCAGCGTGGCCGGACAAGCAGCGCGTCGGTGCGCGCCCGGGATCCGAACCCGGGTCGCCAGCAGTGGAGCACGCTCACTTAACCACCAAGCCACGGGGCCGGCCCTGTCTTTATTCATTTAAATTGTCATTTTCCTGGGTCTTGGTATGATGAGTGACTTGATTGTATCCTGGACATTTTTGATATTTTGTTAGGAGACTCTGGATCCTATTTAAACCTTCTATTATGAAATCTTTTAGTAGGCAGTCACCCTAAAAGGTTTAGTGTGTACGTCCCAGCCAATTTTTTTTTTTTTCTGGTAATAGTTTTAATTCACATATCGTACAGTCACCCATTTAAGGTGTAAAAATTTTTAGTATATTTACAAAGTTGTGCGTCCATTACTATAAGCAATTTTAGAACATTTTCATTTCTCTGCAGAGAAGCTGCATGCTCCTTACCTGTCACCCCCAACTCTTCCACTCATCATCTCCTCCATCCCTAGGCGACTACTAATCTATTTTATGTCTCCATAGATTTGCCTGTTCTGGACATTTCATATAAATGTAATCATACGATATGCAGTCCTTTGTTACTGGTTTCTTTCACTCAGCATAATGTTTTCAAGGTTCTTCTGGTTTGTAGAATGTATCAGTATTTTGTTTCTTTTTATTGCCAAATAATATTCAGTTTTGTGGATATACCACATTTTATTTATCCATTAATCAATTGATGGGTATTTGGATTGTTTCTACTTTTTGGCTCTTGTGAATAATGCTGCTGTGAGCATTTGTGTACAAGTTTTTATGTGGACATGTTTTCATTTTTGGGGGTTATATACCTACGAGTGGAATTACTAGGTCATAGAACTCTAGGTCTAACATTTTTGAGGAACTGCCAGACTGTTTCCCAAAGTGGCAGCTCCATTTTACATTTCTACCACCAATGTTTGAGGGGTCCAATTTCTCCACATCCTTACCAACACTTGTTATTGTCTGACTTTTTGATTCTAGCCATCCTAATGGGCGTGAAGTAGTATCTTATTGTGGTTTTGGTTGCATTTCCCTGATGTCCAGTGATGTTGAGCATCTTTTCCTGTGCTTTTTGGCTGTTTGTGTATCTTTGGAGAAATCTCTATTCTTTTGCCCACTTTTAAATTGAGTTATTTGTCTTTCTATTGTTGAGTTGTAAGATTTCTTTATATATTCTGGATACTAGACCCTTATCAGATATATGATTTGCAGATATAAATCTCCCATTCTTTGCGTGTCTTTTCACTTTCTTGATGGTGTCCTTTGAAGCACAAAGGTTTTTAATTTTGAGAAAGTCCAGTTTATCTATTTTGTTGTTGTTGTTGCTTGTGCTTTAGGTTTTGTATTTAAGAAACCATTGCCTGATCCAAGGTCATGAAGACTTACTCCTGTGTTTTCTTCCAAGAATTTTATAGTTTCAGCTCTTACATTTAGAGCTGATATAGGGGTCCAACTTCATTTTTTTGCTTATAGATATTCAGTTGTCTCAGCACCATGTATTCAAAAAAATATTCTTTCCCCCTTTGAATTGTCTTGGCACTCTTGTCCAGTTGGAATTTTGATAGGGATTGCATTGAACCCATAGCTCAATCAGGCAAATATTGCCATCTTAACAGTATTAGTTTTCCAATCCATGAACATGAAATGTCTTTTAATTTATTTAGATCTTCTTTGATTTCTTTCAATGTTTTCTAGTATTCAGCATACAAGCCTTGCATTTTTTTTTTGTTAAATTTATTCCGTAATATTTTATTCTTTTGATGCTATCATAAATGGAATTGCTTTCTTAATTTTGTTTTTGGATTGTTATTGCTATATAGAAATATAGTTGTATTTAAAAATAGTATATATATAGAAATTCAAATAGTATATAGAAATACAACTGAGGGGCCAGCCCTGGGGCCTAGCGATTAAGTTTGGCACACTCTGCATCAGTGGCCTGGGTTCCGTTCCCAGGCACGGAGCTACACCACTCGGTGGTGGCCATGCTGTGATGGTGACCCACACACAAAATAGAGGAAGACTGGAACAGATGTTAGATTTAGCTCGGGGCAAATCTTCCTCAAGCAAAAAAAAAAAAAAGAAATACAATTGAATTCTATATATTAGTCTTATATCTTGCAACCATACCAAACTCATTAAATAGTTCTCATAGTGTTTTAGTGATTTATTAGGATTTTATATATACATGATATATCATCTCTGAAGAGAGAGAGTCTTTCTTCTTCCTTCCAATCTGGATGCCTTTTAATTTATTTTTCTTGCCTAATTGCCCTGGCTAGAACCTTTTGTACAATATTGAATAGAAGTGGTGAAAGTGGACATCCTGTCTTGTTCCTGATCTTAGGGAGAATGATTAAGTATGAAGTTAGCTGTGGGTTTTCTTAGATGTCCTTTTTCAGACTGATGATGTTCTCTTCTATTTCTAGTTTATTCATTGTGTTTATCATAACACAGGGTTATAATAACACAGGAAGGGGTGTTGGATTTTGTCAAATGCTTTTTCAGTGCCTATTGAGATGATCATGTGGTTTTTGTCATTTTTCTATTAATATGGTGTGTGGCATTAATTGATTTTCCTTTATTGAAACAACCTTGTGTGCCTTGGATAAATCACTCTTGGTCAAGGTGTGTGATTCTTTATATATGTTGCTGGATTTCCATTTGCTGGTATTTTGTTGAGGATTTTTGCATTTATATAAATAAGTATTTGTAGTTTTGTTTTCTTGTAGTGTCTTTGTCTGGTTTGGGAATCAAGGAAAACTGATCTCTTAGCATGAGGTGGGAAGTTTCCTATCTTTTCTATATTTTGGAAAAGTTTGTTAAGGATTGATGTTCATTCTTAATGTTCAGTAGAAATAACAAGTGAAGCTGTTTGGTCCTGAGCTTTTCTTTGTGGGAAGTTTTTGATTACTAATTCCATCTCTTATAGCTTTCATATTATTTCTTTGAGTTGATTTTGGTAGTTTGTGTCTTCTAGGAATTTGTCCATTTCATCTAGGTTATGTAATTTATTAGATTACAATTGCTTATAGTATTCCTTGTACAAGCATACCTCGTTTTATTGTGCTTCACGTTGTTGTGCTTCACAGATATTGCACAAGACCCTCCACCAGCAAGAGGATTATGACTTGCTAAAGGCTCAGACAATGGTTAGCATTTTTTAGCAATAAAGTATTTTTTAATAAAGGTATGTACGTTGTTCTTTTAGACATAATGCTATTGCACACTAGTATACTACAGTATAGTGTAAACATAACTTCTGTATGCACTGAAAAACCAAAAGATTCGTGTGTCTTGCTTTATTGCGGTCTTCGTTTTATTGCCGTGTTCTGGAACTGAACTGGCAACTATCTCCAAGGTATGCCTGCAATTCTTTATAATTATTTTTATTTATGTAAGGTTGGTAGTAAGTACTGATTTTAGTAATTTGAGTCTTCTCTCTTTTGTTCTTGCTCAATCTAGCTAAATGATTGTCAATTCTGTTGATCTTTTCAAAGAACCAACTTTTGTGTTGTTGATTTTCTCTATTCTAATCTTTATTGTATTTATTTCTCTGTAGTCTCATTATTTCCTTCTGTCTGCTGGCTTTGGGTTTAGTTTGCTCTTCTCTTTCTAGTTTCCTAAGGTGGACAGTTCAGTTGTTGATTGAGATTTTTAAAATTTTTTAAATTTTTATATTTTTAATTGAGATGTAATTGACATATAACATTGTGTAAGCATACAACATGTTGATTTGAGGTCTTTTTTTAAAAATTTATGCATCTTAATATGGGGATTCTTAAAGGAAATTTATTTATTTATTTATTTATTTTTTTGGTGAGGAAGATTAGCCCTGAGCTAACATCTGTTGCCAATCCTCCTCTTTTTGCTGAGGAACATTGGCCCTGGGCTAACATTCATGCCCATCTTCCTCTACTTTATATGTGGGATGCCTGCCACAGCATGGCTTGATAAGTGGTGCATAGGTCCGTGCCTGGTATCAGAACTTGTGAACCTTGGGCTGCCGAAGTGCAGCATGCAAATGTAACCACTACACCACTGGGCCAACCCGGAGATCTTTTTAGTATAGGTGTTTACAGCTATAAATTTCCCTTATAACGTGACTCTTGCTGCTTTTGCTACATCCCGTAAGTTTTGTATTATTATCTCAAAGTATTTTCTAACTTCTCTTGTGATTTCTTTCTTGGCTCGTTGGTTATTTAGGAGAGTAGTGTTTAATTTTCACGTATTTGTGAATTTCCCAAACTTTTTTCTGTTACTGTTTTCTAATTTTATCCCGTTGTGCTTGGAGAATATACTTTGTATGATTTCAGTCTTTTACATTTATTGAGACTTGTTTTATGGCCTATTCTAGAGAATGTTCCATTTGCACTTGAAAATGGTATATATTCTGCTGTTGTTGCCTGGACTGTTTTATAGATGTTTGCTAGGTCTAGTTGGTTTGTAGTGTTGTTCAAGTCTTCTGTGGTTTTTTTTTGCTGATCTTGTGTCTAGTGGTTTTATCCGTTAATGAAAGTAGAGTATTGAAGTTTCGTTCCAACTATTACTGTTGAATTGTCTATTTCTCCCTTTAATTCTGTCAGCTTTTGCTTATTGTGTTTGGGGGTTCTGTTAGCTGCGTATGTTTGTAGTTGTTATATCTTCTGGATGGATTTGCCCTCTTATATGTATAAAATGTCCTTTGTCTCTAGTAACAATTTTTATCTTAAAGTTTACTGTATCTGTTGTTAGTATAGCTATTCTAGAGTCTTGGTTACTGTGTGCATGGTGTATCTATTTCCCTCCTTTTGCTTTCAGCCCATTTGGTCTTTCAATCTAAAGTGTGTCTTGTAGAAAGCATCTGTTTGAATGAGTTTTTTGTTTGGGTCCGTTCTGCCAATCCTCGCCTCTTGAGAGTTTAATCTATTTATCTGTTTACATTTAATGTAATTACCAGTACATTAGGATTTATGTTTGCCATTTTGCTATTTGTTTTCTATGTGTCTTATGTCTTTTTAGTTTCTCTACTCTTCCATTACTGCCTTTGTATTAAATATTTATATTAAATATTTTTCAGTTAATATTTTAATTAGCTTCTTATTTCTTTTGTCATAACTTTTCTTTATTTTCCTGGTGATTGCAATTAATATCTCAAAACAGTCTACTTGGGATTTATACTGACTTAATTTCAGTACTATGCTAAAACTTTGCTTTAATAAAGTTCTGTTCGTTTCCCTTTGTCCTCTTATTGTCATTCAAATTACATATTTTACATTAAAAGCCCATTAACAGTTTTATAATTATTGCTTTATGCAGTTGTCTTTTAATTCAAATAGGAAAAGGAAAGAGTTACAAACAAAAATATGTTTCTACTATTGTTTATATTTGTGTAGTTATCTTTATTGGTGCTGTTTATTTCTTCATGCAGATTTGGGTTACTGGCAAGTGTGTTTTCCTGTCAGTATTAAGGACTCCGTTTATTTTTTGTACAGCAGCTGTTCCCTTGATGAATTCTCTCAGTTATGTTTATTGGGGATGTCTTAATTCTTCTTCATTTTTGAAGGGTAGTTTTACTGTATACAGAATTCTTGATTGATAGTCCTTTTCTTTTAGCACTGTGAATATGTTATCCCACTGCCTCTGGCCTCTGGTTTTTGGTGAGAAGTCAGCTGTTTATCTTCCTGAGGATTTTGTATGTGATGAGTCACTTTTCTCTTGGTGCCTTCAAGATCCTCTGTCTTTGACGTCTGACAATTTGATTATAATGTGTCTAGGTGCACATCTCTTTGAGTTAATCATATGTGGTGTTTATCTAATTCCTTGAATGTTTAGGTTAATGTTTTTCATTGAATTTAGGATGTTTTCAGCCATTTATATGTATAAATTTGATTTTTTCCTCTTTATATCTCCTTTTGGGACTTCTATTATGCGTCTTTATTTTGGTATGCTTGATGATATCCCACATTTCTGAGGCTGAGTTCATTCTTTTTCATTCTTCTTCCCCCCCCCCCCCCCCCGTTTTTCTGACTGGAAAATTGATCTGTCTTTAAGTTTGCTGATTCTTCTGCTAGCTTAAATTTGCTGTTGAACTCTTCTAGTGAATTTTTTGTTTCAATTATTCTACTTTTCAACTCTAGAATTTCTATATGATTCTTTCTTTCTTTTTAATAATTTTTATCTCATTGATATTCCTGATTTAGTGAGAAATCATTCTCATAATTTCCGTTAGTTCTTTAGACATGGTCTCCTTTAGTTCTTTGAACATATTTACAATAGCTGATTTAAAGTCTTTGTCTAGTAAGTCCAACATCTCTGGGCTCCCTCAGGGATAGTTTCTATTGACTGCCTTTTTACTCCTGTGTTATAGGCCATACTTTCTTGTTTCTTTATGTCTCAAAGTTTTTTGTTGAAAAATGGACATTTTAAATAGTCACGCACCACAGAACAACATTTCAGGCAACAATGGACCACATATATGATGGTGGTCCCGTAAGATTAGTACTATATAGCCTAGGTATGTAGTAGGCTATACTGTCTAGATTTGTGTAAGTACACTCTGATGTTTGCACAATGACTAAATCACTAAATGATGCATTTCTCATACTGTATCCCTGTTGTTAAATGAGACATGACTATAATATTATGTGGCTACTCTGGAAATCAAACTCCTCTCTCCTAGGGTTTGTTGTTGTTGCTATTTGTTTTGTTACTTTTTGGGACTAATTCTGTAAAGTCTGTATTTGTCCTGTGTAACCACTGAAGTCTCTGCTTGGTTAGCTTAGTGGTCAGCTAATGATTGGACAGAGTTCATTAAATGCTTAGAACTGTTAAATGTCTTGCTGAGGAGCTCTAGGGGTGTGTGTGTGTGTGTGTGTGTGTGTGTGTGTGTGTGTTGTGGCTCCTTTCATGCACCAGCAGTTTACACTGTGCCTTAGCCTTCACTTCCTGCTTGTATAGAACATCAAGGTCAGGCAGAGGTGAGAGATTAGAGCCTCCTCAGGTCTTTCGTGGGCATGTGCATGCCTTCTAGGTTCCCAAGAATATATTGGAGCTGTTTTTAAACTCCCTCTGTGTACATCTCATTCCTCAGTTTTTCCTTTTAAGCTTTTTGATCAATGTCTTGTTAGCCCCAACTGTTATTGCCACTGCAGACAGCTGTGACATTAAACAATTATCTCCGATTATTTTCAACAAACACCTTAGGGATAGGATTATTCACACTGAGGGTGCTCTCATTCAGGTCCAGTAAAGATAAGCCCTGAGAATGCAGATTTTCCATTGAGCTGCTAGACAGGTTAAGTGGTGACAGTTCTTTGGAGTTATGGTTTTTGGGGGGCCTCCTAACCTCTTATGCCCCCTTAAGTGTCTGTTGGGCTGCTGTTGTTCACAGTTTCCATGTTTGTAGGTTGTTGGTTTCCAGGGCTTCCATGGAGCTGGGGAGAGGGGAGTAGGGCAAATTAAAATTGTATAAAGCCTACTCTGCTTACTGAAAGTCAGCTGTTTTTCTTGAATAAACGTTTCTTGGACTGTTGCAAGCCTTTGGTTAATTTTCAGTTTTCTGAAAAAGTTGATTTTGACCATTTTTGCCAGTGTTCTCATTAACTTTTATGGAGGATCAGACTTTTGGAGGTCCTTACTCTGCCATGCTGGATTTGCTTCCTCCAGTCTTTTTTTACATTTATGTGGTAAAAGGGGTTCATGCATCACGTTTTAGCAGATTTGTTTAGGTCACTGACAACTCTGAGATTATACAGTTCTGTTTTTTCAATTTTGTTTACTATTATTTTCCTACACTCTGGCTAAGCTAATTAGTTAATATTTTCTGAATATGTGCTGTCCTCTCTTCACTTTTGAGTCTTCTCGTTTTCTTATTTTCTCTGCTGAAAACACTCTTCCCTCACTCCCACAATAGGAGTCCTTCTTATCTTCTAAGTTTCATTGTGATGCAATTTTCTTCATGTATCATTATTTTTTGCTGAGGAAGATTCGCCCTGATCTAACATCTGTTGCCAGTCTTCCTCTTTTTGCTTGAGAAAGATTAACCCTCAGCTAACATCTGTACCAATCTTCCTCTATTTTATATGTGGGTTGCCGCCACGGCGTGGCTACCGACAAGTGCTGTAGGTCCGTGCCTGGGAACCAAACCTGAGCCACCAAAACAGAGTGCGCCGAACTTAACCATCAGGCCACAGGACTGGCCCTTCATATAGCCTTTTATGAGCCCATGGATGTGTGATCCTTTCTTGAAATTCTTGTACGTCTTTTTTCATACCTTTTGTATGATCTTCTTTTTTTTAATTTTATTTTTAATTTTATTTATTTATTTTTCCCCCAAAGCCCCAGTAGATAGTTGTATGTCATAGTTGCACATCCTTCTAGTTGCTGTGTGTGGGACGCGGCCCCAGCATGGCCGGAGAAGCCGTGCATTGGTGCACACCTGGGACACGAACCTGGGCTGCCAGCAGCGGAGCGTGCTCACTTAACCACTAAGCCACGGGGCCGGCCCTATATGATCTTCTTATTGTATCATTCTATATGATCTTCTTATTGTATCATGTAGCATGTGTAGTTTCTTGTCTTCACCCCCTGCTAAGTTGCTAGTTCCTTGAAGGCAAATGATGAATTGTACTCTTTTGTATGCTCAATAAACATTTGTTTAAACCTTGTAGGAGTAAGGTTTCTTAGCAAGAATGTTCCACATTTTAGCTATTGTTCCGGGGATTACATTTTATTTATTTGTTATTAAACTGATGGAAATTGTCTACTCTGGAAAATTAAATAACAATACGTGGGTGTACACACTGTATTATTTAATCCTTGGAAAATTACAAGAAGATAAGGCAATAAAGACAAAATTCAGTTTTTCCCATAGAGATTGTTATAATAGTGGTTTCTGATCAAAGATTTGATGCCCAGTTTTTTATAGAGAATATCACAGAATTCCAGTTCTGAGTAACTTTGTGTCAGAGGCATAATTTCTCATGACAGAAGTTGGAACTTATATGTGAGAGTGACTGTGCTAGAGCAAAACTAAACTGATAAAAACACAGGAGAGGTAGAGCTACTTGCCATGCTAATTTCTAGCCTCCATTTACGTCTATTTTCTCTTAAGACCAGATCTAGTTCTCCATTCTTTTTTTTTCTTTTTTTTGCTGAGGAATATTCGCTCTGAGCTAACATCTGTTGGCAGTCTTCCCCCCCTTTTTTTTAATATGTGAGGCGCCACCACAGCATGACCACTGACAGACGAGTAGTGTAGGTCCAAGCCTGGGAACTGAACCCTGGGCCACTGAAGTGGAGTGCGCCAAACTTAACCACTAGGCCACTGGGGCTGGACCTAGTTTTCCATTCTTTTTTTTTGTGTGTGAGGAAGATTAGCCCTGAGCTAACATCCATTGCCAATCCTTCTCTTTTTGCTGAGGAAGACTGCCCTGGGCTAACATCCACGCCCATCTTCCTCTACTTTATATGGGATGCTGCTACAGCATGGCTTGGTAAGTGGTACGTAGGTCCGCACCTGGGATCCGAACCCGTGAAACCCAGGCTGCCAAAGCAGAGCGTGTGAACTTAACCATCACGGCACTGGGCTGGCCCCACCTAGTCTTCCATTCTTAATCTCATCTAGATGAAATCTTTAGGGACTTGCAGAAAGTGTGCAGATATGCATGCTGCTCATTTATGCAAATAAAGCATAATGCATATATGGACTTAGAGTTTTCTTCTATCATTCTAATTAGATCTGATATGATCATAATAGTATAATTCAAAAGCTAGGAGTATTTTTTAAATCGTATGCTAATGAAAGCCTTATATATGCTAATGAAAGCTTCATATGTTGCAAATGAAGCTTCATACTTGTTGCAACATACTTGTTGCATACATCGCTTTTTGTTCATGCCAAGCCTAATGTCTGGGAAGCACCATGGAATAGCCATCACAGTTTTAGGGTCAGACCTGGATTCCGACTGGGTCAACAATTTGCCAAGTATTGATATCTTAAGTGAGTTACGTATCCTTTCTGAGCTTCGGTTTCCTCATACGTAAAATGATTTTAAGACAGACATGTTCCTTTATCTTCTGGTTTGTTGCAGTGAGCCTAAAAGATTACAAAAAAATACGATTCTGATTTATTCATCAATGAGAGTGTAAAATGATAGAGGCAGATGAAATATACTGATCAATAAAGCGAGTGGATTAGAAGAGCAAAGGTCAGAGGGGGAAAACCAGCAGCGAACGCTGAACTTTAGTCTTTCTAAATATAGTCAAACCATATTTTAACACTAGATTCAGCAGGAAAGACCAGTTTTCTAATCACAGGAAAGTGTTAGCTGTCTGGGTTTTAGTGAGAAAGTTGTAGTGGGGTCACTCAATGCGTATTTATTGAGTGCTCAGTATGCATGTAGCATTTTATATTATATGCTATGGGGAAAACTGAAAAGGATAAGATGTAGTCAGTACCTTCCAAGAACTCACAACTAATTACACTCATAGAATCTAGTTACATTCACTTATTGGCAATCAAGAATCCATTAACTCATTCAAAAGTTCCTACTTTCAAGGAGTTCACAATCTACTGAAAAAACAGACAAATAAACTGTATAATGCAAGAAGTAATATGATATGGGTAAATACAAGGGCACTAGGAAGGACACTTACTTCATTCCAGGGCACTAGGAAGGACACCTATGGCATACGAGTCAGGAAAGCTTCCTAGAAGAGATTGCATTGAAGCCGAATATTGAAGGACAAGTGGGAGTTATGAGTAAGATGCTGCAGATTGTTTGAGATGAAGGCACTGTTGGGTGAGAGTATGTGTAGGGGGATGTTGGCGATGGGGAGTGATGAAAAAAGAGGCCGCGGGGCAGGCAACATCTGAATTGTGAAGGGCCTTGTACGTTATGGTGAGGATTTTTTCTGAAAGTAGAAAAGTCATGCGAGGGTTTTAAGCAGGGGAGGGTCATAAGTATATTTATGTTTTAGAAAGATCATTCCTGAAAGAGGATAGTGAATGAACTGACTGAAGGAAGTCAGAGAGTACCAGTTAGGAGGCTGTGGAGTTATTCTTGTAAGAAGGAATGAGGGTGAGGATTAAAGCCGTGCCAGCAGGAGAAGAAAAGGGAGAATAGATTCAAGAGATATGAAGGAAGAAGAATGGACAGGACTTCGCCAGTTACCTATGGAGAGATTAAGGGAGAAACTGTGTAAAGGCTCCCAGATTTTTAGCTTGGGCATCTGGGAGGAAGTGGTTCATTTACCAGTAGAGGAAATAGAAGAGGAGGACAGATTTACTAGGGAATATGTGTTCCATTTGCTGTTCCTTGAATTTGACATGCCTGTGGAACATCCAGATGGAGTTGTCCCTTGGCCTTTGAATGGTCAGGTCTGAGATTTGGGATAGAAGTCTTGGTTGCAAATAGATTTGAGAGGCATCAGGATATAAGTAGGGGGTGGCAGTAGATGAAGCGTGGTTGAGTGTGAGAGTGGAAGAGAGAACCCAATACTGTAAATTAAATAGTATTTTGTCACTGTTTTGTGATGTTTGCTTTTGAAACATTAAATTTGTACATATAGTTGGCTGTTTTTTTCTGGGCTTTCTATTTTGTTCCTTTGATTACTATCATAACAGTTAAAATATTTTTGTTAATACTTTAATATCTGTATGGCTCTTGGAAAAACTGTTTTTCCCACCTGCTATGAATTTTGTAAATTCAATTAAAAAAAACTCTGTTGGGATAATGATTGGACTGCAAAATTCTTTTATAGTTTCTGGATTACTTTGTTTTTATTTGTAGTTACTTATTTCATTTTTGACATTTATTTGTTAAACATTTGCTTTGTTTCAGATGATTCTATAGGTATTTTAAGGAGATTTAAGGGGGCTGGCCCCGTGGCCTAGTGGTTAATTTCCACACGCTTCACTTCAGTGGCCTGGGTTCGGTTCCTAGGAGGTGGACCTATACCACTGGTCCATGGCCATGCTGTGGTGGTGACCTACATACAAAATAGAGGAAGATTGGATCAGATTTAGCTCAGGGCAAATCTTCCTCAGCAAAAAAAAAAAAAAAAAAAGGAGATTTAAGAAAGGTATCACTAGGTGCTTATTCATCTGTAAATTCCTTGCTTTATATTTTATCTCATGAATGGGTTTTAATTTGTGCTTTAAAGGGGCTTATGGTCTGGTAGGGTAAACCAACCACAATAAAGCGCATGAATGTGCAAACCAACGTGTTTTTACCAAGTGCTTGAGGTTACAGAAGAGGGAACAATTGATTTTTAGGGAAGGGGGATGGGAAAAGAGCACTGAAGAGGCGTGTATAAAAGGGAGAAAGGGGCATGACACAGCAGGCAGCAGCACGAGCAGAGGCCAGGTGTGGCGGTGCCAGTGTGGACGGGAAGTGGTCCTGTAAGGGCGGGCTGCATGGGAGGAGTGCCGAGAGGTGGAGTTGGAGATGAGCGGGAGTCAGTGTATGAAGGGTGCCACAGGCCCTTGTTCTTTAAACCCTTTCACATGTTATCTACTTGATTGTCACAGCAGCACTGTGAAAGAAAAGAGAACTTGCAGCTGTCCCTTTATCTGTTGCATTTTTCTCTCGTCTTACTTCTTTTTGTAATTTCTACTCTAATTATGTGTGAAAAAGAATTTATCATTATCCCTATTTTATGGATGAGGGAACTGATGCCCAGTGATTTATCTAGTTCCATATGGCTAAGAAAAAACCGATTTCAGATCAGAGCTCAGATCTTCTGACTGATATACTAGGCTTCTTTTACATTAAGTCACTGCCATCTTCTTTTCTCCTTTTCCTGTTCCAGTTACTTTTAATTCTAAAAGTTAGGAGGTTGTTAGAAAAATTGCATAATTGAATTGCTGAATGAGAGTATATAAGTGAAGCAAATTTGCTTTCTTTTCTTTGTGGTCCTTCTCATGGGTGGTTTAAACAGACGATAAACATGAGTGAGGAATCTGAAAGAGGATCCTACAATGGCCCTCTGATTTACAGGTCTGAGAAGGATAGAACTTGGTAACTTAAACTTTTGTTTGATTTCATTTTAACTCTTTATTATGAAAATTTTCTAACATATCCCAAAATAGAAAATTATATTGAACTCTCAAGTATCCATCACACAGCTTCCACAGTTATTACTTATAGCCATCTAATTTCATATATAACCCCCCTCGCTACACACACATCTGCTCTCAGATATTTTTGAAGCAGTTCCCAGACATCATTTCATTTAGCTTGAACTATTAAAAATGTTATGCTTGAGTTTAACTTGTGCTCTTGTCTCTATTTGTGTCTTAGGCATTAACTCCAGTTTTTAGTATTTGACCAGCTCTTTTCCCTTCTGACCATGGAGTTTATTGAAAACAAAATCCCAGTATACTGCTCCTTTAAGAAGATAGATCGTCGGGGGAGGGCAAAAGGGGTAAAGGGGCACAAGTGTACAGTGATAGATGGCAACTGCAACTAGACTTTTGGTGGTGAATGCAATGTAGTCTATACAGAAGTCGAAATATAATGATGTGTACCTGAAATTTATGTAATGTTATAAACCAATGTTACCTCAATAGAAAAAGAAAGTTAAAAAAAAAAAAAAAAAAAAGAAGATAGGTTCCAGCAGACTCACAAAGATGTCAGCTGTGTATGCCATATTCTTCTTGCCATGTGCCATTTGTTGTCAGCGGTGCTAGTGCTGGCCCCCAGTGTGCAGACAGAAAAAGGTGTTCCCATGTTGGTGCTCTGACCATGAGCTGACATAACGATTGATCTTGCAACAGTGGGTTTATTTGAAGTTTCTGCTGAATGGCAAAGCTGTCGTTAAAATTAACCCCTGGACACTTATTAATTAGCAAGTTCAAGCACGTGATACAGTTATTTTTCCTTTTGCTAAAAAGCTGGAAGTGAGTAGAGAAACCAGCTATAGACTGGACTTTAGACAGCAGGCAAAGTGGCATTGGCTGTTGCTCTTTGCCACATTGGTTGGCATCATGAATAGGCATGGGAGGCAAGGAGCTAATGACTAACAAGCGAAAGAAAGTTTTTAGGGGATTGTTAGATTCCTGTAATTTATCTTTCACTGGGACATTTACCCAGCATCTCTTTGGACCTAGCACATTGGTGATTAGAAATGCAGGATGTGGTAAATGTGCGCATGAGTGCCTGTGCCTGTGTGTGTGTGTGCACTGAGGGTTGGGCATGGTCTTGCTGACTACCGACCTCTATACCCCTGCTTTTGTTGACTGATGCTGTGTTTGATTAGAAATCTTTATAAAATTTACAAAGATCTAAGTATGGGAGTATAATGTCAGTACTGTCTTCCTCTCTAGAGCATTATTTCTGGGAGTCTTTGTTTGGCTTTGCTGGGAAAGAGCAGTCCTATTAATAGTGATTTCTTAGATATGTTTGTTGCAGTGTCTCAATGCTTTTTCTTTCCTCTGGAGATGAAAACGAGATTGAACTTTCTAGTGTTTCTTTCCAGCTCAGCCTCAGCTCTGTAAATGTCCCAGTTGAGAAAATATTGATACTGTTTGTCTGAAAATACAGTGAAATGGAGTAAAGGTAGTGGAAAGAGGCCTGTGTGTGTATGTGCACACACACATGTTCACAGTGGTTGAATATATAAGGTTAATGGTCAGACCAGCTTTTACTGTACTTTCTTCTTAAATTACAGGGCTACTTTTTTCAAGAATTTGAGAAGAATCGGTATCAAGGCGTGAGTAGAGACCTCCACTGAGAGCTCCACAGCATTTGTCTTCTAGAGAAATGTGTTTCCCAGTTTGGTTAGTTTACTGATACTTTTTGAAGACTCAGTGTACACTGTGACCTGGTGCTCTGTTATGCATGCTGTGGTAGGGAATGAGACATAGACGTGATCTCTGAGCTTCAGAAGCTTAAAATCTTTTGGAGTAGGTAAAATATACACAATAAAATGACAAGTGATCTCAGAAGAACAGGTAAGATTTAGAGACGTGGTGAGGAGAATCTGCTACTTGGGCCTCAGTTTGTATCTTTATAAAATGAGAGCGTGGACCAAGTGATCTAAAGGCCCCTTTTAGCAGTGATGCTCTGTGATTCGGTGGTTCTCCAAGTTAGGATACATCCGAAGAGAGAAAATTAGGCTTTATTTTAGTGAAAAGTACTGAGACTGTTTCTGGGGAAGCCAAAATCCTCTTCTTTTCCTTTTTAGTATCTCTTACAAGGCCTTTGACCACTGTCTTACTTGCTTTCAAAAATCTTGAAGGGGATATAGAACATACCTTTTTTCCCCAAGTGTGTTGGGGGAGGCAGGGTTTAATTTAAAATACAACACAAATGAAAACTTGAAAAAAATCACCCCAAATTGTGTTATTTGACACAACTATCAAGTGTACTTGGATATATGGCAAGATTTTCTTTTCCCCTAAATTATCCCTTGGTAAAGAGGAGTTGCCTTCATCTGAGTCTTGATGAAACCTTCATGTTATGAGGTGACTTCTCAATTACTTTACTTTGAACAACAAACCACTGTTTTGAAATGATATATTAGCCTGACCTCAATCAGTGCCACATTTGGTGCCCATAGAGATTTCTTGACAGAATCAATAGAAACAGAGACAGAAATTTAACACTGATTTAGTGCTGGATGTTTTAAAATAAGCCTTTTCAAGACTATTTTGAAAAACTGTCCAAGCTTTGAGCAGAGGCATGACATATTATGACTTACGTTTTAAGATTTCTCTGGCTGTTGAGTTGAGAATAGACTCTAGGAGACAGGAGTAGAAGTAAAGCTACATTTCAGTAATCCTGGTGAGAGATGCTGGTGGTGCTAGTGGAAGTGTTGAGAAGTGGTCAGATTCTGACTATATTGTAAGGTAGAGCTAGTAGAATTATTTGTCAGATTTGGATGTAGGGTGTGCTTTAAAATCAAGCACATCTCATACCCTTTGACCTAGCAATTCCTCTTCAGAAATTTATTTTAAGAGAATAATTATGTGTGCAAAGATGTTTGTATATACAAGAATATTTATCACAGTGTTGTTTATAGTTATGAAAATTTAAAAGCAAGTAAATAGTAATAGAGAATTGACCAAAAAAACATTGATAGGTCCTTTCAGTAAAGTATTATGCAGCCATTAAAATAATTTACAAATGTGTTTCTGGACAAGGAAATACATTAATAATATATTTCTAGTTTTTGTCTTTTTATGTATTTTACTGGGAATTTGGGATATTTTAATGAGAAGTTGTTAACACTTACTACTGGTTGCTGCTATAGTAACTTAGAGGTGTGTCATGTTAACTTTCTATTGGTGAATATTCTGTATCTGATATGTGCTTGGAGAAGATTTTAGAGAGGTAGTTATCTTGTTTTTGAACAATTGCATTTTAAATAGTTGCTCAGGTAATTTTTGAAAGAAGTTGAGTCAGTGTCACCTATTGAATTCTGACATATATCAGAAGTTGGTAAGTTAAGTGTAATTTAAAGTGTGTATAGTATTAAATTTTATCAAAAAGCCTCCCCGTTTCAGGGTGATTTCTTAGTGATTACTGCTCTTCTCTTAAGCAACTTGCATTATGCAACTCCCCCAAACAAATGGAATGTACTAGAGGAATCATTCCTGTACCACTATCTAAAATGATATCAACCATTATTAGAGTTAATTGCATCCCAAAGAAAACTTCTCTTTGCTTCACTGAATTTCATTTGCTTTGTTCAGATTTAAATGATTTTTCTATTTCATTTAAATGTCCATAAAAGGGAAAATATGACATAATTTTCCTAGGATCATTTCTCTGCTCTTCTCAGTAAAACCCATTATTTCTTTAATGTATTCCTATCACCACTGAATCTATCACCACTAAATAATGTTTGATCAGAAACATTAATTGGAAGATTTAGAATCACAAACTCTCTTGTTCTTGGTCTTCTATCATGTCTGTTCCCCTCCCCCCATGTTTCCCCTCAGATTTCTCTTGATGTGAAAAAAAAAGTTGTTTTAAAAATTATTGTGCAGTATGGGCCGGCCCGGTGGCTTAGCGGTTAAGTGCGCGTGCTCCGCTGCTGGCGGCCTGGGGTTTGGATCCCGGGCGCGCACCGACGCACCGCTTCTCCGGCCATGCTGAGGCCGTGTCCCACATACAGCAACTAGAAGGATGTGCAACTATGACATACAACTATCTACTGGGGCTTTGGGGGAAAAAAATAAATAAATAAAATTATTAAAAAAATTATTGTGCTGTAAAACAGAATTTTTTTGGGTGCACAGTTCTGTGAATTTTAGCATGTATATTGATTCATGTAACAGCTACCACAATCAGGGTGCAGATTGTGGTCAAGAAAACTCCATTGTGTTATATCCCTTTATAGTTACAGTCCTCTGGCACCCATCCATCTGTAGTTTTCTCTTTTTGAGATTATTTTATGAATAGAATCATTTTGAGACTGGCTTCTTTCACTCAGCATAATGCCTTTGAGATTCATCCAGGTTGTGTGTATCAACAGTTTGTTCCTTTTTATTCCAGCAATGGCTGTACCACAGTTTATCTACATTTACTCACTGAAGGACATTTGGTTTGTTTTCAGTTTTTGCTGATAATGAATAGAGCTGCTATAGACATTCATGTACAGGTTTTGTGTGAACATAGGTTTCATTTCTCTAGGATAAGTGCTCAGGAGTGCAGTTATTGGGTTGTATTGTAAGTGTAAGTTTACATTTACTAGACTCTACCAAACTCTCTTTCAGGGTGGATCTATCATTGTGCGTTCTCAGGAATGTATGAGAGTCCAGTTGCGCCTCAGCCTTGTCAGCACTTGTTATTGTCAGTATTTTTTACTTTAGCCATTTGAATAAGTGTTTAGTGTTGTTTTTTTTTTTTCTTTTGTGAGGAAGATTGTCTCTGAGCTCACATCTGTGCCAGTTTTCCTCTATTTTGTATGTAGGTCGCCGCCACAGCATGGCTGCCGACAAGTGGTGTTTCTTGCCCAGGAACCGAACCCAGGCTGCCGAAGCAGAGCATGCTGAACTTAACCTCTAGGCCACAGGGCTGGCCCCTGTTTAATCTTTTGAGGAACTGCCAAACTGTTTTCTAAAGTGGCTGCACCATTTTACAATCCCACCCACCAGCAGTATGAGGGTTCCAGTTTCTCCACATCTTCAACAGCAATTTTTTTTTTTTTCTGGTGAGAAGGATTAGCTCAGAGCTAATATCTGCTGCCAGTCCTCCTCCTTTTGCTGAGGAAGATTGGCCCCAAGCTAACGTCTGTGCCCATCTTCCTCTTTTTTTTTTTTTATGTGGGACGCCTACTGCAGCATGGCTTGATAAACTGTGCATAGGTCTGTGCCAGGGATCTGAGCCCACGAACCCTGGGCCACCAAAGGGGATTGCGTGAACCTAACCACTACGCCTCCAGGCCGGCCCTCACCAACACTTTTTATTGTCTGTGTTTTTTATTGTAGCTATCTAGCGGGTGTGAAGGGGTATCTCGTGGTTTTGATTTGCATTTTCCTAAAGACTAATGATGTTGAGCTTCTTTTCATGTGCTTATTGACCGTTTATATATCTTCTTTGGAGAAATGTCTATTCAGATCCTTAGTCCATTTTTTCTTGGGTTATTTGTCTTTATTGTTGAATTGTAACGGTTCTTTATATATTCTGGATAAAGTCTCTTATCAGCTATATGATTTGCAAATATTTTCTCCCATTTTTGGTTTGTCTTTCACTTTCAGGATGGAATCCTTTGAAGCATAGGTGTTTTTAATTTTGTTGAAGCCTACTTTATTTGTTTTTTCTTTGTCTCTTATGCTTCTGGTGTTGTATCTAAGAAACTGTGGCCTAAAACAAGGCCACAAAGATTTACACCTCTGTTTTCTTCTAAGAGTTTTGTAGTTTTAGCTCTTACATTTAGGTCTCTAGTTCATTTTGAGTTAATTTTTGTGGCTAGGTATTCATCTTCATTCTTTGCATGTGAATACCCAGTTGTCGCAGCCCTGTTTGTTGAAAACACTACTCTTTCCTCACTCAGTTGTCTTGGCACCCTTGTCAAAAATCAATTGACCATAAATGTAAGTTTATTTCTGGACTTGCAATTCTATTCCATTCATCTGTATGCCGTTTTTTATGCCAGTACTACATTGTCTTCGTTGCTGTAGCTTTGCAGTAAGTTTTGAAATTGGGAATTATGAGTCTTCCAACATTGTTCTTTTTCAAGATGGTTTTGGCCAGGGTGAGACTGTATAAACCTAAATAGGATTAAGTAATTCCCTGCTTAAAATCTTTAAATCAGTCACATCTGACTGCATCTATCATAAAATTTCATGTCCCTAACCTGATCACAAGATTTATCATCTGACCCCCACCCATCTTTCCAGTTTCATCTCTCTCCCACTTTCCTGCTTGCTCGCTGCCGTGCCCTGCTCCTTGAAAGCTTTCAAGTGCCTTCCCATCTCAGGGCTTTTGCATATCCATTTGCTTTTGCTTAGAATGCTCTTCTCTTCACTCTTTCCCTAATTCCTACTCATTTTTCAGATGTTTACCTGTCATTTTTTAAGACAGGCTATTCCTATTATTTTTAAAGTACTGGTTTTTCTTTTCCCACTTAGAAAAGTAACACATTTGTTCATTATAGCAAATTTGAAAAATAAAGGAATCTACAAGGAAAGCTGAGGATAAGCATTTAATATTGTAGAGACATCCAATGCCAGCTTGTTGTTTGGCCTTTTGGTCCTTATTTTCCTTTTCTGTTTGGAAGCCTACAGAACTATTTCCTTCACATTTCAAATTGAAGGATATTTCAAATTTGCAGTTGCCATATTTGAAATTGCTAGGATATGTCCAGATTGGGTTTATTGTCATTTGTTTTGCTTGAAACGTACACCCTCACTTATAGACTGTCTTTTTTTTCCAGTTCGGGAACATTTTCTTCTTTTGTGCTTGTAATATAGTTTTGGTTTCTTCAACCAAAATGTTATTATTCTAGGGTTGAATCTTAATTCTTTGTTTTCCATATTACCCTCTTTTTCTCTCCATTGTTTTGTTCTCTTTCCATCTACCTCCTTTTAAATGGAATACTGCTATAACGTCTTAATTCTGTCTTCTATATCATGGCTACAGTTTTCTGCATAGATATTTCAATGCTTTATTGCTACCAATTATCTTAATTAGTGCTTTTTTCTTTGCAGTCTTTTCTTATTAAGTTGATCTTTCAATCTCAACCTATTCTCAGTTTGTGGTTCTTTGTTGCAGCTTTATAATGAAGTACAGTGCTTGGCACAATAATATGTGTTCAAATATGTGACTAAAGGAATGAATACATGAGTAAACAAACACCAGATCTTGGCTGGTGTATCTTCCTGAGACTATCAAAATATTTTTCTAGGAATGTATTCTTTTTTTAAAAAAACCAAACAGCTATATTGAGGTATAACTTGTATACCATAAAACTTACCCATTGAAAGAGTGCAATCCAGTGATTTTTAGTAGATTATATTTATAGAGTTGTGTAACTATCGCAACAGTCCAGTTTTAGAACATTTCCATCACTGCAAAAAGTCCCCTCATGCCTCTTTGTTGTTAAATTCCTGCTTCCACCTTCTGCTTTCTGTCTCTATAAATTTGCCTTGTGTGGACATTTCATAGAAGTGTATGCTGATGTAGCTGCTCATATATATACACACACACGCACACACACACACACACACTTATAATTCTTTTCTTTTTTTTTTTTCTTGGTGAGGAAGATTAGCCCTGAGCTAATATCTGTTGCCACTCCTCCTCTCTTTGCTGAGGAAGATTGGCTGGGCTAACATCCGTGCCCATCTCCCTCTACTTTATATGTGGGACGCCTGCCACAGCATGGCTTGACAAGCGGTGCATAGGTCCGCACCCAAGATCTGAACCCGTGAACCCTGGGCCGCTGAAGCAGAGCACGCAAACTTACCACTATGCCACGGGGCTAGCCCAGTTATTTTCATTTTTAAGCATGGCTTTTTAGGGGTTCCCTCCCGTCTGTGTAGCTTAGTAGACAGTGGTTGTGCTCAAACAACTTGAGCCAGTAAGTCTTTGTCCTCTGTGGGTGGATCTGCATGTGGGTAGAGGAGCACATTCAAAGTTCAGGCTGTTTTCAAATCTGCCCTGGCGTTTACTTTCCACTCGGTCCTTTCAGGTCTCCTCTTTGCCTATGTGCAGCCTCAGGGGTGGCCACGAGCTTGCGAACCGTGACTGCAACCTCAGCCTCCTAGAGCTGTTCCCCCTCCTTGCTCACCTGCCATCTGGAGCGTCACTTACACTGACAGCACAAGGGGCAGGTGTGTTCGTCACCACTCCAAATTGAGCCATCTCCGTTTGATCCTGGCAGCAAAGCCGCCAGTCCTCATAGTTTGCCCTGCCCTGCAGAACCTCTGTACCTATTGAGTGGGTGGATGGTGGAGTGGGAGAAGTCTTAGGCAAGAATGCCACAGATGCTCACTGTTCTTAACATTTAGTAGTTTTTCAAACATAAAGGCTTTTTGGGTGGTTGTATTCCTTTGGTAGATCCAGAGGACTGAAAGGGTTGTTTGGTCAATTTCATCCTGCTTTATAATTGTTTTCTGGGGAAAAGAATTGCCTACCTTCTCACTAGTCTGTAGCTAGAGGTCCTGCCTCTCAGAATGTATTCTTTTTCTATTGTAGTTAGTGATTTCCCCCGGTATACTTACTGTTAGCCAGGAGATGTATATATAAGAGAGAGAGAGAGTTTTTAAGGAATTGGCTCATGCAATTGTGGCACTGGCATTTTTAAAATCCGTAGAGCATTCCGGCGGATAAGAGTTGGTGTTAGCCTTGAGTCTGAATTCCTCAGGGCAGCAGGCTAAAAACTTAGGCAGGGTTTCTGTGTTGCAGTCTTGAGGACAATTCCTTTTTCTTCAGGAATCCTGTCTTTTCTCATAAGGACTTCAATTGTTGGATGAGGCCCACCCGTATTATGGAAGTCGATCTGCCTTATCCAGAGTCTGTTGATTTAATTGTTAATTACATCTAAAAAATGCCTGTACGGCAACATCTAGACTGGTGTTTGACTAAACACAGGGCACCATAGCCTAGCCAAGTTGACACATAAAATTAACCATCATACTTGCCCTCTAAGGATTCAGAGTAAATTTCTTTAGTCTAGACGTAGTCTAATTGCTGTCTGCTTTGTAGTATGTCTCCTTGCTCCAGTTAAACTAGCAGTTCTATAGTAAACTAGCAGTTCTATAGTATGTATATTTTCCATACATGCCCCTGCTTTTACACGTCCACATCTTTGGTCATAGTGTGTCTTCAGCTTAGAATGGTCTCTGTGTCCAAATCTTATCTGTCCTTCTGAAGGCTAGATCAGACACACACACACACACAATTTTCTTTGCACCCTATACACCAGCTCTCCTGAACTACTTCTTGTCACCTAATTATGCTGTGTTCTCTGATGCCATTGTGCTTTTGCACACAAGTTCCTATTGCTTAGCGTATCCCTCCCTCTTATTTTCTATAACGAATGCTTTTACAGCTTCCTCAGGCAGACTTATGTGCTCCTTTTCGTTATACTCCCATTGTCCCCTTTGCTTATTTCTGCTAAGGCACTGATTGCATTTTATTGTCATCGTTTGCATATCTGTCTGTCCATGAGACTTTGTTTCTTGAGAGCGGGAGTCACTGCACTACTGTCATTTTCAAAGTTTATCCTCAGCCAAGCCCAAGTATCTGGCCTAAATAAATAATTTGTGGGATGAATAAACTGAATCTGTGTTAAAGATTTGGGAGTCGTATATTTCTTCTGTAATTTCTCTTTACAGTAGAATGTGGAGATAATGACTTCTTGGGGATGAAGCAAATCTGAATACCAGAGATGAGCTTGGGTTAGACTCCAGATAGACTTGGGCATATTAAATATTTGCTTGACTCACTGATAGAAATAGTTTTGTTTTTTCATCCTGTGCAAGGTACATAGCTTTAGAATTGTTACATTAAGAGCTGTTTCTGATTAGAAATGTTGATTTATATTTGCTTGCATTTGTGTATACTTGTGTTCTAAGAGTATCAAAGCGTCTAAGACTGCTTCAGCTGCTTTCTAGCCAAAATGTAACGGTGGTAACTGATGACTAATTTGTAAACAATCTTAATGTGATGATAAAATAACTTTTTCCTTTTCCTATTAGATGTTGATCATCTTTCTGAAGTAGAATCTCCATGGCCTGAACATTTTCTGAAAATCATTCTGTGCAAAATATCTGTTTAATAACAAGATAACCACATCAAGATGGTTGGAAAACTGAAGCAGAACTTACTATTGGCATGTCTGGTGATTAGTTCTGTGACTGTGTTTTACTTGGGCCAACATGCTATGGAATGCCATCACCGAATAGAGGAACGTAGCCAGCCCCTCAGATTGGAGATCGCAAAGACCACTGTGCGAACTGGCTTGGACATCAAAGCCAACAAAACCTTTGCCTATCACAAAGATATGCCTTTAATATTTATTGGAGGTGTGCCTCGGAGTGGAACCACACTCATGAGGGCCATGCTGGATGCACATCCTGATATTCGTTGTGGAGAGGAAACCAGGGTCATTCCTCGAATCCTGGCCCTGAAGCAGATGTGGTCACGGTCGAGTAAAGAGAAAATACGCTTGGATGAGGCTGGTGTCACCGATGAAGTGCTGGATTCTGCCATGCAAGCCTTCTTACTAGAAATCATAGTTAAACATGGGGAGCCAGCCCCTTATTTATGTAATAAAGATCCTTTTGCCCTGAAATCTTTAACTTACCTTGCTAGGTTATTCCCCAATGCCAAATTTCTCCTGATGGTCCGAGATGGTCGGGCATCAGTACATTCAATGATTTCTCGAAAAGTTACTATAGCTGGGTTTGACCTGAACAGCTATAGAGACTGTTTAACCAAGTGGAATCGTGCCATAGAGACCATGTATAACCAATGTATGGAGGTTGGCTATAAAAAATGCATGTTAATTCACTATGAACAGCTTGTCTTACATCCCGAACGGTGGATGAGAACACTCTTAAAGTTCCTCCATATTCCTTGGAACCACTCAGTATTGCACCATGAAGAGATGATTGGGAAAGTTGGGGGAGTATCTCTGTCAAAGTGAGTAAATGTTATGTTTTTTATTTTAACTCTGTATTCAGCTAATAAAAATGTGTGTGTGTGTGTGTGTGTGTAAACTACAGAACGTTTTTGGAACAGACATAGCTTTGTTGATGAGTTTTTTAAAACTTCTCTAGGAACTTCATTATAGACACTTTCATTTATTTAATTCATTTGTTTATTTATGAATTGTAGTCCTTTTTATTTATTTGTTGGAGGCAAACCCAGTTTATGCAATGAAAGGCCTTTTTCATGGACCTCAGGCTTTAATGTCCATCATTCATTTTTAGTGGCTTCTCATTTCTGATTTCTAAATGTTTTTGTTAGTAAGAATAATTGGCTTTTGTGTAGATTAAGGTTAATACAAGGAAAAGCATCTACCATATCAGTGAGCATGTAGTGAATTCCAAGCTTTTAGGAATGTTTAGTGATAGAGAAAAATAAAAGCTAAAATTACCTAACCCAATCCCTTCATTTTATAGGTAGGAGGACTGAGTCAGAAAGATCAAAATGATTTACTCAAATTTAGATGGCAAGGTCAGAATTAGAATCCATGCCTTGTCCTCAATGGGCTAGTACTTTTTTTCATGGCATGTTTTTACATGTAGTGCTGCTTTTGCCATCTGATGGATATCTCTTGATTTTTACAAAAGGCTCGAGAATCTCTGAAATTTGGAAGCTTAATCCATAATCCGTACAAGAAGTTTCTTGGATTCAAATACTTCTAAAACCATTGCATTTTTCTTCCTTTCTTATATAGTGATGACTAGGGTGTCCTGACTTGAGGTGACAGCCTGACCTGATGACTTATATACCTAGAACGAAGATACAAAAATGGGAACTACTGTTAAATTCAGGTAGCATCTCCTCCTCATGAAGAAAAATTGGCTATAACTAAATTTTATTTTATTTTTTATCTTTTTCCATTTATAAAAGAAATGCATACCTCCTGTAAGAAAAAGAAAAAGCAGTGTACTTTCCTTGGGTGCCCTGCTTCCCTTTACCAAGGAATATCTTCTTGATTTTTTTTTTCATTGTGTAGAACTTGTTGATGTTGATTCCTCACGTAGACAATTGGAAAGGAACAGCCATCTTTCTGCACCTAGCTTCAGTTATTGATTATAAATTATTAGGTATTATCATTCCAGTGGCTCTAGGTTATTTTTATTGGTTCAAAGAGAATTATAGGCATGTTTTTGAACTTCATATAAATGCACTCATGCCTATTATTTTGTGCCTGGCTTCTTTCATTTGACATTAGATTCATCCATAATATTGTACATAGCAGTAGTTCATTCTTTTTCATTGCTGTGTAACATTCCAATATGTACATTTAACAGAATTTATCCATTGTTCCATTGATGGACATTTGGTGTTTCCGGTTTTGGGCTATTATGGGTAAAGTTGCTAGAACATTCTTGTACATTACTTTTGGTGGACATAGGTGTTAATTTCTCTTGGGTATATACCAAGGAATAGAATCACTGAATCATAAGATATATCTGTCTATATCTTTAACAGATACTTCCTGTTTTCCAAACTGCGTCATTCTTGTATGGCTATACTATACATGAATGTGTTCTAGTTGCTTCATATCTTTGCAAACACTTGGTATTATCAGTCCTTTTAATTTTAGTGAGGTACTAAACTTAAAACAAAATATTTTTTTAAACTTCAAAACAAAATAAAAATAACAATTGAAGTCCTTTTTGAAACAAAATCTTCCCCCAGAATTCCAGTATAAAACAGATGAGAGCAGAGCTGCTTTGGTTGAGGCAGATCTAATCCAGACTGTATTGCCTCTTTGAAGACTGAGTCCTTGCTTTCAAAAAGAGCTAATTGGGTGATAAGGCAGAAACAAAAAATTATTCTAGGGCCGGCCCCGTGGCTTAGCGGTTAAGTGCGCATGCTCCGCTGCTGGCAGCCTGGGTTCGGATCCCGGGCGCACACCAACGCACCGCTTCTCCAGCCATGCTGAGGCTGCGTCCCACATACAGCAACTAGAAGGAAGTGCAACTATGACATACAACTATCTACTGGGGCTTTGGGGAAAAAAAAAGGAGGAGGGTTGGCAATAGAAGTTAGGTCAGAGCGGGTCTTCCTCAGCAAAAAGAGGAGCATTAGCATGGATGTTAGCTCAGGGCTGATCTTCCCCACAAAAAAAAAAAAAAATCTCCATTTTGTAGATGAAGAACTATACCTTTCAGAGAGGTTGGGGAGCTGGTCCTCAGTCCCACAGTAGGAACATGGTAGAGCTAGGATATGGGCCTATGTCTTTCTGTCTTTAGAACCTATGCTCTTAACCCCTACGTTGTATTTACCTTACAGGGCTTATGAATATTAAATAAAATAATGTGTGAAAGTGGCTAAACTTAGGCTTTAGAGTCAGACATACATAGGTTCAAATCCCAGCTCTATCCTTTATTAGTTGTATGACCTTGGGTGAGTTACTTGATTTTCCCTATTAATTACCTCATCCTCCCCCTTAGTTTTTTTATCTTGGAAATGGGGATGGTAATAATATCCATTAGGAATGATAATAGTATCTACTTATAGGGTTGTTGTGAGGATTAAATTAGAATGACTATAAAGCCTTAGCCCAGTGCCTGGCATTAGTAAGTGGTCAAATACATATTATGTTTATTATTATTATTAGGATGATAATAATAGTACCCATTGGGGATGGTGATAATAGTATTTACTTCATAGAGTTGTTGTGAGGATTAAATTAAAATTACTGTAAAGCCCTTAGCATAGCACCTGGCATTAATGGTACTTATTTTATTAGTATATTATTTTTATTATTATTATTATTAAATGCTTATGCTCTGTCCAAAAGAAAAATAATGAGTGTAAAACACCTAGCACAGTACCAACACATTCTCCTATAAGCTTATTCAGAGTAGAGACGGGCTTAACTCATGAAATGTTTGTCTAACTGATGAAACAAAATGGACAAAGTGATTTGAATAGCTCTGGGAGAGAAACTGACATGGCCGGTTGGGAATTTTAGCATTACAATACCCATATTTGAAACTACCTGATGGTGATCCCTGACTTTTCATTGTCATGTTTTTCACATTTTTGTTTGTTTAATTTGCCTGTTGGTGAATTTGCCTGTTGGAGAACTTTACATAAATAGGATCATAGTCCATTTTTTTCTGTTTTTTATCTTTTTGTTTCTTTTTTTGTGCTTAACATTATCTTGAGATTTATTATTTGTTTTGAGGTGTATAGCTATCATCAATTTGTGTGTTTTTTTGCCACAATACTATACTATGGTATAATACAGTTTATTTATATATTTATACTATTGATGAACATTTGGGTTGTTTTTGGTTTGGGGCTATGTACATTTAAGGTGTCCCCTTCAAGAGTTTCTCTAAGATACACACTTAGGAAAAGAATTACTGAATCATGGGGGATATGCATATTCATCTTCTGTAGGTAATGCCAAATTATTTTCCAAAGAGTTTGCAATAGTTTACACTGCTACCATCAGAGTATAAAAATTCCCAAGGATCCATATCCTTACTAGCCTGGTTTTTTTTTTCACTATTAATATTTTATGTTTATTTTCCAATTATATATATATATTTTTTAAATATATATGTACATCCATATCAAATATTTACATATAAAATTGAAATCATTTAGTATACAGAACTACAACTCATTTACAGCCTCCTTATTTAATTTAACTGCATAGTACAACCTGGCTTATTACTTTTTTTTCTGAGGAGGATTGGCCTTGAGCTAACATCTGTTGCCAGTCTTCCTCTTTTTCTTTTTTTGCTTGAGGAAGATTAGCCCTGAGCTAACATCTGTGCTAGTCTTCCTCTACTTTGTATGTGGGTCGCCGCCACAGCATGGCTGATGAGTAGTGTAGGTCCACACCCAGGATCCGAACCCGAGAACCAAGGCTGCTGAAGCGGGGTGTGCTGAACTTAACCAGTACGCCACGGGGCTGGCCCCTCAACCTGGCTTTTTATTTTTCCAATTGGGTAAGAGTAAATGGTACCTCATTGTGATTTTAATTTGTAATTCTCTGGTTAATGAGTTTGAGCACCTTATATTTTCATTGGCCATTTGTGGTTCCCTTCTGTGAAATGCCTGTTTTTTTGTTTTTTTTTTTGGTGAGGGAGATTAGCCATGAGCTAACATCCGATGCCAATCTTCCTCTTTTTGCTGAGGAAGATTGGCCCTGAGCTAACATCTGTGCCCGTCTTCTTCTATTTTGTATGTGGGACACTGCCACAGTGTGGCTTGATGAGCAGTACGTAGGTTTGCACCCTGGATCTGAACCTGCGAACCCTGGGCTGCTGAAGCAGAGCATGCGAACTTACCACTATGCCACTGGGCCAGGCCCAAAGTTTGTCTTTTTGATAGCCTTTATCTGATATACATATAAGTTACAAATTGCTTCTCTCAGTAGCTTGTCTTTTAACTTTCTTTATAATCTTTTTTGATGAATGTAGGTTTTAAAGTTGTTGCATTTATCAGTCTTTTCCTTTATGGTTTGAACTTTTTGTGTTTTGTAAAGAAAGCCTTCCTTATCCTAAGGTCATAAAAATAGTCTCCTGTATTTTTTTCAAAAACTTAAAAATTTTTTCTTTCACATTAATCAATCTGGAATTTATTAATAAATGTGGAATTTATTTTTTGTGTAAGAGGTACAGATCCACTTTCAGTTTTTTTCCATGTAGATGACCAGTTTCCCAGAACTATTTATGAAACTCTGTTAGTGACATGCAGTACTAGCTAGATTAAATATTAAGTTTCCAAATATACATTATTCTGTTAGAGAGATCTCTCTCTTCAATTCCAGTCTATTTTAATTACTATAGTTTTACAAAATATCTTAATATCTAGTAGGGCAAGCTCCCTGCTTAGTTCTTCTCTAGGAATGTCTTGGCTATTTTCAGCCCTTTGTTATTCTATATAAATCATGCTTAAATTTACATTGAATCTGTAGATAATTTTGAGAAAAATAGCCATCATTATGATATTAAGCCTTCCTATCCATAACATAGTATGCCTCTCCATTTATTTAGGTCTTCAGTGTCTTTTGATGATATTTTATAATGTTATTCATAAAAGTATTGTACTTCTTTTGATTAATTCATTATTAAGTATCTTTTTTTTTTGGAGAGGAAGATTAGCCCTGAGCAAATATCTGTTACCAATCCTCCTCTTTTTTGCTGAGGAAGATTGGCCCTGGGCTAACATCGTGCCTATCTTCCTCTACTTTATATGTGGGACGCCTGCCACAGCACGGCTCAAGAAGTGGTGTGTAGGTCTGCACCCAGGATCTGAACCCACAAGCCCCGGGCTGCCAAAGTGGAGCATGCGAACCTAACCATTATGCCACCAGGTCGCCTCCCTTAAGTACCTTCTTTTTTGTTGTTAATGTAAATAATGTGTCTTGTTTTTAAATTTTCTGTTAGTCTCTCTTGTATAGAGATGCAAATGAGCTTTTGTATATTTATATCCTGCAGCTTTCCTAATATTTTTTGGTTTTGCCTAGATTAGGACTTGTAATAATAGCAAGAAACCTTGTTTTAAAGCAGTGGTTCTCAACTGGGGCCACTTGCTCCTTGGGGGGACATTTGGCAATGTCTGGAAATATTTTTGGTTGTCACAGCGGTGGGGTGGTGGCACTATTGGCATCTAATGAGTAGAGACCAGGGATGCTGCTAAATATCCTACAATGCACAGGACAACTGCCGCAGCAAAGAATTGATGTAGTCCAAAATGTCAGTAGTGTCAAGGTTGAGAAACCTTAAAATAAGGGTTTTTTTTAATTGCGAAAAATTTCAAATACAAAAATAGGATGGTATACAGAACCCCCATGTATGACCACCAACAATTATCAACATAGGCCAACATTGTTTCATTTATCTCTCTCTCTTCCCCTACTTCTGAATTATTTTAAAGCAAATCCAAGATATCATATTATCCCATTTTTAAAAAAAAATAAATGAATCATTTATTTCATTAGAAGTAGACATCAATAGTTTTAAAGCAGGCATTTACAAAAAAAAATTCTGATTGTAATCCTTAGGCTTCTTTTCCCTAATAAAGTACTTTATTTTATGTTATTATTTCCTGCGAAGACATACTCAATGAGTAAAATGGTTACGATTCTGGTTTCTTAGTCAGATGGTCCTGGGTTTGAATCCCAGCCCTGCCACTTACAAGCAGAGTGAGCCTAGACAAGTCACTTCATTGCTTTGAGTCTTGGTTTGTTTCTCATTTGAAAGGTTGTGTTTAAGAAAGAAAATCTGGAGCCATTCTTATGAAGGATACAGATGAACAGCCAGATGAAGAAGTACATAGGGGGCAGCGTCCAGAAGGGTCCCAAGGGTAGGAGCTTCTGGCCCCATGATACTAGGGTGCTCTACCTTCGTGGCGTGTGGATATGTTCACTGACTCAGAGACTCCTCGAAATGTAGTGACTTAAAACAACAAACAGATATTATATCATAGTTTACTGTGAACCAGCAATATAAGCGTGGCTTAGCTGAGTCTTCTGGCTCAGAATCTCTCAGAAGGCTGCAATCAAAGCTTAAGTGGTAAGGGACTTTTTTCCCAGCTCATGTGGTTTTTGGCAGGATTCAGTTCCTCATGGGCGTTGGATGGAAGACCTCACTTCTTGCCATGAAGCTTTCTCTATTTGGCTACTCACAACATGGCAGCTGACTTCATCAGAGCAAATAAATGAGAAGAGCCAGAGAAAATGAACAAGACAAACAAAAGTCACATCTTTTGTAACCCAATTTTGGAAGTGACATCCTGTCACTTGCTTCCACATTTTTTTGTGTGTGTGTGAGGAAGATCGGCCCTGAGCTAACATCTGCCACTCCTCCTCTTTTTGCTGAGGAAGACTGACCCTGGGCTAACATCCATACCCATCTTCCTCCACTTTATATGGGACGCCACCACAGCACGGCTTGACAAGCGGTGCATCGGTGCGCGCCCGGGATCCGAACCGCCGAACCCTGGGCTGCCGCAGCAGAGCACACACTTAACCGCTTGCGCCACTGGGCCGGCCCTGCTTCCACATTTTTTAGAAGCAAGTCCGTAGGTCCAGCCACGATCAAGGGGAGGATATTACACAAAAGAATACCAGGCGGTGGGACTCATCAATACCACTTTAGAAGCAGCCTACCAGTCTGCCCTCTAGCTGCTAGTGACTCATTTTCCTGGCATATGCAAAATACATTTCCTCCCTTCCCAGGTCCTCTCTAACCCAATTACAAGCTCAAAGTCTAGCATTTTGCCATCTAAATCAGGTCTAGTTGTGGATGAGGTTCCTGGGTGTAGTTCCTTAAATATAGGTCCTTGAGTACAATTGCTCTTCATCTGAAGATCTGTGACACTAATGATACAAGTTATATCCCCACGCCAACCCTCCCAGTATACAATAGTGGAACAGGCATAGGGTAATTCCTGTTTAAAATGGGGCAAAATAGGAAGCACAAAGGTTTCCCTGGTCCATATCAATTCTGAAATCCATCTGGGAAAATGTTAGTCATTCTTTGATTAGGTCTCCAATAGAAATTCTAGGAATTATTCTCCACGTCTCTCAGCTCTGCCCCCTGGGCTGAGTGATCCTTCCTTTTTCATGAAAGATAGCACATGTTTTGTAGCTATGTGGTTTTATCAGTCTACTTCCTGCCAGAATAATTTTGGGAATCCAGTGCATCTTTTCATTTTGTACTATATCTGTCCATTTCAGTCCAAGTTGGCGGTGTCGCTGCTGATACTTTTCTCAAAAACGTATGGGTTGTCTGTAAATCTCATTGGGGTTCATTCCATTGGATAACAGTTATACCCTCAGATCTCTTTGAGATAAATCCTTCTTTGCTTTGGGCTCCTGCTGAGATGGCTGAGGGACAATGTGCTTAAGCTTCCTGGAGGCCGTAATTGAACAATAAGTTCAGTTGAGAGGACCCATGAGGCACAACCTTGTTTGTTTAAAGGCCTCTTTGTGTTATAGAATTATTCGGAACCATTTTAGAAGCAGCCTACCGCAGAGGTTAAATTTTATCTAATTGAAGTAATTATATGACCTTTTTTTCTCCTTTAATCTACTAACGTAATAAGTCACATTAATAGATTTTCTAACGTTGATTTAACCTTGAATTTCTGGGAAAAACCTCCAACTTGATCATGATTTATCAACTGATAATTAGTGCTGGATTTGATATTGCTAACTTTGGGTTTAGGATTTTTTTTTAATTATTGATGTTTTAATAGTTTATAACATTGTGAAATTTTGGGTTGTACATTTTTGTTTGTCCATCACCATATATATGTCTCCCTTCACCCCTTGTGCCCACCCCGCTACCCCCATTGCCCCTGGTAACCACAATACAGTTTTCTCTGTCTATGTGTTGGTTTATAGTCCACATATGAGTGAGATCATACAGTGTTTGTCTTTCTCTTTCTGGCTTATTTCACTTAATATAATACCCTCTAGGCCCATCCATGTTGTTGCAAATGGGATGATTTTGTCTTTTTATATGGCTGAGTAGTATTCCATTGTATATATATACCACATCTTCTTGATCCAGTCATCAAGGGACACTTAGGTTGCTTCCACTTCTTGGGTATAGTGAATAAATGCTGCAGTGAACATAGGGGTGCGTAAGCCTCTTTGGATTGTTGATTGATTTCAGGTTTGTTGGATAGATTCCCAGTAGTGGGATAGCTGGATCATAGGAATTTTTAATTCTTTGAGGAATCTCCGTACTGTTTTCCATAGAGGCTGCACCAGTTTGCATTCCCACCAGCTGTGTACGAGGGTTCCTGTTTCTCCACATCCTCTCCAACATTTGTTGTTTTTTGTCTTGGTGATTATAGCCATTCTAACGGGCGTGAGGTGATATCTTAGTGTTGTTTTGATTTGCATTTCCCTGGTGATTAGTGATGTTGAACATCTTTTCATGTGCCTATTGGCCATCTGTATATCTTTGGAGAAGTGTCTGTTCATTTCCCCTGCCCATTTGTTGGTCGGGTTGTTTGTTTTTTTTTGTTGTTCAGTTGTGTGAGTTCTTTATGTATTATGGAGATCAACCCCTTGTCGGATGTATGTTTTGCAAATATTCTCTCCCAGCTGGTGGGTTGTCTGTTCATCTTGATTCTGGTTTCGTTTGTCTTGTAGAAGCTCTTTAATCTGATAAAGTCCCACTTGCTTATTTTTTCTTTAGTTTCCCTAGTCTGGGTAGGCATGTCATCCGAAAAGATTCCTTTATGACCAATGTCAAATAGTGTGTTGCCTATATTTTCTTCTATGAGTTTTATAGTTTCAGGTCTCACCTTCAGGTCTTTGATCCATTTTGAGTTAATTTTTGTGAATGGCAATAGCAGATGGTCCACTTTCATTCTTTTGCGTGTGGCTGTCCAGTTTTCCCAACACCATTTATTGAAGAGACTTACCTTTCTCCATTGTATGTTCTTAGTTCCTTTGTTGAAAATTGGCTGTCCGTATATGTGTGGTTTTATTTCTGGGCTTTCAATTCTGTTCCATTGATCTGTGTGTCTGTTTTTGTACCAGTATCATCCTGTTTTGATTACTGTTACTTTGTAGTATGTTTTGAAGTCAGGGATTGTGATGCCTCCAGCTTTGTTCTTTTTTCTTAGGATTTCTTTAGCTGTTCGGGGTCTTTTGTTGCCCCATATGAATTTTAGTATTCTTTTTTCTATTTCCGTGAAGAATATAATTGGGATTCTGATTGGGATTGCATTGAATCTGTAGATTGCTTTAGGTAATATAGACATTTTAACTATGTTAACTCTTCCAATCCATGTGCATGGGATGTCTTTTGGTTTAGGATTTTTATATCTATTTCATGAGTGATATTAACCTGTAATTTAAATTTTTCTTATAACCTATGTCTGGTTTTGTTATATGGTTATGTTAGCCTTACAAATTACTTGAGAGTGTTTCCTCCTATTCTGTGCAGCTTTTGATTGTCTTTTCCCTCAATATTGGATCACATTTTCTTGTTTCTCTGTATTTGATTAATTTTTGAAGTTATGTTTTGAGTCTCTGAGTCCTGTTAGAATCCTCTGGAGAATGATGATTTTTTTGTTTGTTTTCGTAGGCAATCAAGCTGGTTAGGTTCTGAACCACAGGGTGGGCTCACCTTCTGTGAAGAGTATTTCCAGTGTCAGTTTAGTTTTTAGACTTTGCTACTTGGGGTCTTTCTCACCCGCTTATGAGTTTGGAGCTTTGGTGGCAGTTTACTTTATACTTTAATTCTCACAGCCTTTGCTGTGTTTCCTTAAGTCTCTCCCAAGTGTGAGCTGGAAGTTGTGCTGATTCATGTGCAAAATTATGGGAAACTTTCTCTGGCTCTTTCTTTCCGTGGTTTACCCCAACATTCCCTGGCTCCCAGTGGCTACTTTTCTGGTTATTCTGGCCAGAATTATGGGTTTCTCTCACAGTTTTAGCTGCCTGCACTGTTGCTGTGCATTTCTGCATGACTGGTACCACCATTAGGGCAAAGAGGTGACAGAAAACTGTCAAAAATAACAGTTTTATAGTCTTTAGACCCCAGTGGTCCCTGTTCCCAATTCTTTTTTGCCTGAAAGATGGGGTTTTGCTCAGTTTTTGCTGCTCGCGTTTGTTTATAGTATGGATTCTTATTTTATTCTAAGGATTTTTTTTTATTGATGTCATAATAGTTTATAACATTGTGAAATTTTGGTTGTACGTTACTATTTGTCAGTCACCATATACATGCCTCCCTTCACCCCTTGTGCCAAGCCCCCACCCCCCTTGCCCCTGGTAAACCACCATACAGTTCTCTCTGTCCGTGTGTTGGTTTATATTCCACATATGAGTGAAATCATGCAGTGTTCATCTTGCTCTCTCTGGATTATTTCACTTAACATAATACCCTGTAGGTCCATCCATGTTTTTGCAAATGGGACAATTTTGTCTTTTTTTATGGCTGAGTAGTATTCCATTGTGTGTATATTTTCTTGATCTAATCATCAATCGAGGGACCTTGGGTTGCTTCTGCTTCATGGCTATAGTGAATAATGCTGCAGTGAACATAGGGGTGCATAAACCTGTTTGGATTGTTGATTTCAGGTTCATTGGATAGATTCCCATTAGTGAAGTAGTTGGATCATAGGATATTTCTATTTTTAATTTTTTTGAGGAATCTCCATACTGTTTTCCATAGAGGCTGTGCCAGTTTGCATTCCCACCAGCAGTGAATGGGGGTTCCCATTTCTCCACATCCTCTCCAACATTTGTTGTTTTTTGTCTTGGTGATTATAGCCATTCTGACGGGTGTAAGGTGATAGCTTAGTGTTGTTTTGATTTGCATTTCCCTGATGATTAGTGATGTTGAACATCTTTTCATAAACCTTTTGGCCATCTGTATATCTTCTTTGGAGAAGTGTCTGTTCATTTCCTCTGCCCATTTTTTGATTGGGTTGTTTTTTTGTTGTTGTTCAGTTGTGTGAGTTCTTTATATATTATGGAGATTAATCCCTTGTCGGATATATGATTTGCAAATATTTTCTCCCATCTGGTGGGTTGTCTATTCATTTGATCCTGGTTTCATTTACCTTGTAGAAGCTCTTTAATCTGATAAAGTCCCACTTGTTTATTTTTCTTTAGTTTCCCTTGTCCGAGTAGACATGGCATCCGAAAAGATTCCTTTATGACCAATATCAAATAGTGTATTGCCTATATTTTCTTCTAGGAACTTTATAGTTTCGGGTCTCACCTTCAGGTCTTTGATCCATTTTGAGTTAATTTTTGTGAATGGTGATAGCAGATGGTCCACTTTCATTCTTTTGCATGTGGCTGTCCAGTTTTCCCAACACCATTTATTGAAGAGACTTTCCTTTCTCCATTGTATGTTCTTAGTACCTTTGTTGAAAATTAGCTGTCCGTGTATGTGTGGTTGTATTTCTGGGCTTTCAATTCTTTTTTTTTTTTTTTTCATCTCTATGTGTTTGTTTATTGTTGTTATTATGTACTACTTAATGAAGGAAATCATACGGTATTTGACCTTCTCCCTCTGACTTATTTCACTTTGCATAATACCCTCAGTGTCCATCCATGTTGTCACAAATGGCTGGATTTCATCATTTCTTATGGCTGAGTAGTATTCCATTTTGTATATAGACCACATCTTCTTTATCCATTTGTCCCTTGATGGGCACTTAGGTTGCTTCCAAGTCTTGTCTGTTGTGAATAACGCTGCAGTGAACACAGGGGTTCATGTATCTTTATGCATTGGTGCTTTCAAGTTCTTTGGATAAATACCTAGCAGTGGAATAGATGGATCATATGGTAGTTCTATCCTTGATTTTTTGAGGAATCTCCATACTGTTTTCCATAGTGGCTGCACCAGTTTGCACTCCCACCAGCAGTGTATGAGAGTTCCCTTCTCTCCACATCCTCTCCAACACATGTTGTTTCCTGTCTTGTTAATTATAGCCATTCTGACGGGCGTGAGGTGATATCTCATTGTAGTTTTGATTTGCATTTCCCTCATAGTTAAAGATTTTGAACATCTTTTCATGTGTCTGTTGGCCATCTGTATATCTGCTTTGGAGAAATGTCTGTTCAGGTCTTCTGCCCATTTTTTAATTGGATTGTTAGTTTTTTTGTTCTTGAGATGCATCAGTCCTTTGTATATTTTGGAGATTAAGCCCTTATCAGATGTATGGTTTGCAAATATCTTCTCCCAATTGTTAGGTTGTCTTTTCGTTTTGTTGATGGTTTCCTTTGCTGTGCAGAAGCTTTTTAGTTTGATGTAGTCCCATTTGTTTATTTTTTTCTGTTGTTTCTCTTGCCCGGTCAGACATGGTGCTTGAAAATATGTTGCTAAGACCGATGTCGAAGAGCGTACTGCCTCTGTTTTCTTCTAGAAGTTTCATAGTTTCAGGTCTTACATTCAAGTCTTTAATCCATTTGGAGTTAATTTTTGTGTATGGTGTAAGGTAAGGGTCTACTTTCATTTTTTTTGCGTGTGGCTGTCCAGTTTTCCCAACACCCTTTATTGAAGAGACTTTCTTTTCTCCATTGTATGTTCTTGGCTCCTTTGTCAAAGATTAGCTGTCCGTAGATGTCTGGGTTTATTTCTGGGCTTTCGATTCTATTCCATTGATCTGTGTGTCTGTTTTTGTGCCAGTATCATGCTGTTTTGGTTACTATAGCTTTGTAGTATATTTTGAAATCAGAGAGTGTGATACCTCCAGCTTTGTTCTTTTTTCTCAGGATTCCTTTACTTATTCGGGGTCTTGTTGTTGTTCCACATAAATTTTAGGTTTCTTTTTTCTATTTCTGTGAAAAATGTTGAAACTTTGATAGGGATTGCATTGAATCTATAGATGGCTTTATGAAGTATGGACATCTTAACTATGTTAATTCTTCCAATCCAAGAGCATGGAATATCTTTCCATTTCTTTGTGTCTTCTTCAGTTTCTTTCAGCAATGTTTTATAGTTTTCAGTGTACAGCTCTTTCACCTCTTTGGTTAAGTTTATTCCTAGGTATTTTATTCTTTTTGTTGCAATTGTAAATGGGATGGTATTCTCAATTTCTCTTTCTGCTACTTCGTTGTTAGTGTATAGAAATGCAACCAATTTTTGTATGTTGATTTTGTATCCTGCAACTTTACCATATTCGTTTATTACTTCTAAAAGTTTTCTGGTGGATTCTTTAGGGTTTTCTCTATATAAAATCATGTCATCTGCAAATAGTGACAGTTTCACTTTACCTTTCCAATTTGGATCCCTTTTATTTCTTTCTCTTGCCTGATTGCTCTGGCTAGGACTTCCAGTACTATGTTAAATAGGAGTGGTGACAGTGTGCATCCTTGTCTGGTTCCTGTTCTTTGAGGGATAGGTTTCAGTTTTTCACCATTGAGGATGATATTAGCTGTGGGTTTCTCATATATGGTCTTTATTATGTTGAGGTACTTTCCTTCTATACCCATTTTATTCAGAGTTTTTATCATAAATGGATGCTCTGTCTTGTCAGATGCTTTCTCTGCATCTATTGAATTTTGATCATGTGATTTTTATTCTTCATTTTATTAATGTGGTGTATCATGTTGATTGATTTGCGAATGTTAAACCATCCCTGCATACCTGGAATAAATCCCACTTGATCATGGTGTATAATCTTTTTAACGTATTGTTGTGTGCAATTTGCTAGTATTTTGTTGAGGATTTTTGCATTGATGTTCATCAGTGATATTGGCCTGTAGTTTTCTTTTTTTGTGTTGTCCTTGTCTGGTTTTGGTATCAGGGTAATGTCGGCTTCATAGAATGAGTTAGGGAGCTTCCCCCCCTCCTCAATTTTTTGGAAGAGTTTGAGAAGGATAGGTATTAAGTCTTCTTTGAATGTTTGGTAGAATTCACCAGGGAAGCCGTCTGGTCCTGGACTTCTAGTTTTGGGAAGGTTTTTGATTACTGTTTCGATCTCCTTACTGGTGATTGGTGTATTCAAATTCTCTACTTCTTCTTGATCCAGTTTTGGAAGGTTGTATGATTCTAAGAATTTATCCATTTCTTCCAGATTGTCGAATTGGTTGGCATATAGCTTTTCATAGTATTCTCTTATAATCTTTTGTATTTCTGAGGTGTCTGTTGTAATTTCTCCTCTTTCATTTCTGATTTTACTTATTTGTGCCTTCTCTCTTTTTTTCTTGGTGAGTCTAGCTAAAGGTTTGTCAATTTTGTTGATCTTTTCCAAGAACCAGCTCTTGGTTTTATTAATTTTTTCTATTGTTTTTTGGGTCTCTATTTCATTTATTTCTGCTCTGATTTTTATTATTTCCCTTCTTCTACTGATTTTGGGCTTGGTTTGTTCTTCTTTTTCCAGTTCCTTTAGGTGCATTGTTAGATTGTTTATTTGAGATTTTTCTTGTTTGTTGAGATAGGCCTGTATTGCTATAAACTTCCCTCTTAGAAGTGCTTTTGCTGTATCCCATAAATTCTGGCATGTCGTATTTTCATTTTCATTTGTCTCCAGGTATTTTTTTATTTCTTCTTTGATTTCTTCATTGACCCAGTGGTTGTTCAGTAGCATTTTGTTTAATCTCCACGTATTTGTGGCTTTCTGATTTTCTTCCTATAGTTGATTTCTGGTTTCATACCGTTGTGATCAGAAAAGATGCTTGGTATTATTTCAATCTTCTTAAATTTATGGAGACTTGTTTTGTGGCCTAATATGTCATCAATCCTGGAGAATGTTCCACGTGCATTTGAAAAGAACGTGTATTCTTTGGTTTTTGGATGGAATGCTCTGTATATATCTACTAGGTCCATCTGTTCTAGTGTATCATTTAAGGCCAATGTTTCCTTATTAATCTTCTGTTTGGATGATCTATCCGTTGGTGTAAGTGGAGTGTTAAAGTCCCCTACTATTATTGTGTTACTGTCTATTTCTGTTTTTATGTCTGTTAATAATTACTTTATATATTATGTGCACCTACATTGGGTACGTAGATATTTACAAGTTTTATATCCTCTTGTTGGATTGTTCCCTTGATCGTTATGTAATGCCCTTCTTTGTCTCTTTTTACAGTTTTTGTTTTAAAGTCTATTTTGTCTGATATGAGTACTGCCACCCCAGCTTTCTTTTCATTGCTATTTGCATGGAGTATCTTTTTCCATCCCTTCACTTTCAGTTTGTGAGTGTCTTTAGGTCTGAAGTGTATCTCTTGTATGCAGCATCTATATATGGGGGTATCTCTTGTATGCAGCATATATATGGGTCTTGTTTTTTTATCCAATCAGCCACCCAATGCCTTTTAATTGGAGCATTTAGTCCATTGACTTTTTTTTTTTTTTTTTTAAGATTTTATTTATTTATTTTTCCCCCAAAGCCCCAGTACATAGTTGTCTGTCATAGCTGCACATCCTTCTAGTTGCTGTATGTGGGATGCGGCCTCAGCATGGCCGGAGTAGTGCCTCGGTGCGCACCCGGGATCCGAACCCGGGCCGCCGGCAGCGGAGTGCACGCACTTAACCACTAAGCCACGGGGCCGGACCTCCATTGACGTTTAAAGTAACTATTGATAAGTATGTACTCACTGCCATTTTTTAACTTTTTTTTTTTTCTCAGTGTTTTAGTAGTCCTTCTCTGTTCCTTCCTCCTTCTATACAGAATTGATGGTCTCTTTAGTTTGACCTCTGACTGAAAGCTCTGCTCTTTAACTCCCCTCCTCCCTCCTTTTATTTTTATTTATTTATTTTTTATTGATGTTTTAATGGTTTCTAACATTGTGAAATTTTTGGGTTGTACATTTTTTGTTTGTCCATCACCATATATATGACTCCCTTCACCCCTTGTGCCCACCCTCCACCCCCACTGCCCCTGGTAACCACAGTACAGTTTTCTCTGTCCATGTGTTGGTTTATATTCCACATATGAGTGAGATCATACAGTGTTTGTCTTTCTCTTTCTGGCTTATTTCACTTAACATAATATCCTCCAGGCCCATCCATGTTGTTGCAAATGGGACGATTTTGTCTTTTTTTATGGCTGAGTAGTATTCCATTGTATATATATACCACATTTTCCTAATGCAATCGTCAGTCGAGGGACACTTAGGTTGCTTCCACTTCTTGGCTATGGTGAATAATGCTGCAGTGAACATAGGGGTGCATAAGCCTCTTTGGATTGTTGATTTCAGGTTCGTTGGATAGATTCCCAGTAGTGGGATGGCTGGATCATAGGGCATCTCTATTTTTAATTCTTTGAGGAATCTCCATACCGTTTTCCATAGAGGCTGCACCAGTTTGCATTCCCACCAGCTGTGTATGAGGGTTCCTGTTTCTCCACATCCTCTCCAACATTTGTTGTTTTTTGTCTTGGTGATTATAGCCATTCTAACAGGCGTGAGGTGGTATCTTAGTGTTGTTTTGATTTGCATTTCCCTGATGATTAGTGATGTTGAGCATCTTTTCATGTGCCTATTGGCCATGTGTATATCTTCCTTGGAGAAGTGTCTCTTCATTTCCTCTGCCCATTTTTTGATCGGGTTGTTTGTTTTTTTGTTGTTCAGTTGTGTGAGTTCTTTATATATTATGGAGAGCAACCCCTTGTCAGATGTATGTTTTGCAAATATTCTCTCCCAGCTGGTTGGTTGTCTGTTCATCTTGATTCTGGTTTCATTTGTCTTATGAAAGCTCTTTAATCTGATAAAGTCCCACCTGTTTATTTTTTCTTTAGTTTCCCTAGTCTGGGTAGGCATGTCATCCGAAAAGATTCCTTTAAAACCAATGTCAAATAGTGTGTTGCCTATATTTTCTTCTATGAGTTTTATAGTTTCAGGTCTCACCTTCAGGTCTTTGATCCATTTTGAGTTAATTTTTGTGAATGGCAGTAGCAGATGGTCCACTTTCATTCTTTTGCGTGTGGCTGTCCAGTTTTCCCAACACCATTTATTGAAGAGACTTTCCTTTCTCCATTGCATGTTCTTAGCACCTTTGTTGAAAATTAGCTGTCCGTATATGTGTGGTTTTATTTCTGGGCTTTCAATTCTGTTCCATTGATCTGTGTGTGTGTTTTTGTACCAGTACCATGCTGTTTTGATTACTGTTGCTTTGTAGTATGTTTTGAAGTCAGGAATTGTGATGCCTCCAGCTTTGTTCTTTTTTCTTAGGATTTCTTTAGCTATTCGGGGTCTTTTGTTGCCCCATATAAATTTTAGTATTCTTTTTTCTATTTCTGTGAAGAATGTCATTGGGATTCTGATTGGGATTGCATTGAATCTGTAGATTGCTTTAGGTAATATAGACATTTTAACTATGTTTATTCTTCCAATCCACGTGCATGGGATATCTTTCCATTTCTTCATGTCATCATGGATTTCTTTCAATAATGTCTTGTAGTTCTCATTGTATAGGTCCTTCACCTCCTTGGTAAGATTTATTCCTAGGTATTTTATTCTTTTTGATGCAATTGTAAATGGTATTATATTTTTGAGCTCTCTTTCTGTTAGTTCATTATTAGCATACAGAAATGCAACTGATTTTTTTAGATTGATTTTGTACCCTGCAACTTTGCTGTAGTTGTTGATTGTTTCTAATAGTTTTCCAACAGATTCTTTAGGGTTTTCTATATATACAATCATGTCATCTGCAAATAGTGAGAGTTTCACTTCTTCGTTACCTATTTGGATTCCTTTTATTCCTTTTTCTTGCCTAATTGCTCTGGCCAAAACCTCCAGTACTATGTTGAACAGGAGTGGTGAGAGTGGGCAGCCCTGCCTCGTTCCTGTTCTCAGAGGAATGGCTTTCAGTCTTTCCCCGTTGAGTATGATGTTGGCTGTGGGTTTGTCATATATGGCCTTTATTATGTTGAGGTATTTTCCTTCTATTCCCATTTTATTGAGAGATTTTATCATAAATGGATGTTGTATCTTGTCAAATGCCTTCTCCGCATCTACTGAGATGATCATGTTGTTTTTATTCTTTGTTTTGTTGATGTGATGTATCACGTTGATTGATTTGCGGATGTTGAACCATCCCTGCGTCCCTGGTATAAATCCCACTTGATCATGGTGTATGATCTTTTTAATGTATTGTTGTATTCCGTTTGCCAATATTTTGTTGAGGATTTTTGCATCAATGTTCATCAGCGATATTGGCCTGTAATTTTGTTTCTTTGTATTGTCTTTGTGTGGTTTTGGTATCAGGGTGATGTTGGCCTCGTAGAATGATTTAGGAAGTGTTCCATCTTCCTCTATTTTTTGGAATAGTTTGAGAAGGATGGGTATTAAATCTTCTTTGAATGTTTGGTAAAATTCACGGGAGAAGCCATCTGGTCCTGGACTTTTATTTTTTGGGAGGTTTTTGATTACTATTTCAATCTCTTTACTTGTTATTGGTCTATTCGGATTCTCCATTTCTTCTGGGTTCAATTTTGGGAGGTTGTGTAAGTCTAAGAATTTATCCATTTCTTCTCGATTGTCCAATTTGTTGGCATATAATTTCTCATAGTATTCTCTTATAATCCTCTGTATTTCCGTGGTATCCGTCATAATTTCTCCTCTTTCATTTCTAATTTTATTTACTTGAGCCTTTTCTCTTTTTTTCTCAGTAAGCCTGGCTAAGGGTTTGTCGATTTTGTTTATCTTCTCGAAGAACCAGCTCTTTGTTTCATTAATCCTTTCTACTGTTTTTTTGGTCTCAATTTCATTTATTTCTGCTCTTATTTTTATTATTTCTCTCCTTCTGCTGGCTTTGGGCTTTGTTCTTCTTTTTCTAGTTCTGTTAGGTGTAATTTAAGGTTGCCTATTTGGGCTTTTTCTTGTTTGTTAAGGTGGGCTTGTATCGCTATGAGTTTCCCTCTCAGGACCGCTTTTGCTGCATCCCATATGGTTTGATATGGCATGTTATCATTTTCGTTTGTTTCCAGATAGTTTTTGATTTCTCCTTTAATTTCATCAATGATCCATTGGTTGTTCAGTAGCATGTTGTTTAATCTCCACATTTTTGTCACTTTCCCAGTTTTTTTTTCATGGTTCATTTCCAGTTTCATAGCCTTATGGTCTGAAAAGATGCTTGTTATGATTTCAATCTTCTTAAATTTATTGAGGCTTGCTTTGTTTCCCAACGTATGGTCTATCCTAGAGAACGTTCCATGTGCGCTTGAGAAGCATGTGTAGTCAGCTGTTTTTGGATGGAGTGCTCTGTATATGTCTACTAGGTCCATCTCGTCCAGGTTTTCATTTAAGTCTACTATTTCTTTATTGACTTTTTGTCTGGATGATCTATCCATTGTTGTAAGTGGGGTGTTAAGATCCCCTACTATTATTGTGTTGTTGTTGATTTCTCCTTTTAGGTTTGTTAATAGTTGCTTTATGTACATTGGTGCTCCTATGTTGGGTGCATATATATTTATAAGTGATATGTCTTCTTGATAGAGTGTCCCTTTTATCATTATATATTTCCCTTCTTTGTCTTTCTTAACCTGTTTTATCTTGAAATCTACTTTGTCTGATATGGGTATGGCAACACCTGCTTTCTTTTGTTTGCCATTAGCTTGGAGTATTGTCTTCCATCCTTTTACTCTGAGCCTGTGCTTGTCTTTAGTGCTAAGGTGTGTTTCCTGAAGGCAGCATATTGTTGGGTCTTGCTTTTTAATCCATCCTGCCACTCTGTATCTTTTGATTGGAGAGTTTAATCCATTTACATTTAGGGTAATTATTGATATATGAGGGCTTAATGTTGCTGTTTTGTCACTTATTTTCTAGTTCTTTTGCATTTCCTTTGTTTCTTGTCCCATTTGTTTTGGACTGCCACTTCAGTTTGGTTGTTCTGTCTTATGACTCTTCTAATTTTCTCTTTGTTTATCATATGTGGTTTTGTTTTGATTATTTGTTTAGTGGTTACCTTGAGGTTTGGGCAAAAAATCTTGTGTATGAGATAGTCCATTATCTGATGGCCTCCTATTTCCTTATACTAAGTCAATTCAATCACTTTCCTCTTCCCCTTCTAAGTTATTCTTGTTATACCTTATTGTATCTTGTGTTGTGGCTGTGTGTTTACAGTGATGAGGTTAAATTTATTTTTGGTGAGTTTCTTCCTTTGATCTTTGAATTTAGTATTTAAGTGGTTGTTAACCTATTGCGGTAAAGATCTACTATTTTTCTGAGTTTGTCTACCTACTTTTCTCCTTGCTCCAAGCTTTGTGTTCCCTTTCTCTTCTTTTTTCAGGCCTGAGGGCCTTGTTGAGTATTTCTTGTAGTGGGGGTCTCGTGGCCATGAACTCCCTTAGCTTTTGTTTATCTGGGAGAGTTACTATTTCTCCATCATATTTGAAGGATATTTTTGCTGGATAGAGTATTCTTGGCTGAAAGTTTTTGTCTTTCAGTATTTTGAATATATCATTCCAGTCTCTTCTAGCCTGTAAAGTTTCTGTTGAGAAATCCGCTGAGAGCCTGATGGCAGTTCCTTTGTACGTTATTTTTTGTTTTTGTCTAGTTGCCCTTAATATTGTTTCTTTGTCGTTGACCCTGGCTAGCCTTACCACTAGGTGTCGTGGTGAGGGCCTTTGTCTGTTAATATATATAGGTGTCCTGTTGGCTTCGCTTACTGGTATTTCCTGCTCCTTCCCCAGATTTGGGAAATTCTCAGCTATTATTTCCTTGAATAGGCTCTCTGTTCCTCTTTCCCTCTCTTCTCCCTCAGGAATACCTATAATTCTTATGTTACATTTTCTAATAGAGTCAGATATTTCTCGGAGTCTTTCTTCATTTCTTTTTAGTCTTAGTTCTCTCTCCTCTTCCATCTGGAGTATATCTGTATTCCTGTCCTCTAAAGTGCTAATTCTTTCCTCCATATTGTCAGCTCTGTTCTTTAAAGATTCCAGATTCTCCTTTATCTCCTCCATTGTGTTCTTCATCTCCATCAGCACTGATTGGTTTTTCTTTATGATTTCAATCTCTTTTGTGAAGAAACTCCTAATCTCATTGAATTGTTTGTCTGTGTTGTCTCGTATTTCATTGAGTGTTTTTATGATAGCTATTTTGAAATCTCTGTCATTTAGTTTATGGATTTCTGTGTCTTCGGGGTTGATTTCTGGGTACTTGTCATTTTGTTTCTGGTCTGGTGATTTCATATATTTTTGCATTGTGGTTCCTGTGTTGGTTTTGTTTTTCCTCATCCTGGAAATCTCTGGTTGCAATTTCCACCTGCCACCACTGTCTGGTGGTAAAGGGCTGTGTAGTCTAAGCCCCCTGTGCTCTGCCCCGGTTTTTCTGCTGCGATCCGCAGTTTTGTTTTTTGTTTTTTGTTTTTTTCCCACTGCGATCCACGGGTCCGGTCGTTTGATCAGGTCTGCCGCGGATCACTTGGTCTCGTCTGTCGCAGATCTCTTGGTCTGGTCTGCCGCGGATCGCTAGGTCTGGTCTGGTCGGTTGAGCTGCAGGGTCCGGTTTGCGGGGAGGGGGGAGCTCTCTTTTGCCCTCTGGGTCCCTGATGTGGGAGGCTTCTCGTTTGCCCCTCTTTATCCGCTTTCTGGGGTGCTCAGATGTTGATGGTAGCCCTGTGGCTCTTCTGAGTCCTCTGTGCGGGAGTTTCCCACTGGCTGAGAGAGCCCGAAGAGCTACGGTTTCCCCGCCGAGGGCTGCCCCTCCCCCCTCTCTGGGAGCCGCGCGGACTGGGATCGCTGATCTGATGGGGAGGGAGAGGAGTTCTCCTTACCTCTCCCCACTTCCTCCGGGGGCCCAGCACGTTCCGCTCTCAGATGTGTGGCAGTGTGGATCTTTCCGCTCTAGCTTTTCACTGTCTGGGATTCCGTTGTTGGTCTGTGACTGTTCCTTTTGTTGTATCTTGTCGGGGGAAGAGTTCACGGGAAAGCTCACTCTGCCATGATGCTGACGTCACTTCTCCTTTTATGTTTTTGATATCATATCTAACCTCTTTTTGGTGCATTTGTATGCATTACTCTCTTATCATGGAAATAGATAATTTTTCCTGTTTTTGGTCTTCTCTTTTCCCCTTAAATCAGTCCCTTTAACATTTCTTGTAGCACTGGTTTCTTGGTGACAAACTCCTTTAATTTGTGCTTGTCTGGGAAATTTTTGATCTCTCCTTCCATTTTGAATGATAACCTTGCCAGGTAGAGTATTTTTGGCTGTAAGTTTTTTCCTTTTAGCACTTTAAATATATCATGCCATTCTCTTCTAGCCTGTAAGGTTTCTGCTGAGAAGTCAGCTGATAGCCTTATGGGGTTTCCTTTGTATGTAACTTGACTTTCTCTTGCAGCTTTTAGGATTTTCTCTTTATCTTTAATTCTGGACATTTTGATGATGATGTGTCTTGGTGTGGGCCTCTTTGGGTTTATCTTGTTTGGGGCTCTCTGTGCTTCCTACCTGGATATCTGTTTCCTTCCTTACATTAGGGATGTTTTCATCTATTATTTCTTGAAATAGATTCTCTGCCCCTTTGTCTGTTCTGTTGATCTGTGTGTCTGTTTTTGTACCAGTACCATGCTGTTTTGATTACTGTTACCTTGTAATATGTTTTGAAGTCAGGGATTGTGATGCCTCCAGGTTTGTTCTTTTTTCTTAGGATTGCTTTAGCTATTCTGGGTCTTTTGTTGCCCCATATGAATTTTTGAATTCTTTTTTCTATTTCCATGAAGAATGTCATTGGGATTCTGATTGGGATTGCATTGAATCTGTAGATTGCTTTAGGTAATATAGACATTTTAACTATGTTAATTCTTCTAGTGCATGTGCGTGCAATATCTTTCCATTTCTTTATGTCATCATTGATTTCTTTCAATAATGTCTTATAGTTTTCATTGTATAGGTCTTTCACCTCCTTAGTAAGATTTATTCCTAGATATTTTATTCTTTTTGTTGTGACTGTAAATGGTATTATCTTTTTGAGTTCTCTTTGTGTTAGTTCGTTATTAGCGTACAGAAATGCAACTGACTTTGTAGGTTGATTTTGTACCCTGCAACTTTGCTGTAGTTGTTGATTATTTCTAACAGTTTTCCAATGTATTCTTTAGGGTTTTCTACTCATAAAATCATGTCATCTGCAAAAAGTGAGAGTTTCACTTCTTCGTTGCTTATTTGGATTCCTTTTATTCCTTTTTCTTGCCTAATTGCTCTGGCCAAAACCTCGAGTACTGTGTTGTGTAAGAGTGGCGAGAGTGAGCAGCCCTGTCTTGTTCCTGTTCTCACAGGAATGGCTTTCAGACTTTCTCTGTTGAATATGATGTTGGCTGTGGGTTTGTCATTAATAGCCTTTATTATGTTGAGGAACTTTCCTTCTATACCCATTTTGTTGAAAGTTTTTGTCATAAATGGATGTTGGATCTTGTCAAATGCTTTCTCTGCATCTACTGAGATGACCATGTGGTTTTTATTCCTCGTTTTGTTGATATGGTGTATCACGTTGATTGATTTGCAGATGTTGAACCATCCCTGTGTCCCTGGTATAAATCCCATTTGATCGTGGTGTATGATCTTTTTAATGTATTGCTCTATTCGATTTGCCAATATTTTGTTGAGGATTTTTGCATCTATGTTCATCAGCGATATTGGCCTGTAATTTTCCTTTTTTATATTGTCTTTGTCTGGTTTTGATATCAGGGTGATGTTGGCCTCGTAGCATGAGTTAGGAAGTGTTCCATCTTCTTCTATTTTTTGGAATAGTTTGAGAAGGATGGGTGCTATATCTTCTTTGAATGTTTGGTAAAATTCACTGGAGAAGCCATCTTGTCCAGAACTTTATTTTTGGTAGGTTTTTGATTACTATTTCAATCTCTTTACTTGTGATTGGTCTATTCAGATTCTCTATTTATTCTTGGTTCAGTTTTGGGAGATTGTATGCGTCTAAGAATTTATCCATTTCTTCTAGTTTGTCCAATTGGTTGGCATATAGTTTCTATAGTATTCTCTTATAGTCCTTTGTATTTCTGTGGTATCTGTTGTAATTTCTCCTCTTTCATTTCTAATTTTATTTATTTGAGCCTTTTCTCTTTTTTTCTTAGTAAGTCTGGCTAAGAGTTTGTCAATTTTGTTTATCTTCTCAAAGAACCAACTCTTTGTTTCATTGATCCTTTCTACTGTTTTTCTTGGTCTCAATTTCATTTATTTCTGCTCTAATTTTTATTATTCCTCTCCTGTTTACTTTGGGCTCTGTTCTTCTTTTTCTAGTTCTGTTAGGTGTAATTTAAGGTTGCTTATTTGGGCTTTTTCTTGTTTGTTGAGGTGGGCCTGTATTGCTATGAATTTCCCTCTCAGGACTGCTTCTGCTGCATCCCATATGAGTTGGTATGGCATATTTTCATTTTTGTTTGTTTCCAGATAGTTTTTGATTTCTCCTTTAATTTCATCAATGATCCTTTGGTTATTCAGTAGCATGTTGTTTAATCTCCACATCTTTGTCACTTTCCCATATTTTTTCTTGTATTTGATTTCCAGTTTCATAGCACTATGGTCTGAAAAAAATGCTTGTTATGATTTCAGTCTTCTTAAGTTTATTGAGGCTTGCCTTGTTTGCCAACATATGGTCTATCCTTGAGAATGTTCCATGGGCACTTGAGAAGAATGTATAGTCAGCTGTTTTTGGATGGAGTGCTCTGTATATGTCTACTAGGTCCATCTCGTCCAGTTTTTCATTGAAGTCCACTGTTTCTTTTGTTTTTTTGTGAGGGAGATCAGCCCTGAGCTAACATCTGTGCTAATCCTCCTCTTTTTGCTGAGGAAGACTGGCTCTGAGCTAACATCTATTACCAATCCTCCTCCTTTTTTTTTTCCCTAAAGCCCCAGTAGATAGTTGTACATCATAGTTGCACATCCTTCTACTTACTGTATGTGGGACGTGGCCTCAACATGGCTGGAGAAGCGGTGCATCGGTGCACGCCCGGGATCCGAACCTGGGCCACCAGTAGCGGAGTGCGAGCACTTAACTGCTAAGCCACCGGGCAGGCCCTGAAGTCCACTGTTTCTTTATTGATTTTTTTGTCTGGATGATCTATCCATTGATGTAAGTGGGGTATTAAGATCCCCTACTATTATTGTGTTGTTGTTAATATCTCCTTTAGGTTTGTTAATAATTGCTTTATGTACTTTGGTGCTGCTATGTTGGGTGCATATATATTTATAATTGATATGTCTTCTTGGTGGATCGTCCCCTTTATCATTATATACTGCCCGTCTTTGTCTCTCTTAACCTGTTTTATCTTGAAGTCTACTTTGTGTGATATGAGTATGGCAACACTTGCTTTCATTTGTTTGGCATTAGCTTGGAGTATTGTCTTCCATCCTTTTACTCTGAGCCTGTGTTTGTCTTTAGAGCTGAGATGTGTTTCCTGGAGGCAGCATATTGTTGGGTCTTGCTTTTTAATCCATCCTGCCACTCTGTGTCTTTTGATTGGAGAGTTCAATCCATTTACATTTAGAGTAATTATTGATATATGAGGGCTTAATGTTGCTGTTTTGTCACTTATTTTCTGGTTCTTTTGCATTTCCTTAGTTTCTTGTCCCATGTATTTCGGCCTGCCAGTTTAGTTTGGTTGTTCTGTCTTATGACTTTTTTAGTTTTCTCTTTATTTATCCTACGTGATTTTATTCTGATTATTTGTTTAGTGGTTACCTTGAGGTTTGTATAAAAAGTCTTGTGTATGAGATAGTCCATTATCTGATAGCCTCTATTCCCTTTTACTAAGTCAATTCGATGTCTTTCCTCTTCCCCTTCTAAGTTATTCTTGTCACAACTTAGTCTGTCTTGTGTTGTGGGTGTGTGTTTACAGTGATGAGGTTATATTTATTTTTGGTGGTTTCATTCCTTTGATCTTTGATTTTGGTATCTAAGTGGTGCTGTCCTATTCCGGTGAAGATTTACTATTTTTCTGATTTTGTCTACCTATTCTTCTCCTTGCGCCAAGCTTTGTATTCCCTTTCTCTTCTTTTTTCAGGCCTGAGGGCCTTCTTGAGCATTTCTTGTACTGGGGGGTCTTGTTGCCATGAACTCCCTTAGCTTTTGTTTATCTGGGAAAGTTATTATTTCTCCATCATATTTGAAGGACATTTTTGCTGGATAGAGTATTCTTGGCTGAAAGTTTTTGTCTTTCAGAATTTTGAATATTATCATTCCAGTCTCTCCTAGCCTGTAAAGTTTCTGTTGAGAAATCTGCTGAGAGCCTGATGGGAGTTCCTTTGTACGTTCTTCTTTGTTTTTGTCTAGCTGCCCTTAATATTGTTTCTTTGTCATTGACCTTTGCCAGTTTTACTACTATATGTCGTGGAGTGGGCCTTTGCCTATTGACATATTTAGGTGCCTTACTGGCTTCACTTACTGGTATTTCCTGCTCCTTCCCCAGATTTGGGAAGTTCTCAGCTATTATTTCCTTGAATAGGCTCTCTGTTCCTCTTTCCCTCACTTGTCCCTCAGGAATACCTGTAATTCTTATGTTACATTTCCTATTTGAGTCAGATATTTCTCGGAGACTTTCTTCATTTCTTTTTAGTCTTAGTTCTCTCTCCTCCTCCATCTGGAGCATATCTGTATTCCTATCCTCTATAATGCTAATTCTTTCCTCGATATTGTCAGCTCTGTTCTTTAAAGATTCCATATTCTCCTTTATCTCTTCCATTGTGTTCTTCATTATTGTGTTCCATCAATACTGATTGGTTTTTCTTTATGATTTCAATCTCTTTTGTGAAGAAACTCCTTATCTCATTGAATTGTTTATCTGTGTTTTCTAGTATTTCGTTGAGCTTTTTTATGATAGCTATTTTGAATTCTTTGTCGTTTAGGTTATGGATTTCTGTGCCTTCAGGGTTGATTTCTGGGTCCTTGTCATTTTCCTTCTGGTCTGGTGATTTAATGTACTTTTGCATTGTACTTGCTGTATTGGCTTTGTTTTTCCTCACCCTGGAAATATCTGGTTCCAGTTTCCACCTGCCATCACTGTGTAGGGGTCAAGGGCTGTGTAACCTGATCCCGCTGCGCTCTGCCACGGCTGTTCAACTGCCACGGGCTGACTGCGCTCCACTCTGCCTCAGCTGTTCCGCTGCTGCAGGTGCCTGCACTCCGCCCTGGCTACTCCATCACCGCAGCAGCCCGCGCTCCACCCTGGCTCTTCCGCCACTGTGGCCACCCATGCTCCACCCTAGCTACTCTGCCTCCACCGCAGGCCGCCTGCACTCTGCCCTGGCTACTCCGCCACTGCCATGGGCCGCCCACACTCCGCCCCAGCTGCTCTGCTGCCACGGGCTGCCCACACTCCACCGGGGCAGCTCAGACTGGTCAGCTGAGCTGTAGTGTCAGGCGTGCGGGGGGCGAGGGCTCTCTCCCTTGCCCACTGGGTCTCTTGGTGGGGGGGGGCACTTCTCACTCACCCCTCGTTATCCACTCTCCTGGGGTTCTCAGATGTTGATGGCACCCCTGCAGCAGTTCTGAGTCCTCTGTGTGTAGTTTCTCACTGGCTGAGACAGCCTGAACACCTACGGTTTCCCTGCAGAGGGGTCGCACGTCCCCTCTCTCTGGGAGCTGTGCAACGTGAGTCGCCAATCTGATGGGGAGGGAGAGGATTTCTCCTTACCTCTCCCCACTTTCTCCGGGGGCTCCAGCACGTCCACTCTCAGATGTGCAGCAGTGTGGGTCTTTCCGATGTCCCTCTGTGCAGTGTGAGTGTCTCTTGTTGGTCTATGCTTGACGCTTTTTGTTGTATCTTATCGGGGGAAGAGTTTACTGGAAAGCTCACTCCGCCATGATGCTGATGTCACTCGCCAATCTCTCTCTTTTTGCTGAGGAAGGTTGGCCCTGAGCTAACATCTGTGCCCATCTTCCTCTATTTTATATGTGGGATGCCTGCCACAGCATGGCTTTATGAGTGGTGCATAGGTCCGCGCCTGTGATCCGAACCCGCGAACCCCAGGCTGCTGAAGCAGAGTGCACAAACTTAACATTACACGACTGGGCCAACCCCCATTCTCCTTTTATTGGTGACCTTCATCCCAATATCAAAGTGGTATTTCTCCCTCCAAACACCACCTCTTTGATTCAACCAATGGATCAAGGAATTATAGCAGCTTTTAAGGCCTACAGCCTGAGGAGGATCTTTGCCCAGGCTATTGCTGCAACTGAGGAAGTCAGTGATGCAATTCTGGAAGGATTACAACATCTGTGACTGCATCAAGAACCTTACTTGGGTTTGAGGTGATGTCACCAAGGAGTATATGAATGGCATCTGGAAGAAGACACTCAAGAAATTCATCCATGACTTCAAAGGATTTGCTGAGGATGAGGAGGTTGCAAAAATCAACAAGGCTGTGGTTGAGATGGCAAACTGTAACCTGGGTGTGGGTGAGGATGACATTGAGGAGCTCCTAGAGGTGGTTTCTGTGGAACTGACCAATGAAGAGTTGTTGAAACTGGAACAGGAACGCATAGCTGAAAAAGAGGTGAGAGAAAAGGAAACTGCAGGAGAAGAAAAAGAAGAAGAACCTCTAAGAAAATTCACAGTGAAGAGTGTAGCAGAAACTTGTGAAGGTTTCAACAAACTCCTTAAAGGGTTTGAAAACATGGACCCCAATACCAAAAGATTTTCATCAATGGGGAGGAATGTTCATAGTGTATTATCTGCTTACAAGCAAATCCATGATGAAAAAAAAAAACAAACCAAGCAAACCACCATGGACATATTTCTGAAAAGAGTGACAGCTCCTCAAGAATAGCCTCAGGCAGGTCCTTCAGGAGGTATTCCAGAGGAAGGCATTGTTATCATAGGAGATCACGACTCCATGTGTCCTATTGCCCCTGAAGACCTTCCAGTAGAACAAGATGTGGCGGTGGAAGACAGTGATACTGATGTTACTGACCCTGTGTAGGCCTAGGCTGATGTGTATATGTATCTTAGTTTTTAACAAAAAAGCTTAAAAAGTAAAAAGAAATAATTTTAAAAAATAGAAAAAAGCTTATAGATAAAGATATAAAGAAAAAATATTTTTGTACAACTGTACAGTGTTTATGTTTAAGCTCTGTTATTACAAAGTAGTCAAAAAGTTAAAAATTAAAAAGTTTATGAAGTAAAAAAGCTGTAGTAAGTTAAGGTTAATTTATTATTGAAGAAAGAAAAATATTTTTTTATAGATTTAGTGTAGCCTAAGTGTACAATATTTATAAAGTCTATAGTAGTGTACAGTAATATCCTAGGCCTTCATATTCGCTCATAGAAGAATACACGGAAAAACTCCTGACATTGGTTTGGCAATGATTTTTAGATATGACATCAAAAGTACAGACAGGAAAAGCGAAAATAAACAAGTTGGACTTCCTCACTTCTGCATAGCATAGGAAACAATCAACAAAATGAAAAGGGAAACAAGGAATGGGAGAAAATATTTGTAAGCCATGTATGTGATAATTGGTTACTATCCAGACTATATAAGGAACTCATACAACTCCATTGCAAAAAAACCCAAATAATCCAATTACAGGCAAAGAATTTAAATAGACATTTTTCCAGATACGACATATAAGTGGCCAACAGGTATATGAAGAGGTGCTCAACATCACTAATTGTCAGGGAGATGCAAATCAAAACACAATGAGATATCTCACCACTGTTAAGATGGGTATTATCAAAAAGAACAAAGATAAGGGGCTGGCCCCGTGGCTTAGTGGTTAAGTGCATGTGCTCCACTACTGGAGGGCCGGGTTTGGATCCTGGGCACCCACTGACACACTGCTTCTCCGGCCATGCTGAGGCGGCGTCCCACATACAGCAACTAGAAGGATGTGCAACTATGACATACAACTATCTACTGGGGCTTTGGGGAGAAAAAGGAGGAGGCTTGGCAATAGATGTTAGCTCAGAGCCGGTGAGGAGGATTGGCATGGCTGTTAGCTCAGGGCTGATCTTCCTCACAAAAAAAAAAAGCAGGAGAACTCCTGCCTCCTAAAAAGAACAAAAATAAAAAGTGTTGGTGAGAATGTGGAGAAAAGGGAACTTTTGTACACTGTTGGTGGGAATGTAAGATTGGTATAGCGGTTATCTAAAATAGTATAGAGGTTCCTCAACAAATTAAAAATAGAAGTAACACATGATGTGGTAATCCCACTTTGGGTATATATTTAAAGGAAATGAAATGAGTATCTCAAAGAGATATCTGCACTCCCATATTCGTTGAAGCTTTATTTATAATAGCCAAAATATGGAAACAACTTAAGTATTGTTGGTGGATGAATGGATAAAGAAGTTGTGGTATATATATACAATGGGATATTATCCAACCTTTAGAAAGGAAATCCTGCCATTTGTGAAAATATGGATGAACCTGGAATACATTATGCTAAGTGAAGTAAGCCAGACAGAGAAAGACAAATACTGCATGGTCTCACTTGTATGTGGAATCTTAAAAAGTCAAATTCATAGAAGGAGAAAGTAGAGCGGTAGTTACCAGGGGCAGGGAGTTGGGGTAAATGATGTTCTGTAGGTCTCATAAGTTCTGTATGCTCAACATTGTTTTTCTTGTTCCTCGGATTGGATAATAACTGAAACTTTCTACCCTTTGGCCAACATCTAATAGGGAGATTAACTGCAGTTAATAATACTGTATTGTATACTTCAAATTTTCTAAGAGGGGCCGCCCCTGTGGCGCTAGCAGTTAAGTGCACGAGCTCCGCTGCTGGTGGCCCAGTTTCGGATTCCGGGCACGCACTGACGCACTGCTTGTCAAGCCGTGCTGTGGCAGCGTCCCACATAAAGTGGAGGAAGATGGGCATGGATGTTAGCCCAGGGCCAGTCTTCCTCAGCAAAAAGAGGAGGACTGGTAGATGTTAGCTCAGGGCTGGTCTTCCTCACACACACACACAAACATTTGTTAAGAGAGTAGATCTTTTTTTTTTTTTCCCTGAGGAAGATTCACCCTGAGCTAACATCCGTGCCAATCTTCCTCTATTATTTGGTATGTGGGCCCCAGGACAGCGTGGCCACTGACAGAGCGGTGTGGGTCTGCACCCAGGAACCGAGCATGGGCTGCTGAAGCAGAGCATGCTGAGCTTAAGTGCTAGGCCAGGACTGAGAGAGTAGACCTTAAGTGTTCTCACCACACACACGAAACGGTGATGTATATATTCATTAGCTTTACTTTAGTTATCATTTCACAATGTTATGTATATCTAATGTAAGGTTGTATGCCTTAAATATATACAATTTTTAAAAAATAAAGATAAAGCAAAGTATGAGAACAGTGTCTCACCAAATAGAGAATATCAATAAAGAAGTAAAACTATAATATGCCAGATAGAAATTCTGGACTTGAAAAGTACAATTATTGAAATGAAAAATTCACTCATTGGGCCCAAGAGGAGATTTGAACTGGAAGAAGAAAGAAACAGCAAACTTACAGATAGGTCAATTGCTGTTATCCAGTCTGAGGAACAGAAAAAGAAAAAAGCCTATGGAACCTATGTGACATCATCACGTGTGCCAACATACAGGCATACTTCGTTTTCTTGTGTGCTTTGTTTTATTATGCTTCTCAGATATTGTGTTTTTTTTGCAAGACCCTCCACCAGCAAAAAGATCATAACTTGCTGAAAGCTCAGATGATGGGGAGCATTTTTTAGCAATAAAGTATTTTTTCGTTAAGGTATATACATTGTTTTTTTAGACATAATGCTATTGCACACTTAATAGACTACAGTATAGTGTAAACAACTTTTATATGCACTGGGAAATCAAAAAATTTGTGTGACTTGCTTTATTGTGGTCATCTGGAACCAAACCCACAATATCTCTGAGGCGTGCTTGTACACATAATGGAAGTCCTTTAAGGAGCAGAGACATTGAATGGAGCAGAAAGAATATTTGAAGAAATAATGGCCCAGAACCCCAATTTTAATGAAAAACATGTATCTACACATTCAAGAAGTTCAGTGAACCCAAGTAGAGTAAAATCCGAGATCCATACCTAGACACATCATAATCAAATTGTTGAAACACAAAGAGAATCTTTTTTTTTTTTTAAAGATTTTATTTATTTATTTATTTTTCCCCAAAGCCCCAGTAGATAGTTGTATGTCATAGCTGCACATCCTTCCAGTTGCTGTATGTGGGACGCAGCCCCAGCATGGCAGGAGAAGCAGTACGTCGGTGTGCGCCCGGGATCCGAACCTGGGCCGCCAGCAGTGGAGCGCGTGCACTCAACCGCTAAGCCACGGTGCTGGCCCAAAGAGAATCTTTAAAGCAGCAAGAGAAGAGGACTGAACATATAAGGGATCCTCAGCCAGAGTAACAGCTGCCTTTTCATTAGAAACCATAGGTTCCAGAAGGCAGTGGGATGACATACAAGGAAAAACCTCAACTAGGACTTCGGCATCTGCCAAAACTATACTTCAAGTATGAAAGAGAAATGAGACAGTCCCTGCAAACAAAAAGTGAGAGAATTCATCAGCAGTAGACCTGCCTACAGCAAATACCAAAGGGAGTGCTTCAGGCTGAAGTGAAAGAATGCTAGACTCAAATCCATATAAAAAAGAAAGAGCATGGATAACGTCAAGTACATAGGTTGACTCAGCACTGGCCGAGCTAGTCCTTAGAAAAAGGAGGCCTTCCAAGATCACTTGCTTCAAGACAGTAGGGATAAAGCCATACTTCTCTCCACTCTGCTTTTCAGGAGTCCTACTCCCTTCTTTCATTCAGTATATAATTTTTGAATAGGTTAATGAGGTGAAAACTTTTTACCATTCTAATTCTACAAAAAAAAAAGTAAGTAAAAGAGTAGGCTTAATATTAGTCAACAAGAAATGCAAATTATAACCATAGTGAAATATCCCTACGTATCCCCCAGAATGGTTAATATTAAATGGATGGACAATACAGTGTTGGCAAGGATATGAAGCAACTGGTACTCTTAATGTTGGTGGGAGTGTAAATTAGTATAGCCACTTAGGAAAACTAGTTGTTCTAGCTACATAGCAAAACATATGCCTGCCTTATGACCCATCAGATCCCCTTCTGGTTATATATGCAGAAGAAAGAAGTTACATATTTGAGAATATTACACCAAAAAACTTTTACAAAAATATTTCTAGCAGCACTCTTCATAATAATAGCCAAAAGCTGGAAATGAATCCAAATGCCCATCAACAGGGGAACGGATAATGTGGTATATTCATGCAATGAGGTTATTACTCAGCAATAAAGAGGAACAAACTGCTGATACACCAACATGGTTGAATCTCACAAATATGCTTTGTGGAAAACGCCAGACACAAATGAGTATATAATGTAAGTTTCTGTTTATGTGAAGTTCTGAACAGGTAAAACTGATCTATCTAGCAATTAGAATAGTGGTTATCTTAGAGGTACTGACTGGTATGCCACACAAAGGAGCCAGCCAGTTTGGAGGCTGGGAATGTTCTCTGTCTTGTTCTGGGTGGTAGTTATGTGGGTGCTTACATAAAAATTGGAGTTAAACATTTTTAAAAAGTTGCCGTTCTTGAAGTTCTGTTTGTACTCCATATTATGAAAGATAGTTTAAGATCCTCAAGAAATACTTACCTTTATTGCTCTCTCAATGTTGTTCAAATCAGAGATAAATAATACTATGCAATTCAATCATTGTGGAAGGAAATTCAACCACAGTTTCATTTTTTGTAACTGCTAAAAGTCTTTATTGAGGTATAACATGTTAAAACAATTTACCCTGAGATAAAAACATAAACCTAGGTTTATGATGACTCTGCTGATTACCCTATTTGTTTTAGGTAATAATTTAAATATTTGGTCACATATGTTATTCCTAAAGTCCAGAATGGGCTAAGGGCAATTATTAGCAACACTTAACCAGCTTGGTTGGTATATTTCATGCTGGAGGACCAAAGCAGAATGAGCAAGTGATGGAACTTTTGAGAAATGACACGCCCGTGTTTTTACAACTACTTGTAGGCCATAAAAAAGAAATGAAATCTGTTCCTAGCAAAGAGTGCAAGGCTGGCCAAACACCAAGATGTTGCTACACAGAGAAAATAAAACCACCAGAGACAAAACCACAACAGAGCTGCTTTCATCGCAGAATGTTTAAGGAATAAGAAAAAGGACTGAGACATGACCAGGGCATGGGAGAAGATGGGTAATCGGGAAGAGAGAGATTTTATTTTTTCTTGCCCTTGTGCTAACTATTAATCTAAGCCTAGAAATGCTCATTTTATATGAAGAATCAGAAACAGAATTCTTTGGTTTATTCATTTATTCAGCAAATATTTATTGAGCTCCTGTTACGTGCCTAGCACCATTGTAGGCACTTTAGATACAGCAGTGAACAAAAGACAAAAATTCCTGTCCTTATGGAACATATATTAAGGGTGAGAGTGGGGCAGGAATGCATATATGTTGCAGTGAGCTTACATTAAGTAGCTACTTTTCTTGTTTAGCCATAGTTTAGCTTTCAACTAAATGTACCTTCTGGAAACTCTGGTTTAATGCTACTGTTGAAGCACCATTACCCTTTCTAATGAGACCCTTCTCGGTACTTTAATAAAAAAAAAATCTCCTTTCGTGTGAATCAAGATTGATCTGTCTTGATAAGTGGTAAAGAACAGAGTAAGAAATAGACCCAAATCGTATAGCAATTTAGGACAATGGTATGATATCTTACACAAAAGAGTAATGGTATTGGATCCTAAAGTCAAGGCAGATAAAAGCTAAAATTAATAAAATAGAGAAAAATAGTAAAAAGGATAAATAAAAACCAAAATTAGTGATTTGAGATGATCAATAAAAGAGTAAACCCTTTGTGAGGGTGGCCCGGTGGCACAGCAGTTAAGTTCGCGTGCTCTGCTTTGGTGGGCCAGGGTTCGCAGGTTCGGATCTCAGGCGCAGACCAACGCACTGCTTGTCAAGCCATGCTGTGGTGGCGTCCCATATAAAGCAGAGGAAGATGGGCACGGATGTTAGCCCAGGGCCGATCTTTCTCAGCAAAAAGAGGAGGATTGGCAACGGATGTCAGCTCAGGGCTAATCTTCCTCTCACACAGACACACACACACACACAGACACACACGAAAGGTAAACCCTTTGCAGTGTCAATGAAGGTAAAATAGAGCAATTGTATATCACATAAAGGATTGAGAAAGGAGAAATAACCATAGGTATAAAAGAAATTAAAAGAATTATATGAGAATGCTACATGAAAATACATTTGTAATAAATTGAAAGCCTAAAGACAATAGCTGATTTTTCAAGGTAGATGGAGAACTTAAATAGGTTGATTAGCATCAAAGAAATTGAAAAGAGTCACAACTGAATTATTTCTAACCTGTAGAGAACAGATGAGTCCAATGCTGTTTAAACTATCTTAGGTCACAGAAAAAGATGAAAACTCCCCAGTTCATTTCGTGAAACCATGATTTAATGATAGAACCCAGTATAAATTACAGAAAAGAAAACCCCAGACGAATTTTCTTAATGCATATAGATGTTAAAATCATAAATAAAATAATAGTAAACAGAATTCAGCAGTATATCAAAGATTAAGTTATTATGACCAATTTTCATTTCAAAAATGAAAGAATAGTTCATATCAGAAAAATCTATTAACATAATTCACTACATCAATAAATTAAAGAGAAAATCATATGACATACCCTTCAGTGCTGAAAAGGCTCTTGGTAAAATTCAGTTGTCATTCATAATAAAAACTTTTAAGGAGGAATAGATAAAAACTACTTAAATATGATAAAGACTATTTGTCCACTTAAAATGTTTTTACTGAGCACCCATTATGTGCCAGGTAATGTTCTATGTGCTGTGGATATAGCAGTTAACAGAACAGACAAAACGAAACACAATAAACCCTTTCTTCATGGAATTTACATGAGCATTTGGGAGCCATCCCATAAAAAAATAGACAAGTTAGATGTCTAGTTTGTCAGGTGGTAATAAGTACTATTGAGAGAAGTAAAGCAGAGAATAGGTAGTTGCCAGCAGCTGGGGTGTAGGGATGGTGTGGAAGTCCTCACTGGGAAGGTGGCATTTCTAGCGTTGACCTGTGGGAGAGCAAGAGCACGTGAACAAAATACAAAAATTCCTCATGGAGCCGACAGTCGAGTGGGGGGAGATAAAAAACAAATCATACTCGAGAAGAAAAGCATATAGTATATTAGGAGGTTATAAATGCTAGGGAAAAAAAGAAAAATCAGAGAATAAAGGGGAGCAGGACCCAGGAGATACTGAGGGGCAGGTTGTAATAGTAAATAGAGTGGTCAGGATATGCCTCATGGAGAAAGTAAGATCTGAGGGAAGTCTTGAAGGAAGTGAGGGCGTTAGCCAAGTGGATGTCTGAGGAAAGAATGTTCCAGGCGGAGGAAACAGCCGCTGTAAAGATGCTAATGAAGAACTGCCTGGCCTAGGCAAGCAATTGGAAAGAGGTCAGTGGGACTGGAACAGAGTAGAGGTGGGAGTGTGTAGAAGTCATGTTATGTTATGTAGGGTCTTGCAGACCATTGTAAGGACTATTTAAAAATTAGTTTAATTATTTTTAATAAGGCAAACACCCTTATAACTATCACCCATATCAAGAAGTTGAACTATGCCAGTCAATCCAGAAGCCTTTCCATGTACCCTATCTCAAACTAAACTTCTTCCTTCCCCCCTCAAACTATCCACTATCATGGCACTTTTAGAAATCACTTCCTTATGTTTCTTTATAGTTATATCACCCAAATATGCATCCCTATATACTATAGTCTTACCCATTAAAAATAATTTGACATGTTTTTTAGATTTCTTTTAATCTACAGATTTCCAAACACTATTCCTTTCTTTATCATGCACTTTAGTTTTTGAAGAACCTAGGTCATTTCGCTTGTGAAGTTATTTACAATGCGAATTTTGCAGATTGCAAAATTTTTGCAGTCAAACTGCTGATGGTCCAATGTATTCTTCTGAATTCTGTACTTTGTGCAGATTGGCATCTGAATCCAGATTAATCAGACTCAAGATCTGATTCGACAAGGCTGTCCATTACGTGTAGTTGTCTTTCTGTTTGTGATTTTAGCAACCATTAATCTTCAGTGCCTAGATTCATCAGTTTGTTGAATCTTGCAAAATTTTGAAATTCTAATTGTTTTTTTTCCTATATATTAGTTGGAAAAATTTTATGAAGAGATACATCCCTGCATCTACTATTTGGTTACCTAGGGTTACAGTTCACATAGGAAAACGGCATGATAAATACTTAATTCTTATTCTTTATTTGCTAGTTTTCAAGGTAAGGAGTTGGTTCCTTATGTCTTCCCAAAAGACCAATTTAATAATTTCAATCTGTTGTAATTATTATTTTTATTGAAATTCAAATTGTCCCATCTCTGGCCACTAGAAGCTTCTTCAGATTGGTTCCTGCATACTTTTGCCATGACCATAGTAGTGTCTGATAACTTTCTTGCTATCTGGTCTGACAAGATATTATAGGCTCGGCTCTGATCAGGAATCAGTTCTTCAATATGCCCTCGTTTCTTTAGCAGAAAATGCTTTTTCAAGACCACTATCTGGTCAGGATATCCCAGTCCTTTGTCAGTGCCCCCTAATTATTTTGGTTGTCTGAAGCTCATTTTCCAGTACAGGGGTTGGCAAACTATGGCTTGCCACCTGTTTGTTTGTTTTTTGTGTGTGTGTGAGGAAGATCAGCCCTGAGCTAACATCCATGCCAATCCTCCTCTTTTTGCTGAGGAAGACCGGCCCTGAGCTAACATCTGTTGCCAATCCTCCTCCTTTTTTTTTTCCCCCTTTTCTCCCCAAAGCCCCAGTAGATAGTTGTGTGTCATAGCTGCACGTCCTTCTAGTTGCTGTATGTGGGACACGGCCTCAACATGGCCGGACAAGCAGTGTGTTGGTCGGAACCCGGGCCACCAGTAGCAGAGTGTGCACACTTAACCACTAAGCCACGGGGCCGGCCCACCACCTGTTTTTATAGGCCTGCGAGTTAAGAATGGTTTTTACAAATTTTTAAAAGGTTGTAAAAATTTTAAAAAGGCGGATGTGCAATAGAGACTGTGGCTTGAAAGCCTGAAATATTTGCTTTCTAGTCTTTTACAGAAAAAGTTTGCTGACTTAACCTCTAGTAGATTCTTCAGAAAATAGCCATGGAAACAATATTCACTGAATTCTTAATTTTGATAACAGCTGCTCTGTGCCCTTTATACCTGAAATTCAGTTTTGCTGGATATAAAACTCTTGGCTAAATTTTCTTCCGTGTGTGTTAAATAGATTGCTCCATTTTCTTCTGGCAAAAAGTACTGATGTTGAAAAGTCTGATAAACTGATTTTGATTCTTATTTTTTTATTTGCTCCTTTAGTCTTCTTCTGTAAGTTACTTGCTTATTTTGCCTAGATGCTCAAAGGATTATTTTTTCTTTAAAGTCACATAATTTTACTAGAATATGTCTTGATATTGGTCATTATAAAGCAGATATTCTCAGATAGACCATGTGGTCTGTCAATATATAGTGAAAAAAAATTTTTTTTAAGAATATTTTGTTTGATTTTTGTGTGTGTGTGTGTGAGGAAGATTAGCCCTGAGCTAACACTCGTTGCCAATCCTCCTCTTTTTGCTGAGGAAGATTGGCCCTGGGCTAACATCCGTGCCCATCTTCCTCTACTTTATATGGGACGCCTGCCACAACATGGTTTGACAAGCAGTGTGTCGGTCCATGCCTGGGATCCAAACCTACAAACCTTGGGCTGCCAAAGTGGAGTGCATGAACTTAACTGCTACGCCACCAGGCCGGCCCCTTAATTTTGGTTTTTAGTATTTCCTCAGTTCCCTAACTTTCATTTTCTCCTTCTTCAAAGACTCCTATTATTCATATACTGGGTTGTTTGTTGTGTTTTATTTTTGGCCTTTCTTCAATATTTGGTCACTTTGTCTTGAATTCATCTTGTCTCTTCACTTTTTATTTTTAAAATATTTCTTCTATTTCCAATTGGAAAACATTTAAATCTTTGAAGGCATTATTCTGTTTCACTTTTAATTTCTTTTAAGGGTATCTGTTATATTTATTAACTCTTCAAGTTTGGTCTTCATTTCTGAAATGATTTCTTTTTCCTTTCATTTCTAATATTTTCCTGAGGTCTATCACTTCATTTCTGAGTTTTTGTGATTATGATTTATGTTGTTGTTTCATGTCTTGTATCATTTTCTTAATGTCTTTTAGCTTATTTTAAAATAGTAAGTTACAATTTTAATATGTTTTGTGTGCATGTCTGTCTGGCTGCTTTCCTTATCCAGAGATGTTATTCTCCTTATTCTATTTTTTTCTTATAATAACTTTGTATGAGATTTGATCTTAGACTTTTTTGTTGCTCATTTGTATGTGAAAATCGTTTTCTTGAACTTTTAGAAGGAGAAATGGTTCAAGATATCTTTGTGATTTTCACACACAGATCTCCCTCTTCTGTTTTTTTTGGTAAAGTATTAAATAATATGGTGGCTTGCTTTCTGAGATTTCCTGACCCTGTACCTCTCCCTCGACTGTATCTGAACCTTCTCACTCCTTTGTCTCTGTCCCTATTCTGATTCTACTCCTAGAAGTTTCTCCTCAGTGTGATGCCCTGTCCTGGAAAGGAGATTTGGCTGGTTGGTTTCAAGAGTTCATGTTTCTCAGACTTTTTTTTTTCTTTTTTGTGAGGAAGATCAGCCCTGAGCTAACATCCATGCCAATCTTCCTCTTTTTGCTGAGGAAGACCGGCCCTGAGCTAACATCTATTGCCAATCCTCCTCCTTTTTTTTTCCCCCCTTTTCTCCCCAAAGCCCCAGTAGATAGTTGTATGTCATAGTTGCACATCCTTCTAGTTGCTGTATGTGGGATGCCGCCGCAGCATGGCGGGACAAGCAGTGCATCAGTGCGCGCCCGGGATCCGAACCCAGGCCACCAGTAGCAGAACGCGTGCACTTAACCGCTAAGCCACGGCTGGCCCCTCTCAGCCTTCTTTGACTCATTTTAGAACTTACCAAGGACCCCTTGCACTGGTCTTTGGGTTTGGGTGAAACCCCTCCCAGTTTCAACTGGTGTTCTCAAATAGGTCTGCTGTGATTTCAGAGTATAGCTGTCTTTCAGATGCGCTATTATTTCCTCCTTCTTTCCACGTAAACATTCATTCCATGCAGGTATTATGGCTATGTTGCTTGTTTCCACCCACTTGTGTTTTGAGGTTTGTGGGGCTACTTTGTCACCTAGTTTTGTTTTAAATGTTGTTCATGCGTTTTTTGTTTTGCTCTCTGGTTTCTTTGTTTTTAGGGGGTGATTTGGCGAGACTGAAAAACTATTCTGTGGTTTCTCAAATTCCCTCTCATTTTCAGGACTTGAAATACCTGGGGAGGTGTTGCAGAATTTTGAGCAGAGGAATAACATGATCTGACTTGTGTTTTTATTTATTTATTTATTTTATCATTTTATTTATTTTTTCCCCCCAAAGCCCCAGTAGATAGTTGTATGTCATAGTTGCACATCCTTCTAGTTGCTGTATGTGGGACTCGGCCTCAGCATGGCGGGAGAAGCAGTGTGTCGGTGCACACCCGGGATCCGAACCCGGGCCGCCAGCAGCGGAGCTCATGCACTTAACCACTAAGCCACGGGGCCGGCCCTGACTTGTGTTTTTAAAGGCTCTCTCTGGCTTATTGACGAGAATAGAACACAGGGATGTAAAGGAAGAAGCAGGGAGACTATTAGAAGAATATTGTAGAAATCCAGGCAAAAGATAATACTGGCTTGGACCAGGGGAGTGGCAGTGGAGTTAATGAGAAGTGATCCTATTTGGGTATGTTTTGAGGTACAGTTGATAAGATTTTCTGATGGATTGGATCTGGAATATGAGAGAAAGAGGGTACTCAAAAGACAACTCCAGTTTTATTTTGTTTTATCCTGCGCAGCCAGAAGAAAGGAGGGGCTTTCAGCTGAGATGGAGAGGGCTGTGGGTATAGTAGATTTTGGGGGTAAGATCAGGAGTTCAGTCTGGACTATGCTGAGCTTGAGATAGTTATTAGACTTCTGAGTGAATCTTTGTGATCCTGTGCGTCTCACTATTGCATGGGCTAACAAAGACAGACATTGTTTATCATAGAAAATTGGAAAATACAAAAAAGGTAGGTAAGAAAATAAAAATCACACTTAATGTTATCACTCTCATTAGCATTTTGGTATGATTCTATGCATATATAACATATTTTTGCAAAGTTGAACTTGTGTACACATTTTTAAATCCTCTTTCACAAGACATAACCTGAGTATTCTCTAAGAGTGAAAGTGTCTTTGAAAACATGACTTTTAATGGTATTTCATCTTTTGTTTTACTATACTAAGTCTAACCATATGGCTTATGTACTCTTTTACCCATTCCTTTTTGCGTGTCCGTTCCAACCCTGATGCTCTAGTCCAGAGGATTTGGTTTCCTGTAGTAGTTGCTGTGTATCATAATTCACACCTGTGGTTTGGCAGCCTGCCTTGGCTGTAGTGTTTAACTAAGACTCATGGAAGATCATGCTTTTCAAATGAGTGTCTTGGAGGATTATATTCACCTCAGTCATTCAAGACTTGGGCATTATCCCAGTTCCCTGAGGAGGGCTGCCTTCCACTATGAATGTTAGTGAGGCAAGGGAGCCTGGACGTTTACAACTAGGGGAGAACTTGCAGATTCACAGATATCTTGCCTTGCAGTGCTGTGCCTGGGCTCTGGATGTTGAAATATACCAATCTGTCAGGCAATCTGTTTTCAAGTCCCAGTGAGATGAGAGGGTACTGGAAAGTTAATTAATTTATACCCTAGTACACTTCAGCACTAAGTGTTGGTTAATTTCTAGAAGGGCTAAAGAAGTAAGGGAGATTTAATGAGCTCCATCCAGCCTGCACGTTATTGTCTGAAAAAGAAAATCAGGCTCTCTGGACCAGGCTCATTTCTTTCTAATAACTGTGTTCTTGTGAACAAAGAATGACAAACTTTTTCTGTAAAGGGCCCGATATTTTTGGCTTCATAGGTCATACGATTTCTGTTTTAACTATTCAGCTCTGATGTTGTAGAGCAGCCATCAACAGTACAGAAAAAATGGGTGTGGCTGTGTTCCAGTAAAACTTTATTTACAAAACCGGGAGCAGGCCAGATTTGGGCCATAGTTTGCCAATCTCTGCTTTTGAACAATCTTTTGGAAACTGTGCCTCTAGTGGTCATTATCCCCAATCTCTGAGGATCAGAGTTTTCTTAGATCACAAAGCTAGATCACACAGGCCCAACTTCCAGGTCTGCATTCTCCCCACTACACCTTGCTACTCTTAGAAAAGGCAAACTAAATAACTAGAACCCATGGGAAAAGAGGAAAGGTGAGCCCAAAGAGCTGATTTGGAACTAAGAAGCAACTCTTAAGAGTTTAAGTGTGGAAAGTTTGTGTGGCTCACCAACCAGTGACCTCCTGGAAGATTGGGACCACACCCTCTCTTGTATTTTATTTTCTATTTTCTTTTATTTATTTATCCTTCTAGCTCACCAAATGTCTTTCTTGAACCTGATAAGTGCAAAGTAAACACTATTTCTTTCCCCCACTCTCACCCTGTCCCCCGGATGCAGCTTCAGTATATCCTTAGCTCTCGGCATGTGCCATTCTCTAAATGCACCAGCTTCTCTCATGTGTGTGGAAGTTGAGGTGGCCCTTCTGTGAGGAAGGACCTCACCTGAGACGGCCACACACAGATCCTGCACGCCCTTAAGATGTAGTCTTAGATCGGGGTTGACAAATCTGTCCTGTTAAGGGCTAGATAGTAAATATTTTAGGTTTTGGGAACCATATGGTCTTTACCTTCACTGCTCAACTCGGCCATTGCAGCACAAGAGCGGCCGTAGACAATATGGAAACAAATGAGTGCAGCTATGTTCCAATAAAACTTGATGACATTGAAATTTGAATTTCATATGATTTTCATGTGTTATGAAATATTATTATTTTGATTTTTTAAAAAAACATTTAAAAATGTAAAAACCATTCTTAGTTCAAAGCCAGACAAAAACAGGCAGTGGGACTGGATTTGGCCTGTGACCCATAGATTGTTAACCTCAACCTTAGCTGTTTGGTAACTTGGCCTGACTCATGTGCCACCCCAGGAGAAGAATGGCCTAGTTCTGTCATCTGCATTCCCATAATATGGTTTCTAACCTCTGTCGTTACCTTTATCGTGTGCATATTATAATCACGTGTATATGTTTATCTCTCTTACTGGACTCTGAGCTTCTTGAGAGGAGGGCCATGGCCTAGTCAGTCATCTTTGCATCCTTAATATCTAAGACTTGACCTGACACATAGTGGGTATTCAGAAAATGCTTAATTTTAATTTTATGCTCAATAAATGTAAAATGCCATTAACTGCTGTCTTAAAGAGAAACATCTGATTGATATGCAATAGCCCTTCCCAAGTTCTTTTAGAGTTCTGTCTCTTTCAGAAAAGAGATGGTTGGACTTTATCTTTAAATCGTTTATTTGATCATGATGAGTAATGACTTTCACTTTTCTTATGAACCAGTGCTATAATAATCTGGATGAAAAAATAGTAACAGCTGTTGTTTATTGAGCATATACTACATTCCAGTCTCTTAGTCAACTCTAATTTTTCTTTAGACTTTTGTTAACTTTCTGACTACTGTCAATTTACCTCTTTTTCTTTGTTCCCTACACCTGAAACAAAACAAAGCAACAACATTGTATGCTTTTCCTCCATATTACTGTCACCAGATATGGACTCTAACCCAGTTAACACTACCTGTTGTAGTGAATGATAGCACCATCCATTCTGTCCTTCAAGTCAAATCTGAATTCATCTAGACTCCTTTCCCTCCTTCCCCACATATCTAATTGGCCATTAAGTCTTATCAATTAAAAAAAAATCTTATGCACGCCTATGTTCATTGCAGCATTATTCACTATAGCCAAGACATGGAAGCAACCCAAGTGTCCCTCGACTGATGATTGGATAAAGAAGACGTGGTATATATTCATATATACACACACACACCATGGAATACTACTCAGCCATAAAAAAAAAAACAAAATCGTCCCATTTGAAACAACATGGATGGACCTGGAGGGTATTATGTTAAGTGAAATACACCAGAAAGAGAAAGACAAGCAGTGCATGATTTCACTCATATGTGGAAGATAAACCAACACACGGACAGAGAGAATTGTTTGATGGTTACCAGGGGCTAGGGGCATGGGGGGTGGGCACAAGGGGTGGAGGGATGCACTTATAGGGTGACTGATAAACAGTAATGTACAACAAAAATTTCACAATTAAAAAAATAATCTATGGAGTTTCTCTTCTATCTCTATCTCATTTGCTCTAGTTGAAGCTTTAATCATTTCTCAACTCTTGGGATATATAGTTGAACATCTTTACTGGTTTTTCTGACCCTGATAGCCCCTTCCTTCAATCTACTCTTCCCATAGTTATCAGCATTGAATGCTAGTAATGATAATCTGATTATGTCAGACCTGTGATTAAAACCCTTCTGTCATTCCCCAACATGTTCAAGATAAAACCAACTTCCCAGTCATGACATACAGTATGTGACTCCAGTGCTTAACACAAATGTGTTTCAGAATTCAGAAATTTTTGGGTGTATAGAACACATGTTATGTAACGTCCTCTGCTCGTTCTGAGTCAGCGCTCTGTAATCAAACGCATTAATGTTTCTGCATTAAAGAGTATGATTGTTTATGCCAAGTAGAATAAAGACTATAAATAGATTCCTATCAGTTCAGGTCATGTTTTGCTGCCAAACGAGTTACAGAAAAATGTTTAGTTTTTGTAGCTTTTTGGATTTCAGAGTGTGGGATAAGAGATCGTGGCCCTGCAGATATCCAGTGGTCTGCTGGAGCTGGCTTGCCCCAGCTTTAGAGAGCCCATTTTGTGCATTTCTTCCCAGCGCTGCAGTCAGTGACGTCATGTTGGTAGCTTGAAATCAGCCGTGGTGGGAGTATTTGCACCATGGACATCAGTAAATGCAACAAATCATTGCCTTTTTCCCCCTGCAGAGCAGGTTGTTAAACAGTGCTAGCACAGCACTATATATACCTATTATATCAATAGTACATTTGTGTGTTTTTATTGTTGTGGCAAACCAACTTGCTCACTCTGCAGTGTAGAGCAAAAGGCCAAGGTTTTCAAGGAAGCATAGAGTGTAAAAATTAAGATGATCAATAGGATGGCAGTAAGAGAAACTGGGAAAAACAGGAGCTTTGGAGTCACAACATGGGTTCAAATTCTTAACACCATTATTACCAGACTGTGTGACCCTGGGTAAATCACTTACCTTCTCTAGGTCTCAGTTTACACATTTGAAAAATGGGTACTGATAATATCTTTCTCTTAAGGTTGTTTTAAGGATTAAGTTAGAAATCGTATGCAAAGTGCCTGACATACAATGAACAGAAAATGTTATTCGTTATTTACTGTTAGCCTTTTTTTTTCTGGAAGTGTTTATCTCTGCAGACGTGACTCCTATTCTCTTACATTTCTAACGCACCCACAGTGATTATCATGTAGGTTAGCACTTGGATATTCTCTAGTTATTTCATCTTGTGTCAGTTAATCTCCTTACAAAGATATTATCCTTGACTTCTCTTGAGCAAGTTTGTATAAATTAAATTTATAGAGTTCTTTTAGTCATTCATTTAATAAACATTTATTGAGCATCTACTATCTGTTAATATGCTAGGTGCTGGTGATAGTGAGATTAGTAAGACATAGACCCTTCTTATATGCTGGTAGAATGATAGATAGTTGGACAAGGAAGCCAAGTATTTAAATGTAGGGCAATTAGGAGGCTTTTGTAGTAATCTGGGCGAGAAATGATGGTGACGTGAACTAAGGTAGTGGCAGTAGGAATGGAGGATTGTCCTACTCAGAGATAAAGCCTATAGAACTAGATAAGTTGGGAGTGATCTTACTTTCTCCCTGTTTTATCCCAGATCTCTGGCTTTGCCTTGTGAATAGGTGGTGGTGCCATTTATCAAGATAAGATGTACATGAAGAGGAGTAGATTTTGAGCAGGGGATGATGTGGCCAGTTTTGGAACATCTTAGTTTTCTTTTTTTGTTTTTTTTGAAATTAAGAAATCCTGTTTATTAGAAAATACCAATGATAAAGTCAAAAGGCAAGCCATAGAGAGGGTGAAGATATTTCCCAAACATTTAGCCAACAAAGGATTTAGTGTGAAATTGGGGTCACAAACTGCTTACTGTGAAGGGCCCAATAGTAAATTTTTTTTTCAATTATTTTATTGAGGTCATACTGGTTTATGACATTGTGTAATTTCAGGTGTATAATATTGTATATCTGTTTCTGTATAGGCTGCATTGTGCTCACCACCAATAGTCTAATTTTTATCCATCACCATGCATGTATGCCCCTTTACCCATTTCAACCCCCACCCCAGCCCCTTCCCTTCTGGTAACCACTAATCTGTTCTCTTTATCTATGTGTTTATGTTCCACATATGAGTGAAATCATACGGTGTTTGTCTTTCTCTGTTTGAATTATTTCGCTTAACATAATACCCTCAAGGTCCATCCATGTGGTTGCAAATGGCACGTTTTTGTCCTTTTTTTATAGCTGCGTAGTATTCCATTGTATATATATACCACATCCTCTTTATCCCTTCATTAGTTGATGGGCATTTGGGTTGCTTCCGTGTCTTGGCTATTGTGAATAATGCTGCAGTGAACGTAGGGGTGCATAAATCTCTTTGAATTGTTGATTTCATGTTCTTTGGATAAATACCCAGTAGTGGGATAGGGGATCATATGGTATTTCATTTTTTGGGAAATCTCCATACTGTTTTCCATAGTGGCTGCACCAGTTTGCATTCTCACCAGCAGTGTATGAGGGTTCCCTTTTCTCCACATCCTTTCCAACATTTGTTATTTTTTATCTCGATAATTACAGCCATTCTCACCTGTGTAAGGTGATATCTCATTGTAGTTTTGATTCACATTTCTGTAATAATTAGTGATGTTGAACATCTTTTCATGTGCCTGTTGGCCATCTGTATATCTTCTTTGGAAAAATGTCTGTTCATATCCTTTGCCCATTTTTTGATCAGGTTGTTTGGTTTTTTGTTGTTGAGTTGTATGAGTTCTTTATATATTTTGGAGATTAACCCCTTGTCAGATATATGATTTGCAAGTATTTTCTCCCAGTTGGTGGATTGTCTTCATTTTGTTGATGCTTGCCTTTGCTGTGCGGAAGCTATTTAGTCTAATGTAGTCCCATTTGTTTATTTTTTCTTTTGTTTCCCTTGCCTGAGTAGACATGGTATTCGAAAAGATGCTGCTGAGACTGATGTCAAAGAGTGTACTACCTGTATTTTCTTCTAGGAGTTTTATGATTTCAGGTCTTACATTCAAATCTTTAATCCATTTTGAGTTAATTTTTGTATATGGCATAAGATAATGGTCTACTTTCATGCTTTTGCATGTGGCTGTGCAGTTTTCCCAGCACTGTTTATTGAAGAGACTTTCTTGTCTCCATTTTATGTTCTTGTCTCCTTCACCAAAGATAAGCTGTCTGTAGAGGTGTAGTTTTATTTCTGGGCTTTCAATTTTGTTCCGTTGATCTGTGCGTCTGTTTTTGTGCCAGTACCATGCTGTTTTGATTACCATAGCTTTGTAGTATATTTTGAAGTCAGGGATTGTGATGCCTCCAGCTGTGTTCTTTTTTCTCAGGATTGCTTTGGCTATTTGGGGTCTTTCATTGTTCCATATAAATTTTAGGAATCTTTGTTCTATTTCTGTGAAGATTGTCATTGGGATTCTGATTGGGATTGCATTGAATCTGTAGATTGTTTAAGTAATATGGACATTTTGACTATGTTTATTCTTCCAATCCATGAGCATGGAAGATTTTTCCATTTCTTTATGTCATCTTTGATTTCTTTCAAAAATGTCTTGTAGTTTTCACTGTATGGGTCTTTCACTTCCTTGGTTAAGTTTATTCCTAGATTCTCTTTGTTGAGACTGTAAATGGGATTGTATTCTTGAGTTCTCTTTCTGTTAGTTCATTCTAAGTGTATAGAAATGCAACTGATCTTTGTAAGTTGATTTTGTACCCTGCAACTTTGCTGTAGTTGTTCATTATTTCTAATAGCTAATATTTCTGGTGGATTCTTTAGGGTTTTCTATATATAGAATCATGTCTTCTGCAAACAGTAAGAGTTTCACTTCTTCCTTTCCAGCTTTGATACTTTTTATTTCTTTTTCCTGCATGATTGCTCTGGCCAAAACTTTCAGTACTGTGTTGAATAGGAGTGGTGAGAGTGGGCACCCTTGTCTTGTTCCTGTTCTCAGAGGGATGGCTTTTAGGTTTTCACCATTAAGTGTGATGTTGGCTGTGGGTTTGTCATATATGGCCTTTATTATATTGATGTACTTTCCTTCTATATCCATTTTATTGAAAGTTTTTTTTAGCATAAATGGATGTTGGATCTTGTCAGATGCTTTCTCTGCATCTATTGAGATGATCGTGTGATTTTTATTCCTCATTTTGTTAATGGGGTGTATCACATTGATTGATTTGTGAATGTTGAACCACCCCTGTGTCCCTGGTATATATTCAACTTGATCATGGTGTATGATCCTTTTAATGTATTGCTGTATTCAATTTGCCAATATTTTGTTGAGGAGTTTTGAATCTATCTTCATCAGCAAGAGTAGCCTTTAATTTTCCTTCTTTGTGTTGTCCTTGTCTGGTTTTGGTATCAGGGTTATGTTTGCCTCATAGAATGAGTTAGGAAGCATTCTGTCTTCTTCAATTTTTTGGAACAGTTTGAGAAGGATACGTTTTAAATCTTCTTTGAAAGTTTGGTAGAATTCTCCAGAGAAGCCATATGGTCCTGCTTTTGTTTTGGGGAGGTTTTTGATTACTGTTTCAATCTGTTTACTTGCTATTGGTCTATTCAGATTCTCTGTTTCTTCTTGATTCAGTTTTGGGAGGTTGTATGAACCTAAGAATTTATCTGTTTCTTCTAGGTTATCCAATTTGTTGGCACATAGTTTTTCATAGTATTCTCTTATAATCCTTTGTATTTCTGTGGTATCTGTTGTAATGTCTCCTCATTCTTTCTGATATTATTTATTTGAGCCTTCTCTCTTTTTTTCTTAGTGAGTCTGGCTAAGAGTTTGTCAATTTTGTTTATCTTCTCAAAGAACCAGCTCTTAGTTTCATTGATTCTTTCTATTTTTTTAGTCTCTATTTCATTTATTCATTTATTTCTGCTCTAACTTTTTAAATTTTCCTCCTTCTGCTGACTTTGTGCTTTGTTTGTTCTTCTTTTTCTAGTTCTGTTAGATGTAGTTTAAGATTACTTATTTTAGATTTTTCTTCTTTGTTGAGGTGGGCCTGTATTGCTAAAAATTTCTGCATTAGCACTGCTTTTATGCATCCCATGAGTTGGTATGTTGTATTTTCGTTTGCATTTGTCTCCAAGTATTTTTTGATTTCTCCTTTAATTTCTTCATTGATCCAATGGTTGTTTAGTAGCATGTTGTTTAGTCTCCACATATTTGTGACTTTCTCAGCCTTTTTCTTGTAGTTGATTTCTAACTTCATAGCATTATGTCCAGAAAAGATGCTTGATATGATTTCCATCTTCTTAAATTTGTTGAGGCTTGCCGTGTTTCCCACCACGTGGTCTATCTTTAAGAATGTTCCATGTGCACTTGAGAAGAATGTGTATTCTGCTGTTTTGGGATGGAATGTTCTGTATATATCTATTAAGTCTGTCTCGTCTAGTATTTCATTTAAGGCCACTGTTTCCTTGTTGACTTTCTGTCTGGATGATCTATCCAATGATGTAAGTGGGGTATTGAGATCCCCTACTACTATTGTGTTGCTGTCAATTTCTCCCTTTATGTCACTTAATAGTCGCTTTATATACTTTGGTGCTCCTGTGTTGGAGCATTCATAAGTGTAAAGGAACATCTTAGTTTTGAGGTATGTGTAGGGTATATGGGTAGGGTGATCGTATACTTTATCATACAACCTTGAGCATTTATGAGAGTGTGTGGGACGTGCTATTAGTAATTAAGCTGGGGCAATAGGTATAAACTGGACCTGTCCTGGACAAACCAGGATGTTCTTTACACAGGTAAATAATGTTAAGCAAAGACCGTTAGAGATGAAGCCATGTAGGGAAAATGTATAGAATGAAGAGAGCAGTGGGCTAAGTGGAATCCTGGAGAAGTTTTTAAGAGAGGAAAAACAATGTGGCCATTGAGGCAGGAAGGAAACCTCAAGTTGTGGCCTCACAGCATCCCAGGAAAGAATCATTTCATTTTCTCTTCACTGTTGTTTTAGGAGTGGATGCCCTTTGAGGGATTCTTCATCAGATAAAGATTATCTGCTGGGAGAGGTCATTTACTTAAAGATAAAGGGTTTTTATCATCTTTAGAATACTATGTTTGAATGATTTCTTATGTATTATGATGTAAAACTCTCCTGACACTTTTGTTTTATAGTCGTTTGACCAAAATATGCTAATTCAGATCCAATTTAAACCTAGATGTCATTTTATGTTATATTTTATCCTAAGATTATGACTTAGTCAAATATAGTGAATGTAATCATTACAAGCTTAAAGTAAATTTCCATGTCAAGAGGTAGAACACATTTATTCTGTAATATTGAAAATCATAAACGGCACTTCTTTTTCTTTCTTAGAAAATAATGTTCTTCAGGAGGTCAACAGAAAAATAGAACAAATGAATATTTTGCATTCTTAGTGGATTATGGTTGGCTATTTCTCCCCTAAATTTTATTATGAAAAATTTCAAACATACAAAGAATTGAAAGAATCATACTCACCAGCTACAATTAACATTTTGCTGTATTTGCTTTATCACGTATCAGTACATCTGTCTCTGTAGTCATTCATCAATCCATCTTATTTATTTATTTATTTATCATGCATTTTGAGTAAGTTGACTTTTGCTAAACATTCTTATCTTTGTTATTTTTTTCTGAATGTTGTAATTAAAGCGTCAACACATTTTGTGCAGATGTTTTTAGCTGACCCTTTTTCCTATTTCTAGGAATCTGAGGTTGCCAATAATCATTGTCAAATTTAGAAAATTAAAAAAAGTCTGGTAAATAGTGTTAAGCCTGATTAGTGCCCTCTTTCTCAATAGCTTTATAATCCAGACACTTACAATTTTTAAAGTTATCAAAAATAATTTCCACCTGTCTTTTAACACTATTTTTTTGTATTCTACATAAATATTCATTTACATTATATTGTTTTCAGAGTGGAGAGATCTACAGACCAAGTCATCCAGCCAGTCAATGTGGGAGCGCTGTCAAAATGGGTGGGGAAGATACCTCCAGATGTTTTACAAGACATGGCAGTGATCGCACCCATGCTTGCCAAGCTTGGATATGACCCGTACGCCAATCCACCTAACTATGGGAAACCTGATCCCAAAATCCTTGAAAACACTAGAAGGGTAAGTAAGATTTTTAAAGGGAATTGAGAAAACTTGGTGTGGAATTTGGGTCCTGAAAAGTTTTTTCCTATTTTGTTTCTTGCTTTTTTCTTATCAGAAAATTATTTTAAAATAGAAGAATTCTATTTGTAGAATGCTTCATCATCAGAAATCTTCCACTGCATTTTAAGGATAACTGTGGCTCTTCCCAGGAACTCTGGGGACAGTTCTTCGTTTTGCCCAATTTCCACGAATGGTGTTTACTTTTGGGGGGATTTATTCTCGTAATTGATTACCACAAATTTGCGTGAACACCAAGATTATTAGTGACCTCACTTACATCTCGTTTCTTTTTTCTTTGAATCTAATGGCTACTTTACTTTTAAACCTTTCTTTGGATGAGGCATACTTTCTTGATACTTGAACCTAAACATTGGGTACATTAGAAGAATTAGTAAACAGGTGCAATATGCTACCCTCTGCTTAAGAGAAAGGTGCTATTAATACAGCTTTTTCTTTTAAGTTCTGCTCACATCTTTATAAAATACTGTTTCAGAAAAGCTGCAAACACAAAGAGCTATTCTGAATATATAACTTACCAGTTGAATCTACTTCAAATCAGACCTTAATGTATTCTTTTTTTTTTTTTTTTTTTTGGTGAGGAAGCTTAGCCCTGAGCTAACATCTGTTGCCAATCCTCCTCTTTTTGCTGAGGAAGATTGGCCCTGGGCTGACATCCATGCCCATCTTCCTCTACTTTATATGTGGGATGCCTGCCACAGCATGGCTTGATAAGCGATGCGTAGGTCCATGCCTGGGATCCAAAGCTGCGAAACCTGGGCCACAGAAGCAGAGTGCGCAAACTTAACCATTATGCCACTAGGCCAGCCCCTGTATTCTTTTTTTAATTGTGGTAAAATATACATAACAAAATTTACTCTCTTAACAATTATAAGTGTACAGTTCAGTGGCATTAAGTACATTCACATTATTGTGTAACCGTCCCCACCATCCATCTCCAGAACTTTTTTCATCTTTTGAAACTGAAACTACATTCTCATTACCCATTACCCATCCCTCGAGCCCCTGGCAACCACAATTCTTCTTTCTGTCTCTAGATGTATTCTTTTTTGAAATGACAGTTTAAACAAGACAGCCATGTTAGCATAAGTTCACTGATAGGCTGTTGAGTTTCATGATTAAAATTCTTGCCTTTCTCTGGTATTCTCCTGTTTACGTCAGTGTCCTCTCCTTCCTGCAACCTTATAATATATCATCTTTTTATTCTGTCTTTCTTTTGGTACCTTTAATTGACAAACAAATTTATATTTCGTGAAGTTAATTTCCATGTGGATTTTTTTTCTCTTAGGTATTACTGTCATTTTTCTTTTTCTATTCATTAGTGGCTATACAGGAAGAGCTATCTTGTGGTAAAACATGTATGAAGGCAGATTTTTTATTTTTTAAATAATCTTTGTCCTTTTTATACTTTTCATATGTATAAACATTTTATTATAAAAATATAAGCTCAGTATATAAAACTTATAAAATTAAAAAGATAAGAGAATAAAATTCACCTGTATCAAAATAAAATTTTGATGGATTTCTCTTCCTTCTCTGCATGTTGTTAAACAAAGGTAAGATTACACGTCTTACAATCTTACCTTTGTACACACACAATTTTGTATCCAGTCCTTTCCTCTTGATATTCGTGAGCATTTTCACATTGTGCACATGCTTTTTAAACATAATTTTTCATGGTTATATAATATATCACCAAATGGGCCTTTCTGAAACAGCAGTAAGTGCATGAATGAAAGAACAAACAAAAAGTGTGTTTCCCTGGTATAGGTTCTGTAATTCATTTTACCATTTTTCTTTTGTCGTTTACAGTTTTCTCTTTGACAGATTGTGCTACAATGAACATCTTTGCACATATGACATTTTAGACTTTTTTTTAGAGATTAGACTAATAACAGTAGCATTAAACTAGGTCTCAAAGTATCTGAAATTTTTTAAGGTGCTTGATATATGTTGATAAAAAATGTTTTTTTAATTTTTTGAACTACCAGCATAATACAGGTTATTTTAGATTTTTGATAACTTTAGTAGGTTTCATTGATTAATGTAATTGAACATTTTCCAGTTATTACCTATATGTATATGTTCAAAAGAATATATGAACCATCTCTTAGGTTTTAAAAAAGTTTTTTATGTGTTAAAATTTTGTGAACTACATTCTGCTAAAGATAAAGTGCCCATCAGTAGTCCTTGATAATCTCTTGGTAATTAGTAATTCATAGCTTTCTCCTTTGTACAGTATTGAAATGGTTTTTATAAGCCAAGGTACATGTACAAATGATGTTTAGAGATTTCCCAGGCAGTAGACATTATAGTTTTCTTACATGCAAGTTGGCTGGCTAGATTATTCTTGGCTTGCTTGAGCGGTAGATTGGGAAGAATGCTGTGGTTTGAATCCATGTGACTAGAGAAGTTGTTTCATAACACGTTTGTGGCTTTTGAAAGGGTTTCAAAATGCACACTGGGAAAAAAACTTTTTCCCCTCCCCATCTCAGTCTCTAAAGTGACAAATAATTTTGAGGAAAAAAAGGTAAAGCGTGAACTATAATTGCATTTTTGAGCACTTTGTGATAATACATACAAGGTGACATTCTTGTTTTGTGGGGTTGCGTTTCATAGACCTTTTTGCAATCCAAATCCTATGTATTTTCAAAGCCTTTTTGCCTGTAAAAACTCAAATGCTAATATATCCAGCATTGATGATCATGAATGTCCATAAAGTAATGCTTAAAAAGTGATCTTCGATTGTCAGCTGTGACATGAGATGGGCTCCAGAGAAAAAGATGGCTGGGGAGATTGTTCCCATTGTTTATGGGGTGGGAGTAAGAAAAAATTCACGTTTTGACTGGGAATATAGAATCCAAAGCTCCAGGCCTAAAAGTGCTGGTTTTTATACAATTCTGGGTAGTCTAAAAGTACTGGTGTTTGAGTCAGCATGTTTTGGGGACATATTGCCCAATTTTGAATAGAAAATCATGTGCTTCATGTTTGCTGTGACTCAGATGGTAAATTGGAGATGAAACACCAGCATATTCCTTACCCTTTCCCACCATAGTCTCTAATCCCAAAATCGTTGCACATTTCAGTAAATATAACTAACATATTCCTTACCCTTTCCCACCATAGTCTCTAATCCCCAAATCGTTGCACATTTCAGTAAATAATGCCCTTTAGGTTACGTCTTTAGCCTTCTTCCTCCCCCATAGGTTTTTAATCTTTTTAGATTTGCAGACCAATTTGAGAATCTGATGAAACGTATGGATCCCTACCTTAGAAATACAGATACATACATACACAAAATTTTACCCACACTTTCAGTGGATTCATAGGTGCCCCTGAAGCCCATCAGATTAAGGACTTCTGCTTTATAGTCTCCTTGATCAAGCTTATCCTCTCATGTGGCCTTAATTACAACCTATGCTGCTGATGATAAATCTGTGTCTCCCAGTGGATCTCTTTCCTGAACCCCAGCCTCATTATTGCCAACTGCCTTCTGTGTATCTCCACCTGGATGCTCACAAGGACCTCAAATTCAGTGTCGGTGATTGAACATATTGTGCAAACTTGTTCCCTTATAGGCAGAAGCTGGATGGAACTGTTCAGTAAACTGAGCAGGAATCCAGGGTAGAGGTGAGATAAGGCTGTGTTCATCTACATTTGCAGTGTCTCTGAGTCAGTGGGCAGATATGAGGAGTCCTAAGGGCACATGGGTCAAGCCAAAAACAGTTCAAAGATCTGTTTACCAAATCTGAAGAATGAGCCGAAAAGCAGATCCAAGTGTGAATGGAATACCCAGTTGGTATTCTAGTTGAAAACCTGAGTAGATAGTACTAAGGAAGAGCAAGTGCTGAAATGGAAAAGCAGATATCAGGGTGCAGAACCCACAGTGGCAGAGAAGAAGGACCTTAAAGATAATTTAGTGAGCTGGGAGTTGGGTTAAATCCCTGAACCAAACAGTAAGAAGCTGCAGCAGTTGGAATCGATGTTCTTGCATTAAAAGTAGAGCCTGTATTGCACACTTCTCTTTTTTAGTTCCTATACCCAGCAAAAACTGCTTCTCTCTGGTTTTCCTATCTCCGTACATGGCATTCCTATTTATCCAGTCATCAAAGTTAGTTAAGGTTGAGATTATCTAGCTTTGCAGATCACATGTAATTAATTGGTCACCAAGTCTTGATTCTACATTTGAAAATATCTTGAGTCAATCCTCTTTCCTTTCAGCTGCCCTACATCAGTTTCTCCTAGTTTCTCATATGGGTTATGGCTTATTCCTCTTTTTGTATGTGAGTGTGTTTAGTCATTCTTCTTCTACTACATTTTTTATTTTCAGTGAAAATTATTTTTTAAAAGCTCACATCTGAATGTATCATTCCCTTGCATAAAATCCTTGAATAGCTCCACTGGTACTAGGGGATAAAGCCCAGACTTCTTAGAATGGCATTTACTTTTCAAATATTTAAAGATTTTCTAGTTATCTTTTTGTTGTTGGTTTCTAATTTAATTCCACTATGGTCAGAAAACACACACAGTATGGTTTCAGTCCTTTGAAATATATTGAAAATTGCTTTAGGGGCAGCATATGGTGTCACGTGTTCACTTGAGAGAATATGTATTCTGCAGTTGTTGCAGAGTTCTATAAATATCAGTTAGGTTAAGTTGTTTCATAGTGTTGCTCAAATCTTCTAATTCTTATTGATTTTTTTTGTCCAATTTTATCAATTTTGGGAAATATGATTTTGTCTATTTCTCTTTTGATTTCTAGCAAAAGAAATTTTTTTTTTTTGCTTCATGTGTTTTGAATCTATATTATTAGGAGCATACCCTTTTATAACTTCTTGAAGAATTAACTCTTTTATTGTTGTGAAATATCTCTCAATCATCTCTGATGTCAGTTACTCTCTAGAAATCTACTTTGTCTGATATAAACATAGCCACAACATTGTTTTTATGCATACCGTATACATGGTATATTTTTTCATCCTGTTACTCTTAATCTGTGTCTTTATATTTCAAGTACATATGTTGCTTATAAACAGATGTAGCTGGTCTTGTTTATTAATCTCATTTTATAATCTCTGGCTATAAATGGAGCATTTAATCCATTTACATTTAATGTAATTATTCACCTGGTTGGGTTTAAGTCTGCCATCTTACAGTTTGTTTTCTATTTGGACCATCTGTCTTTGTCCCTTTGTTTCTCTTTTCCTGCCTTCTTTTGCATTAACTAATGTTTTAGTATTCCCTTTTCTCTCCTGTTTTGGCTCTGATCTCCCCTTGTTAGCTGTACTTCTTTTTTTGTTTGTTTATAGTAGTTGCTCTCTGACAAGAGCTGCAAACTTTTTCTGTAAAACGCCAGATAGTAAATATTTTATGCTTTATGGGCCATAAATGGTCTCTTTCATCTTTTCTGAAGATCCAGATTTTCATCTGGAATCATTTCTCTTCACCCTAATGAACTTCTTTTAGCATTTCTTATAGTAAGGATATGCTGGCTACTAATTCTTTCAGCTTTTGTTTACCTGAAAATGTCTTTATTTCTCCATTTTATGAAAATATTTTGCTAGGTATATCGTTCTAGGTTGACACATTTTTTGGGAAGAGTTGTTTGTGTTTTTGTTTTTTTTTTTTTCTTTCAGCACTTAAAAGATGTTATTTTATTGACTTCCATTGTTTTTGATGGGAAGTCAGCTAAAATTCTTATGAATGTAGTTGGGTTTTTTTTGACTGCTGTAAGATTCTTTTTATCTTTAGTTTTCAGCTGTTTGGCTATAATGTGCCAAGTTCATTGATCCGCTCTTTTGCCATCTCCAGCCTGGGCCTCAGCTTTGATTAGTTTTCAATTAACCTATCTTTGAATTCATTGATCCTTTCTTCTGCTGTGTCTAGTCTGCTGTTAAACCCATCCAGTGTCTTCATTTCAGATAATTTATTTTTCAGTTCTGGAATTTCCATTTTACTGCTGGAATCCTCTCTCTCTTCACCCATTCTGTTCATTTTTTTCCTCTAAGTTCTTTTAACATATTTGTAATAATTATTTAAAATTTCTTGTCCTTGGGTCTCTCTCTTGACTTTTTTTTCTTAATTATGAGTTATACTTCTTTGCTTCTTCACGTCTTAGAAGTTTTGATTTCATACTGGACCTTTTGTATAAAAGAAATGTAGAGAATAAACTAGATAATATTTTTGTTTTATTTTTCCCAGAGAGGGCATATTCTTTACTCTGTCAGGCAGCTAAGGTAACTGGCAGATCATTCAAATTTCAGTGAGTCAGGGTGAGCTGGAGCTGAGCAGCCGTTTTAATTACAGTTTACTCTGGATTCAAATGAGATTTTATGGCGACCTGGCCTTTAGCCCAACCCACAGTTTCCTGTGTGCTGTAGATAAAGTGTTGATTTCTTTGATTTTTTTCAAGATTTCAGCTGGCAGGGAATTGTGTTAAAGTTTAAATTCGTTTATTTCACCTCAGGATTGCAGCTGCAGCAGGGCCCTAGAACCTGAGCACCACACACAATTGGGAGATCTGTTTCTGCTTTCCAGCTCTGCTTTCACTGCCACTTACTCAGCAGAATTCCCTTGGAGTACAATTGTCAGACTGAGAGATTCGTTTTTACACTTGGGGCTCTTCCAGATTCTAGTCCGTCATACCAGTCTGCAATGTCTCTAAAAGTTTGCCCTTTTTTTGTCTTAGCAAAATTTTTCACCTTTGGTAAGCCTGCTTTTCTGCCCACCTATACCCAGACTAGGCAGTTGATTCAAGATGGAAAGAGGGTTTTTGCTTACCTTTGAAGAACTCATCCTTCATCCTTCTCTGGAATTTGGTTCATTTGGGCTTCTTTGCATCCACTGCTCTTTGATGGCTCTTCAGAAAAGTAAGAAGTTTATGTTTTCTTGTTTGGATGAGAGCAGTGGTCTTTTGAGACTCTGCATTCTAACCATAATGGAACTCCTTAGAATAGTATTAAGACTCTTCTTCTGCCTTCCATCTTCCTCTTCGGCCTCATCTCTTTTTATTCTTCTAGCCACACCACACTACCTGCCTTTCGTTCTCTTAGCACATTCTTATACCTCCATACCTTTGCACTTGTTCCCTCTGTCTTGATTGTCTTTCTTCTCCTCCTCTTTGTCTTACAACTTTGTCCTTTAAGATTCAGCTCAAATGACACGTCTTCTGCACCACAGGTCGTTCTGCTATACTTTGTACCTGCCTTTATTCTTGCAGTGATCACACTGTATTATAATTGTTTATATTATATGCTTCTGCTTTTAGACTAAGGATTTTTCAAAGGCAAGAACCACATAATATGCATTTTGTATCCTGAGCCCCAAACTTAATATTTGACTATTAGTAGGTGCTCAATAAAATGATTGTCATTGGCAAAATAAATCTTAGACATAGGAAGAAGACTATTTCTGCAGCCAAAACAGCTATATTCTGATATGAGGCTCTTGTAGACAATAGTTGGAGTATGTCTCAGTTCACAGGGATTCTGCCTTATGTAAGAAATGCCAATTACAGGCTTACAGAGGTAAGCCTCCAGTGGCTGTGACAGTACTTTATGACTATATCAGTCTGCATTCAGTTGGGGAAAGAGCTAACATGTCATCAGTGTAATAGATCAGTGTGCTATCTTGTGCAATAGTGCGATGATCAAGGTCCCTGTAGATTATGACCAAATGCTGGAGAGTTGATGTAGCCCTCTGGTAAGATGTTACTTCTGATGGTCTTTACTAACAGGTACAGAGAAAGAAGTGTTTGCTTGATCAATAACTACATACTAGATATTAGGAGCTATGTTGATAGCTCTAGTAAAGTTAACACATCTGGAACAGCAAGTGTAATAGGAGTCGCTACTTCATTAAGTATCACCCAATATCTTTCAAGTTTTTGTTGGTGGCACTAATCTCTGCAGTCTCTCTAGGAATACACTGTTGCTTTTGACTTAATATTTTGATAGAGAAGAGCAGTTCTGGTATAACCTCTGAAATGTGGCTTCAGTAGGCTGCCCGTGTATTTTAGTCCTAGGGACCATGATCAGTTAGCTACCACCAAAGATCTCTACAGGTCACACCATTGTGTTTTCCTACTCTACCTCTGCACGTGGGTATAAGGTGTAACCATGTGCCCCTTATTTCTAGTAGTTATATGCCACCATTTGGCTCCGGCCACTCTGAGATCTTCCCTCCTTGAGTTCAAGGAGTCTATTTCATTGGTAGCCTTTCCCACTGTTATTTCTAGCCTGCAGAGAGAAAGTACTGAAGAGCTTTTTAAGGGATGCTTTTGCACCCTTTGCTGATGTATTCTCAGAGGCTTGGCAAAGGAGTGAGTTCTCTGGAGCATCCTGGGGTATAGTTAGGGAGTAAGTGAGCAGGTCAGTCATACATATTAAATACACCCCAGTGTTCCTTGTTTTCTAAGCTTTTGTATAACTTTTCTTTACTGTATACCAAGGAAGTTCTGACATCTAAACTTCATTTAATGTAAGCCACTGTTGGCTTCAGGTTTCAGTCAACCAATTGAAGAAATTGTTAAGAGTTATTCCCAGGTACTCAAGCTAACACATTGCATGCAAAATCTCTTGTTAATGTACCCATATCAATAAATTTGGATTGATCCAACATTACATTTCTTCTGTTCTGGTCTAATAACATTATTATGATTCCTACACTTTACCTAGGTTTTGCAGATACAAAAGGGCAAAATCTTTCACTTCTTTTGGTGTGTACAGAACTTCTTTTTGGGTCAGACTTTGTGTTCATCTCTTTGAGGCCTGCTGGGATTTAAGTCTAGTTATAACTTTAGAAGCAATAAGAGGTAGTGGGTGGATCAATATTCTCCTGCCAGGAGATTGCCTCAAGAGAGGTCATTAAAGGTTCTTTTGGCAAGAGGATGCCAGCTTTTTCAGACAGCGAAAAAAGACTGCCTCTGTTGGCAAGGAAGGTAGGATGACCGACTATGCTGGTTTGCCCAGGACTGAGGCGTTTCCGGGGATGTAGGACTTTCAGTGCTAAAACTGAGACAGTCTTGAGTAATCTGGGAAGGTTGATCACCTTGTAGGTTTCTTGGATTGTTCTGTTGTCAACTTGGTTAACTACCTTTCCCAGAATTCTCTTCCTGGTATGGTTCTAGGACAGAGTTGGTCCATAGAGGAACTTATTTGACATTTAGGAGGTAGAAGTAAAGCAGTGGCTGTTTCTTCCTGGAGGTCTTCTCAGGCAGACGCAGTGATAGACACAGAGGTGCCTGATATTGTTGTACTTGTCCTTGGTCTTCTCCCTTCCACATCCGGCTCTTCCGCCTGAGTTCTGGCCCTGTTGACCAAGAGTGGCTCCTGGTCCACCACCACACCCTTGGCAGCTGACCCACAGAGGTGGTAGCTGCGCAAAGGCAGTAGCTTCCTATAGAAATAATCATGGTGGCTTTACGTCCCTGACTAAATCCTGACTGATACGTAAGGCTCAGCAAAATGTGAGGATTCAAGATCCTCAGCTTCATCAGAATCTTCCCACATATCTTAATTTTCAGAGTCTTGTTCTTTCAGTCAGTGCCTTAACTTTAATATACATGGCTGTCAATTCAATTAGTGTTGGTATTCAACCACCTGCAGGATTACACTTTGAACTTGGTTTTTAAAAAAATCTTGATCCAGTGGTTGTAAGTGATAAGGGCATTCGGGGCATCCATAGAAGCTTTCTGGTTCCATATCAGGACTTGAGGTGGGAATTTAAATCCCTCAGTTTATCACCCTTTCCCCCCCAAGTTCTCCAGGACATTTTAGAATCAACTCCACAGTCCTATATTCTTTTGTTCTCTATTTCCACTGTTACTTTCTATTGTAGCCGTTACTCGTTTACCTGAAGCCTTGTATTTTATGAGCACGTGACTATGGGTGATAAATTAAGTAACTGTTTTGCCTCATGTACCATGGCCTGCTATTGTCCCATTTACCACCTTTGAATCTAATCAAATCAGCGAACCAGTTTTAGCTAAGGAATTCGCTAAATGTTGACCATGATCTCCCAAGAGTAATGACTTGATTTCTGCCTTTCAAGTTCTATGTGAGTTCCTCTCATTGGCAAATTCTAACCTGGAACCATGTAGGGAAGGGGATTCTGGGAAACATAATTCCCAGCCTTTGATAGGAGTGGTGGTGGTATTGAGTTGACAACATTCTAGCATGATGACCCCTCTGAGGGTCATAGCAGATTGGTTCAGGAGTGGGAACCTGACTCAACCCAGGCAAATAAGGGTCCTTCCCTGGAGTTTTTGAATTGGTCCTGGGGGTAGAAAGGTGATTCCTTTCTGGTAATGAAGACCACAGGATATAAGGCATAGGAACTGTTGCTAGAAGTGTTAGACACTGTTGATTGCCTGTTCCCTCTTTCTTGTTGGTAGGAACTATCTCTTAAAAAATAAGCTACAAATTCCTCATATTAATTTTTACAGACTCTCTTGTAGGTGGGATAACCATGTGACCAGTTTTTTCTAGACAATGCCATATAAGGAAATGTCTGCTAGGGGTTTTCTGGGAGTCATTTAGCTTTCTGAGAAAATAAAGAAATGTTTGAAGAAAGCTTACCCCTCCCTTCCAGCTTTTGAACTTTGCTGTGAAAGAACATTATGCTTGGCTCTGCTGCAACCACTTTGTGATCATAAGAGAAGATGTCAGACACACTGAAAAGGACAGAAGAAAGAGAAGGGAAGAGCCTGGGACCCTTGATTTCTGAGCTCCTGAGCCTAGCTCAGGACTGACCATCCACCTCATCTCTGAACTTCAAAGTATTTTGCCTTAATTTTGAAAGTAGGCAGAATTGTTTCCTTCAGGCATTCTATAAAGAATATATAAGGAGGTTCAGAGTAGTGCATTTTGCCATCTCTCAGAATACCTCAGTATGTGTTTGGATGTATCATTTTAAGGCTTCGATTATTAAGCAGGTAATTACTAAACAGTTGCTCTAGGCATAACACCTTCTAGTTGTTTCGAGAGTAGCAGAGACCTGGTTTGTATCCAGGAGGAAGATGTAGGTAATTGGAGAGAAGAGACAAATTGGAAAAAATAAGGTAATGATACGATGACAGAAATTTTTCCACTGTTTTTTAAAGGGATAAAAACTGGTTTTAGGAACCCAGGACTTTGTCCACAGGGTCAGTCTAAAAGTCTGAGATTCCCCCAAGGAAATAGCCACAGAAAGAGGGTGTCCTTTCTCTCATCCTTCAAAATCAAATCTTTCTCATCTTCTCCTTCAGCGTTTTGGCACTATCATTCATAAATTTATCCCAATAATTTATGTTTTTTGCCAGAAATCCTCTGGAGAGTAGTGAGTTTCATGCGCTCATATTTGCTATATAAAGCAGGTCTTCCTCTTATTTGTCTTTTACTTACCTCGATCAAATGTCAAAGGAGCCCCTTTGTGATATGTACGAGCATGTATTCCTTACTTGTGCCATTCATGGTTTAATATATTTTAATTGTCTTCTTTAGCACCTGTGATGCCATCTAAAGGCCTATGGGGAATCCAGTCTCTTAAACAAAAGAAGCAGGTTCCAAGGTTCCTCTCCTCTTTCTCTTTCTGCCTTCATTAGTGAGACTGCCTTTTGAGAGTGAGAGAATGCTTGCAGCTAAGAAGTTTGGTTGGGTAGCTATTTACACAGTTTCCCTAGGAATTTTAAAGAAAGAAATCAATTCTCTTTATGTCAATAAATACCTATTCTGAACATTCATAAATGATTGTGCTAAACAATGATAACCAACTCTTAGAAAACCTAGTATCTATAAATGGGAATATAATAAACCAGAATTATTAGAAGTAATCTTTTCCCCTGTGCTCTTATTCAGGGGAATCTATAGGAGAAGACACTTCTGGGTTAACTTGGTATCAGATTACCAGTGCCTGAAATAGCTTCTTCCAATTACCTTAAAAAGAATTCCATAAAGATACCCTGATAAAAAGGAACATCATTGTAAAATAAAGATATGAAAAACTCCATGCTAAAGAATGGGGAAATTTTCCACTAAGTTTATCATTGACTGCATTGAGGACCACATTCAGATCACTTTCTTAAAGATTACCAACGGCCTTAAAGAGGGCAGAACAAAGGCTTTGACTCCACCTTTACTATACTCATCCCTAACTCCAGATTGTAGGGGCTGCCCTGACTAGAAAATCAGGAAGTTAGAGTTGTTAGCTGGTCTGCCAAAAATGCTAACCCTGTCATCTCCCCTCTTTCTATGCCCCTGTGTCTTTCCTTATCCACTCTCATGTCACAGCTGCAAGTGAACAGCATGTCTGGAGTAGAGGGAGCTTGTGATAAAGGGCAGAATTGATACTACAAAAAAATCAAATTAATGATATGGCGAGCACACTTGGGATATTCTTCCAGAATGCACAGTGAAAGGACAGAGATGAAAATGATAGGTAAGAGAAAATTACATATATGAAAGAAAGAAAATTGAGATTTAACCAATGAATAATAGAAATCTCCAAAGGAGAAACCAGAAGAAATTGAACAGAAGCATTAATCAAATTTGTCGTTGAAGTTTCCAAGGCTGAAAATGACCTGAAGAATAAAAGAGCTCAACCGAGTCTAGAGAACTTTATGAAAAAATGTCTATACCTAGACATATTTTTGGTGGTATGTTTTAAGTTTCAAGGATCCTGAAAAAAAACCTACATATATTGAGGCAGAAAAAAATAGGTTACCTACAAAGGAACAAAAATTATGCTTGCTGCAGAATTCTCTTTTGCAATACTAAATGTTGGAAAATAATGGAGCAGTGGTTCTTAACCTGCGTGTACTTTACAATGTCTTTGAACTCCCTAAAATAACATGTAAACTTATGTGTGTTGATGCAAGTTGATTTTCCTGGAAACAGAGTTCATACCTTTCGTCATATTTTTAGGTGAAACAAAGAACAGTGGTAGTGGAGCAATATCCATGGTCCTTTTTCTTTTTCTTTTAAAATAATTTAAAACTGAACAGAAAAGTTGCAAGAGTAATACAGAGGACTCCTGTATATCCTTTCCCAGATTCACTAATTTTTAACATTTGGCCATAATTATGTCCCCTTCCCGCTGCCTCCCTCTCTTGCTGTGTGTGTGTGTGTGTGTGTGTGTGTGTGTGTGTGTGTGTAAAATATATTCACCAGATTTACTTTTGTTTTATCATTCTCTCTCACACACACACACACACACACACTGTATTGTATTATTTATTTATTTATAATTTGAGAATTGGTTGCATACATCATGCCCCTTTGCCTTTTAATATTTCCTAAGAATAAGAATATTTTCTTACATAACTACAGTACGGTTGTCAAATTCAGAAAATTTCACATTGATGCAATACTTTTATCTAATTTATAGTCTATATTTAGATGTTGTCAGTTGTCCCGATAATGTACTTCATAACTTTTTCTTCCAGCAGTACAGGTTTCAGTCTAGGATCACATACTGTATTTAGTTTCGTGTTGTTTTAGTTTCCTCTAATCTGTAACAGTTCCTCATACATTCTCTGTCTTTCATGACGTTGACATTTTTGAGGAATTCAGGCAAGTTATTTTATACAATGTTCCTCATTTTGGGTTTGTCTGGTATTCACTCATAATTAAATGAGGTTATGCATTCCCAGCCAGAATTCTGGGCGTATGGTGTTTCATTCTGTGGGTATCACATCTAGAGGCATATGATGTCCGTCTGTCCCTCATTGGTGAGGTTAATTTTTGTCTCTTCATAAAGTTGTTTTTCCAGTGTCTCCACTCTACATTTACTATTTTCTCCCTGTCAGTTAAAAAGCAACTTTGCACTTTAAGACTGTGCAAATGTCTTGCTTTTCATCAGACTTTACACCTTAGATTTAGCATCCATTGATGATTTTTGCCCATATCAGTCTTTATTATGATAGTTGCAAAATGCTGATTTTTCCAACTGTACTACTCTCTCCATTTTATAGTGTTGAATGGGGAATGGTCATTATCACAAAATTCTGCACCTAATTGTATCAGTTATGGTAGTGACAAGAAACAGAAGGCACACTGTTTAGCTGACAAGATTTTATTGAAAGATGATTTACTTAGGTGTGGCCATGGTTAAGGAATCAACAAGGAATGATGAAGTACCAGGAACTAGCACCAAAAAAAAGCCATTACCACCCTGAGGCCTGCAGAGGCAAAGGGAGGGAACACTGCTGCCAGTCTGGTGAAAACCTGGGGTCGTGGAAGAAAAACCGTGTGTAGGTGCTGTGGCTCTAGAGGAAAACAGCCACTGGCAGCACAGGGGCAAGTAGAGGGTTTGTCGTCGTGAAGCTGTCAAATTTTGCTTTATTTTGAGGCTCCTTTATTGAGAGCTTACGAGTGTAGAATCATTATCATTTCCTAGCAAACTGAACACTTTATCATAATCTAAAGACTATCACTAAAAATGCTTTTCATCTTAAAGTGGGATTGCCAGATAAAATACAGGATGCCCAGTTATATTTGAATTCAAATAAGCAATAAATAATTTTTTAGTATAGGTATGTTCTAAGTAATTGTAAAAATTATTTGTTTACAAATACAAATTTACCTAACAGTCCTACGTTTTGCTTATTTTTGCTAAATTTGGCAACCCTATCTTAAAGACTATTTTTTTAGTACTAATACCCAACTTCTTTTGGTTATAATTTCCCTAGTATATCTTTTTCTATTTTGTAAATTTCGACCTTTCTAAGTCTTTATGTTTTAATGGTTGCTTAACCTACAGCTGACATTTTATTTAATCTAATCTGGCCTATGTCTTTTTTCTAGCAAGTATAGGGCTTTTACATTTATTAGGATTACTGACATATTGTCCTTATTTCTTAAAACTATATTTTCAAATTTTTTTTATTTTTTCTACTTCTTTTTGCTCTTGCCGCCTCTTTTTTTTTTTTTGCCTGATTTTTAAAATTCCATTTTCCCCTACTGCTGTTTTAGATGTTAGACATACTTACTTATTCTTTTAATTGTTAGCCTTTAAATATTACTGTACAAACTCTACTTGATAAAATCTAAAGTTATTCAATATTTTAAATCCCCATATAAACATTTTACCTCTGATAACCACCCTTTTAATGTTTTTGCTATTTCTGTTGAGTATTTTAGGGTTTTTTACCCCATATATTACAGTATTATTATTATATAAACATTTATTTATGTTTATGTACATATTTACCACTTCTTTTGCTTACAAGTACTTGCATCTAAGATCTTCTTTCTCAAGTGGGATCTCCCTTTATACACACACACACACACACACACACACACACGGCTTTTCTTTTTTATTTATATTGCTTTGTATACCTATTTTAGGTGAATTCCTATATTTCACTGGTTCTGTAAAATTCTCAGCCATTTCTCTTTGAATATTGTGTTTCCTCCATTCTCTCCATTTTGTCATTGGACTCCAGTTAGTTGAATACAGGCACGATAATGCATTTTTTACAAGACCCTCCACCAGCAAAAAGATTACGACTCACTGAAGGCTCAAATGATGGCTAGCATTTTTTAACAATAAAGTATTTTTTAATTAAGATATGTACATTATTTTTTTAGACATACTGCTATTGCACACTTAATAGACTACAGTATAGTGTAAACATAGCTTTCATACACATCAGGAAACCAAAAAATTTGTGTGACTCGCTTTTACTTCACTACGCATGTTATTCTAGTGTTCTGGAACTGAACCCACAGTATCTCTGAGGTATGCCCATATTAAAGTATCTCATTCTGGGGAAGGGGGAAGGGCAAAGGGAGAGGTAAAAAGGCCATGTGTAGGGTGATGGGTAGCAGTTAGACTTTGGGTGGTAAACATGATATAGTCTTTGTAGAAATCAAAATATAATCATGTACACCTGAAATTTGTATAATGTTATAAACCAATGTTACCTCAATAAAAAGAAAATAATGTAAAGTATTTCATTCTGCCTTCCTAATATTTTAACGTCTCTTTCATGTTTTTTATCTTGTCTTTCTATCTGCTATGTTCTGAGTAATTTCTTTGGATTTATTTTCTAATCCACTCATTCTCTCTTCATCTGTATCTAATCTGCTCTTTGACCTATCCAATGTATTTTAATTTTAACAGTTATGTTTTTGGTTCTTTTTAACCTGTCTGCTAGATTTAAAAATATATATATGCTCTTGTTCTTTGCTTATTTTTTTAATTTATGTATTATATGGCAATTTTTAAAACATCACAGAATGGTCTTGGGTGTTTGAGCAGCTGGACAACTCCTAGATCTTTATCACCCGTTTGTACTCACTTTCTTGGAGACATAGATACCATCCTCAAATTTTCTTATATTCTTTTTTGTTGTTGTTGAATCAAAGTAGCTGAATTTGATATAATTTCAATATTGCTTTGTTTAAACATTCATTTTTGGGACTTGAAATCTTGAATAAGCATCAGTGGGCTTCATGTAAACCCTTCATATGTTTTCCACCTAATATATTTTGCATTTCAACAAGTGACACAGTCTCCTAAATAATGACTTGATATGCAAGTGAGCATACAAAGACTTCATCTTATAGTGAAAGTCTGTTGATCATGTTTCATAATTGAGTGAAGATTGTACAGATTATTGCCAGTTCTTTTCTATTTTCCCACCATTTTTCAACGCGAAGATGTTTCTTTTTCTTTCCAAGAAGACAGTAACGATACCCCCAGATGCCCCCTTCTTGCCCTTCCAAGTTATTCCCTCTTCCTCTTCTCTCCAAAGATAACTTCTGTCCTGAATTCTGCCATCATGGATTTAATTTTGCTTGTTTTTAAACTTCGTATAAATGGAATCATACAGTATGTATTTAGGGGAAAAAAGGCAGTCTCTGACATGTAAGAAGTGATCTGACACAACATCTAGGCTATGGTTTATTAGAAGCTGGCTTGGTGCTCACACTAGAACATGTTGGTCTCCTGTTGGATACAGATGATCTCACAGGACACCAACATCAGACAAAATTACTTTTTAACAATGATGAACTGAGAAAGGACAAGACAACTTGATAATTTTATCTAAGCACAGAGAAAATTAAGGTTACCATGCTAACCACAAAATACCAAATACCCACCTCTTGTCTAATATAAGTGACAGCTGCTTGTTACCAATAATAGCTTTAGTCTTGCTTCTAGTCTGCCTTCCTTCTAGATAAGATTTATTAAGATACCCAGTCATAGGATCATCCCTGCTTGCCGGCAGGACCCAATCCAGAGCAAACCCCTATTTCCTTGGACTCTTTCCAAAATCATCTAACCAAAACCTGAATCATCTAAGTCCTTTCTAATACTCTTTTACTGAAACACCCCACATTTCTCCATTATGTGTGTTCTTTCTTGCTGAAATGAGTGATAAACTCAGCATGTTCAACTACAGCTATATTGCTGGTAGTCTTTAGCTGGAGGGCATTGACAGTATTTGTTTGTTTCTGGTTTCTCTCATTTAACATTTGTGAGATTCATGTTGTATTTTACAGTAGTTCATTTTTATTTAATATTACACTATAATTACACAGCTGTTCGGACATTTGGGTTGTTTATGGTTTTAGGGATGTTTTAATGTTGATATACAGTATCCTTGTACATGTCTTTTGGTGAAAATGAGTGTGCAGTTTTTTAAGAATATGCCTGAGAGTTATGCTAGGAGTCCCCAAGGCTACTCACAGTAATCTGAAGTTCTTATACTCACAGTCACAGTTGATTACAGCAAAAGGATACAGAGTATAATCAGCAAAGACAAAAGGGACGTGGAGGGAACTCTGGAGGAAACCAGGTGCTGTCTTTCAGATGTCCTCTCCAGTGGACGTATGTGACAACACATGTGGATTGTTGCCAACCAGGGCACTCACCTGAGCTTTTGTATCCAGGGTTTTTATTGGGGGTCAGTTGCTTAGGCATGTTAGTGCCTCCGTGACTGACCTCAGTTACTCATGCTCCAGACCCCTCTGAGAAAAAACAGGTGTTCACCATAAATAAATTAACGTAAACTCTCTGCTCAAACAGGTACAGCCTGGCCCAAGGCCTCAGACATGCAAAAACATTCTTATAGACAGAACATTCCAAGCTCAGATCCCAAGAGCCAGTCCTGAACACAGGCCTTTCTTGGGACTGTGCAGCATTTGAGGAAGCTGGGCCTGCTGAGTTAATCTTTTCCTTCACAGAGTGAGATCGATGGAATAGAGTATTTGTATGTGCAAATTTAGGAGATAATGCCAAAGAGGTTTGCAAAGTGATTATACCAGTTTACTCTCTCACCATCAGGTGAATGAGAATTCCAGTTGTTCTACATTGCTGATATTTGTTAGAGTCTATCTTTTACAATTTTAGTCTTTGTTATAGGTGCATAATGATGTCTCATTATGGTTAAAATTTGTATTTCCTTAGTAACTAAACAGAATGAACACCTTTTCATATGTTATTTGCCAGTAGACTGTGTTATGAAATGCCTATTCAAGCCTTTTACCCAAATTTCTACTGAATCGTTTGCTTTTTCCTTAATGATTTTTAGGAATTCTCTACATATTTTGATAGAGTTTATATGTATTTCACATATCTTCTCCCACTTATTTCCCTTGACCTTTCTTTCTCTTAAGGCTATCTTTTCGAGAATAGAAGTTCTTAATTTTAATATCTAATTTAGTAACCTTTTGCTTTATTTTTTATTTATCTTTTTTTTTGTGAGGAAGATCAGCCTTGAGCTAACATCCATGCTAATCCTCCTCTTTTTGCTGAGGAAGACCAGCTCTGAGCTAACATCTATTGTCAGTCCTCCTCCTTTTTTCTTTTCCCCCAAAGCCCCAGTAGATAGTTGTATGTCATAGTTGCACATCCTTCCAGTTGCTGTATGTGGGACGCAGCCTCAGCATGGCCAGAGAAGTGGCGCATTGGTGCGCACCCAGGATCCAAACCCGGGCCGTCAGTAGCGGAGTGCGTGCACTTAACCGCTTGTGCCACCGGACTGGCCCCTTGATGTGTCTTTTGATGGACAAAAGCTTTAATTTTTATGTAGTTCAATTTATCTGTTTTTTCTCTTGTTGCTTGTGCTTTTGATGTCAAATCTAAGAATCCATTGCCACATCTGAAATTTTGAAGATTTACCACTACGTTTTCTTCTAATAGTTTTATAGTTTTAGTTCTTATATTTAGGTCTTCTATCCATTTTGAGCTAATTTTGTATGTAGAATGAAGTAGGGTTCCAACTTCATTTTTTCATGTATGCAGTTGGCCTGGCACCATTTGTTGAAGAGATTATTCTTTACCCCATTGAATAGTTTTGGCACTCTTGTGAAAAATCAGTTGGCTATAGATGTTTGGGTTTATTTCTGGAATCATAATTCCATTCCATTTCTCTGTATGTCCATCCTTATGCCAGTACCAGTGTTTTTTGATTACTGTAACTTTGGAGTGAGTTTTGAAATCTGTGTGAATTCTTGAACTCTGTTTTTCTTTTTCAGTATTGTTTTGGCTATTCAGGATCCCTTACAATTCTATATGAATTTGATGATTGACTCTTTCACTTCCACAAAAAAAAAAAGCCATTAGAATTTTTTTGGGGGAGGTGAGGAAGATTAGCCTTGAGCTAACATCCCTTGCCAATCTTCCTCTTTTTGCTGAGGAAGATTAGCCCTGAGCTAACATTCCTGCCCATCTTCCTCCATTTTGTATATGAGATGCTGCCACAGCGTGGCTTGATGAGCAGTGCGTAGGTCCTCGCCCAGGATTTAAACCTGTGAATCCCGGGCTGCCGAAGCAGAGCACGCAAACTTAACCACTATGCCACTGGCTGGCCCCATCTTCTTCTGGTATTCTTCTTGTGTATATGTTACACCTTTTGTAGTTGTCTCACAATTCTTGGATATTCTGTTCTGTTTTTGTTGGGGGGCTGGTCAGTCTTTGTTCTCTTTGTTTTTCAGTTTTGGAGGTTTCACTGATATATCCTCAAGCTCAGAGATTCTGTCCTCAGCTGTTTATTAATAAGTCCATCAAACATTCATCATTCCTGTTACATTGTTTTTGATCTCTAGCATTTCTTTTTGGTTCTTTCTTAGGAATTCCATCTCCTGCTTACGTTGCCCATCTGTTCCTGCATGCTGCTACTTTATGCACTAGAGTTCTTAGCGTGCTACTCATAGTTGTTTTAAACTCCCAAATTGATAATTCCAGCATCTCTGCCGTGTCTAGTTCTGAAAGTATGGAGGAAGAGCCAGTGTTCTGTAGTCCTATGATTAGCTCTCAGTCTTGCAGTGAGCCTTTGCCTCCAGACTGTGAGCATCACAAGTGTTTCTCAGGGTTCTTTTTTTCTTTTTCAACCTCCTTAAGTGGAACAGGATGGCTAGAGTAGGCTGGAGTTGGATATTTCCCTTCTCCCACGTGGAGTTCTAGATCTGGCTCGAGTTGGGCATTTCCCTTCTCTAGGTCTGCTAGGCTCTAAAAATACCCCAGCAAGTTAAGCTCTGGTTAACTAGTTTCTCCTAAGGGCAGGCCTTGTTAAGAAGAACAGAGCGCTCTAGTGTATTTAAAAATGATTCCTTATTCCCTTCCTCTGCCGAAGCACAAGAGAATTTTTCTCCAATATTTACTGAGAGAACCTGATTGAGCTACTGGAGGTAAAACTCGCAAAAGTGTGGGGGCTCCCCTAAGACTGGGTCCCCCTGGAGTTTTTAACTCCCAGATTTGTCCATGCTGAGCCTCCAGCAGTTTGTTAATTATAGTTCAGGTGTTCCTACCCTGGCACTGGTTCTTGCAGTGGTTTCCGCTGGAGGGTCTGCTCCGGTAAGCCATGACCCCCTGTATTCACCTGTCTGTTTCTCCAGTCTCAGAGGCAGTGGTTTGCCCTGTTTACTTACCTCTCTTACAAATCCAAGAAGAGCTGTTGATTTTTCAATCTGTTCAGCTTTTGACTTGTTAGGATGGAGTGGTGACTTCCAAGCTCCCTCACTCTGGAATTGGAAACCAGAAGTCACACTTCACTCTAGTAGTAACTTTAATCCAATAATTATACACACCCTAGTTTTCAATTGCGTGTTATAGATAATACCTTTTTTTTTTTTTTTTTTAATTTTTTTTTATTTATTCATTTTTTTCCCCCCAAAGCCCCAGTAGACAGTTGTATGTCATAGGTTCACATCCTTCTAGTTGCTGTACGTGGGACTCGGCCTCGCGTTGGACGGAGAAGTGGTGCCTTGGGGCGTGCCCGGGATCCGAACCCGGGCCGCCAGCATCAGAGCGCACGCACTTAACCGCTAAGCCACGGAGCCGGCCCGATAATACCTTTTATAAACAGGATGGGCGAGCCCAGTGACGTAGTGGTTAAGTTCGCACACTCCGCGTCGGCGGCCCAGGGTTCGCAGGTTCAGATCCCAGGCATGGACCGACACACCACTTGTCAGGCCGTGCTGTGGCGGCGTCCCATATAAAGTAAAAGAAGATGGGCGTGGATGTTAGCCCAGGGCCAATCTTCCTCAGAAAAAAGAGGAGGATTGGCAACAGATGTTAGCTCAGGACTCATCTTCCACACCAAAAAAAAAAAAAAAAGAGCAAATTCAACGTAAATATATAACTCATTTATCAGTGTAGATGTTTTATAAATTTTAATGACCTTCACTATAGGTATTTTTATATGTGTTGTGAACCTGCAATAAAATGTGAATGCTCAGAGAAAACAATGTGATTTAATGAATATTGCTGTTTATTGGACTAAGAACATTTAAAAATTAGTTTCTCAGCTTCTTCAGTCAGCTAGGGTATGTGGTCAGAGAGACAGAGTTCTCTGTTAAGTAATAGACTGACCAATTTGTTTTACCTCTTTGTAATCACAAACTCCACCCTAAACTAATAATTAAAGGGATAGAGATCAGTGGAACAGTGTAACCTGGCCCTAATATTGAGAAAGTAATAATAGTGATAGTTACAATTGATTGATCACCTTTGATGTGCTAGGAACTGTGCTAAGTTTAGTATTTTATATGCATTTACATATTCAATCCTCAAAACAAATCTGTGAGTTATTACCCCATTTTACGTAGAAGGAAACTGAGGTTCAGAGTGATTAAGTAACTTGGCTAAAGTCACCCGTGATATCACTGGCAAAGCTGGCTTACTGCCTCAAATCTTTCTAATTCCGCAGCCTTCGCTCTTAACTTTTACAGTATAATAGTCCAGTCAGTAATTCAGTAGAAGTTCGTTGAGTACCTACTAGGTGCCACATTAGATGAACTGGGCATAAATGAAATATAGTCTTTGCTATTAAGGTACCACTAATATCAGTGGGGGGAGAGGCATGGAAAAAAATAATTCTAACACTACAGTGATTGATGTTATAAAAAGAATAACCAAGTACTCTGGAAGATTAGAAATTTTAATTCAACTTGGGACTTCACGGTGGTGCTGATATTTTAGTTGAGTTTTGAGAGTTAAATAGAGGTTCACCAGCCAAGAGAAGGTTCAGAGGGGAATTCAATCAGAGGAAACAGTCAATGAAAAGTTAGGAGAGCATGAAACTGTGTTGGGAATAGAAGATAGTTTTTTGGAGACTTGGCAGGAAGTTGTAGGAGAGGGAGCTGGACAGGTGAGGTTTGATGAAAGGTCAGAAGGGCGTGGTGTACCATGCTTTAGACTGTAGGTGAGAGATTTACAGCAGGGCAGTCACTTACTCACTTGTGAGTTTTAGACACCTGGATTAGAGTGAGGAGAGATGAAAACAGGATTTTTTAAAATATACTAAGCATATAGTATAATTGTTATTATTGGTTTTTAATTTTTTTTATTCCTTTCAATCCTCTCTTCCTCTTGTCTCCCAGTTTAGCGCTTTCTTGTGTCAGAATCTGTGAAAATATAATTTCCAGAATGCAACAGGTGGAAGGAGAAAAAGGCTATAAAATGGTATGATGTAACTATCAGAATTTGAATTCTGTTGTTTTATATAAATATATATCGTACTTTTTTTAGTCATCAAAATTTTTTTTTTTAAGTGAAGCAATCAAAGATCCCTTCTGAAAACACAGAAATACCTGAGCATAATTTCTAAGAGTTTGTATTGCTAGAAAATAAATGATATATGCATCAATGCAACGTGTTCATTTTCTGTCCTGGTACCCGGCTGGCATTTGTCCAGGACTAGAATGGATTTCTTTATAATTTGGATTGAGAGATGACTCCTTTACATCTTCGTTGATGTCTGTAAGGCTGAACATAGGGCCTTGCACATCAATAAATGTCTTCATTGTTGAGTGAGTGATTTAATTAAATTATTTGAGCAATTCAGGTCTTCTCTGTACGTCATAATTATTACTATGCAACTATTACAGATAATCTCAACTAAACTCTTAAATTATAACGTAATGTACAATCAGAAGTGCAATATTGTTGCTGCAGTAAGGAAACATAGTCCTCATTAACTAGAACTCAATGGCCAGGGACCTCATAATCAATTAATTATTTCTTAGTAGAATTTCTCTTTAGCGCTATCATGAGATTACTACTCCCTAGAAGAATTTTCTACTTTATTTTATAATTTTTCCAGATTGGGTTCAAAGAGATAACAAATTTCAGAATTCTTAAAATTTCTTTTAGGTATGCATTCCAATTTCAAGTACTTTTGAGCAGAAACTTGATGACATATGTTGATATTTATTATGGAGCCTTTAGTATTATCTAGAAAATAATTATTTCATAGAGAAGGAAAAGAGTAAGTGATAAACATGAAAAATAATAACTCTTCGCTGATAGAAGTGTATAGTCTAGTCCAGCAGTTCTCAAATTTTTTGGTGTCAGGACCAAAATTATTAAAAATTATCAAAGACTCCAAAGCATTTTGGTTAACATGCTATTTATATATATAAATGTTTATTGTGTTAGAAATTAAAATGGAAAAATTTTTTAATATTTTAAATTCATTTATAAATAACAAGAAACCCACTATATATGAACATAATATAGCATATTTATGAAAAAATAACTACTTTCTATAATAAAAAGAATTAGTAATAATTAGTTATTTATTGTCTCACCTGATAGATTATAATATCTGCTTTGCATTCAGTCTTACAATATCATGTGTGAGGTAGCCTCTGGAAAACTCTGCTGTAACACTAAAGAGAGAATTAATGTTCACTTTATGAAATCTCTGAAAGGGTCTCAGAACCAGTGTGAGAACCTCTTGTTAGTTTCAAGCAACCATGAAGTTGTTATTGTGTTCTAGATTAAAAATGATGTCTGGCAGACGTCAGTATTTTTTCTGACTTAAATATTACAGTGGAAAGAAGTTTGTATAATCTTCCTTTGTCAGCAGGAGAGGCCAGGTTATGCTACAGTACACACAACTTCCAAATATCGGGGGCCTTAACCAAAAAAAGTGGGTCACTTTTTAAATGTTTTTTGGAGTTTAGGCTACTCTCAGGCATCCCATGTGTTGTCTTAACGTTCAGGCTTCTTTAATCTTGTGACTCCTCCATATCAACATGTGATTCACAACCACTGTGGCAGAGGAAGAGAGAGCGAGCATGGAGAATCGTGCACAAAGTCTTTAATGCTTCCCCTTAGAAATGTCAGACATCATTTCTCCTTACATTTCACTAGTAAAAGCAATGCCTGATGTTAGGTGGTCCTGTCTAACTTCAAGCGATAGGGAAGTACAGTCTTCCCACGTGCCAGAGCAAAGAGAAAACTGGATATACTGGTGAGCAGCACAAATATTTACCACTCACTTTTATAAGAAGTTTTCAAGGAACATGAATGTAAATACCATGAGCACAAGCACCTTGTTTGCCTGTCTCGTTTACCATAGTGTGATGAGCACCTAGGACAGTATCTCACTTATAACCGAGAAATACCTGTGAACAAACAAGTGAAAGGAAAACGTTAAACTCCCCAATTATGGTAAAGCAATATTTTCTGATTGGCAATAGGTATAAAAGAGTACAAGTGGAATTTACCTGTAATGAGCAACCATTTGTTTTTCTTCCATTTAGGAGTTTATTATGTTTAATCTTTAATAAATCTGGACATTTTAAGAACAACCTGCTAAATTCTCCCTTCACAATGGACTAAGCTTCCAATGGGTTGTCAAAAAATATGAAATAGCATTTTTTGAAGTCTGTCATTTACAGAAATAGAAAGTTGATATACATGCTATAGTATCTGTGCTACCATTTACCAGATGATGATTCATTCTCCCATTATTTTTTTCTTCTCAAAATATGAAATTTAGTTTAGTACAGCATATTTCATTCATTGAATCAACAGAAATTTTTGAGGCTATTGGGAAACAAAACTGACAAAAATCCCTTCTTTCATGGAGCTTATATTCCGGAGGAATAAATCAAAAAATAGGCAATAATTGTAGCAAATAAGTAAATTATATATTGTTAGAAGATGATAACTTCTGTGGAAAAATAGAGAAGGGCTAAGGGGGATTGAGAAAGCTGAATGAGTGAAGGAACAGGTTACAGTTACATATAGGATATTCTGAGTAGTCCTTATTAAAAGAAGATGGATCTGACAAAGACATCAAGGTGGTGAGGGAATTTCCATCCAGATATCTGGAGGACAGCCTCTGGAAAGGCTTTAAGGCAGGAGAGCACTTGGTTTGTTTGAGGCATTACACGGAGTTTGGTTAGTGTGGTTGGAGTAGGGCAGATAAGGCAGAGATTAGATTAGGAGATGAGTTGACTTCCAGTCTCTGCTTCTAGCGGTGGTGACATGGACCACAGCCATAGTGCTTGTCTTGTCTCTTTGATCATGGAAATTCCTGTCTCTTAGCAATAGTCTTCCATACCCTGTCCATCTCCTTGGCTCCGAGAGAATTTTTTAAAAATAGGCTCAGGTTGAAAAGGTATACCCCATAATTTAGTCTTTGTCCCCAGGCTTGTCTCTTGTGGAGAATTCTTAACAGAAGTTACCAAAAAAGGCCTAGATTAGGCTTTTTTTTTTTTTTTTTTTTTGCTCAAGTCTTCCACCTCACTGTCTCTGCTTATGCTAACTTTAGCTTAATATACAGAATTTGGCTTTTTCAATCCTGAAAACTTCCAAATTACTGTACTCTCAGTCAGTTTTGATTTAGCCTTAACAGAGATGTATTTACTTTCAAATCTCTTCATGGCAGGATTTGCTGAAGGCTAAAAAATTTAGTCAACAAATACCAACATCTGGACTTTTAGTTTTCCCCAATAATATAGCCTACAAAGGCACATGATCAGTGTCCCAAGGTACAATATTTTTTTATGGGAATATGGTTTTTTTCTTTTATTTATATGCTCCAAAACATTTTACTTGGAAATTTTCACTAGAAGTAGGAAAACAAAAAACAGTCAAGAACACCAGCATGAGTACATAATACATACCTTAATTGTGGATACATTAAATGTATTTTAATGTAATACTTCCATAACATGATATCTCACATTGTGTTAAAAAAAAAAAATAGTAGGAAGTGATACTAGAGAAATACAGAATCCTGGATTCTGTGGCAGATGGTGTATATCCTTATGGGAGCCAGAAAAGGAGCCTGGAAGGTGGAGAGAGAGAAGTGACAAGCAGTCTAAAACTAGCATGTCAACCAGCTGTGGGTCTTTAAAATGCCGTTAAAATGAATCTGAGAATGTCTTTAGACACAGTTCCCACTTTAATGAACATCAGAAAATTCACAGCGGGATTGTAAAGGGTAGGAATGTAATTTTATTGTGGGGTTTTAGCCATGACTCTCACCTCACTCTACTATATGCAAAGGAGTAGTCATGATTTGCACCTTAATCAGCATCAAACAATTCACAGTAGCCAGAAATCCTATAAACGCAGCAAAGCGGACAGGCCTGTAACTAAGTCTCAAAGCCTAGTTAACATCAGAAAATTCAACCTGGGAAAGAACCATACGAATTTAAGGATTATGAAAAGTCCTTATTCAGAGTTTAAGTTTTATTAACCATCGGAGAAGTCAAAATGGAGAGAAACCCCAAGTGTAATAAACGCAACAAGGCCTTTAGGTTATCACTTACCCATTAGTAAAGCCCACACTGGAGAGAAACCCTTTAAATGAAATCAGAATTCCTTAATTCAGTATCAGAACTTCCATAAGAAAGTGAAACTTGGGCCGGCCCTGTGGCTTAGTGGTTAAGTGTGCGTGCCCCGCTACTGGCGGCCCGGGTTCGGATCCTGGGCGCGCACCGATGCACTGCTTCTCTGGCCATGCTAAGGCCACGTCCCACATACAGCAACTAGAAGGATGTGCAACTATGACATACAACTATCTACTGGGGCTTTGGGGAAAAAAAGGAGGAGGATTGGCAATAGATGTTAGCTCAGAGCCGGTCTTCCTCAGCAAAAAGAGGAGGATTAGCACGGATGTTAGCTCAGGGCTGATCTTCCTCACAAAAAAAAAAAAAGAAAGAAAGAAAGTGAAACTTGATGAATGTCCGAGGTACCATATTTGATAGTTTAACCTCAAAGGACTGAAACGGCTGCAAGAATTCCCAGATTTCCTGTTTGGAATTGTGGGGTCCCTACTACTCTCTGATGATCCTCCTCTTACTTAACTTTATATTACACTTCCCCATTCCTGATGAAATTCTTAGTTGCAAACAAAGGGAAATTGTCCTTAACCAGAAAGATAATTTATTAAAAAGATATTAGGTGATGTGACAGTCCATAAATAAGCCCTAACATATATAGTTAATTGTTTTTCAAAAAGAGTGCCAAGACAGTTCAATGGGAAAAGAACAGTCTTTTCAACAGATGGTTCTGGGATAGCTGTATATTGACATGCAAAAGATTGAAGTTGGACCTCTTCTTTAATACCATACACAGAAATTAACTCAAAATGAACTATAGACCTAAATTTAAGGGCTAAAACTATAAAACTCTTAGGAGAAAACATAGAAGTAAATATTTATGACCTTAGATTTGACACTGGTATTGTAGATAGGCCACCAAAAACACAAGCAACAAAAGGAAAAATAGGAAAATTGAACTGCGTTGAAATTAAAAACTTTTGTACTTATAAATGATATCATCAAGAAAGGAAAAGACGAGGCCGGCCCAGTGGCGTAGTGGTTAAGTTCAGTGTACTCCGCTTCAGTGGCCGGTGTTGGCAGGTTTGGATCCTAGGTGCAGACCTACACCACTCATCAAGCCATGCTGTGGCGGCAACCTGCGTACAAAATAGAGGAAGATTGGGACAGATGTTAGCTCAGCACCGATCTTCCTCACCAAAAAAAAAAAAGAAAAGAAAAGAAAGTGAAAAGACAACACACAGAATGGTATCCAGAGACTAGTATCCAGAATATATAAAGAAATCTATGACTCAGTAATAAGAATTTACATCACCAAATTTAAAAAGGGGCAAAGAATTTGAGTGGACATTTCCCCAAAGAAAATATAGAAGTAGCCAATAAGCAAATGAAAAGATACTTGACATCATTAGCCATTAGAGATGGCTACACATACCCACTAGGAAGCCTGTATGGAAAACTGTATGGTAGTTCCTCAAAATATTAAACACAGAATTACCATATGAGCCAGCAATTTTACTTCTGGATATATACACAAAAGAAATGAAAGCAGGACTCAGATATTTGTACACCAATGTTCGTAGCAGTGTTATTCACAATAGGCAAAAGGTGGAAACCACAACTCGCTGTCCATCAACAGATGGATGGGTAAACAAAATGCAGTATATACATAGAGTGGAGTGAAATTCCTTAAAAAGGAATGAAATTTTGATACATGCTACCACATACATGAACCTTGAAGACATTATGCTAAAAGAAATCGCCAGATACAAAAGGACAAATATTGTATGATTCTACTTGTATGAACTACCTAGCATAATCAAATGTGTAGAGACAGAAAGTAGAACAGTGGTTATCAGGGGCTGGAGGAAGGAGAGAATTAGAAATTATTGTTTAATGGATACAGAGTTTCAGTAAGGGATGATAAAAAAACGTTCTGAAAATGGATAGTGGTGGTGGTTGCACAACAATGTGAATGCACTTAATGCCACTGAACTGTACACTTCAAAATGGTTAAAATGGGAAATTTTATGTTATGTATATTTTACCACAATAAAAACAAAAGAAAAGAATGCCTAATAACGTGTTGGCAAGGATGTGGAGAAATTAGAACCCTCCTACAGTGCTGGTGGGAATGTAAAATGGTGTAATCACTTTGGAAAACAGACTGGCAGTTCCTCAGAAAGTTAAACATAAAATGGACAAAGGCCTTGATAGCTATTTCTCCAAAGAAGATATACAAATGGCCGGTAAGCATATAGAAAGATGCTTGTTTTGTGCGAGTCAGGTGCGGCCACAGAAGGAGTCAGAGGAGAGGCTCAGGGAAACAAAGTTTGTTATACTCACAGGTCCTGGAGACAGGAGGTCTGGCACTTCTAGGTGGAAAAGCCCCCAGAGTAGTCAGGAAGCAGAACACAGGAGCAAGGGGGAGGTTTACGCTGGAGCCTTTATTGGGCTTTCTGAGGGAAAGGCAAGTCAGGGCAGGGTGAACAGTTTAGGATTGGCTATTTTAAATGATTTTGGTGGGATTTGGGCTGTAGGGGTGGTCCCTAATTACCTTGCACCTGGCGCTGGGATGATTAAGACAGAGGAACATTGTCTCTTGGGGTATAGGGGCCAGATAGAGGAGCTATGACCCTAGATTGGTTAGTTTGTATATCAAAGACGTGCTTCAGGGCTGGGATCTTTGCTATCTCTGAGAATTGGCTAGTCCTGGAAGGGCAGTCTCTCTCCAGCCAGAAAGGTTTTTTTTTTTTTAGGATGTCAAAACATCATAATATACAGAAATTTAAAATATTTACAGTACAGTGCTCAATATCATTAGTTATTAAGGAAATGCAAATCAAAACCACAATGAGATACCACTTCACACCCATTAGGATGGCTGTTATTTAAAAAAAAAGGAAATTACAAGTGTTGGTGAGAATGTGGAGAAATTGGAACCCCCAGACTTTGCTGGTAGGAATGTAAAATGATGCAGCCACTTTATGACAGTTCCTCAAAAAGTTAAATATAGAATTACCACATGATCCAGCAATTCCACTTCTAGGTATATACCCAAAAGAATTGAAAGCAAGAACTGAAACAGATATTTGTATACCAGTGTTCACAGCAACATTATTCACAATAGCCAAGAGGTGGAAACAACCCAAATGTCCATTGAAGGATGAATGGATAAACAGATGGTATATATATATAAATGGAATATTATTTGGCCTTAAAAAGGAATGAAATTCTGATACATGCTACAACTTGGATGAAAATTGAAAACATTATGCTAAGTGAAATAAGCCAGACACAAAAGGACAAATATTTTATGATTCTACTTATATAAGATGCATAGAATAGGCAAATTCATAGAAGCAAAGTAAAATAGAGATTATCAGGGGCTGGACTCTGATTCCATACACTTGGAGAAATCTGCAGCCCCAAACAGCAAGACACTGAGGAAGAGCAGACAAGTGCGGTGAAGATCAAGCAAAGGTGAGTGGGACACCCAGTGTGGACACTTTTAGAGAAGAACACAGGTTTCCACAGAATTGGCAAGCCCTGAGGGCAAAACCAACAGTCTCTTGTCTGTAACAAGAAGAACAGTAGGTACACAGCCAAGTGCCAGTAGCTTCCCTAGACATGGTTTGACGTGAAGTATCATGAAGCAGGGAAGATGGGACTGAATACAGACTGTAAGCCGTATTTATGCAATGCTCTCTGTCGTGAACTAGGTTGAAGGAGAGATTCAGCAATAAAAGCAGTCATATAGTGTGGATCTTGGTTAGTTGTGGTGAAGTAAAAGTAAAAAAAAACAATTCTCATTTACACCCTTTCATAAAGGGAATTCCTACTAACCTGGAATGTAGCCCTGGCATTCACCAATATGAACCTCTGTAAATATCTGACATATGAACAACCCCTCTCTTTCAAGAATGAGTAATAAACCAAAAGGGAATCAGCACCAGGTGAAAATTTGACCAAGCATATAGCACTGAACTTAAAAAAATTAATGAAGCAATTATCTTTTAAAAATTATTAATAATAATTATACAGAAGGAGATATGAAGCAGGGGCAAGTGGTTGTTGTTTTCAGCTTTTTCATAGGGGACAAGATTTGTCTCCACCAAGACTCAAGAGATGAGGCATTTCCCAAATGTAGGAAGGGGATTCAAATCCTAGGCAGCCAAAAAGAGTACAGTCATGCATCGCTTTATGACAGGGATACATTCTGAGAAATGTGTTGTTAGGCAACTTCGTCGTCGTGTGAACATCATAGAGTGTACTAAGATAAACCTAGATGGTATAGCCTGCTACACACCTGGGCTACATGGTACTATTCTTATGGGGCCACTGTCATATACATGGTCTGTTGTTGACCAAAACGTCGTTATGTAGCGCATGACTGTACAAATACCACTACATGGAGATGTGTAGAGGAAAAAAGAATGTGTGTGTGCACATGCACACACACACACAGCGTTTTTTTCTCCTTTTCACTGAACCTAGCAGTTCTCAATGTCTGTTTAATTAAACCAGATTTTACTTTCTGCTTTAAGGAAACTTAGAACATTGTCTTTCTGCCCCAACACCGATTTCTAGCTCTTAAACCTAGTTTAACTGAACATCTTAACAGAGTGAAGGTGTGACATAAATTCCTTGTTCTTAGTCTCCCCTTTTTTTTGTAATTTTTGTAATTTTTTTTGTTCTTAATCTCCCTTCTTCTTTACAGGGAATATGATTGTCCTAGCCTAGCTTTCTTTTTTCCATCATGTCCTTTTCTTTTGGTGAGGAGGATTGGCCCTGAGCTAACATCTGTTGCCAATCTTCCTCTTTTTTTGCTTGAGGAAGATTGGCCCTGAGCTAACATCTGTGCCAGTCTTCCTCTATTTTGTATGTGGGACGCTGCCACAGCATGGCTTGATGAGCAATGTGTAGGTCTGCACCCGGAATCCGAACCCGTGAACCCCGGGCTGCTGAAGCGGAGCATGTGAACTTAACCACTACGCCACTGGGCCGGCCCCATGTCCATTTGTAAGAAGGAAAATGAGGCAAAGCACTTGCATCTGCCGTGTGATTTTCCTAGAGTAGTCTTTCAGGCAAGAAAAAAAGATCATGATTAGAGGTCTTGGACAATGTACTCTATTCTTTCTCTTATTGAAGCCTTACTAAGGTCGGGGCCCGGGAGAATTTCCTAGATTTTCTACCATTTTTCTTTTTTGCTACCTGGCACCAATTGATTCCTTCCTGAACATTTCAAAATGCAATTAAGCAGAAGATAATTCTTTTTTTTAACCTATATAATGTTTTTATCAAAAAATAAGTTAGAATTCTTTTCTTTCCTAGAGTAGTAGGATTGAATAAAATGATCGAATGAATGACAATATTCTATAAAGTAACGTCATATGTAGCCCTGAAGGTTCAGCAGGTTCAGATCAGAGAGTCCCAACAGAGTCACTTTTTCTGCCACTCTGTGCTCAATCTGTACTGTTAAGTTGGCCTTGGAAACTGTTCTCAGTCCATTATCTGTAAAAATGGAGACCACTGTGAAAGGATCTCATTCATTTCTTTCTTTTTTCATCCAACTCTCCATTCATTCTTGCATCCAAGATGTAAATATGATGATTAAGACTCTGTCTCGGGCTGGCCGCATGGCTTAGTGGTTAAGTGCGCGTGCTCCGCTACTGGCGGCCCGGGTTCGGATCCCGGGCGCACAGTGATGCACTGCTTCTCTGGCCATGCTGAGGCCGCGTCCCACATACAGCAACTAGAAGGATGTGCAACTATGACATCCAACTATCTACTGGGGCTTTGGGGAGAAAAAGAAAAAAAAGGAGGAGGATTGGCAATAGATGTTAGCTCAGGGCCAGTCTTCCTCAGCAAAAAGAGGAGGATTAGCACGGATGTTAGCTCAGGGCTGATCCTCACACACACACACACACACAAAAAGACTCTGTCTCTCTTCTTAACAAGTATAGAGAAGATAAATTTATAGTTAACTGTAATTCAGTGTGATAACTGCCATAAAAGTAGGGCATTCAGATGCCATGTGGGCACAGAAATGGGACTACCGGATTCTCATATTTAAGGAATAAGTAGAAGTTTCACAGTTTGAGAAAAGGAGGAAAAAGCACCCCAGTGAAAGGAAATTGAGATAATTGTTGACTATACTTGTATGTATTAACTGTCTTTCATTGTCCCTGAAAACTTGGTTTGGTACTATTTTCTTTGAATGGAAATGCCTTAGCATTCTTGCCTGATAAGTGTCTTGTAGTCAGATGATATGATTTCTTAATCATTGTGCACACCAAACTTTTTTTTCCCGGGAAATCAAAGTCTTAATGCTAAATTTGCTATATTTATATTTATACAGTAGGCCCCCTTATCTGGTTTCAGTTACCCACAGTCAACCATGGTGTGAAAATATTAAATGGAAAATTCCAGAAATAAACAATTCATGTTTTAAATTATGCATCATTCTGAGCAGCATGATGAAATCTCAGGCCCTCCTGCTCCGTCCTGCTGGACTGAATTGTCCCTTTGTCCAGCATACTCGTGCTGTATAAGCTTCCTAACCCATTAGTCACTTAGTAGCTGTCTCAGTTATCAGATCGTTTGTTGTGGTATCACAGTGCTTGTGTTCATGTAACCCTTATTTTACTTAATATTTTACCCCAAAGTGCAAGAGTAGTGATGCTGGCAATTCAGATATGCCAAAGAGAAGCCATAAAGTGCTTCTTTTAAGTGAAAAGGTGCAAGTTCTTGACTTAATAAGGAAAGGAAAAAAATCATATGCTGAGGTTGCTAAGATCTACAGTAACTTTTATTACAGTATATTGTTATAATTGTTCTGTTTTATTATTAGCTATTTTTGTTAATCTCTTGCTGTGCCTAATTTGTAAATTAAACTTTATCATAGGTACGTATGGATAGGAAAAAACATAGTATATATACAGTTCAGTACTGTCCGCAGTTTCAGGCATCCACTGGGGGCTTTGGAACGTATTCCCCACGGATAAGGGGGGACTACTGTACTGCCTTCTATAATAGGAAGAGGTTCCTATTTCAGTTACAGCACATTCCCAATTCAATTCACATTCCAATCCATCCTAACTCCACCCAAAAGTCAATACACTTAAACATTTCTTTTTCTTAAAAACATTGTTGGAGTAGAATATCATGCTTCTGAGCTGATTAATATTTTTTCTTCTTGATATAAGAAATATTAATAACATTGATCCAGTTGTTTGTAGGCAACAGAAGACTATTGAACTCTCCAGGAACCCAGTCTGAGATTTGCAAAGCTGCCAAAATATTTTAAGACAAATGAGAATATGTAAACATACATGTTGTCAGCTGTTTCATATTTGTGTTTTAGAGATAATGGGTCTCTAGTGGGCCTCAAGAGCCCAGTGGGATTAAAGATGTAAATCTCAAAATCTAGATTCCTTCCTGTATTATCATATCTGGCTGGGGTTGTTTTCTCTGCATGTGAAACTATCAAGTCATGATTTCTCAAGGGGGAATGCTTATTACATTATTAAAAATAATGAATTACAGTACAAAATAAATAAAATAATAACAGGCCAACCATGGACCAATGATGAAAGTTTGTCATGAACTAAGGATTATGGTTAATCCAATTCTGTGCACTTGAGTACAATTGGAAAGAGGAGGGAAAGAAGAAAGGATGGACTACATTATAGAGTTTACAGAAAGGAGGAGGAAGAATAAATGAGATTTGAGTTTACAGTGAAATTTGAATTCACAGCCAGGGGTTGTGTGACTAATCTTTTAACCTGTGGAATATATATATGTATCTATCTTCATTGTTTTCTCAAAAAATAAAAAAAAAAGCAAAAGCAGTACCTTAGTCTGCATTGCCTAATACAGTGCTTAGCAAATAGTATGGTCATTAGTACATGTTTCTGGAAATTGTTTAACGTTCTCTTATTTTCAAAGAATGTTGTGAGTTAAATCGGGGATTGGCAGTTTTCAGCCTGCAGGCTAAATCTGGCCTGCCACCTATTTTTGTAAATAAAGTTTTATTAGAACACACTGTGCTCATTTATTTACGTATTGTCTGTGTTTGCTTTCGCACTACAGCAGCAGAGTTGAACAGTTGGGAAAGTGACTGTGTGGCCTACAAAGCCTGAAATATTTACTCCCTGGCCTTGTATGGAGTAGGTTGCCAACCCCTGAGTTTAATCCTCGGTTTCAAACCATTCACAAATTATTTATTTCTTATAATCTACTCCAGTCAACTTTGCAGGGTTAATGTATTTATTGTGTTGAAAATTTTTTTGATCCCCGTATTTTTTCCCAACTTTTTCATACTTACAGAAAAATGTGAAGAACATCTGTATACCTTTAACATAGATTTGTTAGTTGTTAAAATTTTGCCGTATTTGGTTCATCTGTTCATCTTTCTGTTTACATGTGTACACACATGCTTTTTTTTTCTGCTGCTGCTGCTGCTACTGTTGAATTATTTGAAAGTTGCAGCTCTTATGCTCCCTCAGCACACATTTCTAAGAATAAAAGCATTCTCTTACGTAAGCCATTGTTTTAACATTTAAAGACGTGTACGGGCTCTTTGTTTGTGTGTAAGGGCTATATACAACTGTCATTTCTACAGCACTTTGTTCATCCCTGTGTTCCCATTTATAAACTGTAGAAATTCTAAGTTTAATGCATTAGTTATCGATTGTTTACCTGTGGTAGCTGAATAATGGTCTCCTAAAGATTTCCATGTCCTAATCCCTGAAATCTGAATATGTTACCTTACACAGCAAAAAGGACTTTGCAGATATAATTAAGGAATTTAAAATAAGGAGATTATCCTGTATTATCTGGGTAGGCCCAATGTAATCACAAGGGTCCTTATAAGAGGGAGGCAAGAGAGTTAAAGGCAGAGAAGATGATGTGACGTTGGAAGCAGAATCAGTGAAAAAATGTGACAGTGCCACACTGCTAGCACTGAAGATGGCAAGGCTAAACAGTTTCAAACCCAGTTTCAAAATCATCAACTCCTGGCTCCATTTTGTTTGTTTGTTTGTTTGTTTGTTTCCTTAAACAGTCCTTCCCTCAATTTCTCTCTCCTCTTGCATTTTACTATAATTATCAGGGAGAAAGCTGGTGACACCTTCAGTACTTTGCTTGGGAATCTCCTTAGCTGGACTATCCAGTTCATTCGGTTCATGTTCTCCTTTCCGTATAAGTGCAAGTAACAGGGTCACTAAACTTTCTGTTACTACATAACAAAGATCCCCCAGCCTCCAGTTTCTAATCAAATGTTCCAGTGTTCCTTAAAACCCTCACAGGCAGCCTCCTCAAAGTCTAAAATCTACTGTCAATTCATGGCAATTTAGGCTTTTACCACTGCTCTCCTTAAAGTCCTTCTAGCCACCTCCTACTGCCCAGTTCCAAAACTTCTGCCCCATTTTAGGTATTTGTTACAGTAGAACCCTACTCATGACACCAAAATCTGTATTTTGTAGTTATCTACTGAGCCATAACAAATTACCCTAAAATTTAAGGTAATTAGCAGCTTAAAACAACAGATATATTAGCTCACAGTGTCTGTGGATTAGGAATTCTGGTGTAGTTTATGTAGATGCCTCTGATCAAGGTCTTTCATGAGGTTGCAGTCAAACTGTCAGCCAGGGCTGTAGTCATCTCTAGGCTCAACTGGAAAAGGATCCCTCTCCAAACTCACTCCTGTGACTATTGGCAGGTCTCAGGTCCTTGATGGCGGTCGGCTGGAGATAGCAGTTTTTTGCCATGTGGGCCTCTCTGTAATGCAATTCACAACTTGCAGCTGTCTTGCCTCAGAGCAACTAAGCAAGAGAGCAAGAAAGAGTACCTAAGACAGAAGATAGAGACTGTTTATGACCTAATCTTGAAAGTAACATCTCATCATTTTTGCCATATTCTAGTTGTTAGAAGCAAGCCACTAGATCTAGCTCACACTTAAAGGAAGGGGATTACACAGGGTCGTGAATACCAGAGGCAAGGATCACAGGGGCCCGATCTCTGAGGCTGCCTACCACAAATAGCAAGGCACATGTGTCTGAGAATGTGGCCACACTTTTAGCATGAAAATAATTTAGAAAAAGTTTAATATTCAGAATTTGGCCTCATAACATTTCTGACAGTTTCTCCTGTAACTTGTGAAAGCTCGACTATCTGAAACCCTTGGGAAATCAGTCATTCTAGAAAGTTGTTGCTAGATAGATTTGTCCCATTAAAGACCAAATCATAATTAATAATTTGGTATAGAATTCCTTCTGCATTTGATCACATACTTCCTTACCTTCTTAAATAAGTTACTGATCATAATTTGAAATTTTATTTCACCAAGAGAAAATTAATTATTGTATGTGTTATAAAGAGAAAATGCCTGTTCTCTTTATATTAGATATAGAACTATTGGTCTCTTTCTTAAAGAACTCAAGGCTTCCTGTCTGCCTTTTATAATTTCTGTCTTCCTTTGTTTCATTTGTCACTTCTCAGTTACCAGTACTTGCCCGGTGCCTTCCTGTTTGCTGTATTTAATTGCTACAGGTTGAAACTAAATATCTTAACATTGGTTAAAACTATGTGTAAAGGGAAAGGGACCAATAGAGGGTTGGATCTGTAGTCTGCAAGTCATGTTAATGACATCCATTTTAGCTGCTCTGAGACTTTTGTTTACATCTTAATTGTAAATTGTTATCATAGGTGAGCCTGTGGTGACATGTGGAGTGGTATTGGGCTTAGTAGGTCAGTTCCTAACTAATCTTATAAGAAAGCTCAAAGTGGCCTGAGGACAAATAACAAGAAGGATACATTGCTCACTTCAGCCAACATTCAGGACCTCTTTCTTGGACTTTTGAAACTTCACAGGCAACTTAGGTAAATTCTCCTCCCTTCTCTAGCTCTGTATTCTATGTAATTCCACAATTGAAGGCTGTACTTATACTGGAGTTAATTATACCTCACTCCAAAAATTTGAACCTGATTTCAGTCTACAAACCCAAAGTAGCAAATACAATTTACTTTTCTGTTTGAGTTATTTCTTTTGAAGTGGTATCTGTTGCCAGCCAGAGCCTCTCAAATGGAAACATATTGTCACTACCACAAGTAAAGCTATAACAGTGTTAAATATGTGGAGTTCACATTTTTATATGCATTTCTTTTAGACCCTATGTAGTGTTTTGCTCTCTGAGAGGATCAGGAGCAATGCAGTAACCTTTGTTCTCAGACCTAGGAGGCCTGCTAGAGAGGGCAGAGGTGGAAGTGAGAAAGCAATTCATGGATGCTCAGGCTTTGAGGACCTTCCTTCAAAATCACAAAGTATTAGAGCTTGGAGGGGAGTGATTTAAAAACCTCTTAATCTTTTTCTCCCAGCTCCAGTCTCTTGCAAATAGTTAACAGTAAAGCTAAAGATCATGGGAATTACATGTCTCTCCTATTCATCTTTTTCCTCTGCACAACACAGAATTTCTTTTCCAGTAGTAGTCTGTTCCTCTATTTATCAATCCCATAAATGGTGATTTCCAGCCTCTGCAAAGCCTTGTAGCCTCCAGCCACAAGTTACTTACCTGGACCTGAGAGGATATACATGCTGTAAGTGTACCCTAACCACATGTTTCCTTAAAATTAAGTACTGTTGGGTCCTTTGACTTTAGCACCTCTTCTTCTCCTTCTCCATTTCCAACCTCACAGGGACCACCAAACTAGAGACCGCAAACCCATTTGTTACCCCTGAAACATAATAGATGAAGATGCAAAGCTATTGAAGGAATGGTAAATGACTTAACAGAGTGGAAGGGAGCCAAACTTATATGCGTGAAAAAAAGGAACACAAGCAAGCAGAGGGACAAGAAACAAGGCAGTTCACCCTGAACCCCACAAAAGCTCAGCAATTTGGGAACATCAGGTATTACAAGTCAAGGGACAGGGATGATATCTGATACTAAAAACATGGAGTTTGAAAGTGTATGTGGAGGAGTTAGACCTCCAGATCACCATCCCTCCCCCGCAGAAGTAGTATTTTCTCTTAGGGAAGGAAACTAGGGAAAATGAGGACATTAGGAATAGAGGCAGGTCTCCAAATTGAAAACCGGAACATTAACTGAAAGTCCGCTTTCTGAAAAAAATTAATTTATTGTTAGATGCTGCCCTCTCCAATCCTCCACCTCTTCCCAGCTCAAGAATGCTGACACCAAGGTAAGAGATTATGACACCTTTTCTACATGCTTAACTACCCCAAAGAAAAGACCTACAACATGATACATGGAGAATCCTGACAAAAAAAGCCAGCTGAGAAAGCACACCTGTAATTAGACTCAACCCTCATATACAGAACTCCAATCAACTTTTATGTGCTTCTCAGCCAAGACTCACTGAACATTTGCAGAAAGTCTCTAACATGAAAGAGAGAGACCAAAATAAAGAGAAAAAAGGACCCCAGAGGAAACAAACACAATGTAATGAGCAAAAGAAAACTTACATGAACTGTAATTCATATTTTTGTAGAGATAAGGTGAAGAAACAAGAACAAGATGGTATTCTTTAAAGCAACAAGAACAAGAACAGAGAACTAAAAAATTTGTTAACTAAATATATGAGAGCTGAAATTTAAAATTAATAAGAGAATTGGAAAAATAAAGTTGAGAAAATCTCTTAGAAAACAAGAACAGAGACATCAAGACATAACTGGGAGAGGAAAAAAAAGGAAAATTAGAGGCTTAATTCACACACACACACACACACACACGCGCACATACCCTACCACCACCCCCATCAGGCTCCTGTATAATAACAGTGGATTACTGCTAAAAGAACTGCAATGCTCAGACCCTATTTTAAAAAGAAGTCTCTAGGGAAACCCCAAAACAACAGGGTACAAAAACAAAGACACTGGAGGAAATTTTAGCCTCTGATACCTACAGTTTCAACAAACAGTAAACATAGCCTAATTCCTAGCCAGATAAATGTAAAACCTCACACTAAAAGCTTATTTACCTTAGTCCCTTTTACCTAACACATCATGTTCACTTTCAACAGAAAATTACGTGACATGCTAAAAGGCAAAAAACACAGTTTGAGGAGACAATAGCAAACATCAGAACCAGATTCAGACATGGCAGAGATTTTGGAATTATCAAACTGGGAATTTAAAATAACTATGATTAATATGCTAAGGACTCTGATGGGAAAAGCTGATAATATACAAGAACACATGGGTAATATAGACATAGAGATAGAAACTCTAAGAAAGAATCAAAAGGAAATGCTAGAAATCAAAAGCACTGTAACAGAAATGAAGAATGCCTTTGATGGGCTCATCAGTAGACTGGACACAGCCCAGGAAAGAATCAGTGAGCTTGTAAAACTGAAATGCAAAGAGAAAAAAGAATGAAGAAGATAGAACAGAATATCCAAGAACTGTGGAACAATTCCAAAAATGTAATATATGCATAATGGGAATACCAGAAGGCAAAGAAAGAAAGAAAGGAACATAAGAAACATTTGAAGTAATAATGGCTGAGAATTTTCCAAAACTAATGACAGACACCAAACCATAGATCCAAAAAGCTCAGAAAACACCAACCAGAATAAATACTAAAGAAATCTACACTTCCACATATCATATTAATATTGCAGAAAATCAAAGACAAAATCTTGAAAAAACCCAGAAGACAAAACTACCTTACCTATAGAGTAACAAGAATAATAATAATACCAGATTTCTCCACAAAAGCCATACAAGCAAGAAGAGAGTGGAGTGAAATATTTAAAGTGTTGAAAGAAAAAAAACACCAACCTAGATTCTGTGTCCAGTGAACTTATCCTTCAAAACTGAAGGAGAAATAAAGACTTTCTCAGGCAAACAAAATTGAGGGCTTTGTCACCAATAGGCCTGCCTTGCCAGAAATGTTAAAAGAAGTTCTTCAGAGAGAAGAAAAATAATATAGGCCAGAAACTTGGATCTACATAAAGAAAGGAAGAGTAACAGAAAGGAATAAATGAAAGTAAAATAAAATCTTTTATTTTTCTCATTAATTGATCTAGCATATAACTTTTTTTTTTTTTTCAAAATAATAATAGCAACAACATAGTCAATGATTATAGCTTATGGATAAATGAAATGAGTGACATGTAATAAGGGACAGAAGGAAGGAATTGGGCATACTCTACAATAAATACCAGCACTACTGGTGAGGCAGTATAATGTTACTTGAAAGTGGACTTAGATTAGTTGTAAATATATATTGCAGACTCTAGGACAACCACTGAAGACATTTTTGTGTGTGTGTGAGAGGAAGATCAGCCCTGAGCTAACATCCGTGCTAATCTTCCTCTTTTTGCTGAGGAAGACCAGCTCTAAGCTAACATCTATTGCCAATCCTCCTCCTTTTTTTTTTTTTTTTTTTTTGCCAAAGCCCCAGTAGATAGTTGTGTGTCATAGTTGCACATCCTTCTAGTTGCTGTATGTGGGACGCAGCCTCAGCATGGCCGGAGAAGTGGTGTATCAGTGCGCGCCTGGGATCCGAACCCGGGCCGCCAGTAGTGGAGTGTGCGCACTTAACCACGGGGCCAGCCCATGAAGACATTTTTAAAAGAAGTATAATTGATATGCTTAGAGAGGAAAGAAAATGGAATCATAAAATGCTCAATTAAAACTAGAGAAGGCAAAAAAAGAGTAGAAGACAAGAAAGAAAAAAAGCACAAGGACAACAAATAGAAAATAGTTACAAATATGGTAGATACTAAACCAACTGTGTCAGTAATCACTTTAAATGTGAATAGTCTAAATACACCAATTAAAAGACAGAGACTACCAGAGTGGATTAAAACACAAAACCCAATTATATATTGTCTACAAGTTTGATATTGTGATATAAGAAATATATATTCAGCTTTCATTCCCAGTTCCTGGCACAGAGCTCCTAAAACCCTTGTCATTCCTGAATGATAAGGGTGAGAGGAGCATCTATTGTTATTCATAATAAGCCCCTTTCAAGCGTACCTGAGTTTATGTTAATGAGTTGCTTTATGGGCCCCGAGATAGCTTCAGGATGGGAGCTGGTTGCCAGAGGAAGTAACCATGTGATTTTTTTTGTTACGAGTGCTGTCTGAGTCAATTCTGATGCCTAGTGACTGTATGTACTGCAGAGGGGTCTTTTTGCACCATCCCCTCATCTTCTGGCACTATATCGGACAAGGCTTCCCTGCTACTCATAGGGTTTTCATTGCCAATTTTTTTCGGAAGTGGGTGACCAGATCCTTCTTCCTAGTCTGTCTTAGTCTGGAAGCTCCACTGAAACCTGTCCACCATGGGTGACCCTGCTGGTATTTGAAATACTTGGCATAGCTCTCAGCATCACAGCAACATGCAGCCGCCACAGTTTGACAACTGACAGACGGGTATGTGGGGACCTGGACCACAGTGGTGAGAGCGCCAAATCTGAGCCATTAGACCACCAGGGTTGGCAACCCTGTGATTAGAGGGTTGGAATTTTCAGCCCCACCCTGTCTAGATCCAAGGAGGAAAGAGGGCCTAGTGGGGGCCGGCCCGGTGGCACAGCAGTTAAGTGTGTGCACTCTGCTTGGGCGGCCCAGGGTTCGCAGGTTCGGATCCTGGGCACAGACTGATGCGCTGCTTGTCAAGCCATGCTGTGGCGGCGTCCCATATAAAGTAGAGGAAGATGGGCATGGATGTTAGCCCAGGGCCAGTCTTCCTCAGCAAAAAGAGGAGGATTGGCATCGGATGTTAGCTTAGGGCTAGTCTTCCTCACAAAGAAAAAAAAGAGAGAGAGACTAGGGATGGAGTTAATCAACCATTGGCCAATGAATTAATCAATCATGCCTGCATAATGGAGCTTCCGTAAAAACCCTAAATGAAAATGAAGGAGTTAGAGAGCTTCCAGGTTGGTGAACACATCCACGTGCTGGGAGGGTGGTGCACTCCATACTCCAGAGACAGAAGCTCCTGCGCTCAGGACCCTCCCAGACCTTGTCCTATGTACCTCTTCATCTAGCTGTTCATTTGTATCCTTTATAATAAGCTGGTAATAGTAAGTAAAGTGTTTCCCTGAGTTCTGTGAGCCATTAGCGCAAATTATTGAACCTGAGGAGGGGGTTGTGGGAAACTCTGATTTCTAGTTGGTTGGTCAGAAGTATGGGAGGCCTGGACTTGCAACTGGCTTCTGAAGTAGAGGGCATCTTGTAGGGCTGAGCCCTTAACCTGTGGAGGTCTGTGGTAACTCTAGGAAGTTAGTGTTAGAATTACTTGGTGTGAGGAAAAACCCACACGTTTGGCATCAGAAGTGTTGTGAGTAGAGAAAATAGCTTTCTTTTAACAAGAAAACCAATTTAAATATAAAGACACAAATTAAAAGTAAAAAGATGAATAAAGATATATCATGATAACACTAATAAAAGCTTGAGAAGCTTTCAGACAAAGCAAAAGACACTGTTAAGGGAATGAAAAGACAAGCCACAGACTGGGAGAAAATCTTTGCAAAACACCTTATCTCATAAAGGACTGGCATCCAAAATATACAAAGCATTCTTAAAATGCAAAATTAAAAAACAATCCAGTTTAAAAATGGGGAAAAGATCTGAACAGATACCTTACCAAAGAAAATATACCAATGGCAACTAAGCAGATGAAAAAGTGGTCAACATCATGTCATTATGGAAATGCAAATTAAAACAACGAGATGCCACTACACACCTATTAGAATGGCCAAAATCTAGAACACTGACAACACCATATGATTGTGAGGATGTGATGCAACAGGAACTCTAACTCTCATGCATTGCTGGTGAGAATGCAAAATGGTACAGCCGCTTGGAAGACAGCTTGGCAGTTCCTTATAAAACTAAACATACTCTTACCGTACGATCTAGCAGTCACACTCCTTGATATTTACCCAAATGAGCTGAAAGCTTATGTTCACACAAAACCTGTACACAGAGGCCAGCCCAGTGGCGTAGCGGTGAAGTTCACTTGCTCTGCTTCAATGGCCCAGGGTTTGCCAGTTCGGATCCTGGGCGCAGACCTACACACCGCTCGTCAAGCTGTGCCAAGGTGGCATCCCACATAGAAGAGCTAGAAGGACATACAGCTAGGATATACAACTATGTACTGGGGCTTTGGGGAGAAAAAAGGAAAAAAAAAAAGAAGAAGATTGGCAACAGATGTTAGCTCGGGTCCAAGCTTCCTCAAAAAAAAAAAAAAAAAAAACCCTATACACAAATGTTTATAGCAGCTTTATTTATAATTGTCAAAACTTGTAAGCAACCAAGGTGTCCTTCAGTAGGTGAATGGATAAATAAATTGCCATATATCTAGACAATGGAACATTATTCACTGATTAAAAGAAATGAATTATCAAGCCACAAAGTGACATAAAGGAACCTTAAGTGCATATTGCTGAGTGGAAGAAGCCAATCTGAAAAGGCTATAAACTGTATGATTCCAACTCTATGACATTCTAAAAAAAGGCAAAACTATGGAGACGGTGAAAAGATTGGGGAAAGGTAGGGAGGGATAAATAGGTGAAACACAGAGGATTTTTATGTTAGTGGAACTATTCTATATGCTACTTTAATGGTGGATACATGTGTCAAAACCCATAGAAAGTATAACAAAGAGTGAACCCTAATGCAAACTAAAGACTCTGTTAATAACAGTGTATCAGTACTGGTTCATTAATTGCAACAAATACCTTAGTAATGCAAGATGTTAATAATACAGGAAACTAGGAGAGGGAGAAGTAGGTGGAGATTCAGTACTTTCTGCTCAATTTTTCTGTAAACCCAAAACTGCTCTAAAAAATGAAGTCTATTAATTTTAAAAATATATGAGGCAATCATTAACTCCAGCTAAAACAACAAAAGTTGTCTAAGAAAATGTAAATATGTGATATTTATATTGTCATAATAATGGAAACTTACATAATGTGACTTTAATCAAAAATTATTATGTAATTTTTGAGAGACTAGGGGAAGAGAAGACCTAATATCCTCATTTATCATAATAGAAAGTCTGTGTTACAGAAGTGAATGTCCATGCTCCCGTCTGAAGGCATTTCCTCCTCTTGTGTACCCAAGCCCATCTCCCCATATCTCCTGCATCATTAGATTTTGCTTTGCAGCAGGATCTTTCCCATCAACAAACAAATATGCCCTTAGTTCTTCTTTCTTAACACACACACACACACTCACACACACACACACACACACTCACACTCACACACTCTTCTTGATCCCAGTTGCTCTGCCACTGCAATTCCATTTCTTTGCTTCCCTTTCCATCAAAACTCAAGTTTTCTGTACTCCCTGTCATCATTTCCTCTCCCTGTATTCCGTCTTACATTCACTCCATTCGGAGTTGCACAACTACCATTCTGCTTAATTTGCTCGTCAGTGACCTTTACGTTGCTATATCCAGTGGTCAGTTATCATCTTATCTTCCAGTCTCTTTTGATACAATTCATTACTCCTTGATATGTTTCCTTTACTTGGCTCCTAGGGCACCACTCTTTGAATTTTCCTTCTATGTCATTGGTAGCTTCTTCTCAGTCTTCTTTGCTGGTTCTTCCTCTTCTGACCTCTTAATGTTAGAATGCGCCCACATCTCAATCTTAAATCCTCTGCTCTTCTCTGTCTGCCCTGGGCTCCTGAGTTATCGCATCAGATATCAAGGCTTTAAATACCATCTAAAAGTTGATGACTCTCAAATTTATATATCCCAGCCCAGACCTCTTCCATGAACTTCAGATTTGTATATCGAACTGGCTACTTGACATTTTCATTTGTTGTCTAATCTCAAGCTTAACATATCCAAAACCGAACTACTGATCTTCCCCTGGAAATCTGCTCTACCCAGAACCTTTCCCAGCTTAGCTGATGGTAACTCCATATTTCTAGTTGGTAGTTGCTTAGGCCAAAAACCTTGGAGTCATCCTTGACTCCCCCCTGCTCTCTTACACCCCACATCCAATCTGTTAGGAAAGCTTCACGTAATTAGAAAAAACCCACAAACCTACCACCTCTCCCCACCTCAAGTGCCACCTGCTTGTCATCCTCTCTTGTCTGGATTACTGTTGTGGCCTCCATACCTCTGTAGGACACATTACTTAATTTCTGTGTGCCTCAGTTGCTTTATCTGTAAAGAGAGAATAATACCTTCCTCAGGGGATTGTGGGATTCAATGAAGTAATAACGTGTGAAGCTCTTACTTAAGACTAACCAGGTGCAGAGAAAATAATAAAGTTTAGCTGCTGTTCTTACTACTTTTATTTCCGATGTACCCTCCAAATCAGAAGCCTGCTTTTGTCTCCTCCTCATTCCTTCAGGGCTTGGGATGGCAGGGTTCTGTGGGAACATTGGATTCTGAGTACCTGGCTTATTGCTGCCAAGCAAAACCCGCAATCCATTAGTACCAGAGAATAGTATGTCCAGAAGCACTGTTCATTTAACCAAAGGAAATTCCATTCCTAACTTTGCTGTTTTTATCAGCGATGCAGTACCGGGTTTCCTGCACCAGATAGGAATTGCTTTGTCAGTAGAAAGTGTTCTTTTCGTCAGGACCGTAGTTTCTAACTTTTGAAGCATTTGTTCCCTGAAGGATAATGAAAGGAGACAGCTTCCCACTTATTTTATTATTGAGCCTTTTATCTGTCGTCTTATCCTGACTCCTTTTTGGTTTTTCTATTATATTTGTAACATCATGTATTTAGGGGTTTTTTTCCCTTCATATAAAAGCCTTACCTCTCTGGAACTGTTGATACCTGAAAGAAACTTATAATGTATTTAATGTTCCCACTCATATTTTCTCTTGTCTTACTGGTTTTTACAACAAATCAACAAGAGAACGGAAGATTTAACTGTAAGATTTGCTAATGGTAATAAAATGCAAAGAGTATGATATAATGGGAGAGTGCTGGGCTGGCACCTTCTGAGCCTCACTCTGCCACTAACTAGCTGTATGACCCCCTGGCTTGCATTGACTCTCTGCTTGTCTTCCAGCAGAAGAGGCTAGCTGGGAGAAGTTTCAGTTTCTGCGAGTCTCAGAGGATGTGAGGAATATAAGAAAAGTTGCTTCGCGACCTAGCCCACTAACAGTGGAAGAAGGACTGGGGCAAATCAAACTTGTTCTGATTCAGTAAGGCAGCCAGGCCACAGGACCCTAGGCCTGAGCAGCTTATGCCCCAGGGGCTTGGAGGGTGGGGGCTGTGACTCAGTTCCCTGAATAGAGGGAAAAAGAAGGGTACTTGAGAATCGGGTTTAAAAAAAAAAAAACAAAACCATCCTAGTGGCTTGAGCCCCAGCACCTGATATGGTGTCTGCTTGCCCCACAGGCAGTAGACAGGCACAGTGGGGGTCAGCGTTAACATGATAACTCAGCTCCTGGGACTTAGATACTTCCTATATCAGAAAGCTTAGAACACTAATACAATGTTATATGTCAGTCATATCTCAATAAAACGGGGCCGGGGTGGGGGTGAAGAAAGCTGGAACAGTCTCTTGACTGTGGTGTTAGGGTAGAACAAACATGCAAATTCTTTAGGGGCCAGCTAGGCCAGCCCCCCAGTGACCTGAAGGTACGAAAGAGATGGTGGTAGCTTTTGAGACACTCCTGGCAGCTGCACTGTTATCCAGCACCCACCTCAGCTTCCAGTGTGATGCATCTCTGAAGAAATGCCTTATCCAGAAATCTGATATCTTTGCTTTAATTTAGCCTTCGTAGGACTGTAGCAGAGACCCCAAAGAATAGACAGGTTTTAGAAATTGCGGAGAAAGAGACAGGAAGAAAGTGTATTCATTGTCTGAATCTCAGAAGAAATGCTGCTGCTTTTGGAAGTGGATCAGTCATCTTAAAACCAAGTAAAATCCTTTAGGTTTGTAGGCTTTAGCGTTCACCATTTAGAAGATTTCTTTGTGCTCTAAGGAGCTTATCCAGTGATTCTCTTCCCAGTAACAATCCATAGTTTCTTACCTTAACTTCTCGAGTCCAGCAGTTATCAGACTTTTGCTAATGAAAGCCTTCACTCTTGATTGACATGCAAGTTCTTTTTTTTTTTGCTGTTGCAATGTTGAAACCAACATCTTTGTACTCAAAGTGTGTGTGTGTTAGCAGTAAATTTTTAGTATTAAGGTGTTGGCTAAATTTGTTCAAATTTGTTATTGAAATATAACATGCGTACAGAAAAGTACACAAATCATAGCTCGATAAATGATCACCAAATGAACACACCTTCATTATCACTACCCATATCAAGACAGAAAATTACCAGCGCTCTGGAAACCTCCCTCATCCTCACTCCCAGTCACTACTATCTCCCTCCTCCCCAGAGTAAACAGTATCCTGATTTCTAACATCATAGAGTTGTTTTGCCTATTTATGAGCTTTAAAATTTTTTTTTATTGCGGTGACATTGGTTTATAACATTGTATAAATTTCAGGTGTACATCATTATACTTCTATTTCTGCATAGATTGCATCATGTTCACCACCCAAAGATTAATTACAGTCCATTGCCACACACATGTGCCTAATCATCCCTTTCGCCCTCCTCCCTCCCCCCTTCCCCAATGGTAACCACCAATCCAATCTCTGTCTCTATGTGTTTGTTTGTTGTTGTTTTTATCTTCTACTTATGAATGAGATCATATGGTATTTGACCTTCTCCCTCTGACTTATTTTGCTTAGCATAATATCCTCAGTGTCCATCCATGTTGTCACAACTGGCTGGATTTCATCGTTTCTTATGGCTGGGTAGTATTCCATTGTGTATATAGACCACATCTTCTTTATCCATTCATCCCTTGATGGGCACTTAGGTTGCTTCCAAGTCTTGGCTATTGTGAATAACGCTGCAATGAACACAGGGGTGCATGTATCTTTATGCATTCGTGTTTCATGTTCTTTAGATAAATACCCAGCAGTAGAATAGCTGGATCATATGGTAGTTCTATCCTTGATTTTTTGAGGAATCTCCATACTGATTTCCATAGTGGCTGCACCATTTTGCACTCCCACCAGCAGTGTGTGCGAGCTCCCTTCTCTCCACATCCTCTCCAAACTTGTTGTTTCCTGTCTTGTTAATTATACCCATTATGACGGGCGTGAGGTGATATCTCATTGTAGTTTTGATTTGCATTTCCCTGATAGTTAACGATATTGAACATCTTTTCATGTGCCTGTTGGCCATCTGTATATCTTGGGAGAAACGTCTGTTCAGGTCTTTTGCCCATTTTTTAATTGGGTTGTTAGTTTTTTTGTTGTTGAGATGTATGAGTTCTTTATATATTTTGGATATTAACCCCTTATCAGATATATGGTTTGCAAGTATCTTCTCCCAATTGTTAGGTTGTCTTTTCATTTCATTGATGGTTTCCTTTGCTGTGCAGAAGGTTTTTAGTTCCGCATAGTCCCATTTGTTTATTTTTTCTGTTGTTTCCCTTGCTCGGTCAGACACAGTACTTAAAACTATGTTGCTAAGACCAGTGTCGAAGAGTGTACTGCCTATGTTTTCTTCTAGAAGTTTCATGGTTTCAGGTGTTATATTCATGTCTTTAATCCATTTTGAGTTAATTTTTGTGTATGGTGTAAGATAATTGTCTACTCATTTTCTCCCATGTGGCTGTCCATTTTTCCCAGCACCATTTATTGAAGAGACTTTCCTTTCTCCATTATATGTTCTTGGCTCCCTTGTCAAAAATTAGCTGTCCATAGATGTCTGGGTTTATTTCTGGTCTCTCAATTCTGTTCTGTTGATTTGTGTGTCTGTTTTTGTGCCAGTACCATGCTGTACTATAGCTTTGTAGTATATTTTGAAATCAGGGAGTGTGATACCTCCAGCTTTGTTCTTTTTTCTCAGGATTCCTTTGGCTATTTGGGGTCTTTTGTTGTTCCATATAAATTTTAGGATTTTTTTGTTCTATTTTTGTGAAAAATGTCATTGGAACTTTGATACGGATTGCACTGAATCTATAGATTGCTTTAGGAAGTATGGACATTTTAGCTATGTTAATACTTCCAATCCAAGAGCATGAAATATCTTTCCATTTCTTTGTGTCTTCTTCAATTTCTTTCAACAATGTTTTATAGTTTTCAGTGTACAGCTCTTTCACCTCTTTGGTTAAGTTTATTCCTAGGTATTTTATTCTTTTTGTTGCAATTGTAAATGGGATTGTATTCTTCATTTCTCTTTCTGCTGCTTTGTTGTTAGTATATAGAAACACAACTGATTTTTGTATGTTGATTTTGTATCCTGCAACTTTCATTTGTATCCTGCAATATTCATTTATTATTTCTAAAAGTTTTTTGGTGGATTCTTTAGGGTTTTCCATGTATAAAATCATGTCATCTGCAAATAGTGAAAGGTTCACTTCTTCCTTTCCAATTTGGATCCCTTTCATTTCTTTTTCTTGCCTGACTGCTCTGGCTAGGAGTTCCAATACTATGTTAAATAAGAGTGGTGAAAGTGGGCATCCTTGTCTGGTTCCTCTTCTTAGAAGGATAGCTTTCAGTTTTTCACCATTGAGTATGATATTAGCTGTGGGTTTGTCATATATGGCCTTTATTATGTCGAGGTACTTTCCTTTTATACATGTTTTATTCAGAGTGTTTATCATAAATGGATGCTCTGTCTTCTCAAATGCTTTCTCTGCATCTATTGAGATGATCATGTGATTTTTAGTCTTCATTTTATTAATGTTGTGTATCACGTTGATTGATTTGCAGATGTTGAACCATCCCTGTGTCCCTGGAATAAATCCCACTTGATCATGGTGTATGATCTTTTTAATGAATTGTTGTATTCAATTTGCTAGTATTTTGTTGGGGATTTTTGCATCGGTCTTCATTAGTGATGTTGGCCTGTAATTTTCTTTTTTTGTGTTGGCCTCGTCTGGTTTTAGTATCAGGGTATTATTGGCCTCGTAGAATGAGTTAGGAAGCTCCCCCTCCTCTTCCATTTTTTGGAAGAGTTTGAGAAGGATAGATATTAAGTCTTCTTTGAATGTTTGGTAGAATTCATCAGGAAAGCCATCTGGTCCTGGACTTTTATTTTTTGAGAGATTTTTGATTACTGTTTAGATCTCCTTACTGGTGATAGGTCTATTCAGATTCTCTATTTCTTCTTGATTCAGTTTTGGAAGGTTGTATGATTCTAAGAATTTATCTATTTCATCTAGATTATCCAATTTGTTGGCATATAGCTTTTCGTAGTACTCTCATATGATCTTTTGGATTTCTGAGGTGTCCATTGTAATTTCTACGAGCTTTAAAATTTTTAAATGGAGACATGTAATATATTATTTTCAGGGGTCTAGCTTTTTTCCCCTCATCATTATATGTTGGGATTCGTCTATGTTGTTTGTATAGTAGTAGTTCATTTTTTTTATTGCTGTGTAGTATACCATTGTATTACATAAACCACATTTATTTATTTATTCTAATTGCACTTCTTTGTGGTGCCACCTTTGTTATAAACCAAGTGTCTGTATACAAAGGTCTGTTTCTCAACTCTTTATTCTGTTTCATTGATATATTTCTCTATCCTTGTGCCAAAACCTTGCTGTTTAATTATAGCTGAATTATATATACATATATATCTGTATAGTATAGCTTAATTATAGGTGTGTAATAGTAAGTCTTAATATCTGGTAGAATAAGTCCTCCCACTTTGTTCTTTTTACGATTACCTTGATTATTCTTGGCCTTTTGCATTTCCATGTAACTTTTACAATCAGCTTGAAATCACCCTTCCCCCTCCCAAAAAAAGCATGCTAGAATTTTGATTGGAAATCCTTTGAGGAGAATGGACATCTTTATTGTGTTGAATCTTCCATTCCCTGAAAGTGGTATGTCTCTCAATTCATTTGGTGTTTAATGTCTCTCAGTAATGTGTTGTGGTTTTCTGTGTAAAGATCTTACACATCTTTTATTAGATTTATTTTTAGGTATTTGGTGGGGTTTTTTTCCGATGTTATTATAAATGGTATTATTTTTTTAAATTATGTCCTAATTATTGCTGGTATTGCAAGCATAATTTTATATATTAAAAAAGTAAGTTTAATTATAAGATTTTACAAGGTTAAAAGTATGTATCATTTTAAGAATCCATCTAATATTCAGATTATTATGGGAATATTGGATACATTAAGAAAAGGTGAAGTTGGATTAAATCCAGGGTTATAAGGTTGGAGGTTTCAAGAGGAAGTCAGGAGCAGGCTGTTCCTGAATTGTGTGAATTCTGTGTTGGTTACTTGCGAGAAATGGCCTAGAGCTTGCTGTCTCGCTCAGCTAAAATGATTGGAACTTGGAATGTTGGGATGCATTTTTTTCCTTCTTCAGATACTCTGAGCCCTGTCCCAGCCAGCCTGCATTTGGGAGCACTCAGGCAGATGTGGAGCAGGTGGGAGCAGCGTGCGTGGGGTTGTCACTCAGCCGTTCAGCGGTGGCCGCCCTTGAACTGACAGTAAACCCATCCACCGTCAGGCACTGCAGGCACCCTGAAGTGAGCATGATGGCACCTGTTTTCTTAAACTCACACGTGGCTTTGTTTTTCCAGGTCTATAAAGGAGAATTTCAGCTACCTGAATTTCTTAAAGAAAAACCTCAGGTACTGTATCTGCTGCCTCCTCTTGCATTGATGTGATCTTTTTAAAGAGATAATGATATGTGCTGGCGACAGAAAAATTGGTTTTCAGAGAGAGAGAGTTCAAGGCTTTCCAAAACTAGGGAAATACTTTATTAATAACTAAAATCTGATTACTTGAGGTCACTCACAAACCACACAGTATCCCACATATAAGGAAGCTGCTTGGTGAATCTGCTCCAGCCTTCTGATATTTAACTTGAAATAAAAATGTACAGCCACCCTTTGTTCTTATTAGATATACATCCATAGCCTTTTAACTTTTCTCATTTGGAACCTAGAAGACTTATGAATACATTATACACAGCCATTGGCCCTCCACTGTTGGGAAAGGAGAGTTTGAAACTTGTAACTTTTACATTTTAAAAAATTAATTCAAACAGATCCAGAGTTATCCTTGTAATGTTACACTCTCATTTTTTTTTTTTTTGAGAGGAAGATCAGCCCTGAGCTAGCATCCATGCCAGTCCTCCTCTTTTTTGCCGAGGAAGACTGGCCCTCAGCCAACACCTGTGCCCATCTTCCTCCACTTTATGTGGGATGCCGCCACAGCATGGCCTGACAAGCGGTGTGTCGGTGCACGCCCGGGATCCGAACCGGGGCCACCAGCAGCGGAGCACGCACTTAACCACTACGCCACGGGGCCAGCCCCTCCCTCTCATTTACCTGGATTCCAATATTGTTTCTTGGGTTGAAGAGAAACAGGTAGTGTTATGGCTGATGCGCCTAGAGTAGCCCAGAGTGTCCTGCATCTTAGCATCATATGCCATTCCTATGTAGTAGCAGGGAAAATATTTATAACTACTCCTTGAACGCAGCAGCAGACTTCCCTTTCTAGCATAGTGATAATGCACGTTGCCTCCAGGCTGCTGCTATCAGCAATTAGTTTGTTAATAGGAAATGAAGACTCTGCACTGAACTCAGTTTCTAAAAACGTTCCAGATATGGGTTGGTGAGGGAAACTACCAACTCACAGACTCTCTGTGAAGTCGTGTTACCTAAAGCAAGCCTGGAGTAAATGGGCTGGGCTCTCTGAGAAGCTATGTCTCATGCCAGGGTTAAAGGCTCTGTCTTCCCAGATTATTGTCTGTTAACAGTGAGCCATCAATAATTGATACATATTACGTGAGAATTTCAAACTACTCTCAATGCATATTCTTATTAGCATATATTTAATTTTAATCCATCCATCTATTCATTCGTTTCATTTATTCAACAGATGTTTACTGAATTTCTGTTACAGATGAGAAATTGGAATAAGTGCTCAGTAGTCAGAGGAAAAAAGATCTTCTCAAGGAACTCCTAATGTACTCAAAAGACTGATCAACTTTTACAGACAAGGGGGCGCAAGGCCCTGAGCCCAGGCTGGGCATGATGTCCCAGAAACCTGGATGGATTCATGAACAGGCTGTCACTCACTTACAGGCTGTGGCAATTGGAGCCAGAGAATAATTCAAGAGACAGAGTATTATTGAAGGAATGTCAAATCCAAAAGGTGTTTTGCATATTAAGTCTGAAGGAGTCAAGAAAGGGAATTTGAGACTAAAACTAAAGGGACACCCCTGCTTCACAGCATACACAAAATCATTTCCAGGTGAATTATAGACCTAAATGTGAAAGGCAAAATAATAAAGTTTTTAGAAGACAATAGAGGAGAATATCTTCATGACCTTAAGAGGGAAGGATTTCTTAAACAAGTTGTAAAAAACACTAATTATTAATTTTAGAATGGATAAGTTGGACTACATTAAAATTTAGAATGTTTACTTATTAGAAAGCATCTAAAAGAGAGTTAAAAAGTAAGTCTTGAGTGGGAGAAACTATTTGAAACAAAGGACTCATCTGTAGAATATAGAGAATTACTACAAATAAATAAGAAAAATAAAAAATTGGGCAGAAGGCTTAACACACACTTCAAGCCCCTTATTCTGGTTAGTTTCATTTAGCGCATCACATGCGCACACTTAGAAAAGGGCTGTCTCTAAAAAGCTTTGGTTTTACTTCTAAGAAATGAGAAAACTGAAGCCCACAGAACCTCAGGTTTGATATCTAGCTAGAATAGCCCACAGAACTCAGGAAAGCACTGTACTTAACGATTTTTATTATTAAGTTTTATTATTAAGGATACAAATTAGGACCAGGCAAACGAGGAGACACATAGGACAAGGTCTGGGAGGGTCTCAGACACAGAGCTTCTGTGCCCTCTCCCTGTGGAATCAGAGTATGTCTCCCTCCTGTTACATCAGTGTCTTCACCAACCAGGAAGCTCCGCTGAGCTTTGGCATCCTGAGTTTTTATTGGGGTCTAATTACAAAGGCTTGGTTGATTGAATCGTTGGCCATGTGATTGAACTCAATTCCTAGGCAACCTCCCCTACCCAGAGGTTGGGCTGACTCAAAGCCCCACCCCTCTAATCGCACAGTTGTCTTTCTGGTGACCTGCCCCCATCTCAAGTCATCTCATCTCTTAGCATAAACTCGGATGTGATCCAAGGAGCTCATGAATAACAGACACTTCTGTTACCGCAGAAATTCCAAGGATTTAGAGTCTCCCTACCAGGAACCAGGGACAAAGGCCAGTCAAATTCTTTGTTACACAACAGTAGCAGGCTGAGTTCATTACAAAATCTGTGATCAGACCTGAAAGTTACACCTGATATTTTGAGGGGGGCTGTCACTTCTCATGCTGACCAATTTCAAGGACTTTAAAACATGTTTTGCTTCCTTTCACAGACTGAGCAAGTGGAGTAGCTGAGCCAAGAACCTCTGTATACATGAGGTGAGGTTTGGGGGACATTGCTGGGTCTTTGGGTTTCCCCGCTTGGGCTCTCATAGGAGGCAGCAGGTCCAGGGTGGAGAGCAAAGCTCTGGTGTCAGTCCACCTGGGTTGGAATCTTGGCTCTGTGTTGTGGCATGGAGCAAATTACTTGACTTCTCTGTGTCTTCGTTTCCTCATCAGTGAAATGAGGACAGTATTATTAAGAGAGTGGTAGTAAGAATTAACCATAATAATGTCTGCAAAAACCATGGCACATAGTAAGCACTTAAACAGTATTTGTTGTTATTTTCAATATGAAGAGAGGTTTAAAATGATAAAATATTTTAGCTGAAAGAAACCCAGAGACCACCAAGCCCAGCCACCTGTTTGCTGATAAGAAAGCTGATTCCAGAGAGAGGTTATTTGTCAAGGTCACATCACAGGTAGGAGAAGCCCGGGACTAGAGAACACCGTCTCCTGACGTCCAGCCAGGGCATCTTCCACCACCCGCACTGCTTTCTGTGTGTGCTGGGCATGCAAATGTTTTTGCACTAATATTTTTGTGGATTGGTTGGTTTTTCTGGTCTGCCCTTGCTGATTTTAATGTACTATGATGTCTTATGATGTTTATAAACTGTGTTGTCTCATTGTAGCTAAGGGCACAATGTGGGCTAGGCCAGCCATGCCTTATATCTGAGTAATCATCAGATTCATGTCCAGGGACACTAGCCAATTAGTGGGGAGGCTGGTTTCTGAGCCCAGACCTCCTGACGTAGCCGCTCAGAGCTTCACATCCCTCTCCCACACTTTCTTAAGATTCTGTTTTGCTCTGAACGATGTGGTGATGCCTTAGATCATTTGGAACTTGAAAAGCTTTTTTAAAAATCTGATATTTTTTTAATAGTTTTCCTTGCTGGTTTTTATTTTATATAACAACTATGTACTCTGGTGCATACTTTATACCAGGTGTAAAATACCAAGCATTTTATATATATAATATATAAATGATATATATAACATCTATGGAAAATATGTATATTATTCATATATATATATAAAGGATTTCATTCAATTTTCAAACCACTCTGGCAAGTAGGTGGTATTATTTCTGTTAAAAAAAATTTTTTTTTTTTTTTAATTTTATTTATTTGTTTTTTTCCCCCAAAGCCCTGGTAGATAGTTGTATGTCATAGCTGCACATCCTTCTAGCTGCTGTATGTGGGACGTGGCCTCAGCATGGCTGGAGAAGCGGTGCATCAGTGCGCGCCTGGGATCCAAACCTGGGCCGCCAGCAGCGGAGTGCGTGCACTTAACCACTACACCATGGGGCCTGCCCAATTATTTCTGTTATACTGATGAGAAAACTGAGATTGAATAATTTGAATAAGATTTTTGTGACTTCCTGTGTGTTAGTGGATTGTAGATATAAAAAGCAGGTGAACACTGCTGTGCCATGTCAAAATCATGGATGGCAGTGAGCTAATAATATTAATAGGTTTCAGGATTTATGATTGCCTTTTTGCTAAGGAGCAAATGCTGAATGTTAGACTTCTACTCTGTGGGCTTGCATGGATACAGCAGTGAACAGGCCTTGGATCATTTTGTTTATCCAAAATACTTCCAAATTTATAGATAAATTCCCTCTCTGAAACACACAGACAGGAATTATTTATTGACAGAACACAGTATCATTGACTCCAGGCTTCAAGTTGCCTCTGAAGCAGCATTTCATCCTTGTTAGTTTGTCAAGGCCTGTAGGTGTCCACATGCAATGAGAGAAGGCTTCAGGAGAAGCTGAGAAGACAGCATGGCATCTCACGACGGATACTGGTCTTTCTTCTCGTCTTTTGGGTCCCTTTGGCATTTGAATGACAGTCATTGTGTTCTCTAAAGCTTCCTTTAAAGAACCTTGGTATCCATTTTTTCAAATGAGGAGTCAGCATGTTGGACCCCTGAACATTTGACGTCCCTACCAGTGCCCCTGCAGTAGCTTCATTTGCAGATGGCAGTGGCAGTCATTTAGAAATGGGCAGGAGCAGTCCTTGCTTTGGCTGCCATCTGCTTGTTTTGCATGTCGAAGCTCCTGGCAAGCATCTAAAAGCATCCCAGACTGAGGGAGAGTGCCTCCCCGGTAGTCCTGATGCAGCTTTTCTTGTGATTGTTGATCCTCCTGCTCGGCTACCTGGCTTACGCCAGGCCCGCAACTGGGAAGGAGGCAGTGTGGTGCAGGGGAGAAAACTGTGACTCCACACCGGTAACCGAATTCTCTGTGTTTGCCCAGGGAGGACTGCTGCCTTTTCAGCGGAAGGGAAATTCCTAGGACTGGCTGTGCCCTGCTGAGACCAGTGGAGTGGATGTACGGCCCCCATCTCCTGTTCATTTGCCAGTCTCCTCCCACTGAGAAGGTGGGCGGTCAGTCCACGTTTGGGCCTTCCTGAGTGGTCTGCTTTCTGAGTACAGCACTCTTGATCCTAAGTACACGCACATCCCTGTGGATGAGGAGCCCAGAGGGGACGTGTGCTTTCTGTTAAACTGCTCTGGTCTTCATCTTTTCTTATCAGATTCTAAGCTTTGTTTTCAAGGGGAGGGTTTAAAAATGGGATTCTGAACGCAAAATGGGGCAGTTTCACCTTGGAATCAGTTGTCTGTACATGTTCTAATGTTTTGTAGAACACTTGTACCTGTTTAAATGTATTGATGTGGATAATATTAAATGTCTTAATTATTTAAATAATTCATTGTATTGTTTCTGAGAAGTGGAGGAATTACCATATACATTTACAACTTAATGACTTTTGTATTTTATTTTTCAAAATAAAAGCTTTAAATGTGAAGCAATCTGGTAGTTGACATGTTTTCATTACTGTGATTTCAGAGAAGCAGTGAAACCTTATCAGGTGGAGATCTGGTAAACCAAAGTTTCTTCAGTTGGCTGCATTGTAGCGATTCTCCTCTATGCATCAGACTTTCTTAGTGAAGTTTTTGCTGTAATTTATTTCACAGAGACCTGCTACCATCCATTTGTCTCAGAATCCCATTCTTCTATTTCATGCTTACATACTATATTTAAGGACAGAGAAGTTACTGTTTCCAGCTGTTTTCTAGAAGCCATTGTTGTAGAATACAGAATGACTAGATAATAATAGTAATTCCCATTTATTGAGTGTCTTCTGTGTGCCAGCCACTGAACAAGGTATTTTGTATGTTATGTTTTCCCTGGCCAGAAAACTGTACCTCTTCCCGTCTCATTCATCTCAGTAATTACAATATTTTCTACCCAGTCACTCAAACCAGAAACCTGAGTCTTGCTTGATTTCATCCCTTTTCTCACCCAACACATACAAGATCATTGATTCTACCTTCATAATATTTCGTGAATCCCACACTTCCCTTCAGCTCCACTGTCCCCACCCTAATCTAAGACATCACCATCTGTCACCTAGACTACTGCAATAGCTGGCCTCCTGAACAGCATCCCCATTTCTACTCTTGCTGCCCTCAAATCTGTTTAGCACACAGCAGAGTAATAGTTTTAGAAGACACATCTGGACATGACCCTCCCCACTTAAAACTTTTCGGTGGCTTACCATTTCATTTACAATAGAATTCAGACTCCTGCCGTGATCCCACCGCTGCCTTCCTCCCTCACCTCACCCCTTGTGCTCTAGGGTTCTTTGCATTTCCTGGAACACACCAGGTAAGCTTTTCCTACCTCTGCACATATTATTCTTCTCCCCGAATGTTCTTCCCTTTGCTCTTTGCCTGATAGCCTCCTTCCCAATTCTCTGGTCTCAATAAATTTCGCTTCTTCAGAGAGACTTTCCCTGACCCCTTGAATGGAAAAGTAGATGCCCCTCCTACCTGCCTTCTTCACCGTATCACCTTATCACACTTTGCAGTTTTTAATCTGTTTGTTGACTTTTTTTTTATTGTCTGTCTCTCATACTAGATGGTAAGTCCTGGAAGACATAGACTGTGTCTTTTCTTGTCCATTTTTGTACCCCTGACACCTAGCAAAGAGTCTGGCACATTCTAGGAACCCAGTAAAATACTTGGTGAATGATTATTCCTCCCAGAAACCTCTGACATATTGTTTTTCAGATGAGGAAACAGAGGTTCAGCCGGGTCATGTCACTTAGACAAGGCCCCTCGGCTAGTGCCGCAGTGGTGGCCTGGGATCTAGGCCCAAGCCTGACCCAAATATTCTTTCCACTCCGCTCCCTGGCCTTGTTCCCTTCAATTTACGATGAATAGTGCTTCCAGATCTAGCCTCTGTTCACACTATGTTGTAAGTCACTCCTTTGTTCAAAAACCTTTGATTCTCCAAGGCCTAACACAGTCCATCTAAACTAGTCTGCCTCTGCAATATGGCTTCACTACTCCCTTGTTTATGGCACACTTCGTCCCTGTCTCCTTACACTCCTTTCACTTTCTACTTCTTCCAGATGCCTATAAACCCAATCCCTCTGCCCTCTACCTGGGAAATCCAGCCTCATTAAGGGCTCAGCTCTCTTAAGTCCCATTTCTTGTTACTCAACTGCTTCAACCTCCAAATAGCAGTAAAATCAGCTGCAGCATAACTATGTATATATATACACACTAGGGGAAGGGGGAGAATCCACCCCCTCTTTCCCTCTGGTTCTTATGGCTGGTCAAATGATTAAAATGACATAAGGCAGGTTAGGAGGAGAAAATAAAAGGAAGTTTAATAACGTGTATACATGGGAGAAACCCAGGAAAACAGCAACTTGCCAGCATGCCCGAAGTTGCCACCTTAAATACCATCTTCAGCTAAAGACAAGGAGGATGTTGGGGGTAGTGGTTTGGGACTTCAAAGGGGAGAAAGGCAATTTACATGGAGACAGAAATGCAAGTGTTTGTTAGACAACTGTCTGGTGGGCCACCTAGAGAGAATGTGGCCCCAGAAACAGAACTTTGATGAAAGTGGGCTTGTTGGTGCCTTTCTTATTACACCTATTTTACATTATACTATAGTTATCTCATGGTACTAGCTGCCTCCTGGAACAGGCCTTCTATCTTAAATTCTTTTAGGTAGTTTGGAGGAAGGTCAAATGTTCTTCCTGAGTCTTCTGAGCCTTTATTGTCTTCAGCTCAAAATAATCCACATACCAGAGTGGCACATCTTGGGGCAGCCTGCCTTGAACCCCATCTATATCTATATATAAATTTTTTATGTATATATTTTGTTGTTGTTGTTTTTTGCTTATATCTGTGTTAGTCGTACATCACCAACTTTATAGGGAGGAGGTCACATACCCCTCTAGAGCTGATCAGAATGGGAGAGGAAGACATCCTTATAACTCAGCCTGATTCCAATATTTGCCCCTAAAGGAATATACGATTTTTATTCCCCACACCTGCCCACCCCTAGAGATGCCACTGTTGTGGATGGGAGTGTACTGGAATAGGAAAAGGGCAGAGAACCACTGCACAAAATGGCAAAGAGCAACCACCACACAACTGGCCTGAAGAAGCAGACACTGTGGTTATCTCCATCCCTGTTGACGCTTCTTGCACAAAGCTATATTTCCCTCTAGTCTGAACACAATTCTTTTGAGCCCAGTGAAGAAGAGCCTTTCTGTTCCATATGCCATCTTCGATCACCTTTATGAAGATGACTTTATATTTGTGAAATGTTGTGATTTGATGGAATCAAATGGAAGTACTGTTGAACAAATGAAAGATGACTGGAGTAAAATTTAAAAAGAGGTCACTGAGTAAGAGACCAGGGTGGGCATGTGGCCTGTGGCCGTCAGAGAGCTTCCTGGAGCCAGCATAGCTGTGGCCGCAGCTGGCAGGGGAGCCTGAGAAGCCAGAGAGAGGCTGGTGTCCTCAGTGGATACAGGGGGAACTTAGAGAGAGCATGAGCCATGAAGAATCATAGAATTTTAAAACGAGAAAAAAAAATCTTGGTAATCACTTAGTCAAGTAATTATTTTCATAACATCTATCAAGAGCTTCTCATGGTCCAGGCCCTGTGCCAACCTCTACATGTTTAAATTCATTTAATTCTCATAATCACCCTCTGGGTAGGTACTATTACTACCCACATTTTACAAGATGATGAAACTGACCGAGGGAAGTAAAGTGGCTAATACAGCTGGTGAGTGACTAAGTCAGGATACAAATACAGCAGCCTGGCTCCAGGGCCTACGCCCTTAACCCATCTCTACCTCCCAATAGTCATCATTACACTAGAATAGAAACTCATCATTAGCACTGAGTGACAACTATTTAAGTACCTCCCTTGTGCTTAGTAATTTGGTGTACCGAGAAGTGTAGGCAGATCGCTGCCCTTGGAAAATTATGGTCTTGGTGAAAATTTTTAAAAATGCACATAAAATAATTATTTTAAGCTCTATCTAACAAAACTTAAAGTATTGCCTACCAAAACCTGGCAGATAGGTGATAAGTAATGGTCTAGGCCACTCAGTGTTGCCCCAAAATCTGGATTTCTAGGGAGCTAAAAATCCTGGGGCCATCTGGGCTTTTTTCTCTAGCAAGGTCAGTATTTTCAGACTTGAGTTCCCTTTCCTGCTTGTTTGTCACTATCCAACAGTCTTCTGCAGAGACTTCATGTCTTTGCATAAAGCAGAGCACTCCCTTAGTTACCCTGAATTGGGCAAAAGAGGTAATTTTTATTCATTTGGGGTTTAAGTTCTAACAAAGCAGTTCATTAAGTATTGAGAGTGTGTGTGTGTAATCTTGTTAGACATAAAAATAAATTACTTTGATTCTCCCTTTGGAGTTTGTTGATTATTACTGAAGATCCAAAATTGAATAATTTTCACAATAAAACCATTATTTTTGTTGTTATGTGCTGTAGAAATGGCTTTATGTATGGCCTTGCCCTGAAAAGGAAGGCCTAAAATGCCCTCTGTTGGCCAAACGTGGAATGACTGCTGAACCTGTCAAACAGTTTTCAAGTTGAAAGAAATAAGGAAATAATCACCAATGTGTGCAAAGCTTTCTCTACAAAGATGTCATTGCAATGTAATTTATAAAAACAAAAAATTGGAAACAACCTGACAGGGAATTGGTTAAATGAATTATGGTACAGCCACATAATAGAATACTATTTACTTAATATGATATTGTAGAGAAATATTTAATAACATAGAAAAATGTTCATGTTATATTAAGTGAAAATCTGAGATCACAAAGCTGTTTAGTATGATCCCACTTTTATTATTTGAAGGCTCTCTAGAAAAGTAAATAGAGTAGCTAAATTTTTAGACAACTGAAAGGACATGTGCCAAAATGTTCACAGTGGTGTCTGTGTGGTGGACTTGTGGGGATTCTTGGTTTTTTTGGTGTTTTTTTTTTAAAGATCTGCTTTTATTTGTTGTTTTTTTGTTTTTTTTCTTTTTGTGAGGAAGATCAGCCCTGAGCTAACACCCATGCTAATCCTCCTCTTTTTTTTTCTGAGGAAGACCAGCTCTGAGCTAACTTCTATTGCCAATCCTCCTCCTTTTTTTCCCCCCAAAGCCCCAGTAGATAGTTGTATGTCATGGTTGCACATCCTTCTAGTTGCTGTATGTGGGACGCGGCCTCAGCATGGCCGGACAAGCGGTGCGTCGGTGCGCGCCCGGGATCCGAACCTGGGTTGCCAGTAGTGGAGCGCACGCACTTAACCGCTAAGCCACGGGGCTGGCCCGGGATTCTTGTTTTCTTCTTTCTGCTTAACTCTATTTTCCAAATGTGCTACGATAAACGTGAATTACTTTTGTAAAAAAGTAAAAAACATTATAGAAATTTTTTAAAGAAAGAAATCACAAGGCCTGGCCCGGTGGTGTAGCAGTTAAGTTCGTGCACTCCGCTTCCGTGGCCCGGGGTTCGCAGGTTTGGATCCCGGGCGCGCACTGATGCACCACTTGTCAAGCCATGCTGTGGCGGCGTCCCATATAAAGTAGAGGAAGATGGGCGTGGATGTTAGCCGAGGGCCAATCTTCCTCAGCAAAAAGAGGAGGATTGGCATTGGATGTTAGCTCAGGGCTAATCTTCCTCGAAAGAAAGAAAGAAATCATGAGATTGAACCTGAAAACTGGGGTCTAGGGTAGTGCTGTGACTTCCCCAAGACTACACATCTAGTTAGACTTCAAGTTGACTTTCAGTACATTTATTTTCTAAGTCTCATTATTTAGCCAATTCTTTTGAAGAAAATTAGTGATATTAAAAATCTTCAAGACTTGACTATTGATTGTTGTTCACAAATGAATAACTGAGACTTGAATCAGAAATGAAAGCAGGGTATCGGCTATTAGGACATTTAGATGAAATGCATTTGAAAAGATTACAGTGCGGTTAGCATTGATTTATTTCTCTTAGGCAGGGGTTTGCAAGCTGCAGCCAGTGAGCCAAATCTGACCACGCTATCGTTTATGTTGTCTACGACTGCTTTCTCACAACAGCAGCAGAGTTGAGTAAAGACAGAAACTGGATGGCCTGCTAAGCTGAAAATATTTACTCTCTGGCCCTTTACTGCAGATCTCTGCTCTTATAGATTATTTTAATCCTATATTGGCTCAGGTTTTTTTAATGTTTCACTACGCCTTAATGTTTCTAGCCAACCAAAAAGACTCTCAGCTGGCAATTCCAAACAAATGTCAGAGCTAGGAAGCCCCTAAATGGTAAGTTGTTTTTCCCTGATACCCTTTTACGGCCTCAGAGAAGCAGGCCCCTCCCAGCCTCAAATCCAAAGCATTTGCTAAGTGGGTGGGGATGCCTGGGGGGAGAAAGGCTGTGGAATGGTGTGGAGGCCCCAAGAGATGGGCACATTACGCGATAGGGTGCATTTTATCAGGGTGCAGGGGATAATATATTTCCAGCTAAATTCTTTTTCCACTTGATGGAATCATATTGAGGTAATGGATATTTAAACTGTGAAGTGCTCAAACCTGAACTGATAGACCAGTGGAAATGCCACACACACTGGTGTTGGGGAAGAGGGAGACTCCCCCTCTGCCCTTTCCCTTAAGGTTTTTATGGCTGGCCAAATAATTAAAAGACAGGTTAGCAGGAGAAAATAATACCAAGTTTAATGACGTGTATACATGGGAGAAACCAGGGAAAATGAGTTTCTCAACGCAATGGCAGAGATTCTCATCTTAAATGCTATCTTCAGCTAAAGACAAAAGAGAATGTTGGGGGTGGGGAGGGAGACAGAAGGGAGACAGAAGTCACAATAATCAAGGGTATGCATATTTAAGTCCTCTCTTTCCGTACTGATAAGAGTTTCCACAGATAAGGCCATCCCCACCTCTTCCCAATACAGAGAGGCAGATACCTTTACAAATGGAAATTTCTCTTATAAATGTAAATGTTTGTCTGGCAACTCTTTGCAGGGCCACCCAGAGAATGTGAGCTGGGAGAGACAGAATTTTTGATAAGATGGGCTTATTGGTGCCTTTACTATTGTAACGTCTATTTTACATTGTATTACAGCCATCATATGATAGTAACTCCTTTCTGAAACAAGCCTTCTATGTTAAATTCTTTAGGCAGTTAGTGGGGGAGGTCAAATGTCTGTCAGAGAAAATAATCAAGGTAAAGAGACATATTTCAGGGTGGCCAATTTTGATCTCCCACACTGGGCATGAGGTGGGAAGGAGAATTGGGGAAGTGGCCCCAACACACTCACCCACCCATCAGTGAGATTTGACCATAATGCTTCCAGAGGTGACTGGAACAAGAGCTCACTTAGAGACGTAAGAGATGAGAAAGTAATATGCCATAGTAGGTAGGACAGCCATGGACCTGCAAACCAAATTCATAAAACACTATTTTCATGGAATTCTAGATGTATTACTTTTGCATGTATATTTTATGTTATTTTTGTTTTATTATAATTAAATAATAAATGAAAGTATAAAACAACAGTCATCAAAAGCCTACATGTAAAGAGCTTGGGATGAGAGCACTTCAGGGCCTATGTCATCTTGCACAGTGAATATATCCATGGTTATTGTGCACCCCAAACTGCAAAGCCCTCCCTTAATGTTCTGCTCTGGATAAGGCCCCTAAGATCTCCCACTACTTGAGGAGAGCCCCTTCCCACCAGCCCAGCATGATGGCATCCTGGAATTCCCTACCTCTATGATAATTAATACCAGCAATTCATGCCCCTATATATTAATAATACCAAAAAAATAGACAGAAAAAAATCCATGAAGAAGTAATTATTTGAACGTGATTATAGCACAAATGTCTTTCATGTGTTCACCTACAAGTTCCTACTATGTGCCAGGCATTGTAATGGACCTTGGAGATGGTATTAAAGAGATTAATGAGACAGCAAAATGGAAGCCCTCATGCTGCTTTTTGACATCCAGAAAGCTAGAGACCAACACTGGAACCTCTGCTACAGCCGCAGCAAAAATGAGAAGTTTTAACACCTCCACGTCCAAGCTTGCCCATGGAAAGAGCAAGAAGTATGGCTTCCAACTCAGTGTGCACTTTCTCCCTCCAAATCTCAAGTGCATTCATCTGCTTGGTGAAACTTAAATCACCTGTGGAGCCCAGGATACAAGGTACTCTGGGAAAGTAGCTTTTAGATTTTAAGCTTCTAGCATTCAGTGAGGCACACTGAAGGGGGTCAGAAAAGAGGTGAGGGGGGCCAGCCTGGTGGCATAACAGTTAAGTTTGCTCACTCCGCTTCCGAGGCCCAGGGTTTGCAGGTTCGGATCCTGGGTATGCACTGATGCACCGCCTGTCAAGCCATGCTGTGGCAGCGTCCCATATAAAGTAGAGGAAGATGGGCACGGATGTTAGCTCAGGGCTAGGATGTTAGCTCAGGGCTAATCTTCCTCACAAAAATAAAAAGGAAAGAAAAGAGATGAGAGAGCCAGTCTGATCATCGGCCACATTTACCAAGTGGACAATGGGAAGAGAATTCCAGGCTAAGGAATAGCAGTACTTTATGAACGGGGTGCATTGGAGGCTAGCGGGGAGCTGAGCTGGGTTGAGAGTAAGTGGGCCCTTAGCCAAGCTTTTGTGCCTTGGGAAGCTGCTGGCCAACAACCTCCTCCTCAAGGATGGGAGAGCAAGGGAAGCAACACAAGAAGGGAGAGCAACTCCCTCTCAATCACAATATTTTTCCCTTTGTACTTCATGGATGAGGAATAAGGAATTGAGAGAATTGGGGGAAATAAAGGACGATGAAAACATTTGGTGGGAAGATGCTGGGTTGGGTTTTGGACATGTTAAGTTTGAGATCCCTTGGAGGCATCCAGTTAGAGATGTCAAGTAGTCAATGTTATGTAGGATAAGTATCTGCAGTTCGGAAGAAAAGGCTGGGTTGGAAATTTAAATTTGGAAATCTTTAATGTACGGTGGTGGAAACCATGGGAGTAGATGGAATCACCTTGAGAGTGTATGTAGAATGGGAAAGAAGGAAACCAAGGACTAATTTTGGGATCCAACACCACTGAAGAGATGAGAGGGAGGATGGGGTCTGCAAAGGGGATGGAAAAGAGTTGGAAAGAAGAAAAGAGCCAGAAGAGGGCCGTGGAATTCAGATGAGGAAGGGGTTTTAAGAGAGAAACTGGTCAACGGTGGCATGCTTCAGACAGCTCAAGAAAGACAAATTTTGGGGCTTGGCAATTAGGAGACCACACTGATTTCTTGGCGAGAGCAGTTTCAGTGAACTGATGTGTCAGAAGTCTAACTTGCCATAGGGATAAGGAGGTAGAGGAAGGAAGTGTGAACTATTCTTCTTTTATTCTTTTGCTTGAGGAAGATTAGCCCTGAGCTAACATCTGTGCCAATCTTCCTCTATTTTGTATGTGGGTTGCTGCCACAGCATGGCTGATGAGTGGTGTAGGTCTGAGCCTGGGATCCAAGCCTGCAAACCTGGGCCACCAAAGCAGAATGTGCTGAACATAACCACTATACCACAGAGCCGGCCCCTGACTATTCTTATGAAGATGTTGACTACAAAGGGATAGAGAAAGAAGGTGTGCTACCTAGAGAAGGGTGCGGGATTGAGGAAAACTTTTTGTTTATTATGATGAGAGAAACTAGTAGATAAAATAGGCTGTAGCAAAGAAAATAATATAGAGGGAGAGACTAAAAATTCATGAGAGAGAAGGGTTAACTGATGGAGCAAGGTACAATCCTGGAAAAGAAAGAGCCCCGTTGTAGGAATTGGTCTCAAACCTAGAGAAGAGACACTTCTTCCTCCAAAGCTGAAGGGAAAGAGATTTTGCAGATAGAGTTAATTTGTAGGTGAGATGCTAGGAAGTTGAGGGAGCTCTTCATGCCTGATAGCCTACATTTCTCTATGCAATAAAAGCCAAGTTGTTATTTGCTGGAAGGAGAGGAGACTTCCTGGAGTGAGGAGGGGTTTTGAAAAGAATGGTAAGATTGGAAATAGAAAAGAGAGCTGATATGCTGAAAACTATAAGACACTGATAAAAGAAATTGAAGAACACACAAATAAATGGAAAGATATTCCATGCTCATGGATTGGAAGAATTAATACTGTTAAAATGTCCATACTACCCAGAGCAATCTACAGAGTCAATGCAATCCCTATGAAAATTCCAATGGCATTTTTCACAGAACTAGAACAAACAATTCTAAAATTTGTATGGAACCACAAAAGACTCCAAATAGCCAAAGCAATCTGGAGAAAGAAAAGCTGGAGGCATCATGCTTCCTGATTTCAAACTATATTACAAAGCTATAGTAATCAAAACAGTATGGTATTGGCATAAAAACAGATATATAGATCAATGGAACAGAATCGAGATCCCAGAAATAAACCCACACATATATGGTCAATAATTTACGACAAAGGAGCCAAGAATATACAATGGAAGAAAGGACAGTCTCTTCAATAAATGAGTTTGGGAAAATCAGACAGCAACATGCAAAAGAATGAAACTGGACCACTAACACCATACACAAAAATTAACTCACAATGGATTAAAGACTTGAATGTAAGACCTGAAACCATAAAACTCCTAGAAGAAAATAGAGGCGGTAAGCTCCTTGACATCCATCTTGGTGATGATTTTTTGGATTTGACACCAAAAGCAAAGGCAACAAAAGCAAAAATAAACAAATGAGACTACATCAAACTAAAAAGCTTCTGCATGGCAAAGGAAACCATCAACAAAACAAAAAGACAACCTACTGAATGGGAGAAAATATTTGAAACCACGTATCTGATAAAGGATTAATGTCCAAAATATATAAAGATCTCATACAACTCAATAGCAAAAAAACAAACAATCCAATTAAAAAATGAGTAGAGAGGGGCTGGCCTGGTGGCACAAGTGGTTAAGTATGCACGCTCCGCTGCAGCGGCCGGGGGTTCGCCGGTTTGGATCCCGGGCGTGCACCAATGCACTGCTTGGCAGGCCATGCTGTGGCGGTTTCCCATATAAAAAAGTGGAGGAAGATGGGCACGGATGTTAGCCCAGGGCCAGTCTTCCTCAGCGAAAAAAAAAAGAGGAGGATTGGCAGATGTTAGCACAGGGCTGATCTCCTCACCAAAAAAAAAAGAAAAATGAGTAGAGCATCTGAATAGACATTTTTCCAAAGACATAGAGATGGCTAATAGGTGCATGAAGAGATGCTCAACATCACTAATCGTCAGCGAAATGCAAATCAAAACTACAGGAGCTATCACCTCATACCTGTTAGAATGGCTGTTATCAAAAAGACAAGAAATAACAAGTGTGGGTGAAGATGTGGAGAAAAGGGAACCCTTGTGCACTGTTGGTGAGAATGTAAATTGGTGCAGCCACTATGAAAAACAGTATGAGATTCCTCAAAAAATTAAAAATAGAACTATCATATGATCCAGCAATTCCCCTTCTGGGTATTTACCTGAAGCAAAGTAACTCAAAGAGATATATGTACCCCCATGTTCACTGCAGCATTATTTACAATAGCCAAGATATGGAAAGAACCTAAGTGTCCACTGATGGACAAATGGATGAAGAAATTGTGGTATCTATACACAATGGCATATTATTCGGCCATAAAAAAGAATGAAATCTTGCCATTTGCTACAATATGGATGGACCTCGAGGGCATTATGCTGAGTGAAATAAGTAAGACTGAGAAAGATAAATACCATATGATCTCACTTATATGTGGAATCTTAAAAAACAAAAAACAAAAAACAAAAAGCACCAAGCTCATAGATACAGAGAACAGATTGGTGTTTGCCAGAGGTGGCAGGTGGAGGGTGGGTGAAATGGGTGAAGGGAGTGAAAAGGTACAAACTTCCACTTATAAATAAGTCATAGGGATGTAATGTACAGCATGGCAACTATAGTTAATAATTGCATATTTGAAAGTTGCAAAGAGAATAAATCTTAAAAATTCTCATCACAGAGAAAAAACTTCTGCAACTATGTATAGTAACGGATGTTAACTAGACTTACTGTGATCATTTCATAATACATACAAATAGCAAATCACTATATTGTACACCGAAATTATAATGTTGTATGTCAATTATACCTCAGTTAAAAAAAAGAAAAACGAAAGCTGACTAAAAGAAGCACGTGGATAGATGCCACGATGGCACTGGGAGTTAATTATGTGTTTATAGGGGTATCAATTCACATGGTGGTGGCACTTACCCAGAGGTAGGGCACAAAAGGCTGATGGGTTAATCTAAGGTTATTGGTTTTGTAGGGCAGTCAGGTCCTGAAGAGGGAATGAACACGGGTAGATATTCCCTAGAGAGATGTTTAAATGAACACATAGGGTCTTGGTAGGACAGGGGAGAAAATATAGTCAAGTGATTAGATACCTGAGAGAAAAGGATGGGAGGGCAAGGGACTTTCACTCTTAAGGAAATAGAAAAGAACATAAACCAGGTTTTGGGAGAGAGATGGAAGGATGGAATCTAGTGATCAAAGATGATATATTGGAGTTAAAACTTGGCTGGTAGAAGAGTTCTGGGTACTAGCAAAACTCCTCCACAGAGTATTTGCACTTGGCTGTTTTTTCTTCCTTGCTGCCCATTCTCCCCTCACCTCACTCAGGACCAAGCCTTTTCCTCACCCATTTCTGAAACAAGGATACCTTTGAAGAGTTTTAAAGGGAGGACTGACATGATCTGATATAAAATGTTCAGAGCAGCATGAGACATGAAATAAAGCTCATAGCGGCACTGTTGGTGATAGTACAACACTGGGAAATAATTAAATATTCATCAACAGTGGCATGGAAAATATTCCATTCAAAGTCCAAAAATAGCTAATATTAAACTGCATTGCTCAGGGATGTACACATGGGCAGTTAAGCTAGGCAAACAAGGAAATGACTGTCAGAAAAGTGAGGATAGTGGTGATCTCTGGGAGAAGGGAGGTTGTCTTCATCAGGGAAGAGACCTTGGGGAGCATGGGAGCTGGCAATGTTCTATTTCTTGATTGAGTGGTGGTTACATGGGTAACTCCTTTATAATTATTCTTCAATTTGTATATATATGGTTTTGTACTTTTCTGTATCATATATGCCAACCAAAAAGAAAACATGCGTGAAATGATACACACCATTTTTAGGAGGTGGGGAATGAGATTAGGGAGTATGTGCAGATACAATTGTTTGTAATATTGTATTTCATGAGCTGGGAGGTGAGTACATGGGTTTTCATTTACTATTACTTATAATTGTTTATATGTCTGAAACATTTAAATCAAAATTAAAACTAAAAGAAGGTAATGTGGAAAAGAAGATGGATGCTTTTGTTTCTGTTTTCATTTCCTTTATTGTTGTTCAAGTATTCATTCAATACATTAGAATTGGGAGAGAAAATTCAGGAGTTGAATCAGAACTTTGGAGATCTGTCAGCATTCAAAAGTTCTTTTCTTTGGGGAAGCATGGAAAATAGAATCCAGTTTGCTAACCTCAAGGCTTGATGCCTGGCGGACTATTTGATTGACTCTTGGAGAAGTAATCCCAGAGCTATAACTGCCTGAGTGCTGACAGCAGCCCCCACCTCTGCGTGGGCGTGTACTACCATTCCTCCCTCAAAGCCATCTGACCCCTCCTTGCAGCCCCACGTGAACTGGCCTGGAAGTCATTCCGCTAGGGGGGAGGACAGCTGCTGCCAGCAAACTGCCCCACTTTCCCAGAAAGCCTGCTCCAACCCTTTCCTACTCTCAGCAAATCTTCAGTTCAAGCTGCTGACCGTCTATGTCGCCCCATGTAAACAGAACTAACGGGGAAACTACCTTCTCAAAGGCGACCACCGGCAGAAATGGAAGATGAAAACGCCAATACATTCAGCAACATAGAACTGATTGCACATGCATTTTCTTACCTCCTGAGCCTCTAGGGCTCCCCTCCCATTATCTTCATACAGCCTTGCTTTAAGGTGTTGGAACAAATGTCTCCCTGATAGCCCCTTAGTGCCCTGCTTTTCTCACATGGATTCCTAGGGGAGAGGGCATCTGGCAGAGTGGATCAAGGGAAGGAACCTGGTCCAGGTAACTCCTTGTTGAGTTACTTAATGAACCAACCCAGGATCTACTCAAACTTCTTGTTACCTACGATAATAAAATTCTGTTATTATTTAAAGCACTTTTGGTACGGTTTCTGTTACAGCTGAAACACCCTAATTGTCGTGAGGATGGAAAGAGAGAATTTTGTGATAGATATTGTTGAGAAAGGCTGGAGCAGGTAGTGATAGACAAGAGGCCTCAGGGTACCTTCTTTAGGGCAGTGCTACTCAAAGTGTGGTTCGTGGACCTGCAGCATCAGAATTACCTGGGAGTTTGTTAGGAATGCAAATTCAAGGGCTTCACCTCAGACTGACCAAATCGGATTCTCTGGTGGTGGGACCCATGGGCATCTGTATTTTAACAAGGTCCCCCTCCGGTGATTTTGATGCAACTAAGGTTGGAGAACACACTGACCTAGGAGACTCCTACCGCTGGGAGTGGGATTGGTCCAACAGAGGAAGTGTTGTGCCTCTAGCTCATTGCTGACCTCCCTGAAACTGTTCTAATCCTCTAGGCCTCAGTTTCCTTTTCTGTCACAACAGTGTGAGTATCAAATGAGGAATGGGTATAAAAATGGTTTAAAGAGCTAAAACCTTGATCCCTAGGAGAGGCCCTGCACTGACCCAGCCCCTAGCCAGCTACACAGCAACCAAGGCTGCAGACAGATGCGTTGGATCGGGCTGGACTCCGCCTCGCCAGCCTGGGAGCTTCTTTGGATGGGGCCTGTCTCCATTTGTGTGTCCAGGTACCCAGCGGAGGAACTGGCACGGACAGGGCGGAGAGTCACCATCATTCTTAATTGAACTCAATTACCCCTATTTTGAGTTTTCGTTTTCGGATTCCTGGTTGAGTCAATCGGGAAGGGCTGGAAACCCAGTCCTGGTGGGTTTTTGGCTTAAGGAGGGTCAGCACTCCTCTCTTACGACCTCCGTGACCTCAGCCATCCTCCGCCACATCCTCAGGCGTCTCCCCGCCACCTCCTCAGGCGTCTCCCCGCCACCTCCATTGAGGTGACCTTCCCCCCACCCCCGCGATTTCCCTGGCCCTCCACGCCCAAGGAGGCACAAGACCCGTTGCCCTGGAGACATACGAACGACTAAGTCGCGAGCCTTCCCTCCTCTCAAGTCACTAGGCGTCGACCCCGATGCCGGAGCCACCCTCACAGCCAACGAGGAGGCCAGCTTAGAGACGGCGGCCGCGCGCCCCCGCCCTGCGCGCCGGACGAGCGTTCGCGGGTGGAGAGGGCGCGCCGCTGGCCAGAGAGCCAATCAGAGCAGGGCAGGCAAGCAGGCCCGGCTCCCAGTGGCCACTCAGGTGCAGGCTGAACGCGCCGCCTGCTCTAGGACTGGGCGAGCTTCCTGCCAATCAGGGGCGGGGCAAGCGGGGGCTCGGCCAATAGCGGGAGGCGGCCGGGTCAGGTCGGTGGCCCTGGGGTCCGCGCGGGGGTCCGCGCGCCAGTCGGCTAAGGGAGCGACCGCCCCCCGCCCTGCGCGCACTCGCTCTCGGCCCCTCCGGCCCCGCCTGTCGGCCGCGCCGCGTCATGCCAGGCGCTGCTCGGCGCTAGTGCCCGGGCCGCCGCCCGCCTGCCCGAAGCCGCGCCCACTGCCCAGAGCCAGAGGGATGGTGGTAGTCACGGGGCGGGAGCCAGACAGCCGTCGCCCGGACGGTGCCATGTCCAGCTCCGACGCCGAAGACGACTTTCTGGAGCCCGCCACCCCGACGGCCACGCAGGCGGGGCACGCGCTGCCCCTGTTGCCCCAGGAGGTACCTAGAAGGGTGGGGGGAGTGGGAAGGGGCGCAGAGGGAGACGCAGGTGCGGGGCTCAGCTGACGTTGGGATGTGAGCAGCGCTGGGGTTGGGCATCCGGGATCGGGCTGAGGGCGGCGCCGGAGGAGCTGTGCTCCCCTGCCCACCCACCCCTCCGTAAAACCCACCAGGTGTGTCTCCCCTGCCCCAGGGGCACCTGGCCCCCCACCCTCCTCTTTCCAGTACTCACTGCTTGCAAGGCTGATTTATTCCAATCCCTGTGTTCCACCCTTACCAACCAGAGGAGGGAGGGTAGGCCGTGGGAAGGGGACCTTGGAGCCCCAAGAGGTGATAGTGTCTTCTAGAAAATCCAAGAGGAGGCCTTGGTGGTTGCCCAAACCCAATCTCCAACTGCTCAGAGAGTGGAGTAAGGGGCTGTGCGCAGATAAGAAGCAGGCCAATTAATGGATGTTGTCCACACTCACCTGACAACTCTATGGCTTTCTCTCACTAGCTGCTGTCCTGTGATGCCCGGTGGCTTCTACTGGTCTTAATGTGTATGACACTACCATAGTAACACCTGAAATGACCCTCAAGAGAAGGGAAAAGAGGAGGGAAGGTGGGGCACTGCTGGGCACTGAAGATGGAAACTGGGAGGAAGGGACTAAGGTAGTGCCGGATATGCATGTGTGTGTGGAGTCCTAGGAGAGTGGACAGAGCCCAGAGGAGCAGCACTGGGCTAGAGGAGGCTCTTGGGAAGCAGATAGTGTCCTCTTGGGCTTGGAAGCCCATACCCCCCACATCATGGGACGCTTGAGAAAATGAGCAAAACTCTAGAAGTGCTCTTTGCAGCTGGAAAAAGATTGCTATCAGAGACACAGCGGTGCATTTTTCCTCTCTGCCTCAGTCTTTTCATCTCTAATATGGAGCAGATACTTGCACTGGTATGAGATATCCTTGGAAAAGGTTTAAAGAGCTCCAGAAATGTAAAGTATTATCCCCAAATAATATTTGAGTCCTTGGTATGCACACAGAATAGTTTCAGAGGAGCTATAGAATAAGCAGAAGGCATTCCTGTTCTTTGGGTGCAGAAGAGTAACGGTACATACATGCACAGAATTGGAAACACCTGTCTATTTCATTCATTCGTTCAGTGCATATTTGGGTCTTTACTGTGAGCCAGGCACTGTACTAGGCCCTGGGTAACTTTGATTTAATCTGTTTGTATCCTACATTATTTCACAAAGGATTTGAAAGTTGGGGCAAAGGACTGTCTAGATAAATATACATAGACTTTTCACTGGAGCCAGAGAGATGTCGTAATATTGAAAAGTATGCACTGGGATAAAATTTTAGTTAATCTGGAGGAAGTTTGTGGGAAAATCAGAACTGGCTTTGTTTCTTTCAAAACTACAAGCAGTGAAAGATAGTCAAAGAAAATGGTCCTGAGCATTTTAGGGAGAACCTAGAGCTTCTCGGGGCAAATGTATACCATCGTTCCTTGTCTTGCGCCCTGCCCTTGCCTCCAGAACCCTAGCTGGACTGGGAACTAATCTTCTCACTCTACAGATTAGGAAGGAGAGAAGTGGTAAGGTACAGAAAATGAGGAGTAATGCCTGGAATTATTCAATAAACATCTACGAGCCTTGCTGTGGGTGGCCTCTTGATTGATGAACAGGTTGCTGTCCCTGCCTCAGGAAGCTTGGGGTCTAGTAGGGTGGGCCAACAGAAGAAAATAATTGCCAATGTATTCTGCTAGACACTATCAGAGAGTGTGGCACACAGTGAAGGTCCAATGGAGGGAGTGTTTAGTTAACTCTGTCTTGGAGACAGGCGAGAGACAATAGAGCAGAAATGCTCTCAGAGTAGAGAACCTGGAATGGAAGCTTTTAGAATGCATGGATGCTGCTAACCTATGTGGTGCCTTGGTGTGCGTTAGAAAAAGGGCACACAGCTGGACTAGCAGATCACTCTCATCCAGGTGCCCTTGTGCAGTGAACAACATGCACCACCATATGGGGCAATCGAATTTGCTAGGTGGACAGAGGGAGCGTGGTAAGAGCATTTTGGAAAGAGAAGATAGTGTGAGCAAGGACACCAAAATGGTAAATTCAGGAAGTGGAAGGAGGACAATGAAGGCTTTGAACTCGAGAGCAGAAATAGTAGGATTGGGGTGGAGAGACCTGATTTAAGAGCTGTCAGAGGGAAGATGGAAGGACTTGGCAATTGATGAGTGTGGGGAAAGGGAGGAGAGAAAACAGTGTTCAGCGAGACTCCTGGGTTTTGGCCTCGGGTGCCTGAGTAAATGGAGCGGCGCTACTCAGACCCAAGAATACTGCAGATGGAGCAGCCCCGGCTCTCATTCCCCAATGCCCGGCTGAAAGTGCCCCTTGGTTCCTTTCCAGTTTCCCGAGGTTGTCCCCCTTAACATTGGAGGGGCTCACTTCACCACACGCCTGTCCACCCTGCGGCGCTATGAAGACACCATGCTGGCGGCCATGTTCAGCGGGCGGCATTACATCCCCACCGACGCTGAGGGCCGGTACTTCATTGATCGGGATGGCACGCACTTCGGGTATGTTTCTCCCTCTACCATCAACTTTGTAGTCCTGGCAAGTGAGTGGCCTGGGCTTGGGTATGCGGCTTTGATATCTTCCATAGTACCTAGAAGAGGAGATATCACTGATGGAATTTAATAAATGTGCTTGTTGAATTGGATCAAAATTCTTAGTTTCTTTTCCAGAGGAGACAAGGACAGCCAGAGAAATCCCAGGTGACACACACTGGGTGGAGTGATGAAACTGCTCGTATCATACGCAATTTAAGGCTGGGGAGTTGTCATCTGTGTGAAAGGAATGGATGTGATCACACCTAGAGGCGGGAGTTCCCCAAGAACTCAGAGAGTACCCTCAGATCCAGATTCGGGGCTCGACATTGCTGTTAGGGAGGAAGCATGGTTCCAGAGGTGGTTCCCAGACTTCTTTCAAAAGTTTCAAACAAACAAACAAAAAAGGGTGAGGGAAGGGCCAACATAAGGTTGCCATCCTTTAATTTTGCCAAAAAACGTTTTAAAAAAACCCAACTTTTACTTGTTACTGCCATTTTAACACTAAAACATGGAAAGACACAATCTCCAAAAAAAGATAGCCCTTCCCAAGAAAGGACGTCTGACATTCTTACACGTAAACAATTTAAAGACTAGATTCCCATCTCCTTGTTTGTGAAATGAGAAATAATTATAGCTGCTTCGCAGGCCTGTTATGCAGATTGAATAAAGAGCCTTGATGTTACCCTTGGCCAAGTCCTTTCAGTGCATGTGGCTGGAGCTCTTTGCCCCTTCAGTCTCACTTTGGAGATGACTAGAGAACTAACATGGTCCTTGACCTGGAACAAAATGACCAGGGAGGCAGAAACTCGCCAACCACCATACCTCTGTGCTGGCCTTCAAGTAGGATTGCCCACACTGGGAGAAGGGTCATTTTTATCCTCAGAAAGGAGTCTCTGGTCAAATAATTTGCTTTGAAGCATCTGGATTTCCCCATTGGGCTGTCAGCTGCCTCCAATGCTGAGAAAACAAAGTGTCACATCGCTCTGCAGAGCTATAAAAAGATTTTTGTTTGCAGGCTGTTTGGGGGAGGAAAGTCCTAGCCCCAGCTGGCAGCTCCCACAGGGCTCTTAGCTGGGCCTTGCCCTGAGGTTGTGTTTTTCAGAGCTCTCCAAGGTTTGCTTAAGATCCTAGAGGACTAATTTTGGGAAGGGTTATGGGGAGGGGGAACAGGATTTGGCTCTAGGCTGATGTGCCCATGCCCAGGTGGCTACAGCTGGAGAGTGGCAGAGCCAGGCAAAGATGTGGCAGAAAGCGGGATATCATGGCCTTTATCCTCAGGGCTGGACTCCAGTGGCCTGTGAGTCATCATCAGCAGATGAAGTTGTTGAAAGACTCAAAATAAAATATGGGTTTTGCACATTTGGTGGGGTACGTTTCTCTGCTGGTGTAGCTCATGTACCCCCAGCACCTACCAGGGAGGCTGCTTGGGCCTCCACCTGGGGCGGTTTCTCATTGTGATCAGTGTACAGTGCTTTGGACTAAAGTCTGAACCACTGTGGGTCTGGGCTTGGAGTCAACCATGTCTGCGTCTGAGCCTCTGGCTAGCTGGGCTCCTTGAGCAAGGGTGTTGCTTAACCTCTCTGAGCCCCACTTTTTCCTCATTTATAAAATGGACATAAGATAGCACTTATCCCATAATGTCATTGAAAGTATATACACCATATAAATGGTATAACACATAAATAGTGGCTGACACAGATTAATATTTAGTGAGTATTATATTATGGTCAAAGACTAACTTTTGAGGTAACAGCTTGATCTTGGGGTTTACTCTCATATCCTTACAGAAAAGCCCTTCCCACACCTACCAGTGATAGATCTGATTACCCTTAGGACTAAAGAATCTGAAGAGAGGATTAAAAGAACTGAATTTTTATTTTAAGAAAATGCAGTATGTGATTTTATTCACTCCTAGAACCAATTTATTGGGATGTTAGGGTTAGGCATTTGATCTTCTCCATATAGCTACAGAATAATACCAATGGCAAGGATGTGTAGAAGATGTGGGGCTCTCCTAGGTTACCGGTGGGAATGTAAAATGTTACAAACGCTTCGTTACATGTGCACTTCCCCTATGACTGAACAATTCTACTCCTAATATTTACCCAAGAGAAATTGGTGCATGTGTCCACAAAAAGTCTTATAGTGGAATGTTCATCACAGCGTCACTCATAAGAATCCCAAACTGGAAAAAAACGCAAATGTCCATCAACAGGAGAATGGGTAAATGAGTTAGAGTATATCCATACAGTGGTACACCACTTAGCACTAAAAGCAACAAACTACTGTTACACACAACATAGGGGATGAATCTCAAAACCATGTTGAAAAGGGGAAGCCAGGCACAAAAGAGAACGTATCGTGTAATTCTACTTATATGAATTTCAGGAGGAGGCAAAACTAATCATTGCTGCTAGAAGTAGAAGTTAGAGTGGTTGCCTCTGTAGGGACTGACTGGCAAGAGGCACAAGGAAGCTTTAAGGAGATGGACATGTTCTGTACCTTGATCTAGGTGGTGGTTGTATGGGTATATTCATACATAAAAAAGTAATTAAGCTATACAATTAAGACTTGTACATTTATTAAATCTTATACCTCAATTAAAATACATAAAGAGGCTAGATATCATATCTTTCCATTATTCTTATATATAACCTAATAATAACAATACCTAATATGTTATCTAATAATGATTGTAATTATGATAACGATACTGATAATAACCACTACTAACACTTAGTGAGGGCTTAATCTGTGGCAGGTATTTTCTAAGCACTTTTTATATATTAACTCATTTAATCTTCTCTTAACAGTCGAGTGGTTTTCTTATTTTCTTCCATTTTGCAGATGAGAAAATCAAGGCATGGAGATGTTAAGTTCACTTACCAAGGTTCCGCCACTGGCAGTCTGTGCAGATTCTGTGTTCTAACCACCAGGTAGCACTGCCCACGTCCATTAGCTCCTTCTCACCAACTTCTTTCCTTCCTGCTCAGAGACGTGCTGAATTTCCTGCGCTCCGGGGACCTGCCGCCCCGGGAGCATGTACGGGCTGTGTACAAAGAGGCCCAGTACTATGCCATTGGGCCCCTCCTGGAGCAGCTGGAGAACATGCAGCCACTGAAGGGGGAGAAAGTGCGCCAGGCATTTCTGGGACTCATGCCCTATTACAAAGGTGAGGGGTCAACTGCCCAGGGCAGACGGGGTGTGGGGAAGGAGGTTGCAAGGCTTCTCTCAGGACCTGTGTCTCTACCAGAACAGGTGGGTCCAAGGTTCGTCTGTATTACTCAAAATGAGAGAGAATCCTGCTTCTCTTCCTGCTCTCTCCTCCCAGTCACACTGGCAAGATTCAGGTTAAATAGAGCCCACCTTGCCTGTGACAGTCATCAAATCACATTTCAAAAGGATGGTCCTCATCCCATCCCATTGGTTTCCTTTCGCTGTGGAGAACAATGATCCCTGTTTAAGTTTGTACCCTTCGTAGGTCCACAGAGTCCCTTCCCCAGGAATCTGTCTCTTCCTTCTTGGGTCCTGCCATCACTGGGCCTCTCTTTTTGTGCCCTCCCACTGCGTTGCCCCACCCCCCATCTGCCAACCCCTGTCCCAGTGATGGGTGCTGTGTTCACCCCCGTAGACCATTTGGAGCGGATCGTGGAGATTGCCCGGCTGCGTGCGGTACAGCGGAAGGCCCGCTTTGCCAAGCTCAAGGTCTGTGTCTTCAAGGAGGAAATGCCCATCACCCCCTATGAGTGTCCGCTTCTCAACTCCCTGCGCTTTGAGCGGAGCGAGAGTGATGGGCAGCTCTTTGAGCACCACTGTGAAGTGGATGTGTCTTTCGGGCCCTGGGAGGCTGTGGCTGATGTTTATGACCTGCTGCACTGCCTGGTCACGGACCTCTCAGCCCAGGGCCTCATCGTGGACCACCAGTGCATCGGGGTGTGTGACAAGCACCTCATCAACCACTACTACTGCAAGCGCCCCATCTATGAGTTCAAGATCACATGGTGGTGAGTAGCCCTGGTAGGGAACAGAGTCCCGTCAGAAAGAGTGTCCATTCCCCTTGGTGGCTCTGGGAGTAAGATCCCTGGAAGGGCTGCTGACTGCCCCAGAGCCTGCTGAGGTGAGGACCGAGTCCTGAGGCACAGCTCCAAGTGGATGGAGGTGCAGCTCCCGTCTCCCCAGCTGTACCTCAGGGTCAGGCTCAGGGCTGGTGGCACATGGGGACTTGGTGCCTGCACTCACCTGGCCTTTCCTCCAGGCACGGCAGTCTCTGCCTGAGGCTGATGGGGTCTGGCTCGCTAGGGCTTGACCAGGAAGTCTAGAGAGGTTTTGTCACTTTTTTGACCTTGCAAGAGAGTTTCTACCCTTTTTAGAGCCACATTACCAAACTAATGTAGGCATGATTACTTCCTCAACCCTGTTCAAGTGTCTCTTTCCTGTGCTCAGTGTATAGGTCTGAACATAGAACATGATGGGGGATTTACCCGAGTAGCTACCCTACATCCCTTGGCTGAAGAAGGAACGTCTTCTCTCCCTTTTCCCCCAAGAATAGTCCCACGCTTTGATTTAGGATGTGGAAAGATTCTTTTCCTTCCTAAACATATTCTTCACCACCTTTTGGATATAAAATCATAGTTGCCAAAGCCATGCACCAGGTTGGCCTTAGAAAAGCACAATGTTTACAGCCCTGCCTCAGGGCCTTGGCTTCTCCTACCTTCCACCAACCTTCCTTGCTTGAAGGGTTGTCTTCTCACAGGGCTGGAATGCAAATTTCAGAGGCTCCTTTTGAAGATCCCCTAAGTCAAGCAGGCAAGATGCCTAGACCTTCTGTTATCCTCAAGATGTAACATCCTTTCTAGAAGCTCAGAATACCTCCTTGGCTGCCATTTCATGTGTTAGGATCCAATGTGTGGTGAACCTGCTTGGATGGGAACCCCCTCTTTAACCCCTGTTGCTGTATCCTGCTATCGTTCTCCTTCAGGAGAGTGTCTGTTCTGGAGAAGTAAAGAAAGGGCCGGGTGAGAGGCACAGCTATCCCAGGAGCTGTAGGAAGACAGCGGCAAACCTCCATTATGTTTTACTCCCCACATTTCAGAGAGAAAAAGATCCACAAGGTTCTCCTCCCATGCATTTCCTTCTTGCTCCGTCTGCAACCTGGGGCAGCTAGTTAGAGTATAGACGTGCATCTCCTAAAGGCAGAGCTGTGCAGCACCAGTAATTGGAATGTAGCGTTTCTGTGCTGCATCAGGGGCTTGTCCCTGTAATCACGATTGTACTTGACTGTTCCTGGGGGTTCCTGTAGGAAGATTTTTTTGTATGCAAAAACTGGTGATGACAGCCTCCTTGGTCTCGGTCTTACAAGACCAGCTTGGTGAGGTAGGGCAAGGGGGAGCTGAAGATGTCTGCATCCTTCTGAGGAGAAGGTCAAGCTCTGGGACCTTAGCTGAATTCCTTCACAGGGCAGTGACCTCCTGGCCCTGGTGTGGGAACAGATTCCAGGGCATGGTTTTGCTCTCGGATATTATATTCTTATATGCGTGGAGCAGAGGTGCAGACTGAGATCCAAGAGGAAAGAACAGTCAGTTGTTGAGGTTCCACAATATATGTTCTCTCTATTGTTCTCATCCACAAATGGATCGTCACCTTTTCTGGAGCTGATGTCGCTGCTTGGAGCTTAGCCCAATAGCATGACTCTTGCCTTACTCCAACAGAAAAGTCTTTCGTTTAAGTAGCTCTGATTGGTGTTACTGCCCAATGCAAGTTCATTTTTTGACCGACACTGAGGCAAGCTATTCAGGAGGAAGTCAGTGTGAATAGAGAGCAGATTGTTAATCCTAGTGCTTTCAGTAATCCAGCCTTGGCCCCTTCTCTTTCCCACCCCTGGCACAGAGCTTCACAGTGCTTGGTTATTTAGAGTCCATACATATGGTTCGCTCAAATGCAGGTTTTCTCAAAAACAGGCCCTGAAGACTTGCTTGGAGCTACAGGAACACTGGATAAGGTCGCTGTCCCTGTGCCTTTTGCTGGAGAGACCCCTGTTTGTCTCTCTCCTTACGTTGTCCTCATGGTGATATGCTCTGTGCCATTGTGGGGAGACAAGGCTCGGCGAGTAGACCAGGCAGAGCAGGGGCACTGGCAGCCAGCTTAGAGCTCTTTCTAGATGGAGTAAAACAATTTGGTGGCCCAGTTTGGCTGTTCTCTGAGGAGAAGCCAAGGGCAAGCTGAAAGTGCCTTTGGATGTGGTGGTTTATGGGATGGCCTCCAAATAAAGGTCGTGGCTGAGGAAATTCCCGGTTGGATCCCTTTTTGACTCTAAATGGCCAGGCCTAGAGCATAAGAAGGGTTGGGTCAGGAAGGAGGGCTCCAAAGGACGAATACTTCTCCCTGATGGAAAGGAAGTATGTTTTCGTAGAATTCTTGTGCATGATGTCGATGGGACAAACCAAAGTGCCTGCCTTTGAAGCTTCGATTATGTTTGACTTTGGGCACCTTTTCTCCCAGATGCCATGCTCCCTGGTTGGGAAGGTGAAAGTTTCAGGAGATAGGACTGTATGGTGCAATGCTAGCCGTAACAAAATTCAATGAAAATGAAAAACTTAATGGCAACAAAAAAAGATTGAAACAAAACCACAATGAAACGCATTACGCCATCCCAGGTGGAGGAATTCTTTGGGTAACACTCTAAATAGAAGAAATGGTGGAATCATCACAATCCTCATTCTGCCTCTGGTTAATTCACCAGGCTGTCCAGCGCTTATCATGTGGAAAGCAATCAACTGTGCTCTGAAAGTTTCTATTCTTTCTTCCTGGGGCTTAGGATATTCTGGGAGCCTTGTGCCTCAGGCTGATCAGGTGATATAATCTTCCTGTTGTGGGTTGCTTCTTGGAGGACTAGGAAATTGACATTTACAAGCCACAAAGTGGGGTGGGCCTCAGTGTGTGATCTTGGTCTAAGCTGGATCTTGAAGAGGTAAAGACAAACAACAACAACAAAACAAAAACTACTGATACTGAGCATTTTGATCCCAGTTAGAATTTCAGATATCATCCTTCTGCATACCTTCTGTCCATATTTGATTCTGATGTAAGTAATTAGGCTTTTTTCAGTACTGTTTTGCTGGGGCTCTTTCATGAAGCTGGTGCCTGCCTCATAATCCTTAAAAGCGGGTGGCTTCATTCATCAAAAGCTGGAGTGTTGGGAACTGCGGTGGGAAAGGCACTTTGGAATTCCGGAAGAAACATATATGTATACATATGTTAATTGGGGGAACAGTGGGTTGGCAGGGGTTGGAGGAGGTGGGAACAAAGACTGGGTGTAGGAACAGGCAATTGCCTCTGGAGTGTGGGAGGTCACCTGGGTCCATTGTCTTCCTTCTGTATGGTGTTGGGTTTGTGTACACAATATAACACTTCTGTGTTCGTTGATTACATGTCTGTGAGTGCTTTGGTGCATGGAGCCTCAGTACTGTCACACAGCATTAAAGTCAAGAATTAGAACCTGGGTGCTGTGCCTTTCTTTTTTAGAGACTTACTCTCATCCCTCCTCTGCCTCCCACTTTGCCAGCCAATGTGTCTTGATTTCTGCTTAAAATGTGGTATGTTTTGGCATGCCACACTAAATGAAACAGGCTCTTCCCTGAGACCAGCAGCTGAACTTCTGCCCTGACTTGACGTTAAAGGGGGATGTGCCCCATGAAGGCCCTGCTGCAGTTACTGTAGCCTTGTCTCTGTTCCAGGTAGGAGTGTGCCCACCCAGCCTGGGCAATCAGCTCTACTCTCTCTGTTAAGAGGTCTCCAGGGGAAGAAAATACTACAATTGCATAGTCACTTGTGTGGCTCATAACTGTGTCAGGTAGTTCTAAAGGAAATCCCTCCTGTCATATCACCACTTCTTTCCAAGGGCGAGAAAAGTGGCTCTAAGCTTATGTGAGCCTCAGTGGTTAAGACCCTTCCTTGAGAAAAATGGACATAAGTTGCCCTTTCTCTGAAAGCAGAGTTTGACGTCCTCCTGGCTAATGAGTGTCCTCATCAAGATGCCCCTTGGAGTCACTTCATGGATTAACCCAGAAAGGTGAGTTCTGAAGTGCTTGCTAGCTGTGCCACCCTCCAGCTGCTTCCCTTAAATCTCAGATTATTCTGACTTTTAAACAAAAGCACTGCATCATCTATGCCAAATGTATTCCCTGACCTAATTACTGCTCATACAGTCACATAGTAGTAATACACTAATAATACCTTACAAGTTGAAACTGAAGCTTGTTGGGGTGTAATTTCCCCGAGGGCACATAGCCAGTAAGTGGCAGAGCCAGGATTCAAACCCAGAGCCCTTTTCTGAAATCCTCAGGGGTGTTCAGCAGCAGAGCCCTCCATTCTTGGCAGCTCAGTGTCCCACCCCTAAGGCTCAGGGCTTCACTCTGCCTAACCTGTGAAGATTTGAAAAACAGATACTTTAGAAGGAATATTAGAAAGACTTCCTTAGAGGTGTAGGTCTTAAGTAGCCCCTGAGCATTAAGGAGATAGATGATGTCCCCAATTTACTGCCCTTCTTAATGAGGGATACGTGTCCACTAGGTGGAGAAGGGCCTTGCTTGTGGGGCACTGAGTGGAGGATGACTGAGCGGGTGAGTAATGGCTCCCTGGCTGGACTCTGGGTGTGGTGGGATGGTCCAGGACAGCCCGAGTTAATCAGACTCCTGCAGCCTATAGATCTAATCATGCAGAGATGCTGTGCAGGCTGATCCCGTGGGGAGGTGTGCCCAGGCCATGGCCCTCCTTCAGTGACCGCTGGCATCAAGAGACTAATTGAATGGGAGGCTCTTTAGTTTAGCTCAGGGGACGTTGTGTACCTGGCTTGGGGTTCATGGCCCTTGGACTCTGGGTCTCTACCCTGCCCGGGTGTCCCTTTGTCATCATTTTGAAGATGGGCCCTTAGCTGGCTTTACCTACTTTTCATTTTGATTTAACTTAGAGCATGTTCCTTTAGCTTTTAGTTACTTACCTTTAACTTTCTATCCTTTGTTTCCTTACCATTTTGTTTTTCCTGTAATGTACTTTAGCTTTCTCTATTTTTACACTATTTTAAACTTTATTTCTGACATAACTTTTAAATAAAGCACATGAGGGGCCCGCCCCGTGGCTTAACGGTTAAGTGTGCACGCTCCGCTGCTGGCGGCCTGGGTTCGGATCCTGGGCGCGCACCGACGTACCGCTTGTCAGGCCATGCTGTGACGGCGTCCCACATAAAGTGGAAGAAGATGGCCATGGATGTTAGCCCAGGGCCAGTCTTCCTCAGCAAAAAGAGGAGGATTGGCCTGGATGTTAGCTCAGGGCTGATCTTCCTCACAAAAAAAATAAATAAGTAAATAAAGCACATGTATGAATAGGATGCCAATGAAGTTAGTTCTTGTTCTGAGCAAAGGTAATTATGTGCTTTTTTTTTCTGCTCCATTCATTTCCGTAATGATCTTATTAGCTGTGAACATTAGATACCTCATTTCTCCCCTAGATGAATATCTTCTAAAATCTAAGTAACAAGGAAAAACTGACAGTGTTATTATGAAGGTCATAGATCTGGGTTATCTACTAGATCCAATGGCCCAATTTTACCTCTCCCTCCAAAATGCACCCCCCAACACACATGCACACACAGACACAAAATAGCAGTAAGTGCAGCCTTAGGAACAGGGCAGTTCCATTCCTGGGCTGTTAAGGACTTCTTCCCTCACACACTTGTTCTTCCTGAGGAATGACATGATCAGAGACCCTGGGATTCCACCTCCTCCAACCACCCGACACCAAGTGGAAACAGGACTATTGGGCACTGGAAAAAATCCAACACAGCTGTGGGAAAGACTTTGAATTGAACCATCCAAAAGCACTCCATAAAAGGGGTCTGTAATCAGATTATTATGCATCTTTTCCAGCCTTCTGTAATCTCATAGCAACCTGATTCACCCTTTAACAAACAGTGACTTTTAGAGGATTCTCCTAATGTGTCACAGACCCTGATTTCTTTCCTATGTCATGTGATCTGGCAGATGGCCCAGCTCCGGTAGATCTTTGGAATAGATATATCCATACTTCCCTCAGTTATTACAAAAAAATCAAGAAATAGAGCCCCAAAGCACCACAAAACTTGGAGCTTGACCTCCATTAAAAGAAACTTACAAATTGAGAGTCAAGTTGAAGAGATTTTCTGTATACCTTTGCTATTTTTGTGAAAGGAGTAAGATGATGTCACGAGTAGGCTTAAGTCCCTAGAATGTCTATCAGCCTCCATAAATGCCTTTATTAATGTTTCTCAATATTACATCCTGATCACTAGCTATACTTTAGCTTACTCTGCCCCAGGGGCCCATCTGTGTGCACATGTGGTGGGTGTTTACTGCCCTTATTCTCACCATGTCATCTCTACCCCCCCACTCTGCTCATCACTGTCCTGTCTTTGGCATTTTAAAGCTGGTTGGCCACTTCTGACCATGCCTCATCCAACATTTTACCAGATGTTGCTTTGCCCAGGACTGCCCACTTTTTATTCTCAGGCAGGTAGGTGCTCTCTGCACTGAGGTCCCCAGCTTTCCAGTTTAGCTTTCTCATCTGGCCTGCTAGGATTTGGAGAGCATTTTCAGCCTTCTCTAAGCTCTGTATCTACCTCCACACTGGCAGCAGAGGATGCCTGCAGGACCCCATTGGGCAGACAAGTTAGTTTCACTCTCCCCTATCTCAGGAAGGGAGAATCGAAATACTTTTTCTGGAAACCAAGTTCACCAAGAGCTTCCTAACAAAAATATGAACTTCCCTTATGAGCTGACCACATCACTATTAGCTGAATTGAAGGAGGCATTATTCACTTGGCACTCCCAGAAGTCAAGGCAGAACGTATGTATCTGTTTCCAGACATATTCAAGGAATGTTCCACCCAATTGCCTAATTTTATTCTTCAAAGTGCATCTCTATTTGGAAACTCCCATTGGTCCAGAGAGGCGGAACGTTGAGGAATCCGCTCTGTAGTCACCTGCAGGAATATTCCACCACTTCCATAGGCTGAGCCTTTAGCCCAGAGGATTCCACTAGGGTGGGGTTTATCACTTGACTTTGAACCCCTGTCAGTGCTGTTCCCTGCTGGGGTGGCATCCTGACCAGCACCCGTTTATGGCAGCAGCACCCCTAAGACAGCCTGGATTTGTGGATTGAGATCCAGAGTCAGAATTCCCAGATAGTCTAACAAAGGTATCTGTATTATAACGGACAAGAAAGTGATGTTTCTTAGGTGGAAGGCTTTCCATATACTCAACTGTGCCCCAGGATTTCTGGGTTTATAGGCAGTACTAGCCATTTGTTCATGACCCTCGACTTCCTCACTTGACCATTCTATCTTTTTTAAGAAGTAGGTTCATCTGATCCCTTGCTAAGGACCCAGCATTCCAATAGCTGAAAACTCTACATCTTTTTTCCTATCCTGGTCTTACACCACCAAGACACACTTCAACACTTTAGTAGGAGTCACAAAAAGGCAAGAGCACGGGCAGCCTCTGTCCCTTGTTTCTACATGTTCATGATTGGCTGAGGCGAGCAACCCTTGTGGGTGTGAGAGTTGCAATATAATCAACAGATTCAAGGTCTAGAGGCACCATTTGAAAGAACCCCTTCAGGGATGTCTGTCCACTGCAGCCTGGAGCAGTCAAGGTGAACCTGGGAGCTTGGTCCACACAGTGAGGGTGGGCCATGTTTTTCAAATATTTTGGCTTCAAAGGTGCTCTGTTTTGTATGCAAGACCCCAAGAGGCCAGCGGAGGAGTTCCAGCTCTGGTTGTAGCTGACTGAGAGAAGCCACTGCAAGCTGCAGGTAGGTCCCCATGTGCAGCAGAGGCCCACCAAAACCCAGAGCTTCCCAGAGTGGACACGACAGGGACTGTGTCCTCTAACAACGGCTGGCTAGTGTGCCAGGAGGAAACTGAACTCGGGTGCTCCTTCTCCACCCTGTTGCCATCCATGTACCTTTACATCTCACCCATTCAAAATGGAAAATAACATATAGAGACTTCTTGGGACCTTACATCTGACATATCGATCTGTAGGGTCTCCTTGGGTGATCTTCCCTGAATTGCATTTAGAGTCATTTGTATTAGGAGAAAAAAACCCACAAAGTAATTTGAACAGTTTATATCCTTAATATAAATAACTATTAATTATAGGGTTGGAGTAATGGGAGATTGGCTAATAAAGAGTAGCAATAACCCTAAAGAATACAGGAATAGTAGATATAAGAAGCAACCACTGCCCTTAGGGCTGAGATAAAGGGTACAAGGAAGAGCACTCGCCCCTCCCCCCAGAGCTGATATCCAGACATTTTTGGAGAGGACATGGTCATGGTTCACTGAATGGCAAAGAAGTCACTGGGGTGCTGTGCTGTTGGAATTTGCTGGAAATCCACCCTCTAATGTGCTGGGACAATCTGTTCATGGGAAGGTGACTTGCCAGAGGCACTCCACTAAAAAACCAGGCAAGGGGAGTGCTGGGGAAAACTGCTGGCCTTTCTGTGCTGTTGACTACCATGCACTACAGGAGCTGGGTGCTAGAGAAGTTATATGTGCTGTGAGCAAGCACACCAGAACCAGAAAGGAAAATATCTTTTCTCTTGCAGTGTCTCACCAATATCCTCTACTAATAAAGCTTAATATCATGTGAATTGGCAAAGGAAAAAATATATAAAGGTCCCAACCCAGTTTTTGCAGAGGCAACAGAGGATGAATATGGAACTAAGAGGCAATAACTGGCACGTCATCTATGTGTTAATGACTCCCAAATTTATACTCCTGCCCAGGCCTCTCTCCTCAACCTTGAATTATACACCCAATAACCTCCTAAATATTGATACTTCAATATCTATTAGCCACCTCAGATTTAATACTTCTAAATGGAATTCTTTATTTCCCCTCCCTACCCCAAACATCTTCCTCATGCCATTTTTTCTATCTCAGGAAATGGCGCCACCATCCACCCAGTCAACAAAAGCCTGAGAATCATCTTTGACTCCCCTCCTTACCTCACCTTTGACTTGCAATCCGTCACCAAATACTTGAATCCATCTTCAAGATGTATCTTGAAAACATGCACAAATTCACTTGTCTGAATCACCATCATCTTTCACCCTGCATTACTACAAAGGCCTCTTGGCTTAATTTGGCCCTTGATTGCCCTCTCTAATCTGTTCTCCAGAATAGTCTTCTGAAAGGGTTGATTAGGTCCTGCTATATGCCTACTTAAAACCCTTTGCTTTTAGAATGAAGTTGAGAAGGCTTACCATGTTTGATCTGGCTCCTGCCCACCTCTCCAGCCTCATCAAACCACCCTACTCCTTGTTTCCCATCCTCCACCCTGGCCTTCTTTCAGCTCCTACCTCAAGTTTCTGTGATTGACTTCCCTCTGCCTGGAATGCCCTTCCCACACCCTTCTCACACATGGCTGGCTCATTTTCATATTTTATGTTCCAGCTCGAATGTGACATACTCAGTGACACGTTCTCTAACCATGCCGTCTATAGCATATTCCCATTACTGTCTATCACATTACCCTATTTATTTCCTTTTTTGCATTTTTTACTGATATTATCTTGTTTGTTATGTCTCTATTTCCCTTCACATAAGCTCCCTGAGGGCAGAGATTTTGCCTCTATTGTACACAACTATATCCCAATGCTTAGAACAGTGCCTGGAAAAGAGGTGCTCAGTTAAGATCCGTGAAATGATCTGTCTGGTATATGGACAGGAGACCTCTCAGAGTGTCTTAGTATTACCTTGCACTGTGTTAAAGTCAATGGAAAACTACAACAACCCAGTCCAGGCAGGATAACTGATGGCCCAGACCCTTCCTTCATGAATGAAAGTTTGGGTCACCCCATCAGGTGAAGAGATTAAGTATGATTTAAGGAGATGCATATGGGTGCCAAGTTGACAATGGGTGGAGTTGTGGTGGTTAATTTTATGGTGGTTAATTTTAATTCCTGCGCCACATAATGACATCTCAGTCAACTTGTTGGGGCCACAGTGCCCAGATATTTGGTCAAACATTATTCTAGATGTTTCTGTAAGGATGTTTTGGGGTGAGATTTACATTCAAATTAGTGGACTTTGAGTAAAGCAGATTGCCCTCCATAATGTGGGTGGACATCATCCAATCAGTTGAAGGCCTGAATAGAATGAAAGGCTGACTTCCTCCAAGCACAAGGGAATTCCGACAGCAGGCTGCCTTCAGACTTCATCTGCAACATTGCCTTTCCCTGATTCATCAGCAGACTGCCTTTCGACTTGAACTGCAACTCTTTCCTGAGCCTCCAGCCTGCTGGCGTCCCCTATCAGATTTTGGACTCACCAAGCCTCAACAATCACGTGACCCAATTCCTTAAAATAATTCTCTTCCTAAATATACTATAATATCTATCTATCCCAGGATGTGTATATATCTATCTCTATATACAGTCATGTGCCACATAACATTTCAGTTAATGACAGACAGCATATATGATGATGGTCCCATAAGACTAGTACCATATTGCTTAGGTGTGTAGTAGGCAATACCATCTAGGTTTGTGTAAGTACACTCTATGCTTGCACAGTGACAAAATTGCCTAATGATGCATTTCTCAGAACGTATCCCCAATGTTAAGCAATGCATGACTGTATTGAAAGAGGTTTATACACATCCTAGAATACATATCTATAATGAAGTCCAAAGGTAGCATACCACATATTATGCCATCTTATTATTCTCATTTAACACTATCTTTTGGAGATGTGTCCATTTCAGTACATATAGAGCTACCCGTCCCCCTTTCTAAATTGTTTTTTTTTTTTTTTTGGTGAGGAAGATTAGCCCTAACATCAATTGCCAATCCTCCTCTTTTTGCTGAGGAAGATTGACCCTGGGCTAACACCTGTGCCCATCTTCCTTTACTTTATACGGGATGCTGCCACAACATGGCTCGGCAAGCAGTGCATCAGTCCATGCCCAGGATCCGAACCTGTGAACCCCGGGCCGCCAAAGTGGAGCACACAAACTTAACCACTACACCACCAGGCTGGCCCCTCTGCCTTTTAAAATTTGATAGTATTCCATTAAAAATATGTTCCATGAAAGAACTTTTAAAAATAATTTCTGCTGCCTTTTGATAAACATGTGCTTCTAACTATGTATCAACAGATTAATGAGCCTTTCCCACACAGGCAAACACAGCTTTCTCATTCTTGATATGATAAAGACTACTTGGAAACTTAAGAAAAAGTGCAAGATGGAGGTCTTGGGTTTAGCTTGTTGATTCTATAATGTTTACAGATTTGGGTCGTGGTTGCCCACAATATGGTTTCAGCAAGAGAGAATGTACTCCTTTTCTCATCTACGCAATCTGTTTTCCCTGATTTTTGCTCCTACAGAGAGTGGCTTAAATTACGTGCTTCCTAAACTGCTCCTCACTTGGGAACCTTGTAATCTGATAAGCCCTTCTGCTGTAACTATTTGATCATCTCCTTGAGTCTGTCCCTGAGACTTTCCCCTGGGTTGCCTCATTCTTAGGCAGTCTTTATCCACTGGGGCAGAGATGGCCTTTGCCAACTAGGATTACACTGCCTTTAGCAAAATCAGAGAAGAATGAGAGAGAGTCCCTTTCTTGAAAGCTAGAGAAGTCTTAGGAAGGACTTATGGGCAATCCTGATGCCCTCAGTGTGGCCAGGGGAATGGCAGAGCTCACATGCCTGCTCTTGGAACCAAGGGATAGCATCATCAATGGCTGAACTATGTGGACTAATAATGAGGGTGGTGTGGTTCCCCACAGAGAAGCTAGTTAGACCAAAAAACACACATCCTCTACTAGTTTTATAAAACTGTATGCTCTTTCTCTGTTCTAAGAGGGACTTCTGTTTTCACTGGCAAATGTTAGTCATGGCCACATTATGTGAGTTTAGCATAGATCCCTAGCTGTTGATGGTTTCTTCAAGTCTTGCATTCTGCAAAAATAAGAAAAAAAATGATTTCCCCTGCGGATGAAGTAAAAAAGGAGAGGGTCGATTTTAACTCCTTTTCTCTTTATTTATTAAATGGTTTGATACTAGTTTTTGATGAACTGAAACATGCCCTATCATATAGCAAGTAGAAAAAGTAATTCTCCTCTATGGGAATGATGTGATTTTACTATCACAAACCAAGTAAGTCTCATCAAGAAAGATTTGTTTCTTTAATATGATTGTTGCTAGAAATAATGGCTCAATATTATATAAAGTTAAAATTCCTGTCCTAGGCACACATTATTAAAATTTGAAATGATGGGATAATTTGAGTATCAAAACAAATAATTATAGCAATGGGTTATAACCTACTGAATAAGAATCTACAAATTCATGTCGATACAAACAAATAAATAATTACATAAAAGAGGTAGAAAGGAAAGTTCTTTTTTTTTTTTTAACATGTCCCCCCCCCCCCGCCAAGCCCCAGTAGATAGTTCTATGTCATAGTTGCACAGCCTTCTAGTTGCTGTATGTGGGACGCGGCCTCAGCATGGCTGGAGAAGCGGTGCGTCGGTGTGCGCCCGGGATCCGAACCCGGGCCGTCAGCAGCGGAGCGCGCACACCCAACCGCTAAGTCACGGGGCTGGCCAGGAAAGTTCTTAATTAGAGTAAGATGTCCACTAATAAATATAGAAGGAATGATGGGGTTAGAAAATCTCCAGTTAGCAACCATCAGAATTATAACTAATTTAGGCAAGAATCATCAATGGATTCTAAAACTGATGGATGAAATTTTGAAGAAAAACAGGATATTTACATAGTCTCAAAGTATTTCCCTACAAATTAATAATTAAGTACAAAAGTAAACATGTAACTTCACAGTGAAGACATCTGAAAGACTCCACCTTAATTATGTAACCAAAGCCAACATCAGCCAAAATGGGACAAACTAACATCGTGTGCACCACCTATCTTAATGCCCCGAGAAGGACACATTATGTGATTTTTCGGCCAAAAATGAATAACCTGAATTTAATCATGAGAAAACATCAGACAAACCCAAATTGAATGACATCCTTTAGAATAACTGTCTTATAATTTTCAAAAATGTCAAGATCATGAAAGCCAAATTAAAATGAAAGAACTATTCCAGCTTAAAGAAGACTAAAGAGACATGACAAATGATCCTGGGTTAAATTTGGGACCAGGAAAAAGAATAGTCTATAAAGGACATTCTTGGGACAATTGTTGAAAATTGAATAAAGGCTGTAGATTAAATAATAGGATTTTATCAATGTTAATTTTTTCTGATTTTGATAATTTTGCTTTGGCTTTTAAAGAGAATATCTTTATTCTTAGGAAACACACACTGAAAGATGTAGGAGTGAAGAAGTATGATGTCTGCAACTTAGTCTCAAATTCTTCAGGAAAAAAATGTGATTGTGTGTGTATGTGTGTGTGTGTGTGTGTGTGTTTGAGTGTGTGTGCAGAGGGAGAGAGATTGAGCAAATGATAAAGAAAATGGGGCAAATCTACAAATTCAAGAAGCTCAAAGAACTCCAAGTAAGATAAATGCAAAAAGACCCTCACCAAGACACATTACAGAAGGAAAACTCAACAAAAATGTGGAAATTAAAAACATGCTCTTAAACAACCAATGGTCAAAGAATAAATCACAAGAGAAATTAGAAAACTTTGAGACAAATGAAAATGAGAACACAACATACAAAACCTATGGCATGTGTGACGGCAGTGCTCAGAGGGAAATTTATAGCTATAAACATCTGCATTAAAAAAGAACAAAGATCTCAAATCAATAACCTAACTATACACCTTAAAGGAACTAGAAAAAGAAAAGCAAACTGAACCAAAGCTAGCAGACAGCAGGAAATAAAGATTAGAGTGGAGATAAATGAAATAGAGAATAGGAAAATGAGAATATAGAAAATAAACAAAACCAAAACTTGGTTTTTAAAAAGAACAGCAAAATTGACAAATCTTTAGCTAGACTGACTAAGAAAAAGGAGAAGACTCAATTGGTAAAATCAGAAATGAAAGAGGGGGCCGGCCCCATGGCTTAGCGGTTAAGTGCGCGCACTCCGCTACTGGCGGCCCCGGTTCGGATCCCGGGCGTGCACTGACGCACTGCTTCTCCCGCCATGCTGAGGCCGCACATACAGCAACTGGAAGGATGTGCACCTATGACATACAACTATCTACTGGGGCTTTGGGGGAAAAGAGGAGGAGGATTGGCTATAGATGTTAGCTCAGAGCCGGTCTTCCTCAGCAAAAAGAGGAAGATTAGCATGGATGTAAGCTCAGGGCCGACCTTCCTCACAAAAAAAAAAAAAAAAGAAATGAAAGGGGACATTACTACTGACTTTACATAAATTAAAAGGATTATAAGAGAATATGAACATATGTACACCAACAAATTGATAACCAAATGAGATGGACTAATTCCTAGAATCATTCAAACAAATCTGAATCACAAAGAAATAGAAAGCCTGTATAGATTTATAATTAGTGAGCGGATTGAATCACTAATGAAAACCTCCCAACAAAGAAAAGCCCTGGACTTGATGGCTTCACTCTGGTGAATTCTACCAAACATTTAAAGAAGAACTAATACCAATCCCTCTCAAACTCTTCCAAAAAATTGAAAGTGGAGAGACTGCTATCTCATTCTATGAGGCCAGCATTGCCCTGATACCGAGCCAGACAAAGACACTACAAGAAAATAAAACTACAGACCAATATCTCTTATGAACATTGATAGAAAAATCCTCAACAAAATACTAACAAATTGAATTCAACAGCATATTAAAAGGATTAAATACTGTGACCAAGTGGGATATATTCTTGGAATACAAGGATAGTTCAATGTAAGAAAATTGATCAATTTTATACACTATATAAGAGAATAAAGGGGAAAAAAATTACCTAATCTTCTCAATCGATGCAGAAAAAGCTTGTGACACGATTCAACACCCTTTCATGATAAAAACACTCAACAAATTGGGAATAGAAGGAACTACCTCAATATAAGAAAGCCATGTATGAAAACCCACAGCTAACATTATACTCAATGGTGAAAGACTAAAAGCTTTTTCACTAAGATCAGGAACAAGATAAGGATGACCTTTTTTGCCAATTCTATTCAACATAGTATTGGAAGTTCTAACCAGAGCAGCCAGGCAAAAAAAAGAAAAGGCATCCACGTCGGAAAGGAAGAAGTAAAATTATCTCTGTTCAAAGATGATATGATCACATATGTAGAAAATCCTAAGGATTCCACAAAAAACCTGTTAGAACTGATAAACGAATCAAGCAATGTAGTAGTACAAAATCAATGCACAGAAATCAATTGCACTTCTATACACTAACAATGAATAATCCAAAAAGGAAATTAAGAAAACAATTCTATTTACTATAGCATCAAAAAGAATAAAATACTTAGGAATTAATCAAGGAGGTGAGACTTGTACACTGAAAACTACAAAGCATTGCTGAAATAAATTAAAGACATAAATAAATGGAAAGACATCTCATGTAAATTGGGTTGTTTGTTGTTGAGTTTTAGGAGTTTTCTATATATTCTGGATAACAATCCTTATCAGATAGGTGATTTGCAAATATTTTCTCCTATTCTGTGAGTTGCCTTTGTACTCTGTTGATTGTTGCCTTTGATACACAAAGTTTTTAATTTTGATAAGGCCAATTTGTCTGTTTTTCTTTTTCTACCTGTGCCGTTAGTGCCATATCTAAGAAATTATTGCCAAATCCAGTGTCATGAAGCTTTCCCCCTGTGTTTCCTTCTAAATTTTATCTATTACATTTAGGTCTTTGATCAATTTTGAGTTAATTTTTGTATATGGTGTTAGGTAAGGGTCCAACTTCATTCCTTTGCATGTAAATTTCTGTTATGTATATTTTACAACAATAAAAAAATAAAAATAAGTTTAAAAAACTGTCATACCCTTTCATGACAAAAATACCTAGTAAACTAAGAATAGCAAGGAACTTCCTCAACTTGATAAAGGCCATACATGAAAAACCCACAGGTAACATCATACTCAATGGCGAAAGACTGAAAGTTTTTCCACTAAGATCAGAAATGAGACAAGGATGCCTACTTTTTTTGTGTGTGTGTGAGGAAGATTAGCCCTGAGCTAACATCTGTTGCTAATCCTCCTATTTTTTGTTGAGGAAGATTGGCCCTGGGCTAACCTTCCTCTACTTTATATGGGATGCCACCACAGCATGGCTTGATGAGCCGTGTATAGGTCTGCACCCAGGATCCAAACCAGCGCACCCCGGGCTGCCGAAGCAGGGTGCGTGAACTTAACCACTACACCACCGGCCAGCCCTGTGGATGCCTACTTTTGCCACTTCTATTAATATGTTTTCATTTCTTTTGGGTAGATTCATCTTATCTAACCTTTCTGCAGAATCTGACTCTTCCAATCAATCCCTTGGCTTTCTCTTTCTCCTCTTAGCTTCCACATTACTCCTCTTTTTCAGTTTTCCTCTTGCTTCTACTTTTTTTTCACTCTTCTTTGCTGGTCTTTTTCTTCTTTTTTTTTCTGAGGAAGATCAGCCCTGTGCTAACATCTGCCAATCCTCCTCTTTTTTTGCTGAGGAAGACTGGCCCTGGGCTAACATCCGTGCCCATCTTCCTCCACTTTATATGGGACACCGCCACAGCATGGCTTGCCAAGCAGTGCCTCAGTGCGCGCCCGGATCCGACCAGCAAACCAGCGGCCGACCCAGCGAAGCCTGCGCCCCTAACCGCTTGCGCCACCGGGCCAGCCCCTGCTGGCTTTTTCTTTTGATCCACTCCAGGATTCATTCTTAGTCCTCCTTTATCTTCACTTTTTCCAATGGGACTAATTTTTATAAATTAATATGTAAGGATAAAAAGTTGAAATAAAGAATAATACAATGAATATCCATATACCTATCATCCAACTCAAGAACTAAAACATTACGTGCTCAGTTAAATATATCTTCAGTGCCCTTTTCCAGTAGCCTCCACACCCCTTTCTCCCAGAGGGAGAAGGCGTGTGGTAGTTTGTCCCATTAATGGCCCCAATGAGTCAGACCTTCCAGTGTCTTCGCTTTTGCTATGCTAGTCCCCTCCCACATTGACTTTGGAGTTAGCCCCTTACTTGCTTTGCCCAATTACCTTTTGAGCTCTTCTACTTCCCCTAATTCACTCTGGTACAGCTATACAGGTTGGAGGTGTGAAGAGGGCCTTTGTACTTGCTGTTCCCTGTGCCTAGAACCCCCTAGCCCAAACATTTGCATAGCAGCATAGCTAGCTTCCTCACCCTTTGTTCAAGTCACTTTTTCAGCCAGGGCTTTCCTGTCCAACTGCAAACTTCTTGGTTTCACTTTCTATCCCTCTTCCCTGCACTATTTGTCTGCATAGCAATTGTCACCATCTCATGTACTACTATCAATAATCTTTTGTTTGTTTATTGGCTGCTCCACCTCTTCCCTAGAATGTAAGCTTCTCAGCACTGGTACTTTTGTTTTATTCTGTGGTATCCTCAGCCTAGCACACATTAGGTACTGTAGGGGAGGGAAAATAATTTTCCCTCTACCTTTCTGAGTTCTTGGCTGAGATCCCTGTAATAAAGGACAGATTAACAAGAGAAAAACAAACAGAAATTTATTAACATGTATAACTCATATATACATAGGAGATACCGAGGGAAAAGGCTTAGAATGCCAACTTTACCATATTCAGGTAAAGACAAAAGAAGAAAGGTGTGTGTGTGGTGGGGGGGGGGAGACCGGTTATGGAAGACGACCAGGGAAAGAAAAGTGAACCAAGCTTAAGGGTTGTTGTGCCAACTTAAGTCTGTGTCTTTTCCATTGATAAGTCTCTTGTGATTGAGGGTCATCCTTCTCTTCCAAGTGGAGAGGGAGACACCTTTACAAATGAGATTTCCTTTATAAAGTAAATTTCCCTTAGAAAAGGGTAACTTCTTGTTTGTTTTCAGAGCTTCTCTTGTGTCTACTTTCTCAAAACAATCCTTATGCCAAAGAGGCATATTTTGGGGTGGCATATTCTGCTACCCTTCAGCGTTTATGAAGAATCTGAGGAACGAATCAGTCTCCATTTTGCAGAGAGTCAACAAAGACTGAGAAATTAGGCAACCTGTCCAAGATCATAGAGGCAGCATTAAGCAAAGCCGGGATTCCTATCCAGGTCCACCTCCCACAGTATAGTATTTTCTTTCTTTTTTCCTGTTGTGGCTGCACTTGATGCCATAGATGGCATCCAGGATACAGAGGCAGCTGCTGTTTCCAACATTCCTGAAATGGGAATCACGAGAACTGGATTCCATTTATTACTCGACCATTAATCCTGTGTGACACGGCTAACATTCAACTTCTGAGTCTTGGTTTTGCTCAGCTGTAAAAACGGCTTCTGAATCAACCAATCTCTTTAAGGTTCTTTAACTCGAACACCTTTAAAATCCCAAGATCCATGAAGGGATGGGACTCAGTTTTTCAGGCGGCCTCATTCCCTACGGGCTGGCAACCGTCTACTGGCCCAGCGACTCCTCTCCTGCAGCCTCGGCGGCCTGCGCCTCCCATTCCACGCTGCTACAGCGGCCGAGGGTCAGGCGGCACCCAAGGGGCAGTGTCGCCCTCGGGCTACCGCGAGTCGGAACCCGGAAGCAGGGACTGAGTTAAAGACAAGGAACCACCGGCATCGCGGCCGGCTCCCGAACGCTCCAAGCCACCGCCCCACGGCTGGCCTGGAGGCCGCCTCCTTTCCCTTGCCCCCGGCATCGTCAGTGCTGTCATTCACGTCAGCCTCGGCCTCTCCCCACCCAGCGCAGATTTCCCCTGGAGCCCGCAACGGTAATCTCCCACGGACAGCCGCGGGCCTCGGAAGTGACGTCTGTGCGTGCGTGACGTGCGCTCGCGGCGCCAGGGGCGGGGCGTGAGAGGGGGAGGGCCGGCGTGAGGGCGGGTTGTGGACTCCCAGAGCCCGGACCTACTCTAGCGCCGAGGGGAGAGCGGCGGTGCCGACGCCGTTGGAGCCGCGGACGAGGTATGGAGCAGACGGACAGGGGTCGAGGGCAGCGCGGTTCTCGGCTCCGGGCAGCGGGAGGCGGCGCCGTCCCGGCGGGGGTTGCTGGGTCATCCGTCCGTGCCGTCCAGCCGGCCGGGGCCGTTTCGCTTCAGTGCCTCCTGCCGCCCTCCGTCCCAACCCCGCGCCCCCAGCGCGGCCCTGGCCGGCTCAGGCCGTCGCCCGCTCCCTTAAGTCTCTTAGTGCTCAGCCTCCGGGTTTCGGGCGCTCGTCGCCGAGTTCTCCACGGCCCGGCCCAACACCGACGGACAGACGCTTATCATTTCCTGGCCGCCTCCTGTCACCTGTCCACCCCCCGCGGGATGGCCTCCTTCTGGCCGGCTCCCTCACTGTCCAGTCTGCGGAGTCCGAAGGGACACCTGTGGTGGCGGCCGGTCGGGTCGTGCCCTGGGCCCCTCGGGGATCGTTCTGGATTGGAGGCTCGGACCCAGATCGCAGCCCGGCCTTGGCAGGGGCGCCGTGACTTCACGAACCCGCGTCGGTCTTGGGAAGGGTGCTGTCTTTCGTGGCGCGGGGACTTGAAGACTCGTCCTAACTTTCGCCCGTGGCTTAGGGCGAAGTTGTGGGCCTAGGGTTAGGAGCAGAGTTCCTTGCTTCCTAGCCGTCTTGGAGGAGAACAGAGATGATGTCCGTCACGGAAGTTTAGTAGAGAGGGAGGAAGGACTCAGCTGTTTTGGAGAGTAGGTCATAGACAGCTGGTGGTGTCTCAGCGCTGGTGACCAAGCCCTGTGGCTGGGAAGCGTGTCAGTTGGCGCTGGTGGGCTGTGTTGCCCTTGAGATAAGATGTGAAAATTGGCCAGGACGAGTTTAGAGCATCACCTGGGGAGTAGGCTTTTGGATTTCAAGAGTTGGGTGTTTTCTGTAAACCTAAAACTGCTAAAAAAAAAAAAAAAAAAAAAAAGTATTAGTTAAAATAGTTGCACCAAGAAAGCTTGCTGAGAGTGCAAGAAGATTTGATTATATTATTAGTGTATTTAATGATAATGTTAACTTTTAAAGAGTTACTGGTTCTTATTCGGAGATGAAGAAGTGTTCAGGATTTGAATTTTTACTGACCTTTGAAGCAATCATGTTTCTTCTCTCTAGAAGTTAGCCACTTTAGGAGAGAGAGAGGGACAGCAAAGATACTTTCAATACAATGTGGTTAAGTAGTGTGAGCAAGGGTAGAGCACTGAGGGAGGTCACTTAGGGTGTCCCTCTCAAAGAATACTTTCTGGAAGTGTCTTGAAGGATGAGTGACATTCAGATTAACAAGGTGGTGGGAATTTTAGCAGTAGGTGGGAATGTAGGAGTGGGGCTACTGAAGGAGACGAGGCCAGTAACTACCAGGAGATGGTTTTTGAAAAGTGAAAGAGTACAGTGCAGAGGCCAGTGGCAGATAGGGGCAGAGAGGCAGGAGCTTGGACTTTTATCTGATGATGACAGAACTAGGGAGGGGTTTTAAGGAGGGTCGTTGTGTAGTTCAAATGGAATTGTAGTTAAAGTGGAATTTTATGTAGATCTTACACACAGGCTGCTATGTGACTGATGAGGATTGTGCCCAATATAGTGCTTGATTATGTGCTATCTTGTATTTTAATCTTTTCTGCTCATTAAATGTTGGAATTGAATTGTATACTCATTTGCTAATTGTTTCTTTGTGTGTGAGTGTCTGACCCTGCTAATTTGTAAGCGTCTATAAACAGGAATTCTGCTTTTATCTCTGCATTCTCAGTCCAAGTTGGGCATTCACAAATGTTCCATGAGTACTTGTTGACTTATTGAGAATTCATTGATTTCTGATATTGGTTTTCAGTGAAAAAAAATTGATATTTTAATATCAATTTTAAATTGATATTGATTAAATTAAAATTTAACATATTTTAATATCAACATATAATTGATTAAATTAAAATTTAACATATTTTAATATCAACATATAGAAGGACTAAGATCCTATTTCATGTATTTGTGTCAGTCTTTGGCTAGAGACACAGAATTGCAATCCTGACAGAATGGGTTTAATTTTTGGCACGGGTGTTTATGCTGGTTGCAAAGTTAACATCTCTAACAGAGATGACCCATCCCTAAAATGTAGGGGAAACCTGTGTAACATAACACCTGTCTATTCTGTGACTCAGAATAGAGATGCTGTTAAGTGGCTTCTTAACCCATCAATAAAGTTATAACACTAATAACAAGAGTTTCACAGTAGAGGCCAAACATTTTGAAAATCTTATTAAATGCTCATTTCTATCATAAAGCGTTGTAGAAACATTATGTATGTTGTTTGATATGACTGAAATGTCTTAAAATAATCTAGACTATTGTTGAATAAACACTTAGGAGAAACAACAGTAGACTTATCTTTATCCCACTTAATATTATGTAACTCATATTTTATCTGTTTGATATTTGGATAAAGCTCCTAAAATGCTTTAAGAAAGGCTCTACTTCTGTGGTGCTGCTTTCAAGTTACCCTGTGATATTCCTGTTGTTGATGAAGTTACTGTTGGTGGGTTAGGAAGTATAATTTTTATTGTATAGTAGAACATTTTTTCATGTTTCTCATAGCATAGCTCACTTGTTTATGGTCACTAAGAGGGTGAAGCACTGTAATTATAATCAATTAATTTGATAAATATGTAGTTAAAAGTCAGAAGTTATTATCAGAATGATAAGTATGAACTTATGAATGGGTAAAATTTTATGCACTAAGAGAATCTTAAGTTTTTTGTTTTCCTCAAATCACAGCAAGGAGATTGGTGAAATCCCTGAAGTAGGAATGTAGCAAGAGCCTTTGGGGCTTTAAATTCTGTGCTGTCTCACCTTAAGGAATGGTTGGCAGCATCCTCTGTGCCAGGCACAGGGCAACTCAGAAGGAGTTGTACAAAAATCTTCTAAATCATTTTTGAAGCTAGTCTTTTTAGTTCCCATTGGGAATAAATACTCAATTGTAATTGCATTTATGGTGATTTGGTCTGTATTTTAAAACTAAAAATGACTTTTTGGGGAGTTTTACTTAGGGATATATTTACAGTTTTCTGTGAGTTCCAAAGTTCAAAATACATAATGAGGGGCTGGCCCGGTGGCGTAGCGGTTAAGTGCCTGTGCTCTGCTTCAGTGGCCCGGGGTTCGCAGGTTCAGATCCCAGGCGCGCACCGATGCACCGCTTGTCAAGCCATGCTGTGGCGGCGTCCCATATGAAGTGGAGGAAGATGGGCACGGATGTTAGCTCAGGGCCAGTCTTCCTCAGCAAAAAGAGGAGGATTGGCAGCAGATGTTAGCTCAGGGCTAATCTTCCTCACACACACGAAAAATACATCATGAAAGTGTTTTATTTTTGTAGTTCCTCTCTTGTTAGAATTTTCTAATTTTAGACATAATATTTACTAAAGCACTTTTTTTTTTGGCGCACAAAAAAGATAATGCCTTTAGGAATTGAACTCATAAAATGTTTATTAATGGAAGAAAAAGTCTTCTTATTGTGCTATAATGTTTTTTAAGTAGAGCATATCATTTACTTATATCACATCTTGTTCCAGAAAGAATTTGTAATAACTTACAAAGATACATATAACATACTGTTGTTGACTTACAGAAATAAGGGGCTGATGAATTCAGGACTGAGGGAGAAAAGTTCAGATGGAAGCAGGAATGAGATCTGTACACAAAAGTACTTGGACTGAAGTCTTAAGTATTTGTTAGGGTGCCACAAATTCGACTGCTTTTTTAGTAGCCAGTTCAGAGAGAAATGTAATCAGTTACATGGTTTGGTGACCATAAGATAAAAGACCAACTTCTCCTTTGGATTCCCAAAGACTCCTTGGATTGAGAAACTCAACTACATCCTGAAGTCAATACAGTGTGTATTTCAAAGGGCTATGTTATGTTTTACTTTGTTTTTCAGTAAAATTCCTCATTGCCTCATTGTGTAGGTTGATGACAAAAACATAATTCAGTAAAAGCAGTTCTGGTGCTGGCAAAATACTGTGGTCTAAGTACTTAGATCTCTAGACTGATTTAATTTAAGGATCTGTTTTAGATTATCTGGATAAGGAGATGGATTTCACATTCTTCGGGTTTCCTTCCATAAATACTCTGTTTCTCAGTGGAGCTTTTATGAATTTATCAGCAGTGGGGTTTGAGTTTGTGCTTCCTGACAAGTTCCTCCAGTACTATTTTTTATGTTGTTGATTAATCACAGAGCCGTGTTTTTAGCAGAGATGCTTTATCATGGGGGGTATAAAAATGGAGGAGTCTGACAAGAACAAATATTTATATGAAAAGTCCCCTCACCTCCACACAGAGATGGGCTAAGGGAATACCAGACAACATACCTAAGATTCCTTGCTGGAAGTAGATTTGGAGTATTAACCCCAGCACAGAGAGCCTTGGCTTGAAAAGTCCAGGAATATCATTTATTTTTAAGAAGAGAACAGATCCACTCATCTTGGAGTGACCAGTAAATTAATATATCTATATTTTGCTCAAGCTAAAAAGTTGCCCTTTTAAGTAAGTATAATAATGCAGATTTATCAAGGGCTAAGGTGGGCCAGACACTGTGCTAGTAATAAGCTCTTTACTTGCATTATCTCGGTGTGGTCTTCTCTCCTCACCCTGCTTCTTAAAAGGAAAATATGAAGAAATGTGGTTCAGAGCAGTAACTTGTTCCAAGCCATGCAAGAGATGATGGAGATTTGAACTCAGGTAGTCTGACCAACTCAGTGATCTGCACCTGACCATGACTTTATACTACATGAGGCGAAATAGACTGTGAGCCCACAAGATGGGGCTGGACCTACACAGTTAATAGAAGTAAACACATTTGGCAAGTATCAGAACCCACCATTACAGAAGCGCCTTGAACAGTTCTGGATCTTCCCGTCCAGAAAATGGGCTGGGAGCTACAAGTTCAGGGCATTTAGCCATAGTTTGTAAAGCTGGGGAAAAATACATCTTTTAGGCATCCATCAGGACTGGGGAAATGGGAATATTATTTTATGTGTTTGTTTGCATCTTGCTTTTTTTTTTTTTTTTTTGTGAGGAAGATCAGCCCTGAGCTAACATCCATGCCAATCCTCCTCTTTTTGCTGAGGAAGACTGGCCCTGAGCTAACACCTATTGCCAATCTTCCTCCTTTTTTTTTTCCCTTTTCTCTCCCCAAAACCCCAGTAGATAGTTGTATGTCATAGTTGCACATCCTTCTAGTTGCTGTATGTGGGACGCCACCTCAGCATGGCCCGACAAGCCATGCGTCAGTGTGTGCCTGGGATCCGAACCGGGGCCGCCTGTAGCGGAGTGCACGCACTTAACCGCTAAGCCATGGGGCTGGTCCCTGTTTGCATCTTAAATGCGTATTTTTTTCTTTCTGTTTGCTATAAATTTGTCTCATGAGATCAGGAAAGCCACAGTGGTATTTTTAAAGATAGTGTGCCATTCTGGAAAAAGAGGTTTATGTTTATATTTTAGAGTAAAACTTTAGCTGGTGATGTCACTGCTATGATTTGGGGTGAATTTAGGTTATACTTTTGTAGTGACATTGCTTAGGTATGTTTGTTCTTTTTTTTTTTTTTTTTTGTGGTGAGGAAGATCAGCCCTGAGCTAACATCCATGCTAATCCTCCTCTTTTTGCTAAGGAAGACCGGCTCTGAGCTAACATCTGTTGCCAGTTCTCCTCCTTTCCCCCCCCCCCCCCAAAGCCTCAGTAGGTAGTTGTTATGTCATAGTTGCACATCCTTTTAGTTGCTGTATGTGGGTCGAGGCCTCAGCATGGCTGGAGAAGCAGTGCGTTGGTGCACGCCCGGGATCCGAACCCGGGCCACCAGTGGCGGAGTGCCTGCGCTTAACCGCTAAGCCACGGGGCCGGCCCAGGTATATGTGTTCTTAAATCTAATTCTGTGTTTTATTAGGAATTTTATTGCATTGGAGTTGTACAGATAAGTAAACCATTATTTATTTTGAGTTTTCATACGAGATGATTCCAGGTAATTCCAGATCATTTTATTTTGAAGTACTATAATATAATTCCTACAGTATATTGTGAATTGTGACTTAGCCTGTGAAACTGGAGAACAGAGAACATCCTTATTCATCCTTAATCAGTAAACAGTGGGTGGAATTGTGCTTGTCTAAATATAATTATGTAACGTAGTGCTTCCTTAATTGCATTTCCGTAGAGCTTTTGACATTGTTTTTTAAATATGTTCTGAAAAATGAGTTGGGCTATCGACCAAAGTTTTGAATAGGATATTATAGAAGAAAGCAAATAAAAAATGTGAAAACAAAAAACAAAACTGTAGGCTGATGAAATAGAATGTCTAAAATCCGTTATAATTAGTGTCTCAGGAAGTAAAATGCTTGGCTTCTACTTAGCAAACTGGATTGTATTTTTATTTGTATAAATTAATTGGCCATTGCAGTTGGGGTTGTAGTGTGATAAGTGTGTAGATTTTATTTGTTTAGGGTTTCAAATGTTGAATAGTCATGAATGGACACATCTTTTTTTTTTTTTTTTAAATAATTTTATTTATTTATTTTTCCCCCAAAGCCCCAGTAGATAGTTGTATGTCATAGCTGCACATCCTTCTAGTTGCTGTATGTGGGACGCGGCCTCAGCATGGCCAGAGAAGCGGTACATCAGTGCGCGCCCAGGGTCCGAACCCGGGCCGCCAGCAGCGGAGCGTGTGCACTTAACCGCTAAGCCACGGGGCCAGCCCCTGGACACATCTTAAATATCATTTATGAGAAATAATCAGATGGCAAAGTGTTTTCGTACCCGTATGCTAACTGCTGCTTCTTCTACAAAACATTGTTATGATATTACCTGCCCCAGGAAATAGAATGTCTGATAACAGAGACAATATTGAAATTCAGTATTTAAGTTCTTTGAATGTCAGCTGTGTTGAGTAGATACCACTTTTTCCCAAGAGCCTATTTTTGTTCTTGGACGTTTTTTGGGAGCAAATTGCAGACAGATTTTCTTTTTTGTTACCCATAAGAGGTTGTAGGCTAATTCCTTAAAGAGGAATTTTTGCCTTTTCAGAAGGTTGGTCTAATAAGTGAATAAATAAATTATATATATATTATATATAATAAGATTCTCAGCTTATTTCTTTGTGTATAAATAAAATAGTGCTTGAGAAATAAGTTGAGGTTCTTTTGAGGTTTAAAATTCTTAGTTTCTGACAGAAAAACCGATCAGGAGGTTGGATTTTAGGCCCAACCAATTCCTGCCCCAAACACAACAAATAATGTTTGTGATGGTGATTCTGCCATTTAGGTTAAGTGTAGTGCAAAGATTTCAATTTCGTTCTTCATTGAATGCTTTCACTGTATTTGGGGAAGAAGAATCTGAGTACTAGAAAATACTTTTAAAAGGTGTTTTTTTCCTCCTTTCTGAGGGTTTAATTTCAGGAGGTATAGTTTTTATAGTTATGAATTTTAGTGACTTTATCAAACTACCCAGTCTATAGACACTATATCACTGCAGAATGTCTTCTGATCCTTGTTAATGTACAGTCATGCACCGCATAAGGACGTTCCGGTCAATGACAGACTGCATATATGATGGTCGCCCCATAAGTTTATAATGGAGCTGAAAAATTCCTATTGCCTAGTGATGTCGTAGCTAGCGTATGTAGCACAGTGCGTTACTCACGTGTTTGTGGCAAGGCAGGTGCAAACCTACTGAGCTGTCAGTTGTATAAAAGTATAGCACATAACAATTATATGCAGTGCATAATACTTGCTAATGATTATAAACGACTATGCTACTGTTCTATGTACTTACCATACTTTTTATCGTTATTTTAGAGTATACTCTTTCTACTTGTAAAAGATAAAGTTTACTGTAAAACAGTATGCTGTGTTATGCTGGCAGCAGCCTCATACATCTCGCGTTTACTGTGTCCCTTGATTGCATTGTTTTCTCTTGTGCTTGATTTAATCTCATGTTGTTTTTTTCATTATTGCCCCTAAGTAAACAAAATCCACTGTAATGTTGCCAGTAAGAGGCCACATTGAGTGATTGACCTGAAAACGAAATTAAAGTGATTAAAGTCTATGAAGTTACAAAGTCCATGATGGTTATTGCTCCCAGTCAGGCATGTCCCATTCCACCATAGCTACGATCCTGAAGAACAACAACAAAGTGACGAAAGCTGTTCAAGGATCTGCTTCATTGAAGGCAACAAGACTAACGAAAATTTGAAAAGGGCCTATTTCAGACCTGGGGAAACTTCTAATGACCTGGATTGAAGACCACGCACAGAAGTGTATCCCTCTCAGCATCATGACAATCATGGCCAAAGCAAAAAGTTTGTGATGTTGAAAGAAAAGGCTGGATCCGACTACAATGTTCAATTTACTGCTAATTGTTGTTCATTACATAATGTGAAAGTGAGTGGTGAGTCTGTGAATGCTGATGTGAAGGCAGCTGAAGAATGTTTAGAAACTCGAGATAATGGATGGACATTGAGGGTATAATGCAAAGTGAAATAAGTCAGAGGGAGAAAGTCAAATACCGTATGATTTCCTTCATTAAGTAGTAGATAATGACAACAATAAACAAACACATAAGGACAGAGATTGGATTGGTGGTTACCAGAGGGGAAGGGGGGAGGGAGGAGGGTGAAAGGGATAATTCGGTACATGTGTGTGGTGATGGGTTGTAATTAGTATTTTGGTGGTGAACATGATGTAATCTATGCAGAAATAGAAGTACAATGATGTACACCTGAAATTTTTACAATGTCATAAACCAATGTTACTGCAATAAACAAAAAATTAAAAAAAATACAATACCACTTCAAGATCTACCAATATGAATATAATAAAAAATCTGCCAACACCAAAAAAAAAAAAAAAAAAGAAACTCGAGATAAACTGGTTATGGAGGAAGATTACTGCCCAGAGCAAATATTCAGTATGGATGAAACCTCCCTATTTTGGAAATGGATGCCTGAAAGGGCTTTCATGCATAAGGAAGCCAAATCAATGCCAGGTTTCAAGGCTTTTGAGGACAGGATAATATTCTTGCTTGGGACACTGGTGCAGGCTACAAATTGAAACCCTTTGTGATCTGGCACAGTGAGAACTCCAGGGCTTTCAGGCATATTAATAAGCACATACTGCCAGTGTACTGCAGGACCAGTAAGAAGTCATGGATGACCCAGCTCCCCTTCCAGGATGCCCTCCTGAATTACTATGCCAGCGAAACAGAGAAGTACTGTTTGGAGAATAACATACCTTTCAAGGTTTTGCTTATTGTTGATAATGCTCCTGGACATCCTGCTTTTTTATTGGTGATCTTCATCCCAATATCAAAGCAGTGTTTCTCCCTGAAAACACCACCTCTTTGATTCAACCAATGGATCAAGGAGTTACAGCAGCTTTTAAGACCTACTGCCTGAGAAGGACCTTTGCCCAGGCTATTGCTGCAACTGAGGAAGACACTGAGAAGACACTGATGTAATTGTGGAAGGATTACAACACCTGTGACTGCATCAAGACCCTTGCTTGGGCCTCAGGTGATGTCACCCGTAAGTGTATGAATGGCATCTGGAAGAAGACACTCCAGAGGTTTGTCCATGACTTCAGAGGATTTGCCAAGGATGAGGAGGTTGCAAAAATCAACTAGGCTGTGGTTGAGATGGCAAACAACTGTAACCTGGGTGTGGATGAGGATGACATTGAGGAGCTCCTAGAGGTGGTTCCTGAGGAATTGACTGATGAGGAGTTGTGGGAACTGGAACAGGAACGCATAGCTGAAGAAGAGGCACGAGAAAAGGAAACTGCAGGAGAAGAAAAAGAAGAAGAACCTCTAAGAAAATTCACAGTGAACAGTTTAGCAGAAGCTTTTGCAGACTTCAACAAGATTCTTAAAGAGTTTGAAAACATGGAACCCAACACCAAAAGGTTTTCATTAATAGAGAGGAATGTTCTAGTTACAAGCAGTGTGGTGCATTATCTGTTTACAAGCAAATCCATGGTGAAAAAAAAAAAGCAAGCAAACCACCATGGACATATTTCTGAAAAGGGTGACACCTCCTCAAGAAGAACCTCAGGCAGGTCCTTCAGGAGGTATTCCAGAGGAAGGCATTGTTATCATAGGAGATGACAGCTCCATGCATGTTATTGCCCCTAAGGACCTTCCAGTGGAACAAGACATGGAGCTGGAAGACGGTGATGTTGATGACCCTCACCCTGTGTAGGCCTAAGCTGATGTGTGTGTTTGTGTCTTAGTTTTTAACAAAAAAAGATTAAAAAGTAAAAAAAAATAAATAAAAAATTTAAAAAATAGAAAAAAGCTTGTAGAATAAGGCTATAAAGAAAGAAAATATTTTTATACAGCTGTACAATGTGTTTGTTTTAAGCTGTATTATTACAAAAGAGTCAAAAAAGTTAAGAAAAATTTGTTAAGTTTATAAAGTTAAGTTATAGTAAGCTAAGGTTAATTTTTTTTATTGATGTTTTAATAGTTTTTAACATTGTGAAATTTTGGGTTGTACATTTTTGTTTGTCCGTCACCATATATATGACTCCCTTCACCCCTTGTGCCCACCCCCCACCCCTCACCCCCCACCCCCATTGCCCCTGGTAACCACAATACAGTTTTCTCTGTCCATGTGTTGGTTTATATTCCACATATGAGTGAGATCATACAGTGTTTGTCTTTCTCCTCTGGCTTACTTCACTTAACATAATACCCTCCAGGCCCATCCATGTTGTTGCAAATGGGACGATTTTGTCTTTTTTTATGGCTGAGTAGTATTCCATGGTATATATATACACCACATTTTCTTGATCCAGTCGTCAGTTGAGGGACACTTAAGTTGCTTCCACTTCTTGGCTATGGTGAATAATGCTGCAGTGAACATAGGGGTGCATAAGCCTCTTTGGATTGTTGATTTCAGGTTCATTGGATAGATTCCCAGTAGTGGGATGGCTGGATCATAGGGCATCTCTATTTTTAATTCTTTGAGGAATCTCCATACCATTTTCCATAGAGGCTGCACCAGTTTGCATTCCCACCAGCTGTGTATGAGGGTTCCTGTTTCTCCACATCCTCTCCAACATTTGTTGTTTTTTGTCTTGGTGATTATAGGCTAAGGTTAATTTTTTATTGAAGAAAGAAAAATATTTTTTTGTAAATTTAGCCTAGGTGTACAGCGTTTATAACATCTACAGTAGTATATAGTAATGTCCTAGGTGTTTGCGTTCACTCACTGACTCACTCAGAGCAACTTCCAGTCCTGTAAGCTCCCTTCATGGTAAATGCCTTATAAAGGTGTACTATTTTTTATCTTTTATACTGTATTTTTACTATACCTTTTCTATGTTTAGATATGTTTAACTACACAAATCCTTACCATTGTGTTATAATTGCCTACAGTAACATGTGACAGTACATGTACATGCTGTACAGGTTTGTAGCCTAGGGGCAATAGGCTATACCATATAGCAGTGGTGTGTAGTAGGCTATACCATCTAGGTTTGTGTAAGAACACTCTGTGATGTTCACACAACAACAAAATTGTCTAACGATGCATTTCTCAGAACGCATCCCCATTGTTAAGCGACTCGTAACTGTATATGTTTTTGTCGTCTAAAACTGTCTACCTTTTTCTTTTTTTTTTTGGCGAGGAAGATTAGCCCTGAGCTAATACCTGTTGCCAATCCTCTTTTTCCTGAGGAAGATTGGCCCTGAGCTAACATCTGTGCCCATCTTCCTCTACTTTATATGTAGGTCACCTGCCACAACATGGCTTGATAAGTGGTGCATAGGCCTGCACTTGGGATCCAAACCCGCGAACCCCAGGCCACCAAAGGAGAGCGTGTGAACTTAATCACTTCACCACTGGGCTGGCCCCTAAAACCGTCTACCTTTTATTTTGCGATTGTAAAAAATTTAGTATTTTGTATCAACATTTCAGAACTCACCATAAGGTGTATGTGTAAGTTTTATAGTATTGCCAAGTCTGATATTTATGCTCTGTGTTATTGTGTAGTTCTACTCTTCTTTGAGCTGCCATAAATTTTCTAAACAGAATTGATCACAGCTAGTGCTTTGCATTGACCTTCACTGCAATTGGTAAAAGTATTCTTAGCTCCCAGTGATGACTAATTTCTAACCATTTGGCTGACATTAGAATTTTCTTGGTGGATTAACACTGTTATCTTTTAATCATTAGTAGTGCTTTTTGCCTTAAAGTCGACTTTGTATGATATCAATACAGCTTTACTAGCTTTCTCTTGGTAAATGTTGGATACTATATCTTTTTCCATCCTTACACTTTCAAACTTTCTTTGTGCTAGAAAGCATTGTGAAGTTAGATTTAGTATTTTTTCTTTAGTCTGACAATTGTAGTCTTTAAATTAGAATATTTAGTCCATTTCTATTTAATGTAGTTTTCACTGTATTTGGTGTTACATCTGTCATCTTTTGATAAATTTTCTTTCTTTCTTTTTTTTTTTTTTGTGAGGAAGATCAGCGCTGAGCTAACATCCGTGCTAATCCTCCTCTTTTTGCTGAGGAAGACCAGCTCTGAGCTAACATCTATTGCCAATCCTCCTCCCCCTCGCCCCCCAAAGCCCGCGTAGATAGTTCTCCGTCATAGTTGCACGTCCTTCTAGTTGCTGTATGTGGGAGGCGGCCTCAGCATGGCCGGAGAAGCGGTGCCTCGGTGCGCGCCCGGGATCCGAACCCCGGCCGCCAGCAGCGGAGTGCGCGCACTTAACCGCTAAGCCACGGGGCTGGCCCGTAAATTTTCTTTTTGACTCGCCTCTTTTGTTCCTGTTTCCTTTTTTCTTGCCTTCTTTTGGATTGTTTATTATCCAATTGTTATTTAATTTTTCCCCTTTAGTAATTTTTAGTTATAATTCTTTTACTGTTCTTTCTGTGGTTACACTAGAGATACATACACCCTTGATTTATTACAGTCTAATACAAATTATAACTTTTACCACTTCTCCAATAATGCTAGAACTTTAGATACTAACTCCATTTGTCTTTTTTCTGCCTCGTTGTATTACTGTTTCACCCATTTTAATTCTACATATATTTTAAGACCTATAAGAAGTTTTTGTTTTGTATAATTGATATTCATGTACATTTACTTACATATTTACTCTTTCCATTGCTCTTCATCTCTTCCTGTATTTCTGTCTTTCTGTTTGGGATAGGATAATTTTCTTTTCCTTCTGAAGAGTTCCCTCTGGTATTTCTTCTAATGCAAGTCTGTCCATAATAAATTCTTTCGTTTTTTTGTTTGTCTGAAAATATCTGTATTTTGCATTTATTTTTAAAGGAAATGATCACTGAGTACCACATTCTAGATGGGCATTTATTTTCTTTCAGCACTTTCAAGATATCATTCCATTGTCTTCTGGTTTTTATTATTTCTTTTGAGAATTTATTTTGTTAATTTTATTGTTGCTCCTAAGAAAGTAATGTGTCGTTTTTCCACTGGTTACTTTTAGGCATTTCTCTTTGTTTTTAATTATCAACAACTTAATTATTCTATATCTCTGTGTGGTTTTCTTTGTGTTTATTCTGCTTGGGGGTCACAGAGTTTCTTTAATTTGTGGGTTGTCTTTTCATCAATTTTGAAAATTTCATTCTTCTTAATATTGCTTCTGCCCTAATAACTCTCTCCTCTCCTTTTGGGACTCCAATTACACACTGGTAGACTTTTTCACAGTGTCCCTCATTCTCTTTACACTTTTTACCCCCATATTTTCTATTAGTATTTCTCTCTGTTTCAGTATGGGTATGTTTTATTGATTTGGGTTCCAGTTACTAATTCTCTTTTCTGCTGTTATGTGGTCTGCTGTTAAATCTACTCTTTGAATTCTTAGTTTTAGTTATCGTACTTTTCAGATCTAGTTTGATTCTTATAGATTCCAATTCTCAGTTGGAATTCTTCATCTTTTTATATGTTCTTTTCCCTTTTTTAAATAGGAAATTTAAATAACCATCGTTATTGAAAAGTCTTTCTGATCCGATGTCTGGATCATCTGAGCATCTGTTTCTATTGTCTGTTTTTCCCTTTTGGTTTTCAGTTATATGAATGCTGGGTACTGTGAATAAAATGAAGCACCAGATGATGCTATTCTTTTTTCAGAGAGGAAATCTCCCCTCACTTTTGCTAGCCAGGTAGAGTGGGGGCCTATCATCTAATCCTATTAGAGACTGAGTTGATGGTTGAGGTTGTGCTGCAGTTTTGATAAGGCTATGTTTCCCTCTAGTTTGCCTTTACTGCTAGCAAGTAGCCATCCAGGGCTTCCAACTAATTGTCTAGTGAATTCAGAGAGGTCCCTCCCTCTGATGGCTTCTATACTATAATCTTTGTCTCCTGAGAACAGTGAGATCGCTGAAAATTCTACTCTTGATTTTCAGAGGGTTTCAGTTTTGTTTTGAAGCCCTCTCTGTGCTGCTGCAGAATTTGGTAAATGTCTTCAGGGGAAAACCAGCCTTGTGTTAGGCTTGGTTCTCGACTCTCCTCTTTCACCAGGATCTTGGCTCCTTTAGTCTTGCTTTTCATCTCTTCCAAAAGATCTCTTGGTTCCTCTGCCTAAGGAAAGTCTGGCTGCTCAGCCTTTTGCCCCAGAATCAGCAGATGCACTTTGGGAAAAAGTGGCTGCAATGTCGTCTTGTTTCTCTGCAGTTCCTCTCTTTTTTCCAGAATCCTTCTAGTCTTGGTTGTGTTAGCTGCTTTCTGATTGATTTAAACATTGATTTAAAAAATGTATCTAGGGCCGGCCCCGTGGCTTAGCGGTTAAGTGCGCGCGCTCCGCTGCTGGCGGCCCGGGTTCGGATCCCGGGCGCGCACTGACGCACCGCTTCTCTGGCCATGCTGAGGCCGCGTCCCACATACAGCAACTAGAAGGATGTGCAGCTATGACATCCAACAATCTGCTGGGGCTTTGGGGGGGAAAATAAATAAGTAAATAAAATCTTTAAAAAATGTATCTAGCTTTCCTAGTTCTCAGCAGGAGTTAGTCTGCCACAAGCTATGCCATTGTATTCAGGAAAGAGAGTCTGCCACTAGGAATGAAGTCATGAGAAGAAATTAATCTTTTAATAATTGTGGTGCTTACTTTATAGCAGTGGTTCTCCAAGAGTAATTCCTAGCTACATCACCTGGGAATTTGTTAGAAATGCAAATTCTAGGGGCTGGCCTGGTGGCATAGTGGTTAAGTTTGAGCGCTCCGCTTCGGCAGCCCAGTGTTCGCAGGTTCGGATCCTGGTCGTGGACCTATGCGTTGCTTATCAAGCCATGCTGTGGCAGGCGTCCCACATATAAAGTAGAGGAAGATGGGCGCGGATGTTAGTCCAGGGCCAATCTTCCACAGCAAAAAAAAAAAAGAAAAAGAAAAAACGGCAAATTCTCAGGCCCTACCCCAGACACTCTTGGTTGGGGCCCAGTACTCTGTGTACTAGTACTCTGTGTTTTAACAAGTCCTCCAAGTGATACTGATGCATACTAAAATTTGAGAACCATTGCTTTGTAACTTAGTTGTTTTGCTATTTAATTTTATACTCTTACTTTCTTTGGGACCTGGAGAGTGTATAAGGGACAAAAGTGAAAGAAAACTCTCTATACAGGTACTTTGTCAATCTTTTGAATAAATCATTTGATAAATTTAGAAAATGTCTGTTGAGTACTCACTCTGTTCCTGGCACTGTGCTATGAGTCTACGAACGTGGAGTGACACGTAAGCAAGTAATTGTAATAGAATGTGAGTACTATAATAGCTGTATTTATAAAATGCCGTAAGAACCGGAGAGAGGGAATTATTCGGTCAGTGGAGAAGGGGGAGTCAGATATTATTTGAATAGGGTGGGATTTGAAGGTGGGCAAACAGAGAGCATTTCTAGGCTTGTTCATAAATAAGACAACCATGTAATTTATTTTCCAAAGCAGGTCACTTTTGAGAATCAAAGTGGTGCTTTTATGCCAGGACAGCAAGCATAAGCCAGGACTGTTTTTACTAACTGAGACATATGATTACCCTTTTTGTAAAGAGCAAGTGATGCTGTGGACCCACAGTTCTATGTCAACTTGTGGAAAACTCATTTCTTTCCATTCTTTATAGAGTTTACAACAATTCTTATTGGATGGTTTATTAGTTTCCTAGGGCTGCTGTAACAAACCACAAACTGGGTGGCTTAAAACAACAGAAATTTATTCTTTCACGGTTCTGGAGGGTCTCAGTCTGAAATCAAGGTGTCAGCAGGGTCATGCTCTCCTGAAGGCTGTAGGGAAGATAATTGTTGGCAGTCCTTGGAGTTCCTTGGCTTGTAGCTGCATCACTCCAATCTTTGCCTTCTTGGCCACATGGCCTCAGTGTCTGTGTGCCTGTGTCTCTCTCAGGGCCTTCTTATAAGGACACCAGTCATTGGATTTAGGGCCCACCCTACTCCAATGTGACCCTATTTTAACTAATTACATCTGCAAAGACCTTATTTCCAAATCAGTTCACATTCACAATATTGGAGTTCAACCTGTCTTTATAGAGGACACAGTTCAACCCACAACAGATGGGATGGTTTTAGCAGCTTTTGAAAGTTTCTACAGTTTAATTGGATTAAATTTTCGTTACTCACAAGGCACTTCTCAAAAGCTTAAAACATAATACAAATATTTATTTGATGAGCCATCTAACAAATCTGAATAAATACATTTTTAATCTAGACAGTGTTTTTGTATTTCTCTCATTTCATAGATATGTGTATATGTATCACTTTGCACAGCCACAGCAAATGGCTAAGGGTGAAATGGCTGCTGCAAAGCTAAAACTAAGATATAACTTGGGGGAAAAAAAACCTTTAATGGTTGAAACCACCTTATATATTGCAGCTTGTTATTACTTTAAGTGGAGTTGAGGCATCATTTTTGGTCTGTTACTTATTGAATAAATTGACCAGTTGGGGAATTGGCTGCTTCTGTGGAAGAGAGGGTAGAGCATGGTAGGGAGTAAACTAGAGCAGCCAGGTTATTTTGCATGTAATTTTGAGTTATTAGCCTGGGAAATAGCATGCTCTCATTGGAGTTATAATTTCATTTAACTGAAGAGGGTGCGACTTAGTACAATAGAAGATTGTTGTTTAGAACTCATTCCTCAAGAATGCTGCTCTGCTGGCTCCGCTCATTCCAGCAGCATAAACTCTACATTATGTTCCAGGGGTTTGATTTTTATTTGGAATTATTTGGGCAGGCTAGTGTTTGGATACTTTGTTTTGTTATATTTAACACTGGAACTCAGCCACTGATTCTCTGTGTGACATTCACTTTCATTTTGGAAACAATGTATTTAATGATATGAAAGTTGGTGAAACTTGGATTCAGATTTGAAACACTAAGTCCTTGATTAAAACTATGGTGTCTTCATAACTTATAAAGTCAAGGACTAAAAGATAACATAAAAAAGAGCACCTATGAAAAAGAAAAAAGATGACAGAAAAGTGAGCAAAGAACATGAACAGTTAAATTCTTCGAATAAAATATACTAATGGCCAATAAATATCTATAAAAATGGCTACTCTCCTTAAGGAAATGGATTTAAAATGAAACGATTTTTTTTTTTGCCTTTCAGGTTGACAAAAATTAAAGATTAATAATGCGATGTTTATGAGTTTGTGGGAAAGTAGGTTCTTTAATATATTCTATGTGGGATTGTAAGTGGGTGCACACTTTTTTGTGAGGCCAGTTTGGTAGTATAGTATCAAAATTTGAAATGCACAAACCCTTTGACATTCCATTTCTGTTTCTAGGAAGCTGTTCCCGTTTTGCAAATGGTCTCCTCATATCCTTATCCTGCATATCAGAGATTTACAAGTTATTTTTATTAGTATAATTTCTAAATGTGATAAAATACTTTATTGTGTTATTTATTTAAAATATTTTTTCTGGTCTTATTTGCCTTTCTTTTTTGGTTCTAAGTGAGTCCTTTTAAAAACTAGATAGAAGTCTCAATTTATGTATTCAAATTTGTTTCCTTTTTGATTTCTTCTGCAGCTTTTAAGCTTAGATAGCCCTCACCTCTTTAGAAGTTTCATAAATACTTCTTTTTAGTTCTTTCTCTTTTTCCATTTGTCTTTGAAAAAACTTTAACTCTTTAAGATACCTGTAATTAATTTTGGGGGTATCAGATTGCTGACCAGTTATTCCAATGTTGTTTATTGAAAATTCTTCCCTTTTCCTCCTTCCTCTACTAATATATTATGTATTATATTAGCATTCATTTTTGGGTCAGTTTACTCTGTAGTGATTTGCCAGTCCTGTTGCTGAGTTCACACTATTTTAACTTGTTTTCAGACCTTCTAGATATATAGTCATATCTCCCATACTATACAGTAAGCGCCACAAGGACTGAAACTTTATTTTTACTTAGATTTGTATCCTAAGTGCCTGTCATACAGTGTAAATCAATGTATAAATATTTGTTGAATAATTGAGTGAGTGGTGAGTAGAGAAAGCACTATAACAATATAGTGACTGTCTCTAGGTGATGTTTTTCTTTATTTTCTTTCTGCTTATCTATGTATCTCAGGCTTTTTAGAGTAAGCATCTTTTACCTCTACTACTGGAAAAAGCAAATTTAAGGAAAAAAGCTTACCTATAAGTTTTATTTCTTAACTGAGGTCAAAGGATAGCTTATCATTTTGGTAGAGTTGATTGGATTTTTCCTATAAATACCAGGTGAGTTGCGTACAGGAATGATCTGTGAGGACATGACATTGAACCCAAGAATAGGAAGCAGGCCTCATGCAAGGAAGAAAGTGGGAAGCTACTCAAATCCACAAAGTGGTTTTTTTTTTTCTTTAGTGAGATGAATCTGGTTTGCATGTAGAGCCTTACGGAAAAACATACACAACTCTGTGGGCTTTGTACTCCTCTGGCCTTTTTTAGGGTACCTCAGCCTGGATTAAAACCTAGCCCTGGGGCAGAATTCACAGGAATCTCGACTGTCTCAGCAGTAGAGATCATTTTTACTCTGTCTTCCCTAATGTGAGTGGGCCAATTGAATTATGTATGCCCAGGTTGCTCAATAAAAGCCTGCTTACTGAGCTGCGGTACTCAAACAAGAACTGGGTGTAGCCCCTGTGACCTCCCTCACGGGTGCAGTGGTGATGGTAGCTTGCCTCTGGATTGTGGCTCCACTGACTAGGGATAGGTGTTTCTGCCCAGGAAAGACAGAATTGAATCTCAGGCAGTTGATCCCCTGTGTTACTCCCTAACTGAGGAGGATACACTGTCCATGTAGCTCTGATGTCTAATCTGGGGGTGCAGACTGTACCTGCCTCGCCCCACTGAAACAGCTGTCATCACCGCTACATAGCTTTTCAAATCTTGGCATATACTTTTGGTGGTTCATTTGCTTGCTTTGTTTTCCATACTTAGAAATAGAAATTATTTGAGTGCTATGTTTAACTGTCTGATACACATTGGTTCAATCATAGGTGTTTTCATTTAAAATTTTTTAAGTGGAATTTTAGGAAACTTTTAAATTTGAAGTTACAGATTAACAGGAAGTTGCAAAGATAATACAGAGAGGTCCTATGTACTCTTCAGCCAGTTTGCCCCAGTGGTTACATCTTACATAACTATGGTATAATATCAAAACCAAGAAATCAACATCTGTACAATGTGTGTGTATAGTTCTGTGTCATTTCATCATGTGTGTAGATTCCTGTAACCACCACCATAGTCAAGATACAGAGCTATTCGATTACCACTAAGATCTCCCTCATGCTGCCGCTTTATAATCGCACTCTGTGTGGGTAGTCCCCAAGACTGCCCCCGGGTTTGGTAATTCACTAGAAGGACTCACAGGACTCATGTACTCCTGGCTATATTTTATTACAGTGAAAGGATACAAAGCAAGATCAATAAAGGAAATTTATTGGTGCATTGAGCAGAGTTTGCAGGATACTAGGCATGAGCTTCCAAGAGTCTTCTAGTGGATGCATTTACTCCCCCAGCAACAAACTGTAGCCATACACGTGAAGTGTTTTCTGTTAGAGAAGCTCACTTAAGCCTAGGATTCCAGGGTTTTTATGGAAGGCTAGTCACACAGGCACAAGTTTCTTCATGATTGACCACAGTTACTGTAACTCCAGCGACTACCCAGAAGGAGAGCAGGTGTTCACCATACATCACACTGTTTGCACAAACTGTCCAGACAAGCTGGTACAGTGTGGTTCAAGGCTCCAAGCATACAAAACACCCCTATCAGTTATTACTGATATATAAGGACACTCCAAGACTTCAGTTCCCAGGAGCTGGCCAAGAGCCAGTCATACAAGCAGGCCCTTCTGAGAATGTGCATGGTTGGAGCAACTCAAGCCTGCTTGGTTAACTCTTTCCTGCACGCCTTTCTGTGCTCTCCCTTGTTAGAAATAGATAGGATATGGGGAAACAATGCTGCCCCCAGGGTGGAGGTGAGGGTCGGAGAGGTTGGGGTAGGTACTACTTTAGGTAGAGTGGCCAGGGAAGACCTTTCTGAAAGTGTGACATGAAAGCTGAGACCTAAATGATGAGAGAGAAGTCACCGTGTGAACAGCAAGGAGCACAGCATTCTAGACGTTAGCACACATGTGCAAAGGCCCCCAGAAAGAGAGAAATAGAAAGGAGGCCTATATTAGTTTTCTGTTGTTGCCATAACAAATTACCACAAACTTATTAGCAGCTTAAAACAACACCCATTGTTATCTCACAGTTCTGTGTCAGAACTCCTGGCCAGGTCAGCTGGGGCTCTGTTAAGGATCTCAAGAGGTCAAAATTAAGGTGTCAGCCAGCCTGGGCTCTTCTTATCTGGAGGCTTTGGGGAGAATCTGCTTCCAGACATATTCATGTTGGCAGAATTGAGTTCCATGTGGTTATAGGACTGAGGTCTTCATTTCTTTGCTAGCTGTCAGCTCAGGGTCATTCTCAGCTTCTAGAAGCCACTCACATTCCTTGGCTTATAGTCTTGCCACATTCAAAACCAACGGTAGTGCTTTGAATCTCTCTCACTTCCCATTCTGCCCTCTTCTTCTGCTTTTTATTTTAAAAACAGCCTTCTTGAGGTATAATTTACATACCATAAAATTTACCCATTTAAAAGGTACAGTTCAATGGCAACCATCACCATGGCCAACTTCAGAACATTTTCATCACCTCAAAAAGAAACTCCATACCCTTTGCCTGTCTCCTTTATTCCCATCCTCTCCCTCTCAGTCCTAAGCAACCACTAATCTACTTTCTGTCTTTATAGAGTTCCTTGTTCTGGACATTCATATGAATGGGATCATATAATATGTGGTCTTTTATGACTGGCTTCTTTCACTTAGCATAATGTTTTCAAAATTGATTGTGTTGTGGCATATATCAGTACTTAATTCCTCTTTATCACTAAATAATACTTCACTGTATGGATATGTTACATTTTGTTTATCTGTCAGCTGATGGACGTTTGGGTTGTTTCCACCTTTCGGCTATTATGGATAATGCTGCTATGAACATTCACGTACAGGTTTCTGTGTGGACATGTGTTTTCATTTTTCCTGGGTTTATGGTTGGAGTGGAATTGCTGCGTCATATGGTAACTCTGTATTTAATTGTTTGAGGAACTGTCAGATGGTTTGCAGCTGCACCATTTTACATTCCCATCAGCAGTGTATGAGGGTTCCAATTTTTCCACATCCTTACTGACATTTGTTATTATCTGACTTTTTAATTCTAGCCATCCTACTGGATGTGAAGTGGTATCTCCATGTGGTTTTGATTTGCATTTTTCTGATAACTGATGATCTTGAACATCTTTTCATCCGCTTATTGACAATTTGTATATCTTCCTTGGAGAAGTGTCTATTCAGATCTTTTACCCATTAAAAAAATTGGGTTATTTATCTTTTTTAATATTGAGGTGTAACAGTTCTTTATATATTCTGGATACAAGTTCTTTATCAGATATATGATTTACAAGTATTTTCTCCCATTGTGTAGGTTGTCTTTTCACTTTCTTGATGAGGTCTTTGGAAGCACAGAAGTTTTTAATTCTGATGAAGTACAATTTATCTATCTTTTTTTGTGTTCTTATGCTTTTGGTGTCATATCTAAGAATCTTTTGCCAAATCCAAGATTATATAGTTTTACCTCTGTGCTATAGTATTTATAGTATGAAAATTTTAAAGCTCACTGAATTCTTATGAGGAAAAAATAGATATTTCTTTTTGCTCATTCCTCTTGGAATTGAAGAAAGGGACCACAGGATGATAATGGTGAGAAGATTAACTCAGACTCTCAAAATAGTTTGCTGGAACTCAGGACTTAATATAAGTGTAGGCTCTAGTGATGTCCCTGCCACTTACTATTTTTTTGATTGGACAAATCATAATTTCTCCATCTCAGTGTCTTCATCTGTATTATAATAGGAGAAAGTAGGTGATTTTTAAACTGTTTTCAACTTAACATTCTAGACTCTGGCTGGATTGACTTATTCTTCCTTTTTACCTTAGCCTCATTTACTAAATGATAAGTGTGTTAAATCTAAATCCTGTCCTTGGAGGGCTTGAATCTTGTGGAGGCAGTAAGAGTATTTGTAAACTTGCAAGTTTCCCTGCCATGTGTTGTTAGTTAACTGTTACAGATCCAACCTCCAAAGTGTTTGACCATCCCTCCCCTTTCCGTTCCCACTGTGTTACCTCTATTGTTATAACTTCTTATTGTGGTTATGTCTTGATCACTATCCCTCTCTCCTACACTTTTCCCCAATCCAACCTAGAAATTGACTCTCAAATTTTTTTTAAAAATTGAATTTGGGGGGAATGTACAATTCTATGAATTTTAAAACATGTATAGATTTATGTAAACACCTCCATAATAACAGAACAGTTACATCACCTCCAAAAAACTCTAGTGCTATTCCTTTATAGACACCCTCCCCTCAACCCTAATTCCTAACAAACACTGATCATATAGTATGTAAACTTTTAAACCTGGTTTCGTTTACTCAGCATAAAGCAGAGATTCATCTGGGTTGTGGAGTATATGAATACCTCCCATCCCCCCTGTTTTTTTTTTTTGCCGAGTAGCATTCCCTTGTGGATGTACCACACAGTTTGTTTAACCATTTACACATTGAAGGATATTTTGGTTGTTTCCATTTTTTAATGATCATGAGTATTGCTACTAAAAACATTTGTGTGTAGATTTTTGAGTGAACATCAGTTTTATTTTTCTAGAGGAAATAACCAGGAATGAGATTGCTGGGTTGTATGGTAAGTATATGTTTAACTTTTTATGAAACTATCAGACTTTTCCATGGTAGCTGGACTATTTGCATTCCACTAGGAATGAATGAGGGTTCAGTTGCTCTGCATCCTTGGTACCACTTGGTATTTAAAATTTCAGCCATTCTAATAGGTATGTAGTGGTATTTCCTGATTAATTGGCATTTCTCTAGTGGGTGATAATGTTGAACAACGTTTTGTGTGCTTATATGCCATGTTAAGAACTGTGAAGGACCTGAGTTTTTACACTCCTTATAAGCAACAAGTCAGCCTGCCACAGTTTCATGGATCCTGGTAGAAGACATGAGACTCCTGAGTCAGATGCAAAAGACTTTATTATTCACAGGACATCAACAAAACAAGCTTCATCTTCATGTGGGCTATCCTTGCCCCCAAGTCCCATGGGATTGGTGTCACAGCTGAGGAACCCAAGCTTAGAGAACCCAAATCTTTTGTAATGGCAGCAGACAAACCTGCCTGACCTTTGACCTGCAGTGAAACATTATATCTATTGTACTGGACAGTAGACAAACTTGCTCTCTGCTCTGGAGGGAGATAATCATCTATTTCTTCTAAGAATGTTAGATAAGCAAACATGCTTAAAGAGATAGTCTGTTACAAAGTCCTGTTGTACAGAAATGTGAGGCAGGGCATCGAGAATTGTCTCCCAGTGTGTCTATCTTCTTTGGATAAGGGTCTTTAAAAGTCTTTTGCCCATTTTTTTTTTTTAATTTTTTTTTTACTTATTTATTTATTTTTTTCCTCCAAAGCCACAGTAGATAGTTGTATGTCATAGTTGCACAGCCTTCTAGTTGCTGTATGTGGGACACGACCTCAGCATGGCTGGAGAAGCGGTGCGTCGGTGCATGCCCGGGATCCGAACTCGGGCCGCCAGTAGCCGAGCGCGCGCACTTAACCGCTAAGCCACGGGGCTGGCCCTCTTTTGCCCATTTTTTAAATTGAGTTTTGAGAATTACTTACTATTGAGTTTTGAGAATTCTTTATATATTCTGGATACAAGTCGTTTGTCAAATATGATTTGCAAGTATTTTCTTCCAGTCTGTAGTTTGCCTTTTCATTTTCTTAATAGTGTCATTCACAAAGCAAAAATTTTTAGTTTTGCTGCCAAGTTTGGGCTGCAAGTTCCAACCCACCTTCTGTGGGCTGTGGTTCGAATGTCAGTTCCTTTATCAAAGCCTTTGCAGTGCTGTTTCGGTCTGTTTCATGTGTGCCAGTCTGAAACCTGTGTGGTGGTCTCTGTTAGTTTGAATTTTAGTCTTTGGTCCTGACTAGCATCAGATCCATGCATGCACAGCCTAGGGGGAGCCCAGGAGTTCACAAACATTTTCAGGTTGCTTTCTTGAGTTCTCTTTCTCAATGACTTCTCCTGTACTTTTTTTTGTTCCGTAGGGACTCATCTTTTCTTTCCTCTGGCCAGAAAACTGTGGAGTTCTTTATCCCACTCTTGTTATATACTTCCATAACAGTCTGTGCATTTGGGGCCAAGAAATGGGAGGATAGAACATGGGAAAAATTGATAGTTCCCCTTCCTCAGAGTTGGGCTCCTGCAGTCTCTCACTCCTGCCATTGCTGCGGACACAACATGATTGCTTAGGTTCTGTGGCTCAAGAGAAGAGGGAAAGAAAGACAATAAAATGGAGAGATTTCCATATTTTCTCAGTGTTAGGAGTTCACTTTCTCTTTCCTTGAACCAGAACCGGAGGAGCAGAGGGGAAAAAATGGTAAACTCACTGAGGGTTCGGTGATTTATTGCATTCTGGTCTTCTTCCCCAATTTTCCTTCTCCCCTTTGCCTTTGAGAATTCTCAAAAGTAGTTCTCAATGCAAACCATCCAGGTTTTATAGCTGGATTAAATCTGTGAGGTCTCTGCCCTCCACAACGTGTGGCCTCTGATGTCTGTGCTCAGTTTTTTTATTTTTATTTTTTTAGTTTTATTCCTTCTAGGGGTCACCCCTGTGCCCTGCGTACCTTAGTGTTCAGCCACAAATTGTTGTTTATTCAGACAAAGATTGAATTTGTGTGCAAACATCTCTAGCCAGTAAGGCTTCCACTCTCTGGCCAACAGAGCCTGTGCATACACAGAGGAGACATTGGAGACCCCAGCAGAAAGAGCTGGGGTCCTGAGGTTTAAATGCATTCCTTGCCTCACACTTAGATCCATCAGCAGAGAGGAAGTTTTGTCCATCTTTATGGTTGATTTTAAGACAAAGGATTTATTGTCCTTCTTACTTCATCGTGCTAGAAGACAGAACTCCATCTAAAGTTTTATGTCTTAAAATAAGAGATCTTATCATGATTTCCCCTTTTCAGGAGCTTTCAGTGATGCTTCAATCCAGACTCTCTAGCCTGGAGTTTTAAAAAGCCATCATAATTTGACTTCACACCCAACTTCTTCAGTTTACCTCCTGTTTATACCACATCATTCATGTTCTACATTTACTTTTCTGTCTCTGAGCTTTTTGTGAAAGATGTTCTTGCTCTCTGGAATGTCCTGCCTCTTTTGTGTCATCTCTCCAGGATCCTCTAAGGTTCAACTCAAGGCTCTTGAAAGTCTACACCTTGACTCCTCCACCCCCAGCCTAAGTTGTCTCTCTGTACTCCCTAAGTCAGAATTACCTGGCCTTCTCCTCCCCGACAGTTTCATTGCACTTTCTCTTCTGCATTGTTCAGTCTGTCTGTGTTTTTGGTTATGAGTTTCTTGAGGGCGAGGACATGTTCTATCAATGGTATTACCAATAGCATCTAGCTCAATTCTGGGCACACAGTTGGCACTCGGTGAATGTTTGAGTTAAGTTAATGGTAGTATCTTCAAGATGTGGGACTTAATTTTTGTCTAGACTTTTGAATTTCTTGAATACATACTGTGAAGTGCCACTCTTTTCTGTGCTTGTTTGGCAGTTTATTTGTTTATGTGAAAAAGAATGAGGACTATGTGATTTGAATTTGAAGGGAAATTGCTGGGTAGCAATTTATAATACAATCCTGATGCTATGAACAAATAAGATATAATATAGTAGACTAAAAACTAGACTTTGAAACTTAAGATATTTCAAATTTTAACTTTAACATGTGTGACCTTGCACAAGTACTGACTTCTTCGAGCTTCGTTTATTTAACTTTGAAATGTGGATACCAATTCTTTAATTTTGGTAAATAAATTATTTTATATTTTGTACTTGACACAAGTAGGTTTTCTACAACTGTTTATCTCTATCTAAACCAGTGTTATCTCTTCCTGTATACTAGCAGGAAGGAGTTCCTCCTTTTAGGAGCTTTTAGGTGGTTTTTCCTCACTCCCTTAATAGCTGTAACATGGTAGCAGCAGTAAGAAAATAGGGATTGGTAAAATGAGTCAACCTAACGAGAGTGGTGAGATCGAGTTGATTGCCCAAGATAAATAACTGCCATAACACATTTATTTTATTTATTTATTTATTTTTCCCCCAACGCCCCAGTAGATAGTTGTATGTCATAGTTGCACATCCTTCTAGTTGCTGTATGTGGGACGCGGCCTCAGCATGGCCAGACAATCGGTGCGTCCGTGCGCGCCCGGGATCTGAACCCCGGGATCCGAACCCGGGCCGCCAGCAGCGGAGCGCACGCACTTAACTGCTAAGCCATGGGGCCGGCCCTGCCATAACACATTTAACCTGCCACTAAGGAATCTTGTTAGGAAATACAGTTGCAGAAAATCCAAATTATTTTGCTGATAGTCTAAAAAGGAAAGTTGTAGCTAAAAGTTTCCCTGGTTTCATAATCAATTCAATACATGTTTTTTATTGGTTTCTCCTTATTATTGAAACAGCTTTCTGACTTTAAATGTTACATAAGTCCTCAGATTTGTATCAAATCTTAAAAGGAAGCTTCTTCATTGTGCAAAGGAAGGCTAAGTACAAAACAGCCCTGTCTCCACATGTAATCGAAAACACATATTGAGCACCTTAGGGCGGCACTGTGTTCTCTTGGGAATGTAAAGCAGCTCCTCAAGGTGCTTCTAGTCTAGGGGGGAAGACAAACAGAAAGACCATTCTCTATAACAAAGTAGAATGATATAATTGTTTCCTAAAGAAGCAATGTTAGGAGAATGTAAGTTCAAAGTTAATACTGGGTGGGAGGGAGCTTATGGGAAACTTCACTGAAGAGATGGCCCTTAAAATGAGCTTCATCTTCAAAGAGAATCATCTTTGAAAAAGCGGAAGAAAAGTATAGGCAAGAATTCCAGGCTGAGGCATGGACATGCTTGATGTGTTTGGGAAGTGGTGATATGATTGAACTTTACTGTGTTCAGGGATGTGAGTTTAGACAAGTAGATTGGGAATAATGTGGTACGAGGATTTTGGAATCCTGCCTGGTTTTGAATCCTTTCTCTGTTGCTTGTTTTTAGTAGCGTTTACATACTTTTGAAAATTTCTCTGAGCCTCAGTTTTGACATCTAATAGAATGGAGATAATATCTACCTTGATTCTTGTGAGAAATAATTATGTTAAGTATCTGTCACAATATTGGGCATGTAGTGAGTGTTGGCAAATAGTAGGCTTATGTTAATTTGTCCTAGATTACTGAGGGCCTTGAATGCCATCTCAACGAGTTTAGACTCTATTCTGATGCTTAAATTGTGCTCGCGTTCTTTTTTTTTTTTTTTTTTAATCTTTGGATGGCTTGAATTTTTTTTTTTTTTTTGAGGAAGAGTGGCCCTGAGCTAACATCTGTTGCCAGTCTTCCTCTTTTTCTTTTCTTTTCTTTTTGGAATTATTATGTATTTTTTACTACATATTTAAATTTTAGACTGGGCCAATTGAAAAATTACAAGAAGAGGAAATTAGCACAGTTACACTTTTCCCTCTCCTGAGTCCCATCTTACAGTTTTTGTTAGCTGTCTATTATCTCTTTTGCTTTTTTCTCCCCAAAGCCCCAGTACATAGTTGTATATCCTAGTTGTAGGTCCTTCTGGTTCTTCTATATGGGGTGCCACCTCAGCATGGCTTGATGAGTGGTGAATAGGTCCGCGCCCAGGATCCAAACTGGTGAACCCCGGGCCGCCGGAGCGGAACGTGCAAACTTACTGGCTATGCCACTGGGTCGGCCCCTCACGTTCTTGGTATATGTTAAATTATTTCATGTGAGACAAAGTACTCATTTTCATATCATTGAAATAAAGTTGTCTTTTTGAGCGAAATAACATACTGTACTAAGAACAGAGTATTTCACTTTCTCCCTCAGGTTAAAAATGTAAAACTTTTTTTGGTAGCAACTAAGAAAGATGTATTAGCCCTTTCTTTTTTTTAATGTTAAAATCTATTTTGTTATTGTAGTAAAAAAACATAAAGTTTACCATCTTAACCATTTTTAAAGTGAACCAGTAGTGTTAACTGGATGAACCTTGTTGTGCAACAGATCTCTAAAACTTTTTTGTCTGGCAAAACTGAAACTCTCTACGCACTGAACAACACCTCCTCTTTGTTCCCTCCCCCCAGCCCCTGGCAACCATTATTCTACTTCTGGTTCTAAAAGCTTGACTACTTCAGATACCTCATGTAAGTGGAATCATGCAGTATTTATCTTTTTGTGACTGGCTTATTCTAGGTGGCACAATGTCCTCAAGGTTCATCCATGTTGTAGCATATGACAAGATTTCTTTCTTTTTTCAGGCAGAATAATATTCCATTGTACATACCACATTGTCTTTATGCATTCATTCTTCGATGGACATTTAGGTTGCTTCCAACTTTTGGCTACTGTGAATAATGCTGCAATGAACATAGGTATGCAAATATCTCTTCAAGACCCTGTTTTTAATTCTTTTGGATATATACCCAGCAGTGGAATTGCTGGGTCATATGGTAATTCTATTTTTAATTTTTTGAGGAGCTCCATGCCGTTTTCCACAGTAGCTATGCCATTTTACATTCCCACCAACTGGGCATGAGGGTTCCAATTTCTCTACATCCTCACTCACACTTGTTATTTTCTGTTTTTTTGATAGTGGCTATCCTAACGGATGTGACGTGATATCTCATTGTGGTTTTGATTTGCATTTCCCTGATGATTAGTAATGTTGAACATCTTTTCACATATTAGTTGGCTATTTGTGTATCTTCTTTGGAGAATTGTCTGTACAGATCCTTCGCTAATTTTTAATTGGATTATTTGTTTTGTTGTTGTTGATTTGTAGGAGTTCTTTATATATTCTGGATATTAATCCTTTATTAGATATATGGCTTGCAGATATTTTCTGTCATTCCATAGGTTGCCTTCTCACTCTGTTGATTGTTTCCTTTTCTGTGCAGAAGTTTTTAAGTTTGACATAGTCTCATTTGTCTATTTTTGCTTTTGTTGCTTGTGCTTTTGGTGTCATATCAAGGAGATCGTTGCCAAATCCAAGGTCATGAAGTTTTTCCCCTATGTTTTCTTCTAGGAGTTGTATAGTTTGACATCTTACATTTAGGTCTTTAATCCAATATGTCCTTTTTTAAAGCGTTCTTTATATTATTGTGTGGGGAATAAGAAGTCTTGTTTTACGACTACGTCAGGAATTTGCTGTATTTAAACTTTTCTTTTTCCCTCCCTCCCTCTTTCACACCTTTTCTTCCTTCCTTACCTCCTTCTCTCCTGTATAGCTTGAAGATTATGAGCTCATTCATATTTTTGTTCTTAATTGCTGTGCTGATAGAAGAATGATAGTGAATTCATTTTCAACAACACTTTCTTGTTTGTTATTTGATTAGCAGGAAGAAGATGAGCCTTAAGTCTGAACGCCGAGGAATTCATGTGGATCAGTCGGAGCTCCTGTGCAAGAAAGGATGTGGTTACTATGGCAACCCTGCTTGGCAGGGTTTCTGCTCCAAATGCTGGAGGGAGGAGTACCACAAAGCCAGGCAGAAGCAGATTCAGGAGGATTGGGAACTGGCAGAGCGGTAAAAGGACTTACCTGGGGGTGGTTTAACAGAGATATAACTGGATACATGGTTCTGTCACTGTCAGACTACGTTTTTCTCTTCTGTTTTAAGCTATCAGCGAGTCAGCTTAATATTAAGAGAATGAATTTTTTTCCTCTTCTTCTCAGTCAACATTTAATGACTAGTTTTCAGTGATTTCTGCATTTTGTCTTTGTCTTAACTTTTAACTATTTTGTGTTTGAGGTGTGTTAGTCTTACTTGTCTAATAGAGGCAATAAGCTCCTTGGAGTAGAAGAAGGGAGATGAAATGAGGTGAAGATTAAATGAGGTAATATATATGATGTACTGGGCACATGGCTCTCATCAAGCATTGTTTTCCTCATTCTTTTAATATATGCAGCATGGCATCTGGCACAGTGATAAAAACATAATAGAAACCTGTTGATTAGTATACATAGTCCTTGCTTTATGGAAATTTAACTTTTCCTTAAAAATGGGGTTTGTTAGTCAAAAGTAGTTTGTATTATCCAGAAATATGATTATGATAAAAATTAAAAGATGGAATAGCTGGTGAGCATAGGGACTAATAAAGTGCCACAAATAATGTTAATTCTTTGCCAAAGCATCCTAGAAACTGTAAAACTTCTCAATAAAAGAAAGTCAAACTGAACTGTGACAGCTTTTGCTAGTTTTTTATATCTAAATTATATCTATATTTGCTGAGTGATTACTTTGCTAGCATCTGTGATCAACTCAGAGAATCGTAAAGTACACTCACTGCTTTCAGTGACTCCATGGTCAATCAGAGAGAAAATGTAGATGTAGAACATTAACTGTTTCCCCAGGTTTCCCACTGCAATCCTGATATTCCCAGTAGCTGATCCTATTTCACAAAGAAAGGAGAGGCCACTAGGCATGAATTCTGTTAGCTTTCTCCTCTTTCCACATCAGAATGTACTAATATCTTTATGTATGTTAACTTATGTTTTGTCTCAGAGAATGATGTCTCCCTATTCCATTCTCAGACTAACACCTCTACCTGTGATTTTGTTGCTCTTTCTTACTGCTTCCAGTTGTGTCCTCACTTAAAATTTCCTACAGCACTATTTCTCAAATTTGAACAAGGCATGAGAATCACCTGGAAAGCTTGTAAAACAGTGATTGCTGGGGGCCGGCCTCGTAGCATAGTGGTTAGGTCCAGCGCGCTCCACTTTGGTGGCCCAGGTTTGTGGGCATGGAACTACACCACTCGTCAAACCATGTTGTGGCAGCGACCCACATACAAAATAGAGGAAGACTGGCACAGATGTTAGCTCAGGGCTAATCTTCCTCAAGCTAAAAAGAGGAAGATTGGCAACAGATGTTAGCTCAGAGCGAATCTTCCTCACAAAAAACCCAAACAAAACAAAAAAAACCAGTGATCGCTGGACCTCACCCTCAGAGTCTCTGACTTGAGTAGGTTGGAAGTGAGGCCTGAGAATTTACATTTCTAACAAATTCCTAGGTGGTACTGATGCTGCTGTCTAGGGAATCGTACTTTGAGAATAATTGTTCTATAGATGGCCTTTGAGATTTAATATAAATACCTCAAATTCAGCTGGTGCAAGCCCAAGTTCATTTCTTTTATTTATTCTAATCCCCACTTCCAACATTTCCTCCTAACCTTCCTCCTGTATCAGTTAATGACATCACTCTTTATTCAGTTGGCTAAAAAACACTGGAGTCATCTTAATTTCTCCTTCACCTCTCACACTGTCTACAACTAATTGAGCAAGTTCTACTTATTCTAGCTCAGAGAAGTCTTTTGAATTTCCTCCTCTTCTATTTTCCAGGTCCTTATTTTCTCTTACTTGTCTATGTAATATATTCTTAATCATTGTCCCTATCTCTAGTCTGTCTGCCCCTCAAGTTGTCACACAGCTAACTGCATTATCTTTCTAAAGTACAGATCTGATAATGGTAACTTATTGGATTTACAGTCTTTTTTGGTTCCCTACCATGAAATCCAGGATTATAGACTGGGCTTGGCAGTCAAAGTTTCTTTCCACTTGGTACCTGCTTGTAGGCATCATAGTTCATCATACTGTCAGTGCTCTGACCACATTGAACTTGGTCCACGACAAAAACCACATGCCTTCACATTTGTAGTTCCCTTTTCCTAGAATGCCGTTTCACTTGGCGGAATCCTATTCATCCTTTAAGACCAGCCTAAATGTCACTCACCATTGTAAAACCTTCTTGGACTCCTCTAGCAGATTTAGTTGTTCCTTCCTATGTTCTCATAGCACTTGGATTTTACTCTCTACTATAGGAACAGTCACATTATATGGTAATTATTTACTCGCCTCTTTCTCCCTTCCTACCTTGAGCTTGTTAGGGAAAAGGACTAGACTTTATTTCTTTTATGTAACCCTAGTACAATTACTGAATGACCATGATCCATGGAGAAGGTCCCTTTTGAAGTCCGTAGTAGCATATAGGGTAGTTTCATATCAGAGACCTCAGACCTATTGGATGTATTTATCCTCTAGTTCTAAAAATTTTAGATCCTCTTCAATTAGTTGAGTACTAACCTCTAGATACAAGGAAAACTTGGAGAATATCTGGGTCATTCTTAATCCTTTCTTGAATTACAGACTTCAGCGGGAGGAGGAAGAGGCCTTTGCCAGCAGTCAGAGCAGCCAAGGGGCCCAATCCCTTACATTTTCCAAGTTTGAAGAAAAGAAAACCAATGAGAAGACCCGCAAGGTTACCACAGTGAAGAAATTCTTCACTGCTTCATCCAGGGTTGGATCAAAGAAGGGTAATTTTCTGATTCTCTTTTTTTCCTTCTATGCCCAAATGAGATACAGAGTAGATCCACAGTGCATATGGGCTCAGCTTTTTAATTTCTGTAAGCTTTCGGAGAATATCAACCCAGATTTGAGACTGAAATTGGGTTTGAGGGTCAGATGATATATGAAACCAAAAATCTCTTTGGTTGGAGGACATTGTGTATTAGAGAAGCTTGTTTACTCTATAGGAGGAATAAACATAATTGAAATAGTAGTTTTCTTTATAAAATTCATTCTTATCCAAATGGCTGTCTTTTTGGATGTTTTGGTTTTTGTGCCTTTAATTTTTGGATTCTGGTTTATTCTTCTTTGTATAGTATCTTCATTCTCCGTAACTTAATCAGAAATGATTGTTTCTAGGCCTGAAGTCATCTAAAAAAGAGGTTTTCTGAGAGCTTGTGCGAGAGAGCTGTGTCTTGAGGAAATACATAGAGAACATATAGGAAAAGGCTCACTCTGGGCTTTTAGAGGAGTGAAAGTAACCCATAGTAGGTATTTTCTAGTGCATGGATTTGTATGTACTTGACCTTATTCATCCTCCTTCTTAAAACGCCATATAATCAGCAAGAGGATTGTCATTGAAGTCACACTTGTTCTACCAATGAGCAGACAAGCTTGTGGAAGTGGCCTAGCAGGAAACAAGAAAGAATGTTGTCAGGGCTCAGTCTCTGAACCTTTATGTTGGTAATCGGAGTTATACAGGAAATTTGAAATGGTGAGGGAGACTGGGAAGCAACGCTAGTGCTATCAGAAGAGCTGTTCTTTTGGACCCCCGTCTAGCCCCGGCACTCTCCAACCTGGGATGATTGTCATGAGGTTTTTGGTCTGTGTAAAGGCAGGGGAATGAATAGTAATATCGCACCTTAAGATCTTTGCTGGTCTTCAGGATTTCATGACTATTGTTGTTTTGTTTTTATTGAAAGGAAAAGTTGCTTACAACCAAAAACACTTCTCTTTCTTTCTTTTTTTTTTTTTGGTGAGGAAGATCAGCCCTGAGCTAACATCCATGCCAATCCTCCTCTTTTTGCTGAGGAAGACTGGCCCTGGGCTAACATCTGTACCTATCTTCCTCCACTTTATATGAGACACCACCACAGCATGGCCTGACAAGTGGTGCATCGGTGCGCGCCCAGGATCCGAACCCAGGTCACCAGCAGCGGAGTGCCCGCACTTAACCACTACGCCACGGGGCCGGCCCCAACACTTCTCTTTAATAAATGCAAACCTTTAAATAATCTTTTTGTTCACATGATTAATTTGGAATTGTTTCTTGGTTGGCTGTCACTCATAGCAGTTTTCTCTACTGCAATAAGAAGGGGAATAATCAGTACCTGCTAGCAATTAAATTAAGAATGTATTTGGCTCATGATTTATTTATCAGAAGGTAGTGTGGTAGGCTGGTTAAGAGCGTATTGGAGTCACCCTGGTTTGAGTCACAGCTTTGCAGTTTACTATCTGTGTGACTTTAACTAAGCTAATCTCTTTAAGCCCTGTCTGTTCTGAGGGACAGTAATACTTATAAGCATGACTTGAGGATTAAATGAGTTGATGTGTGTAAAGAGTTTAGGATAGTACTTGACACATATAATGTCTTCAATAAGTGTTAGCTCTTTAAAAATATGTTGTTTTTCTGATAGAATAATCTCTGCTGGTAAGGAGCTCCAGGGTATTGATCAAAGCCATTCATTCCTGTTTAGCTTAATTTCTGTTGCCTGCTTTGGGAAAGTCTCACTAACCTTATGAATTTATGATATATGGTGAAGTGGTATATGACAACAGATAAAATAGTAAAGAAATTATAAAACCATCAGCTCTAACTGCCTCATTTTACAAATGACAATATGAAAGCCCATAAAGGTTAACTAATTTACCCAAGGTCATATAATGAGTTGATGTATTAGAACTCAGGTCTCCTAATTCCTGGTTCAGTTTTTTCCCATTATATCCCTTGTTATCTATATCTTTATAGATGTATAATGAGGTTTCTATTACTGAAGTGTGTAATAGTCATGCACATTTGCTGGCTGTCCTTGGCAGTTTTAGAAAAATCATGTCCTAAGAGCTTCTGACGTGCGTTATATTATAGAAAGAACATTTGTACTTTAAAAGAAACAATTCCAAATTGTTATTTTAAAAACTTTTATATGGAGTGATTCTTAACCGTTTTCCTTTTTCTTTTAGAATGATAGATTTGTACTTTAGATTTTTGATCTTTGGTTGTTTTTTTGTCTATAGAAAGCATATGGGGATAAAGACCTCAAAGTATTGAAAAAAAACTGATGCATGTGTATTAGAAAAGAGGATGCTGTTGGATCTTTGTTTCACAGATTGCTTATACAACTTTGCCAGATGAACTTTGCATTTCAAACTAATTATTTGTTTGGCCTTTGTGTGTGGATAAGGTTAGTCTTTACTAAATGCAGTTTTAATTTATTGGGTCTAGACTAAAACAGACCTTTTGTGTTCTGTCTTCTTTATTTTCCTTCATTAATACATGAAGCCCTTGCTCTTGACGTTTTACTTGCTTCTGCTGGTAGCGCAAAAAAAAAGCTCTTAAGCCAGGGCAGCTTGGTAGTAAACAGAACACAAATAATCTTCTAAGGGATTTGAAGAATATGTTAACAAGAGTTGGCTGCCACTCAGAGAAGGTAAATGGAGTAGCTGGACTGTACAGACTGAGAGAGTTTGCTTACAGCTGTTTAATCTCCAAAGTAAGGTTGAGTGAGCTATAGTTTACAGAGTAAAGCATAGTGGATCGGCCAAGTTGTTATACTTGCTCATACATTCAAAAATGCCCTTTTCTTTTAGAGTTCAAATAGATGTTGTCACCCAGAGTAGAATCTTGGGTACATCTTTTACAAATTAATCTAGAGGCAATGCTCCTAGGAGGAATATATATGTTTTAGAATTAAAATACCAATCTTCCCACCCAGACCTCAGATTTTAAACACTGTTCTTCACTAAAGTGAACTAGGGTTCCTTGGAGAAATGACTGATTCTGGGATTGGAGCAAGGAAAGAAGGGCCCCCCAAAGATGTTGGGAACATGTCAAAGACCCAGAAGCCAGCTTGGATGAGTTCCCACTGGCCAAGTTTGAGTATCAAAATAAATAAGGAGAATAAATGGTGTATAACTGATTGAATAAAATAATAATCTAGTAGTCCATCCAACTAATAAAATGTATAAGTAGAAAGGGAGAAGAGAAAGCTCCTCTTTACCATAGAATGTTGACTAATAAATATAGAAGAAGTGATGGAGGTAGAAAATCACCATTTTGCAATCATCATAGTAAGAATTGATTCAGGCAGATTTCACAGTGGATGCTAAATCTGGGGTGAGGGGAGGAAGTTTCCTGAGGAACAAGTTATGAACCTGATCTCAAATTAACTCCCACAACTTATTTATTAATTAAAATAGAGAAATAGTAATTCTATAACGATGGGGGGAAATAGACATTATGTGCCCCCAGATATGGTACTTTGAGAAGAACACAACATGAATTATGTAATATTTAAGCTGAAAATTTACCCTGAATCTAGTCATGAGGAAACAGCAGAGAAACTCAAATTCAGGGGCATTCATTAAAGTAACTGACCTATGTTCTTCAAAATTGTCAGTGTCATGAAAAACAAAGGAAGGCTGGAGAACGTTTCTAGATTAAAAGAGGCTAAGTCTACATGACCACTAGTGAGTGTGTGACCCTCAGTTGGATCCTATGTAAGGGAAAAAACCCCACTTTTTTTCAATAACTATACTGTAGTTATGCAAAAGAATATCTTTGTTATTAGGAACTACTGGTATTAAGGGATAAAGAGCGTGATATATAGTCTACTGTGAAAAGATTTACAAAAAATAATACACACAGACATGTAGCAGAATGTTAAAATTTTGTGAACCTGGTTAAAGGGTATAAAGATTGTAGTAATCTTGCAACTTTTATGTAAATTTGAAGTTATTTTTTATTTTTATGTGAGGAAGATTGGCCCCAGGCTAACATCCATGCCCATCTTCCTCTACTTTATATGGGATGCCACCACAGCATGGCTTGACCAGCGGTGCGTTGGTCTGGGCCCGGGATCCGAACTCACGAACCCCGGGCCACCGAAGCAGAGTGTGTGACCTTAACCACTACACCACTGGGCCGGCCCCCAAAGTTATTTTAAAATAAGACTTAAAAAAACTATAAAAACTATAAAACTATAATCTTCCAGCATTCAGTGCTATCCCAAGACCTAAATTTCAGATGTTAATTGAGTAGAAGCATAGTGTTAATCACATTGTTTGAAGGATCACTAGTGAATTGCTACTTTAATCATAGAGCCTCTTTGGCACTTAGGTGAAACTGAGCTAATAATTCCCCAAGTTGAATCTGGAGCTGATTTTATAATCATGCCTGTTTTTACAGTCATTTCTCAAGTACACTCTGGTTGGTTTCCTCCTCTTGTTTATTCCAAAGATTGTTATCTGGTAAAATCATCTTTTATAATGTATTGAATAGAATGTATTTGGAACATGATCAGTTTCTGACTTTCATTGATAAGGACTATGAGAAATATTTTCCCTGACACCAAATATATGGTGTCTTTTATTCTCCAACACCAATTGGGTGTGTGACAATTCAGTCCTGTTCTGACACTAACTACCCTGAGTCAGCGACAGACCCCACAGGTTAAGGGCTCAGTCCCACAAAACTGCCCCCACTTCAGTTGCCCGTGCCAACCTCCAGGAGTGGGGGTCCCCATACTTCTGACCAACCAGCTATAAATTGGGGGTTCCCACAACCCTCAGGTTTGATATTTTCTTGGAACAACTCACAGAACTCAGAAAAACACTTTATTTACGCTCGCCGGTTTATTATAAAGGATACAACTCAGGAACAGCCAAATGGAAGAGATGCATAGGGCAACGTAGGCGAGGGGGCGCCAAGCTTCCATGCCCTCTCTGGGTGTGTGCTCCCAGCCCCTCAATGTGTTCATCAATGTAGAAGCTCCCTGAACCTCCTCATATAGGGGTTTTTATGGAAATTTCATTTCATAGGCACGAGTGATTAAATCATTGGCCACTGGTGATCAAAAATCTCTGTCCCCTCTTTCCACCCTGGAAGTCAGAAGTCAAGGGTGGGGTGGGACTGAAAGTTTCAACCCTCTAATCTGAAATTTCCAACCCTCTAATCCTGTGGTTGGTTCCTCTGGTGATTAGCTCCTATCTAGATATCCCTGAAGCTGTCTAGGGGCCCACAAGAGTCACCTCATTAGCATAAACTCAGATTTGGAAGAAAGTGGCTTGTTGTGAATTAAAAAAGACGCTTCTCTCACCCCTATAACTCTGGAAATTCCAAAGGTTTTAGGAGCTCTGTCCCAGGAACCCAGGGGCAAAGACCAAATATATATTTCTTATTGTACTACGGACTATCTGCCTTTTAGTCTGTATTATATAACTATAGTCAGAACGACTGAAAACGTCAGAAGAACTATAATATTCTACTGAACTGCCTTATTTTGTTTGGATAATCTGAGAAATGTGGAAGGTTTTCGGTAAATTTGTTAATATTGAGATATAAAATGTGCTTTTAGTACTGGAAGTGGTGTTAGTCATCTTTACTACATGGTCATGTTCTTTTTTGATACTGACGTTTTCAGGTTGTCTTTACTCTTTCACAAGTGTTCCTCAAATACTCTTATTAGTGAAGATTTTGCTTTTACAGGTTTACTTTGTATATTAAACATTTAACAAGATTTAATGTGTGATCTGCCTTGCAGACAGCCTTACATAGTAGCTGCTCAGTTGGTACTCACTGATTGATTTAAATAGGAATAAATAGATGCTGTAATAATAGAAGGGACATTATGGTGTATTATTGGGGAATCAAATACACCTTGATTCTTGGGCTGGGGAATCAAACAGATCTGGATTCAAATCCCAGCTTTTCTTCTTAACTGCCTGTGTGACTTTCAGCACTTAAGTGACTTATCCTGTAACCTCACTGTATTCATGTGTAAAAGGATAATACCACCTACCTAACAAGAACAATTTTTAGTGGTTTAAAATGGTAAACATGTATTATTTCATATGTTTTCAAGAATCTAACAATTTTTAAGGATTAATGAGAATGTATAGTAAAACACAATGTCTGCCATGTAGAAAATTTCATTGAATGATAGCTATAGACATTATCATAATAATTCAAAAGCCTATGTTGTTCTGCTGGGAAGACATTTTAAACTGAGTATTTAGATTGTGGAATGGAAAGCTTGATAATCATGGCAAACTGGCTATATTTGAAATAAAGCTTGTTTCTATATTAAAAACACAAGATTTTAAGTTGAAGAGCAAGCAGTTGCCATTTGGGTCCTAGCCAAAATGTAATGTTCCTTTCCATTTTCCCTTCTGAATATCCATTGGCCGTTCAAAACTACCTCTCACCTTCTTTCTGTGAACCAAATGCCTGAACTGTGTCTCTCTCACTTTCCACTCTCTCTTCCACTTATCTGTTCTCTTATTAGGGGTTGATTTTAGGAAGGTCTGAGAGAAACAACCAAGTGTTGATTTTAGTAATTTGTACCAATTCATAACTAGTGAATAGAATTAATTTTGATTTACTTTTTTTTTTTTAAAGAAGTTTTGGGTTCATAGTAAAATTGAGAGGAAGATACAGAGATTTCCCACATACCCCTTGCCTCCACACATTCACAGCCTCCCTCATTATCAACATCCCCTACCAGAATGGTACATTTTGTGTTAAAATTGATGAACCTACATTAACACATCATTATCCAAAGTCCATAGTTTACATTAGGGTTGACTCTTGCTGTTCTATATTCTGTGGATTTGAACAAATATATAATGACATATACACCATTATAGTATCATACAGAGTATCTTCACTTACATTTTATTTTCATTTACATTCTGAAAGAGGATTTTTTAAATCAACATTACCTGTCTTTGGAGAAAAGAATTTGTTGTAAGGGGAATGGTTAGAGTTTCCCTACCCTTGAGTGGCTCACAGACCTCCAGTCTCAGGGATTGGTACTCCTTTGAAGAGTCTTCAGTCCTCTCTTTGGCACACAGAGGCAATTACAGCATAGTAAAGAGCTGAGACTTTGGAGTTAAGGCACGGAGACCTGGGTTCAAATTCCAGCCTTTACCACTTAAATCACTGCAACATTATGCGTTACTTAATATCTTCAAGCCTCAGCTTCCTCATTTGTAAACATCATAAAAGTACTACCACATAGAGTTGTGAGGATTATACAAGAAAGCATTGTAAAAGCAATGAGCACGTAGTAAATGTTCACTGTATGTAAACTGTCATCATCATTATTTTATCAGATTGAATGTGTATTCTGTTTTCGTTGGTTGGAGTGTTATGTATCAGTTAGGTCAAGTTGGTTGATAGCATTGTTCAAGTACTCTGTCCTTAACTGATTTTTCTTTTTTTTTTGTTACCTGTAGTATCGACTACCAGGAGAGGAATGTTGAAATCTCCGACTAAAATTATGGATCTTTTATTTCTCTTTTGAGTTCTATCAGTTTATGCTTCATGTGTTTTCAAGCTGTGTTATTAGGTGTCTACACATTTAAGATTGCTATGTCATCTTAGAGAATTAACCTCCCTTTCCGTTATGAGATTCCCCTCTTTATCCTTGGTAATATTCCATGTTCTGATATTTACTTTTTCTGATATTGATATAGCCACTTCAGCTCTTTTTGATTGTTTGAACAATATATCCTTTTTGTTTCTTTTAGTTTTTAACATATCTGTATCTTTATATTTAAAGTGGATTTCTTATAGACAGCATATAGAGGGATCTTGTTTTTATCTAAGATGACAATCTCTGACTTTTAAGTGGACTGTTTAGACTACTTATATTTAATGAAATATTTGATTAAATGGGGCTTAAACCCACCATCTTGCTCTTTGTTTTCTATTTATGCCATCTGGATTTAGTTCTTTTTCTCCTCTTTTCCTGCCTTCTTTTTGATAGATTATTTTTTATGTTTACATCTTTATCTCCACTGTTGGCTTGTTAGCTATACCTCTTGCTTTTGTTGTATTTTTTTTTTCTTTTCCATCATAGATTTCTTTGTGAGTAGATAATGCACCATCAACATTCCTCTCTCTCTCTCTTTTTTAAATTTGTATATTCTTTCTTTCTTTCTTTCTCTCTTTCTCTCTCTCTTTCTCTCTCTCTCTCTCTCTCCCTTCTTCCTTCTTTTTCTTTCTTTCTTTTCTTTCTTCTTTCTTTCTTGATTGTCACTGAGCTAACATCTGTGCCAATCTTCCTCCACTTTTTCTATGTGGAACACTGCCACAGCATGGCTCAATGAGCAGTATATAGGTCCGCGGCCGGGATCCGAACCCGCGAACCCCGGGCCACCGAAGCAGAGTGCCTGAACTTAACCATGATGCCACCAGGCCAGCCCCTGTTGTATTTTTTTTTTTAATGGTTGTTCTGGGGTTTACAAAATACGTGTTTAACTACTCTACCTTCAAATAATATTATACCACTTTATATATAAGAACCTCACCAACAGTATTCTTACATTTCTTCCTCCCACCCTTTGTACTATTGTTGTCCTGCATTTTACTTCTACATGATATAAATCCCACAGTACATTATTATTACTTCAGCTTTAAATAGTTAATTATCTTTTAAAGAGATTTTTAAATGGGAAAATGTCTTGTATATTTGCCCATGTTTGCCACTGCTGATGCTCTTTGTTCCTGGCTGGTGGGAAAATGAATTATTCCAAGCCAAGTGTGCTCTGGGGATTGTTCTGCCTACTCCTTTACCTGATCTTGGGTAGTTTCCTCACATACATGTGCAGTATTCAGTCAGAGACTCAAGGGAACCCCTCTGCAGTCATCTGGAGTTCTTCCTGTGCAGCCCCATCCTCTCTGTATTTTGCCATGCAAATTCTAGTGACTTTGGCCTCCCTGAGCTCTAAATGCTGTTTCTCCAATTCGACAAGTCTGCTAGGCTCTGTTGAGGTGCCTCTCCCTGTGCTAGTGTGTAAAAACTCTCCTTACGGTGAGTTGGGGTACTTGTAGGACGTACCGTGTTTATCCCCTTCTTTCATGGGTTGCTCTTCTGTCTGCCTGTTGTCCAGTATTTGAAGGCCATTGTTTCATACGTTTTGTCTGATTTTTCTAGTTGTGAAGGCAGTAGGGTAAATCCAATCCCTGTTATTCCATCATGACCAGGAGTGGAATTATCAGATTGAGTGAAGGACTAAATCCCAAGTATTACAGAAATTTTTATAATCGTACAGGATGTCAAATACAATTTTTGGTTTTCCATATTGGTAAAAAATGTTTCAGAAAAGATACTGCCAGTTTTTGTTTTGAGATAAATTGTACCTGATTTATTTGCTTAAAAAAATAGATGGTCCATCCAAATGGCTCAAAAATAAAAGGTATATATCCCTTACCCATCTAGTTCCCAGCCACTCCCACTATCCTTCCCTCATATTCAGACAACCTTTGTTATTAGTTTCTTGTGTATCATTCTGTGTTTTTGTTTTCATTTGTAAACACATATATCCTCATCCCACTCCCACTATTTTACATAAAAGAGAACACACTACAGATACCCTGCTTTTTTTAAATTTAGCAGTACATTTAAGAACTCTTTTCTTATCAATACATAAAAAGCATACTTTTTTTACTTTAAAAGTACATAATATTCCATTTTATGAATTAAATCGTAATTTATTAGTCCCTTGGTAGTGGTTATTTATGCCATTTCTAGTCTTTTGCTCTCACAAGTAGTGCTAAAATGAGTAGCCTTATACATATTTCATTTTGTACATGTGCATTTATATCATAGAAAATGTCTGATAAATGGAATCGTTGGGTCATAGGATAAATTATTTTTAATTTTGATGATTATTAACACCAAATTGCATTCCATTGCAGTTATATAATTTTACATTCCTACCTCCATAGTGTCATACTGCCTTTTCCCCCATATTCTCATCAACATCAAACTTCAGATTTTTGTCTAATGTTTAAAATGGCATCTCATAGTTTTAATTTGCGTATTTGTTATCATGAGTGAGATTGAGCTTATTTCCTATGTTTAAAATCCATCTATGTTTCCTTTCTGTGCACTGTTAGTATTCTTTACCCATTTTGCTATTGAACTTTTGGTTTTTTTTTTTTTTATATTAATAGGAGTTCTTATACATGAGGGAGAGTAGCCCTTTGTGATGTAGCTTACAAACGTTTTTTTCCAGTTTGTTGTCTGACTTCTGACTAACAGTATTTTTAGTCATACATGTAAGTGTTTTTTTTCTTTTCCTTATTTTTCCTTTTAATGTGATTGAATTCTTTTAGGGCTTCTACATTTTGAATCATAGTTAGGAAGCACCTGATAATTTAAAAGATAGGCAAATACTTGATTTGGAAAGATAACTATAAAGTGCAATTTTGTTCTGCTAACTACTTAATATTAATAGTGCAGTTTGGTCGGTGGGGATGTTTTTGCTTTAATTTGAACATAAGTCAAGCAACTAAGTACCACGTTAGTTTCATAACCAGTTATGTAATAATAAGTGAAAGCTGGAATCTTTAGTTTGCCATAGTTAATAGTATATTCTTTTAGGTAATCTATATGTTTGTCTCACTTGAATAAACTCGTCACTCTAATAGGAATAATGCTTTTATTATCTTAAAACTTTATTGCAACTTCATCATTAAAATGTATATCTCAGGTACTAACGTTCAAAAAATAAGATTATAAGAAATTATTCTGAGAAAGCATGTAATAGGTTGACTTTGATACCTTCAAAAGATACATTTTCTTCTTAATTATCTTCCTTTTTGTATATGAAAGGGAATCATGGGGGTATGAGGTACTTGAATTCCTTACAGGTGTGGAATTAGAGAGCAGAGTTCAAAATCAGGAGACAGAACGTGATCAGAGTCCAAGTGCTACTTCATGCTTTCTGAGAGCACCTACTCTACTATAGCAACCTTATCTCTGTTCTGTAAAGGTCCTATTTTCCTTTCAGTGTATTTATTTGAAGAGAGGAAAGAGCTGTGTGGCCAACTGATTGGACAGTGTTTTATTTGCTTCCCTTGCCTCTTTGCTGGTATGCTCTGTCATGGTCATTTGCTACTTTGAATGTGTTCTTTCACTTTGAGCAGTATGACTTGAAAACTGAATGGTGGGTAAAGAATTGTTAGACTCCACATAAATAAAGTAGCCTTTGCCTTTTTGGCAAGTAAAAAGGATTTGAAAAGGTTGTCTAACGTTTGTCTCTAGCATTTTTCTGCTTCTACTGATTGTTGCTTACTTATTGACTGGTTTTGTAAACTCATACAATCTTTGAGAAAGTTGTTCAAGATAGTGGTGCCATTTCAGTATTAACAATTAACTATATAGATCAAAACATGATATATTTTGGCTAAGAAAATACTAGTAGAGTGATTTTTATTTGAATAGGAGTATCTTTTAGATCATATAGTTTTATCTACTTGTACTTCCTACTCATAAAGTAGATCTAGCTTACTTTAAGGAAAGTTGTCCAAATATTTAAACATAAAATAAATTCAAGTTTAACTTTGATTAAGCATAATTTAAGTAATCTTAAGTTAGATACTTAAAGTAATTCCATGCATGGATCTTCTATGTAATGAAACTTATTATGTTTAATTTTCCCAGCAGAAATTCAGGAAGCAAAAGCTCCCAGTCCTTCCATAAACCGGCAAACCAGCATTGAAACGGATAGAGTGTCTAAAGAGTTCATAGAATTTCTCAAGACCTTCCACAAGACAGGCCAAGAAATCTATAAGCAGACCAAGCTGTTTTTGGAAGCAATGCATTACAAAAGGGTAGGTTGAGAATAATCACTTAGAAAATAGAGTTTTGGTTTTAGGAAGGGTCTTAGAGATAATCTAGTGCAACGTTGTTATTTTACACCTGAGAAAATCAAGACCCAGAGATGTTAAGTTACTTACCTGAGAATGTCACTGATCCACGTTAAAACCCGACTTCCAGGCTAGTACTTTTCCACTGCAACTCAATGTGTTCAGATCATCTTTGCGTGGAAAGTCTGACATCGAAGCCACTTGTGTTGTGTACTTTAGTAACAAACCTTCCTAACTTGTCACCTTGTAAATAGTATAAACTGCCAAGAGAGCCGTAGTATACCTTCAACTCTAACTAATAATTGTTAGACCAGTAACAATCATTTTAGGGTTTTGTTCTATATTTTGATTTTTAAAATTCCTATCTTTGCTCAGATAGAGAAGGGAAAGCTAGAATTTAGACATTGAAAGAGACCTTAGCAACTCTCTGGTTTGGGTCCCTTTATTTTATAGATGGGGAAGTTGAGAGCCAGAGAGGATATGTAACTTTTCCAAGATTACACAGCTAGATTCTGCCAGTGTCAGAGCTATAATTTGTGACTTCCACGTATGTGTTTTTAACCTGTAATTTCCAACCCATAATTTCAATTGCAATAATTCATAAGTCTACCCATAAAGGGGCTCATTTTATAAATAGTGATTAATTTGTTTGTAACATTCTTCACTCATTGAACTCAGAATTGGCTCTAAAAGTCCTTTCTATGAAGTGAGGAAGTCTTAGAGAGAAAGGAAAAGGGAATTAGAAAAACATCAAGGTGATTAACTGCCTAGCTATATTCCAGCTGTGGTCAGAGATCACTAGGCTAATAAGCAATTGACTTCTGCCAAAATATTTTGTTAATATTGAATTCAGTTAGTAAAGGAGAAAAGAAGCTTGCTTTCTTGTTTTTTTTGATGTGCAATTACACTGAGAATAAGTAAGTAGCCCTCTTTTTTTTCCTCAAAGTATTTGTAAGCAAATAGTGACATTTAGAGTTAAAGCAAGAAAAATATCATTGAAGTTTTGAGTTAGAAGCAATGACAGACTTTTTCAATATGGAAAAATTCGGAGTTTGTGTGATATACAACTTTTATTTTTTATCAGAAATAAAAACTAAAGTGTAGTAGTTATGTATTCTTTAGCCCATATGAAATGTTTACAGGATATCTATACTATATTGGCATATATACTATAATACATATGGCAAATACACCTGTATAATACTATATTTTAGAAAACTGCTCAACTCAGATTTGTTCGTTTTTCTTTTGCTCAGAAGTTTAAATGTGCCATTGTTCTGTATTAATTTAGTAGATTTTAAATCAATACACTAAAGTAAAGAGGTAATTAACTGGTGCAGATAACACCATGCCTAACACCTGTTTTCTATGCATTACTAACTGATATCAGAGATCTGGATATGGCCTCAGATTCCTCCCGTTTTAAGAGCCATTGTGCAACCTATTTTCCTTTTCTACACTAGCACTAAGTGTTTCATGGTTAAGTGGCCAAGTCCCATGTACGTATGTTCAGCATCTAGCATGATGCCTGGCACATACCTTCATTTCATTGGTGACTATAAACATCCCTGAATCTGTGGCCACACTTATTGAAGCTCTTGCCTGGGGAAGCCCTTCTTGCCTTAGGCTGCAAATTAGAGTCCTTCCAAATAAATAAAACAGTTTTCATACCTGAACAAACCAACCTTACCTAACTAGCTTCAGATCACTTAATCATATAACTTTCTTGAGAGAATTTGAGTACAACTTGGGATAGCTCCTGTGAGGTAATGAAGTGTGTCATAGTGAGAATAACCAACTAAACTTTCTAGTTATCTTATTCTAATGACCTACTGAATATGAACATTAATTCTTATCTTTTTGAAACTGCCCCGTTGACATTGCCATTAACTCATAATTCTTCCCTCTGCGTCCCACAGTATTATTCTTCCCGAATTGGGAAGAGTTCTAGGTCTAGAACAATGTGCCATTCTTGCCCACATCTTTTTCCACTTCATTCCTTTTTTCTTCAGTCTTAGTGTATGCCAGTTGTGAGCAACCTTTTCCACATGTAGGTCAAGTCTAGAAAATTAAATATTTTCAGAATTGCATTAAAAATTTTTCAACCATTTTATCTTTATCAGGAAAGACTTTATCTGCACTGAGACTCTTTTTTTTTAATTTCCTCATCCCAAAAGGGTATTTCTTTTGGCTAAAATTTCATTCAGCACCTACATAATTCACACACACTGCAGTATTGCAATGTAATGCTTTACTGTGCAACAAGTATTGTTTGCTAAGACTCTTCTGAAGCTGGATTATTTTGCCGTTTTTTAGAAATTAATCTTATTAGCTACTTAATATTAAAATATGTAATGTCTTATGGTCCCTTTTCATATTCTTTTTTTTTTATAATTTTATTTATTTATTTTCCCCCAAAGCCCCAGTAGATAGTTGTATGTCATAGCTGCACATCCTTCTAGTTGCTGTATGTGGGACACAGCCTCAGCATGGCTGGAGAAGCAGTGCATCGGTGCGTGCCCGGGATCCGAACCCGGGCCACCAGTAGCAGAGCGCGCACACTTAACTGCTAAGCCACAGGGCCAGCCCCCTTTTCATATTCTTTAAGAGATATTTTACAAACAAGACAGGCAGCCAAATCATTAATACAAAATCCATTTATATTGAACATACAATTGTTATCAGCTACTTTTCTCTTCTTAGAAATCACTATAGCAAGAATTTAAATTTTATTGAGAAAATGGCTGGGGGTAGAAGGGGGGCAGTATACGTAGAAGAAGCTAAGAAGAATTTACAAGGTTTAGTTTTTTAAACTGCTTGTCATTACAAAATAACTAGAATTTAAGAATCCCACAGTGAGGGCTGGCCCTGTGGCCTAGTGGTTAAGTTCGGCACACTCCACATTGGCTGCCGAGGTTTGGTTCCTGGGCGTGGACCTACACCACTCGTTAGCCATGCTGTGGCGGCGACCCACATACAAAATAGAGGGAAGATTGGCACAATGTTAGCTCAGGGCGAATCTTCCTCAAGCAAAAAGAGAAAGATTGGCAACAGATGTTAGCTCAGGGCGAATCTTCCTCAGCAAAAAAAAAAAACCAAAAAAATAAACGAATCTCTCTGTAAGAACCAAACTTCAAATAGGTCTAAGAGTGGCCACAGATTCAGGGATTTATATGGTCACCAATGAAATGAAGGATGTATAGATTTCTTTTGTCATTTGGACAGAGCTTTATGTGCCCAGGGTAATTTTAAAGCATCATATAGACCCAACTAGATGTTAACCTTTCCCATCATAACTAGAAAACCATATTTTCTAACTTAATGAGATTCCTGACTTGGTGAAGAATTTTTTTCCACAAATTTATTAATGTGAAAACATTTTCAAAACAGACAGACTGCAGTTAAATCAAAGTAAATAAGACTCCTAGAGAAACTCTTTTGCTGCCCAAACTATTTAAATCTGCCCTTGCTAGTATTGAGAAATCCCTTAGATATATTTCCTTCTATTCTGAAAGTGTAACCTGCCCTATTTTTAAAAGTGTAGCCTGCCGGTGGTGCAAGCAGTTAAGTGCGCGTGCTCTGCTGCGGCGGCCCGGGGTTCACCAGTTTGGATCCCGGGTGCGCACCAACGCACTGCTTGGCAAGCCATGCTGTGGCGGCGTCCCATATAAAGTGGAGGAAGATGGCACAGATGTTAGCCCAGGGCCAGTCTTCCTCAGCAAAAAAAGAGAAGGATTGGCAGTTGTTAGCACAGGGCTGATCTCCTCACAAAAAAAAAAAAAAAAAAGTGTAGCCTCTGTAACCCTCTACTTCCTCAAAATACAGAACCTTTAATTTATTAGATATTGCATTAAAGCTTTTTAATAAATGAATTTTCTGAGTTTCTCAATGCAGTTGTTTTTTTTTTGGTGAGGACGATTAGCCCTGAGCTAACATCTGTTGCTGATCCTCCTCTTTTTTGCTGAAGAAGGTTGGCCCTGGGCTAACATCTGTGCCCATCTTCCTCTATTTTGTATATGGGATGCCACCACAGCATGGCTTGATAAGTGGTGCATAGGTCCACGTCAGGGATCTGACCTATTAACCCCAGACTGCGGGAGCAGAGCGCGTGAACTTAACCACTATACCCCGGGGCTGGCCCCCTCAATGCAGTTTTTAAAACAAGATTCCTTTATTAGCAGCTGTTCAAATATACTCTTTTTCCTTACTAAGGAAGCAGTCAAGGACAACATAAGACCTTTGCTACTTTCATTGTTCTTTTCCCAGCCATTCATTCTGTTAAAATCTGTTATTGATTATATTATGTAAACTTAAAATTTTCCTGATAATAATTTTCCTGAAAAACTGTTTTTCTAAACCTGAACGAAGAGAAAAAAATATTATATATGCTATATAGTTTAAAACAAAACTATATCTTCATTTACCTTCTCTTCCCCAGAATAAATAGAAAGATAGGTGTCCCTCCTATACCTTAAAATGACTTCACTATTCTAAAACATGTGTGTATACAAGGAGTAGTTGCCCTGCTATGTAATTACTGCTAGGAGAGCAGAAATACATATCCAAAACAAAGAAACTTTAATCAACAAAATAGACTTTAATTATGGTAAGAAAATTTGGGGGTGGAGAGGAAGTAACCCAGGACCCAATTTTAAAATTAGAAGCAGCAAAGATGAGAAGTGAGGCAACAAGACAATAAGAAAACATCTGAGCTGATGGAATCTACACATCATAAGAAACAAAAGTAGATGAAAGATTGAGTTGATAACTATGTTGAAAGTGATGAATGAATAAGAATAATCAAGAACGTGTCCTAGAAGAATACAGTGATACGTGAGGGAAAACTTAAAACATTATTGACGGGCAGCCATGGTGGCTCAGTGAGCGAGGCCGGCACAGTGCAGTCTCCCAGCTTTGGCATTTTCTCTCAGGACCTCTCCTGTTGTGCACTGCTACGAACAAATGAACAGTGGCCAGAATGGAAGAGGACACGAGTCAAAATGGAGCAGAAGAGAGAGACTCCCACGACAGAGAAGAAACTCAGGGACGAGAACGTCAAGTTAGAAGAGCAACTAAAAGAGACTGGAAAAATAAAAGCGAGGTTTGGCGGATACTGAGAACTTGTGGCAGAGGAGCCAAAAATGGTGGAGGTGGCAAAATTATATTTTAGGTATTTAGGGCTTTTGCAAAGACTTGTTAGAGGTTGCAGACATTTTGAAGAAGGCAACACGATGTTCCAAAAAGTTCCAAAAGTTTCCAACATGTTCCAAAAGAGGAAATTAAAGACGATAACCCTACCTGAAGAACCTCTATGAGGGCATCATAATGACTGAAGTCCACATTCAGAAGGTGTTCGTGAAACACAGCCTACCCAAGTTGAGCCAGTTATGGTTCAAACTGAGCCAAATTTAATTCTTATAGGTGTGAGACGTTGTTCCACATGCTGGTTGAAGGGAAAGAGCCAGGCACAGTGGTGCTAGTTAACAAGTTGGGGTATAGACTGCACAGGCACACCCCAAGACCCACCCTGGTGGGTGTCGTGAGAGAAATTTAGCTGCCTCTTGAAGAGCTTTCTTTTTGTAACTAGCTGCTATAACTCTTGGAAGGCTGGTTCACTCTTCTCATCTGTGAATACTCTTGACCTTTTCCCAAACATTGTTGGAAAGCTCAAGTAACCAGTGGCTAAACACACAACTACACAGTTGCATTAATGAAATCTAATTTGGGAGTCTGTTCATTGATTTTTAGAACTACATGTTTAGTAGTTTCACATACTTACAGAAGAAGCCAACAGGACACCACTGGACCTCTATCATGCATAACACTATATCTGCTCAAACTCTGATGACATCAAAGTATTTTAAATGAATATGATGTCTTCGGGAATTCTGCTGTTTGACTACCTGGCTGCACCCCACTGCACTGTATTTTTTTCTGCATCTCACTGTAGCATGCAAGTTACTAGAATACTTAGCCCACTACACACTTCCTTCAGTGAAGGGAAGGCAAGAGTTTAAACATTTTTCTTGCTAAAAAAATTTTATGATGACCTTTGTGAAGAACATAAGTGAGTTTATTTGTAATTAGTAACTATCCAGCTGCTAAAAATGATCAACTACTGGCTTTTCCTTAGAGATGTGAAATGAACATAAGTACCTTAACAGTTCTCACCACGTTTATTTTGCCAGTAATTGAATTTGACAAAAATCAATTACTTTTGCCCTGTTTTGTTCCTCTAAATGTAGAAATGTTTAAATCTATATTCAAATAGCTACTAATGACTTCCTGGTATCTTCCCTGGTGAGATGGACTATCTCAAAATATGAGGACTGCATGCTTGCTATACTTTAAATATTAGTGTTTACTTTTTTAATTTTATTGAAGAAGATTAAAACCCTAATATGTTTATTTTCCTAAAAAAATTATTGAAGGCAGCAGAAACTGGCAATACAGAAAATATGGACATAAAAGCTAAAACCTTAATGAATCAAACAGTTAACTATAGTACAAAGGAAACTTAATGAACCTGGAAAATAGATCATGGAGGTCCGGTTTCTAAAGATAGGAGTTCCACATGAAATACACAGAAAACATAATTTAAAAAATAGTCGAATAAAGATTTTTAAAACGGGGGGTGGAAAAAAAAAAGACTTTAGCCAGACAATGAAGAAAGTATACAGAGAACCTCTCAGTATTAATATTCAAAGGAATACACCCACTTGTCAAACTTTTAAACTACAAAGAAAAATTTTTTAAGAAAAAAATAACTTTACACAGACATAGGAAACATGATTCCAGGCAATGGTTAGAGAATACTTAAGGAAAAGAGTTCATTTACACTGCTAGACTCTGTTTTTTCTTAGAAAACTATGAAAAAACTTTTGGAATTTTGTAGAACCTAAAAGAACTTACCAACACAAACCTGCTATCATTTAGCTCCTTTGGCAAGAACTGTGAAGGATCTGAGATTTACCCTATTTTCAGGTTAATAAGTTAGCCTGCCATAGTTTCATGGATACTGGCAGAAGACATGAATCTTCTGGGTCAGAAAAAAAGGCCAGTTTCTTAACAGCAGTAGCAGTAGCCAGAGTGTTATCAGCATTTGCGCCAGTTTCCTGAGTATCAATTCCCACAGAGCAATGCAGAAAAGACTAGGTAATACCTGTGCATGCAATGAGTTACATTAGAGGAGAGGATCTTTTATAATGCGCCCTGAGCTTGCCTGACCTTTGCCCCAGAGGGATACCCTATTATATTGGACAGTAAAGAATTTACCCTTTACACTTGAGGGAGGCGCTGTCTGTCTTCCAAGTCTGTTTGCTATACAGCTATCCTTGAAAAGAGTGCAGAACAAAGGCAGTCAGTGCCTCTTCTCACAAGATTTGTAGAAATATAAGAGATCCATGTAGAATTGTCTCCCAGCATCTTTACAGTATTACAAAGGGAGGAAAAATAATAAATGTCCACAGTCATTCCTTCTTCCGTTCCACTACTATGGAGCACTAGTCCTATGCCTAGCTCTGTTGTAGGCACTGAGGATATGGTGGAGAACAGTGCCCTCATGGAGCTGACATTTTAGTGGAGGAAATAGACAACAAACCAATTTATAATTGAACATAGTGGTAAGTCCTACAAAGAATCTAAAGCAAGATAAGAGGACAGAGTGGCAGGGGAGTTGTATTTTACATTATGAAATAAACACTGATGATGTGTAAATCTGTGCAGTATAAATAGAAATACAAAGAATTTTCTGAATTGTAACATAAATTACAGTGATTTTGTGGAGCTGGGGAAGGAATAGGTGATCCATTGCCACCAGTAAAACAGTCCATTTAGGTTTTTAAAAGGAGGTTCAGTGTTTCTAGTTAGAAGTGAGTATTAATAATAATCATAAGAATGAATGTAGTTTGTTCTAAGTTAAGAGTTAAGATTTGGTGCGAATCTTGGTAACCATGTCTAAGCTACCTAAGAAAATAAAAAGAATAGATAATCCATTGCAGAAAGTCTATAATTAAAAGAATAACAAGTAAAATTATAGCTTCATAAAGGAAAATTAAAATATTACCATTAAAATGTTAAGTAAGGTCCTCCATATTAAAAATAAAATTAGATTTATAGGTTTAATAGTAAAAAAAAAAACTCCTGTCATAAATTTCATACTGATAGTTCATCTTTTGTTTATTTAAACCCATTCTGCTTATTGGAAGAATTTGAGATTTACAAAATGATTTAAAATAAGAATAAGAGGACAAAGGGATAATTTGATGATATTTAGAATTTATAAACATGTCCTTATGGACATGTTCTGCATGTAGCTGCTGCTTATGACTACCCACATGAAAATCCAAGCATAATATTAAGACCAGACCTGAAAATTGTCCATGGATATGTTTGTCTGGTGATCTAATTTAGTACAAAGATGAAGCTTAGAGAATTTACAGTATAAATTTTTTTGATCAATTCAGAGATTAGGACTAGATAGGAAACACAAGATCAAAGTCTTATTAGGAATTGGCGCTCAAGAAAGGAAAGCCTTGTATTTGACTTACTGAGCCTGGTCATATAGAGACCCACCCTACCTCCTCATAGAGGAGCAACAAGAGTATGGTGAGTAGGATCAGGACTCTTGTCATAGATTAGCTATGAATCTACTTGTGTTCACACCACAGAGCGTGAAGGAGACAGCCTTTCTCATGAGCATCACTAGAAATCTCTCATGACTACCATCTCATGCAGATATTTCATATGAAACAGCAATACTTGCTGCTGCTACTGCCTTACCTGTTTAGAGATGATCGTTAAAGATAGATGGAATAAGAGAGAAGTGAGAGATTTACTATATACCCCATAACACTTTGTCCTTCTGGCTTATAATTATCATAGAATATTATAAATATTTATTTGCATGTAGTCTTCCCATTTAAGCTGAATGCCCTCTGAGCATTTATTAATCTTTTTATATTATTGTCTGGTAGAGTAGCTGACAATTCTACTAATCATGTGAAGTGTTTTTAGAATGGATAGAAATATAATTTTCAGGAAATTTGGGAAAAATAATCTTATCAGGAAAATCCAAAGGAAAACAGAATACTAATAGAGGTATAAATTGAGCAACATGGTGAGATAAATCCACAAAATTCAGTTACAAAATGACATACCAGTGGTAAAAAGCTAAAAAGCCTAGCACATTTTTTAAACATAGCATTTTTTAAAAACAATAGAGTAAATAACGTTAAATATTAATCGCAGTCTAATATAGAAAGTTAGAGATTCATTCAAAGAATTAAAAGACTTTTGAGGATTATATCTTGGATCTAGCTGAGGAAAATAAAAAGATAAATTTACAAATACTTTGCAGATCCACATGAACACTTAAAATATCATTTAGATACATTGTTTATTCTAGAAAAACAAGGAGGCAGGTATACCACATAATCTTTTTGAGTGGTGGGAGAAATAAGGATTTGGGAGGAGAGGTTTCTAAATCTAGCGGACTTCAAAATATACTCTAAAACGAAAGTTTTCACAAGTGGATGTGATTTTGATAAAAATATATATATATAACAGTGAAATAAACAAGGGATTCTAGACATAGATTTAGTTTCTCAGGAGCAAATTATATGATAACTGGAAAACAAAGGGAAACCGGGCTTCTTTTTACTAATTGCTGCTGAAAAAGACGGGGAAGTTTGTGTAACAGATTATTTAAGGTCTGTGTTTCATACTGTGCACCTGATATTCCAGCCAAATAAACAGCTAAACATGAAAAAACTTAGAAGAAAGTAGATTAGGATATTTATTTCACCTGTGGAGAGGAGCTAACATTGAACTGTTGAAGAATTGTTCTTAATGATCTGGTAAAAGGTTTAATGGTATTAACTTTTTAAACATCTGTGCAATGAAAAATTAAAGTCAGGTAAAATGGAAGGAAACGGTGGGCAATTGTGGTGAATATAAATAAAAGCTTAACATTACAAAATGTATAAAGTTTACTAAGGGTAGTACCTAGTTCTTACTAGACGAGGAATCAATTTCAATTCAACCAAATGGCTCTTATGTAAATAACTAATTAAGACAGTAATGAGTTGCAGTCTGTGTGGTCACAGAGTGTTGTAAGTGCTGTGAGGTGACTACAAGATTATTTTGACTAAGGGAATGAAGAACAACTTGTTAAAGGAGGTAAGATGTGAACTGAGTCTTAAAGGAGATGCTATGGGGACTTCCTTGGACAGCTGTTGGAGGGTTGGAGAGGAGTAAAGCTAATCTGGCTAGAGACAATAATTTCAGTGTTAGAGAGATGGGAAAACTAAAAGCAGATACTTAGAACAATAGGTAACCTGACAGAGTAAGTGGGAAGCAGGATGGACTATTTGGGCTGAGTGTGCTCTTCAGTATCCATCTGATGGACAGTCATTGGAGGTTTGAGGCCCAGTGTGATCAGATCATAATCTAAGATGATCAGTTGGACTGTGGTGTGTAAGATGGATGGAAAAGTGAGGAAGATCAAAGGTGGGGGGAGCAGCTAAACTCCAGGTGAGAGGTAACAAGGGCCCAAACCAAGAAAGGATCAACAGGAGAGACATTGTAAAGGCAGAGAGGCAAGGTGTGGTCACTGCCCCTGACCCCAAGGCATCTTTTCTGAACTAAGCCAGAACGTCAGGGTCTGTATGCTTCACTGGGGTTCTGTGAGCCAGTGGTGTTTGTTGTCATTGGCCTGTGCAGAGGCAGTCTATGAGAAACAGTCCTATGGAATTTGTCCTGGACTATATTCATGCCCTTCTACAGTGACAGCTTTACGAGAATGCTTGGGAGAAATTTCTGATTTTGGTGTCAGAATTTCACCTGAAGAATTAATTTGCTTTTATATTTTGGACACTCAGTTATGCAACTCTTTTCATCTTAGTGATGATTGCTAGAAAGTTTGGTTAGAGACAAATTTATGGGCTGACTCTTGACTAACTTCCATATCTTCAAGGAGTACATTTTTGTGTTCTCATTCCTGCCTCTACTTTCTTTTTCTCTCCATGTTTTGTTTTTCTTTTTTATCACCTTCTAGTTTATTGTGCTGAACTGTGTTTTTCTTTTATATAGACTTCAAATATTCTTTGGAAGAAAGTAGGAAATAAATATATGTAATTACACCTATAAAATCAGTAAAACCAAATAAAAATTATAAAGCCCAGCCTTGTAGGGGCCGTGGAGAAATAAGCACGTATGCATGGCTAATGACTGTACAGTGGGGTTTCTGAGGATCGTACCTAGCAATAGATTCTTAGAGGTACTTAGAGCTACGGTCTAAGTGGTTCATACTTATTACTGTTAATGTTACTTTTGAAAATATATCACAAAGAACCCAAAAGAAACAGTCTTCACACAACTGTTTCTAGCTGCAATACATAATAGTGAGACAAGGGAAGGAACTCAAATGCACAGTGGAGGAGGATGGTTAAATAAACCAGTTAATATAATGGAATGTTAGAAAGCCATCAAAAATAGTTAAGTAGATTAGATAAATAGAAATGTACATAAATGTGTAAATTATGAAAATATGCATTATACCCATGTAGGAATATGTATATACAGAAAAAGAAAATAAGAGGTCATGGGATGTTGTAAATAATATTAATGGATAGGTTTTTCTCCCCTGCAGAGTAAATATAGTTTATAAGTACTTTCGAGATTAGTACCAATTTAAGGAGTGGGTTTTGGAAACTTTGTGAAATTTAGAGCTTTACTCATGGTCTTTCTTCAGCTACCAAGCAGCCTCTTTGTCTCTTTGTTTCAGGATTTAAGCATTGAGGAGCAGTCAGAGTGTACTCAGGATTTTTATCAGAATGTGGCTGAAAAAATGCAGACTCGTGGAAAAGGTAATACTTTGTTAGCCAGCCATTGAGGGATTGCTGGTGGTTGCACAGGCCTGACTGCTGAGTCTCTTAGTAGTTCCTCTCCTTCCCTGAGGCCTGGCTGGTTTGCCCACTCTGTCCTGTAACTACTACACTGACATGCTGGTAGCTAGTCTGATACTTAACAGTGCCTTTGAATACCACCATGTATATCGTTCCAAGATCATCAGAGCAGTTGGATAATTTATTGAGCAATGTTTAATAACTTCATTGGGGGAGGGGCAGAGTCAATTAAAATCCCTTGGGAGGGTTCTAAATGAAACCCCCATCTTGAAATTACCATCTTAGTGAGTCATTGTTCGTGATTATATATTCCTCACATGGGTTGGTGCCGGAAAAAAAATTGAGAACCACTGCCTTAGCGCTTTAGGTTTTTAGGGATTCTTGAAATTGATTTCCATTGATGTTGGATTTTAGTATGTACTTAGCATACATGTATATCTGAGAAATCTGCCCCATATATATATACCTCAGAGAGATCTCTAAGGTTTTATAATAAACCACAGAAAAATGAAAGGGCGAGTTTTGCCAGCATTCATCAGTCTTGGGAATTTCAAGTCCTTTTCTAATTGTAGCAATAGGGAGCGACCCATGCTGAGGTCTTTCCACTTGGCCAGCTGTATATACCTGTTAGGTCCTGCCAAAACAGCTTAAGTTAGAAGTGGGGATTCTGTAAAAGGCAGTCCCAAAAGTTGAGGTACTTTTTAAAAGAATATTTTTTTATTTTTTATTTATTTATTTTTTTGTGAGGAAGATCAGCCCTGTGCTAACATCTGCCAATCCTCTTTTTTTTTTTTTTTCGGCTGAGGAAGACTGGCCCTGGGCTAACATCCGTGCCCATCTTCCTCCACTTTATATGGGACACCGCCACAGCATGGCTTGCCAAGCAGTGCGTCAGTGCGCGCCTGGGATCCGAACCAGCGAATCCCGGGCCGCCACAGCGGAGCGCGCGCACTTAACCACTTGTGCCACCGGGCCGGCCCCCAAAAGAGTATTTTTTTAATGTAACATCTTATACTTTTGGTTCTGGGTGTGTTAAATGTCTTTCTAGTAAATTAGTCTTCTGCCATGTAGAAAGTACTATGAAAAACATACTCTTAATTTTAAATGTCCATCCTTCTCTTGAGCTTTTGTATCTATTTGGATATTTCAGTGCCTCCAGAAAGAGTTGAGAAGATAATGGATCAGATTGAAAAGTACATCATGACTCGTCTCTATAAATATGTGTTCTGTCCAGAAACTACTGATGATGAGAAGAAAGATCTTGCTATTCAAAAGAGGATCAGGTAGTTGATTGTTTTGCTTTGTCTTGTTGTATTTACTACTACTATTGGAAGAACACATTGTGGGAAAACAAGGGCACTTGAGTTTCAAACCTTGAGAGGAAGTAGTGGTGGTAAGGTACCTGCCACCCTTAGCAGATAAGCTTCTTTGTGGTGTCAGAAAGAAAAGGAATATGGTAAATTGACAGAAAGAAAGGGCTCAAGTCACTATCTTGCTTATCTAGCTGACTCCAAGTAGCTTTAGATAAGAACCATGTTTGGTATTTGAGATTGTTTCGGATCTCCAAAATTTCCAAGGAGCAGGAGGAAATTGCATTATTTTTCTCGTTTCATTATACTATCTTGTCAGACAGGAGGCTGTGACTATCCATATCAAGGCAATGGGTATCATTTTTCCTCATTACTACCAGGGGTGCTCATTATTCAACCATTCCTTCAATCGCATCTTTCCACTAGCACTGGCTTGATAACACTTTGCAAAGCACCCAGTCTTCCATAGCCAGTAGAGTGAGCCCCAGTGCTCTGCATTTCAGTGGCAGCAAAACGCTTTCGAAACAGGCCATCTAAATGTGGGAACAGGGCCAAGACTGAGTGTGATGAGCTGTTTCTGGAATGAAGTGTTCCTAGGAATCCCAAATGGGGTTCCCAGACAACAGGGCTGGTGATTGGTAGACCTGTACTTGATGGTGTTACCCCAGAAGTGAGGAGTGGATGTTGGGAAGATGGAAAATAGGCTTTGGACTGAGAAGCAAGGTGAGAGCATTAGTCAGGCAAGTGGGGAAGCTCAGCAGCAGAGTCTCTGGAGTGAAGTTATGATGTGACCAGGAAACTCAATGATACTGGCTGAGGTGACACGTGCTCGTTGGCCTCTTACACAGGCTCTGGTGTGCCTTGGAAGTTGAGGTCAGCCTAAAAGGACATTAATGGTGGTGAACAGCGAGGACAGGGAGCAACAGATTCTTCTCAAATCTTCATTCTCAAATATCAAGTGTTCAGTCTTAGTATAATCTCATTTCAACTGGTAAAATTGTCTTCTGCTTTTCTTTTAATAAATGTAGAAGAGAAGCCTCATTTTAGGATTCTGGTTACTTCGGCACATCAGCTGAGCTCCTAATGTGTGCAGGGGTGATGTGCTTGGGCCTAGGATTGCCTGATTAGTCAGTGGTGCCCCATATTTTCCCTTAACTGAAGGAAATGACAAGGTAAATGACTACAGTCCATTCTTGGAACTCTTTTTTACTGTCTTTCTCTCTTTGTAGAGCCCTGCACTGGGTTACACCTCAGATGCTTTGTGTCCCTGTTAATGAAGAAATTCCAGAAGTGTCTGATATGGTGGTGAAAGCAATTACAGGTTGGTGAAATGGAGAGTTTTTATATTTGGATCTTTTTCCCTTGAAGTTCACATTTTGCTTTATAAATCCATACTTATTTCAGTGAGCAAAAAGATGGTAAAGTATTTCTAAAATGCAGACTGCCAAAGATATATTGGAATGTGATAAAAGTGATTTGCAAGAGTGTTAGTTTTATGAATTTGAAGCATTCAGATTAGCAGGTCAGCTAATTTTCTCCTTCACTTTCCATGACCAGGGTCTCTTATTTCTTGGTCATTGAACTAAACTAAGGTCAGATACAGCTAGGGCAAATTTCTTAAAACTCAGTTGCATTTATGTATTCAAAATAATTTTAGAGGGAGGGAGGGAATTGGTGAGGCAAGGTAATCCCCAGGCTAAAGTTACATATTAAAATGATGCCTCTAATTGGTTGTTAATCAGAGATGTGCTTTGAATTATTTTTCTGGTTTGTTCAAGAAGTAAATAAAGTGCTCTAGATTGATGTGGCTCTGCCATTCTGGACAGGTCCAGGGACCTAATGAGGTTTCTGTTTCTTATTCATAGGAATATCAGCAGAAGTGCAACACAAAAGTTAAAAAAAAAAACAAAAAACAAAACAACCTCCTAATGGAGAAGACATCCAACCTTGGCCAACTTCTCCTTAATTAAGGAGAGGAGTTGGAAAGACTTGCTCATTTAGAAATTGTTAATGAAATTCTCCTGGGAAGCAAAGTGGGTCAGCTGATGTTAGCATTGTTGGAGGCAGGCCAGTAAGTAGGCTCCTTTGGTTATAAGAACCACAGACTTGCTCAAGTTGTAGGAAGAAATGGAAGTTTGCTTAAGATGTTATCAGGGTTGGAAGGGAGTCAGGACTCGCAGAGAAACTTAACTTCAAGCCGCCTTTAGGGACTGGGTCATCTGCTGTTAACATGGCTCTTTCTCAGGTTCTGCTTCTCCTTGTATATCTTTGCGTTTCAACTCCTGTTATTAAATGAATTATTCTCTGTAATTCCCTGTGTAGAGACTGATTGGCCCAGCTAAATACTGTCCTCTTTGTTGTTCAAACTTTCTGCTAGGCCATGTCAGTAGTCCCAAGAATTGATTCCTTTGGGTCAAGGACCACCTCTGCTCCTAACTTTTGCTCAGAGAACATTGTAAGAGATTGAAGGTGAGAGCCTCTCAAAGCCTGGATATGGACCCTGTACTTGCATTTTTTCCAAAGACTCTTACTAGAAAGTTCAAAACCAACTGGTTTATGTTGAAAGTACTCCATAGGAATTTATGTTGAGGTCTCTTTTCTGAAAAGCCACAGGACAGACCTTGTAAAACCAGAAAGTACAAGTGCCAGACCATTGTTTACTTAAAAATAGAACTAAGAAAGTGGATTTCAATACATCAACAGTTTGTTAATAGAATTTGAGAGGTGAAACTTTTCTCTCAAGGCATCCAAGATGGAGTATCAAGAGATCTTTTGATAATAATAATTCAGCCACAAGATTTTAAAAACCTTCTTACTCTTTCTCATCTTAGCTCCCATGTCTTGCCAATCCAAGTGCAGACACATTCTGCCTCTGAGAGGACCAAAGATTATATGACCACTTTCTTCCTAATCTAAAATTGTCAGCCTAAGAGAGGACAGTCTATAACAATGGTCTTAAATATGGAGAGATCGGTTAAATTTCTCCAAATCATCCCATGTGCTACTGAACAGCACTATCGGTTTTGTTAATACACTGAATGAGGCATTTTCCTTTTCAATTGACACCTGTCGTCTAGTGAGTAGAGGCCAGGCATGCTACCAAACATCCTGTGGTGCGCAGGACAGTCCCCTATAACAAAGAGTTATCCAGCCCAAAATGTCAGTAGTGCCCAGGTGGAGAAACCACGACCTAGAAGTACGGCCTACTTTGTTGCCCGTTAAAGATAAGTCTAGACATCAGCTGAGAGTGCCCACACTCAACCCTATCTTTCCTACTGATTACAAGGAAAAGCCCTGGACAGAAGACACAAAGCAATTATCTGAGGACTGAAAAGTAAATAATAGCAGGCAGATTGGGGGCGGGGTGGGGATCATTACTAGAAGAATGGGGAGTTTCTATTTTGTTTGCTTTTTCCTCCCATATCTCCTCGTGTGGACTTCAGGGTAGCACAAGTCATGGAACAGCACACCAGGGTAGGGGGTTTTATTCTTTAAGTTTTAAAGATGGCTACTATTTCACAAATCTGGTGAGTATTTGATTTCTTGGTGTTATGGAGAAGAACCATGAAAAAGAACCATGGTCATGTGTTCTATAAATGTTCTGTGGCATGTACCACCATCCTGCCTAAATCTGAAACTTTTATTCCTGCTAGTGGCAGGAAATTGCTGTCAAATTAAGCTGTCTCAGCTATTCTCTTTCACAGTGTTCCAGGGTACCAGCAGATACATACATCCAAAGGCACACTCCCTCCCTCCTCTTGTGTGGTTCTAGCTGTGCCGACAGTTTGTGCCTAACTATTCCTCACCACCTCCTCGTCTTTGTGACAAGGGGGCGTTTATAAGAGCCCACCAATTGGACTTAATGTTTGTTAAAGGCAGTGAAATAATTTTTTTCTCAAGAAATACAATATTGTTTGTCAGATTAAATTTATACCCTTGCTTTATTCCCTATGCTCACCAGCAGGTTATAAGAGTCATAAAGGTGCTGTAGATGTTCACAGCTCGTGGAGATTTACATGCCGTGAGGATTGGCCACTCTGGAGCTCCATGTGATGGATTTCAGCAGCTGTATTTTGATACCCAATACAAAGATGCTTTGTATAGTAGCCACATTTCTAAAAAGCAGTATGCAAATTGAGGCTTTCTAAACTGAGTTTTACAATGTATTAAGAGGAACAGGGCAGGCCCCATGGCTTAGAGGTTAAGTGCGTGCACTCCGCTGCTGGCAGCCCGGGTTCAGATCCCGGGCGCGCACTGACGCACCGCTTGTCAGGCCGTGCTGAGGCCGTGTCCCACATACAGCAACTAGAAGGTTGTGCAGCTATGACATACAACTATCTACTGGGGCTTTGGGGGAAAAAATAAATAAATAAATAAATAAATAAATAAATAAAATAATCTAACATCTTTAAAAAAAAAGAGGAACAGAAGCAGTAAAACGACTCTTCTTATTTCTCCATTGAGCTCAGTAGCAGTTTACCATCATGATTAAGAGAAAGGGCTTTAGAGTCAGATAGACTTGGTTTCAAATCCCCTGTCTGTCACTTGCTGTCTGTATAGTCTTGGGCAAATATCAAACTTCTCTGAACCTCAGTTCTCTTAATAATTAGTGTCCACTGCATAATCTAAGGATGAAAAAAATATATACTTGGAAAGCATACTGTGTAGTGCCTGGCTCATGGTCATGTGTTCTATAAATGTAGGCTAGTATGTACTCTTTTTGCAGTCTAAGTTTTGCATACCCTAAGTTAACTGGTGGAGAAAGGGTTAGCAGGTGAACCTCTGTAACTTAATAGATAAAAAATGATTATCCTAATGTTTCTTTTATGTAACTGTTTTCTCACTGGAAGCAGTGTCTTTTCTGCCTTATAGATATCATTGAAATGGATTCAAAGCGTGTGCCTCGAGATAAGTTGGCCTGCATCACCAAGTGCAGCAAGCACATCTTCAATGCCATCAAGATCACCAAGAATGAGCCAGCTTCAGCTGACGACTTCTTACCCACTCTCATCTACATTGTCTTGAAGGGCAACCCCCCACGCCTTCAGTCCAATATCCAGTATATCACCCGCTTCTGCAACCCAAGCCGCTTGATGACTGGGGAGGATGGCTACTATTTCACAAATCTGGTAAGTATTTGATTTCTTGGTGTTATGGAGAAGAACCATGAAGTTCTTTATTTTAGGGATGTGACCAGTCACTCACAGGCCTGTGACAGATTAATGCTCCTGAGTTGAGGAGTCAGCATAGCTGAGGATGCTTGCTTGGTGTCACAGAGCACATGTGACCAGGCTGTGCAGGCACCCTACCTCCCAATACTTGACCAGACACTATGGTGCCCTTATAGGAAACATGACAGCCACGTTGAGGGGTCTCTGCTGCTGTTGGCCATTACTCCCTGGGGTCCCGGTATAAGAGCCTTCACTTAGTTGGGTTGTTTCAGTCATGAATAAGTCAGATCTTGGATTTTGATTCCTTTGTTAGAAGACTTAAGATTCATTTTTTGTTTATTTCTACAAGTTACCTCTTAGAACTAATACTCAGTATTTTAAGAAGGGGTCAGTTTAGAGAATGTGAAATGATTTTCAACTATTGTTTTGTTACAGTGCAAATTGTTTCTAGGCAAGACAGTATTCAAGTATGTACATCTAAGTTATATGGCTGAATACGTCTTTTACTGACTGCTAAACTTCTGCTTGTTTGCTTTAGACTAGATTTACTGTCAAGCTAATGAATCTGAGCCTCAAGACACCTTATGTGCTTTGTTTCCTGTCCTGGAAATTGTACAGGGTAATAGGTAGGGAGAGGAAGCCAGGTTACATAAGGAAGCATTTCTGGTAAATTGTCTAAAAAGTACTTGAATCTCCAAGTCTCCAGGAATTTGTTGTGATGTATTTTTACATCCTAAATATGTATTCACTTTCGTACCTAAATTTGTATTTATCTTTTTTTTCTTTTAAGTGGGTTCACAAAAGTGTATAAGCTTCGGGTCCCTCAAAACCTGGACCTGCCCCTGTTACTCTTCACCCTCAGCCATTGTGTTCAGCTGCTCGTGACTGTAGTTGCCAGCATCTGGGGAGTGTCGTTTGCAGGTTGAGGGACTTGGGAATGCTCTTTTTCAAAATGGTGCTTCCTCCATCATTTGCAGTGTTTTTCATCCTTCCAGACACATGGTTGTTTAACCTATATTCCACAAAAAAGTTGAAGTGGCCGAAGTACTCATATTCCTTAACATAAGTGAAACATGCACTTGACTGCTAGAAAAGAGCCTTTTGGATGAAGTTCTTTATCCAGAGAGTATCAGACAGTCTGGAAATCGCTGAGAAGTGTGGAGGTGGAGACATGGCCGGTAGAGGAGAAGTGGCGCAGGAGCAGGAGGTGTTGGAGGGTAGCCCTCGTTGTCAACAGTGAAGGCTGCTGGGTCCTCTGTGCTCTGCAGCTTCCCAGCACCTTGACTTGCAGCCTTAACTATGTTCGCGTCTTCTTTCTTCATCCTCTTCTTGCCTGACTCAGCGTCTGGCTTCTCCTCCCCCTGCTCCAACGAAACTGCTCTGGCAAAAGTAAAAAATCTGCCAGTTGCCAAATCCCATGGGAACTCTCAGTCTTCATCGTACTTCACTTCTTTAACACTCTTTTGAGGACTCCTTTGTTCAGGAACTTCTTAAGTCCCTTGGCTTCCACAATCCACTCCTTCTTCCTTGTCTTTTTGTAGGCTTTGTGTCCCCTACTTCCTCTTGAGTTGTGTTACTCCCCAGGGCTCTGTCCTCAATGCATCTCTCTCCCTAGACTGTCTCCTCTGGTCACAGCTCTGCTGGTCACCTCTACAGCAATGACCCACAGGTTTGTGTCACCTCTTTCGACCTGACACTGAGCTCCACTTCCAGCTATTCATTGTGCCTCAAATTTAATTTGTTCAAAACTGAAACTGCTTCCCTATCAAATGTTTTTTTCTTTTCCAATATACACGATTTCCATTAGTGGCAATACTGTATATCCCTTCACCTAAGCCGGAAATGATAGAATCGTCTTAGATTCCTCCATTCTCCAGGTAACAGGGCTGCAGTGATTCCACACACACAGCGTGAGCCTGTGTGGAAGGGTCAGATAGGCACCTTCTCACCAGATGAGTCGGTTGTAATAGATTTGCTAAGTATTCCTTAAAGAGATTATTCTCTTTTTTATGACTAAGAATGTAGGATCCTGTGAATAAGTTTCTCAGAAGAAATTCTGAGAGCTGCCTATCACTGAGCATTTGCCCTAGCATTTCTTTACTAATAATTGCTACCATTATTCATTGTTTACTACAGACCTATGAGCTAAGCATGTTACGTGTGTTATGTTGTTTAATTATCACAATAAATCTGGGTGATATTTCCCCCATTTTACAGATGTGGAAACCTCAGAGAGCTTAGGTTACTTTCCTAGAGTCACACAACTCTTGGCTGTCAAGTGACAGAAGTGACATTTAACTCTTCTTGCCTGACTCAGCGTTGTCTGATTTCAAAGGTTGTTCTTTTAACTATTTGGTGTTAAAATATCTCTTTGAGGACCAGAGGTCTGTGTGCCATACCAGTACCAGTACACGCCCAGTGGCTGGCCTTGCCCTGGGTGTGCGTTGTGAGTCTGGCAAGACCTCAAAAGGGAATGACTTTCTTGGGCATGTCCCCCAGACACTTGGCCCTGGAGCTCCAGGACACAACAGTGATTCCTCTGCCCTGCAACATGGCAGGGAAGCAGAGAGCCTTCAACTTCAAGGAATTATTTGGTTTTTATCCATGGGAAGCTCTGTAGTAGCCAGTGTGGAACAAACACTGAAGGTGCTCCTAGTTATTTCACTCTGTACAAGACCCTAGGACCTTCGAATAACCCAAGGAGAGGACTGAATTTCTGACAGTCAGACTCATGGGAGTTGGCAATTAGATTTAATTTTTTTTTTTTAAAGGAAGAAATGTATTATTTCCGATGGGAGTGTAAAGGAAACATGATTGGTTCTGAGTTGGTAATTTTTGAAGCTGAAGTCCATGGAGGTTCATTAGTCTATTTTGTCTACTTTTCATTCTGTTACAAATTATCCATAATAAAAGGATTTTTAAAAATCTATTTGAATATTTTTATGTAACATTCCTCATATGACCATAATAAATAACATGCTCTTCTCTTTGTAGTGCTGTGCTGTGGCTTTCATTGAGAAATTGGATGCTCAATCTCTGAATTTAAGTCAGGAAGATTTTGACCGATACATGTCTGGCCAGACTTCTCCCAGGAAGCAAGAGTCTGAGAATTGGTCTCCTGATGCTTGCTTAGGTGTTAAGCAAATGTATAAGAACTTGGATCTCCTGTCTCAATTGAACGAACGACAGGAAAGGATTATGAATGAAGCCAAGAAACTTGAAAAAGATCTAATAGATTGGACGGATGGAATTGCAAAAGAGGTTCAAGACATTGTTGAGAAATATCCACTTGAAATTAAGCCCCCAAATCAGTCTTTAGCAGCTATTGACTCTGAAAATGTTGAAAATGATAAACTTCCTCCGCCATTACAACCTCAAGTTTACGCAGGATGATAAAAATTTACGTGGATAGTATTTATTTGAGCCTAAGTTGTAGCTAGCCCTTACTACCGTCCACTGATTGGGATCTAGAATATAAGTTAATTGCTTATAAATGTTAGAGTGTTTTTATAAAGGTACAGTTTGTGGGGATTGTTTTATTTGTTTTGTTTTGTTTTTCCTGGCAAGGGAAGCTTAGTAAATAATAAAGTACTATTTATTTGAGTTACTGAAATAGATTCATTCACAACTTGTGTGAAAATTTTGTCTCAGTCTATTTTTTCTCCTTGATTTTCCTATGTGGTTCCTCCGTGACATTGACTGTGGTTTGGATTTGGGTAAATAATTGCCTTTTAAAGGATAAAACAAATGAATGCTACAAAATGTATGTTTAAGAAAATTCAATGGTACCACTATTCTGCAGTTTGAAATAATTTTATAATTGTAAAGATGGAAGATATATTGATAAGTAAATATGTAAAATTGTAAATATATATAAAAAAGAATGGCATCTGCTGTTCATGGCATTTCATGTGTTAATTCTTTTTTAGTTTAAAATGAAGTATATTGAATGTTTGCCTTTAAAACCATTTTATTTGGTTTGCCCCACTAAAATGAATCTAGAAGTGTTTAGACATCCTCCCTTTAAAACATTAACTCCATCTTTAGCAATATGTTAGCCCTAACTGTGAGGGCTGTATAGTCAGAGACTATGACACCACTGAGGTTCAGAATAATTTTTAGGTCATATAAAGTTACTGTTCAGTATAGTCAATCGAAGACTTTGAACCATGCTTCTTACACCTCTTTCCTCCATTCACTCAGCAAATGTTGAGCTCTTTTTTTTTTTCTTTTTGAGGAAGATCAGCCCTGAGCTAACATCCATGCTAATCCTCCTCTTTTTGCTGAGGAAGACCGACTCTGAGCTAACATCCATTGCCAATCCTCCTCCTTTTTTCTTTTTTTCCCCGAAGCCCCAGTAAATAGTTGTATGTCATAGTTGCACATCCTTCTAGTTGCTGTATGTGGGACACGGCCTCAGCATGGCTGGAGAATCGGTGCGTCAGTGCACGCCTGGATCCAAACCCGGGCTGCCAGCAGTGGAGCGTGCGCACTTAACCCTTAAGCCACGGGGCTGGCCCCAATGTTGCGCTCTTTGTAAAGGAGCTGGCCTTGGGTCTGGGTCAAAAGACAGGAGAATGAACAGGTGTCTGCTGGTGAGAGCTGATGGGGACATCCCTCAGAGCTGTAGAGTGCAGGGAGTGCCCTTCTGCCTCCATAGTGTACCTCTGCTTGTAGGGACAACCCAGACATGTGTCATGTAGACCTGTTTCAGGGTTTCTCAGCCTCAGTACTTTGACATTTGATGCCTGAGGAGTTTTCTTTGTGGGGGCTGCCCTGTGCATGTGGGATGTTAGCAGCATCCCTGGCCTCTGTACCCGCTAGTTTCTCGTAGCACCCCCAACAGTTGTGAAAAATCGTCTGCAGACATTGCCAAACTGGGAAACTGCCCCAAGTTAAGAACCACTGATCTATTTTGTAAGCAAGGGAGTTATCCTCGTGGTGGTTAATAGGATGTAACCAAAGAATATTGCATTCAATGCACAGTATAGTGTTAACTGATAAATCATTCAGTGAGGCTTTACCGCAATATGGAACCTTTTCTAATCCTAATAGAACCTTTCATAACCTAAATATGCCGTTTATGATCCTCCTTCCAATCAGTGATTTCTACAGATTATCAGTGTACCTGTGAAATGGTGAGTAATTCCCAGGGCACCATTCTTGAAGAAGGTCACATCACACAGCAGTTAAAACAGGTTCCTTTGTTTTCCTGATATCTTCCTAGTAGTGTACCACAGATTTGTAGTGCAATAATTTTGGAATAAAACGAGAGCGAGTATAAAACTTTTTTATTTAAATTTACTTATAAAATCCGTCAAGTTGACACATGTATTGTCATAAAGCACTGAAAACATGAAGCAGTTAACTGAGACAGCTGATCGCCAAGCTTACACGGAATCTATGAGTTATTATCAAATGCTAGTGAGAATCTGCTCTTAGAAACCTGGGCCCAAGTGATTTTCGTAGAAAGCTTTCTCCTTTTTTCTTTATTATTTTCTATGTACTTTCTAGGTGCTAATCCAGGTATACACACTCCTAACTCTCCTGGAAATATACAGTTCTTTCAGTCATTGTACATTATGTTTGTTAAATAAAGTGTGCAGATCAGCCTTGCACAAAAGCTGTCTTTTGGTTTCTTACGTATCTTTAAATTGTCGAATTGATTTTTTTGGTATATATCTCAAGTTGGTTGAATTCTTCAGATATGGACTCTTGCCTTAGGTAGAGGCATATATTTCTTAAGTCAGCATCAATACTATGGCCAGAATTTCTGTTTTCTCAACAGGGAAGTATTGATATTTTATGTACTAAAACTGATTGGAATAAACCTTTGAAACAGCAGTCCTTATCAATAAAGTTTCATGATCCATCCCTCTTCCAAATAGATTGATTTTTGGTTCTTCATCTTAAGAAAATATACATTATTAATATTCTCTTGTTACAGAGTTTTCCTTTTCAGCCACAGCTATCATTATCATACTTAAAAATGAAATATTAGAGACATTCCAGTTAAGAACAAAAGAGGGATGTTAGCCATCACTCCAATTAGCATTGTTCTGAAAGTTTTACCCAAGATACTCAGTCTTCAAACAGAACTAAAGGTAGAAGGAGAAAGGGGTCAATCTGCTCACTGTAGCTATCACAGCCTGGTGGTTGAGGACGTGAACTTGAGCTAGAAGACTTCGATTTGGTTTTGAGTTGTGACTCTGCCACTTACTTATTAGCTCTTTGGCCTTAGGCAAGTCTCATGTTTCACATACCTCATCCATGAAATGGGCATAGTAACAGTACTTGCTTCAAGGGTTGGTTGTGAGGGTTAAAGGACTTAGAACAGCACCTAGCAATGCTAAGTGCTCAAGTGATAGTTATTATTTGTAGATGATCTTTCTATGTAGAAAACCCAAGAAAATTGATATTGAAACTATTATCCCTAAAATGGTGAGAGATGAAATGCTAAAATAGCCGTTAGAAATAACTGTATAAAATGACTTTTCTGAATCTCATTACTAGCTGGTTAGCAAACATAATGGGAAAAATTTATTCACAATAGAAATATAAATCATCTAGAAGTAACAAGAGCTTTTGAGATTTATATGAAAAAAACTACAAAATTGAGTGAGAAACACAAAAGAATAGACATACACAGGGCCTGTGTGGTGACATAGAGGCCTGTGCTCACCCTGCACTTGGGCTTTAATGTTCTGTCTTTGCCATCTTGGAATTCTTAATAATTTTATCTTTGAATTTGTGTTTTCAAGTGAGGTCCGATGGGACACTAGAGCATGCAGTGGGGGGCTTGGGGCCCCTCAGCTCACACAATTGTGTGTCCTACTATCCACCAGGACGGGTTCTTGGTCTCCCCCTCACGCTGTGACCACTGGAGCCAGGGCCTGGGCTCTCAGGAATGGTTGGGACTGGGTGTGCATTCCTGTGGTGTCTTGGGGCACGGCGTGATGGCGCATCTGGTGGGCAGCTGGCTAGGAGCTGCATCTTGGCCAGCGGGGTGGGCGGGCACAAGCCTCTTGCCTACCCCTGACCCTGCATGCTCCTTGGAGAAAAGACTGAATCCAGGGCTGGGGAAGGAAAAACTCAAGGAGTGAGAAAAATCCTTTTGGTCCAAAAGCAAGAATGGAAGAAAGTACTTTAAGACTAATGGACATATCTCGGTAGGACACAGGAGTCAGCTGAAGGTTTCCAACTGGCCAAATTTGGAACAATTTGAATGAAAAACTACTGAGAGAATTTAATTGCAAATAACATTGAATAAATTTTGGTGTTTTTTTTTTAATTGAGGGTCATAATAGTTTATAACATTGTGAAATTTCAGTTGTACATTATTCTTTGTCAGTCACCATCTAGATGTACCCCTTCACCCCTTGTGCCCACCCCCCACCTCTCTTCCCCTTGGTAACCCACTAAACTGTTCTCTCTGTATGTTAGTTTACCTTCCACATATGAGTGAAAGCATATGGTGTTTGTCTTTCTCTGGCTGGCTTATTTTGCTTAACATAATACCCTCAAGGTCCAGCCATGTTGTTGCAAATGGGACAATTTTGTGTTTTTTTATGGCTGAGTAGTATTCCATTGAATATATATATATCACATCTTATTTATCCATTCATCAGTCAATGGGCACATGGGTTGCTTCCACTTCTTGGCTATAGTGAATAACGCTGCAATGAACATAGGGGTGCATAAGTCTCTTTGAATTGTTGATTTGAAGTTCTTTGGATAAATACCCAGTAGTGGGATAGCTGGGTCATATGGTATTTCTATTTTTAATTTTTTGAGAAATCTCTATACTGTTTTCTATAGTAGCTGCACCAGTTTGCGTTCCATCCAGCAGTGTATGAGGGTTCCCTTTTCACCACATCTTCTCCAACATTTGCTATTTTTTGTCTCGGTGATTATAGCCATTCTAACGGGTGTAAGGTGATATCTTAGTGTAGTTTTGATTTGCATTTCCGTGATGATTGGTGATGTTGAACATCTTTTCATGTGCCTATTGGCCATCTGTATATCTTCTTTGGAAAAATGTCTGTTCATAGCCTCTGCCTTTTTTTTTGGTTAGGAAGATTAGCCCTGAGCTAATATCTGTTGCCAATCCTCCTCTTTTTGCCGAGGAAGATTGGCCTTGGGCTAACATTTGTGCCCATCTTCCTCTACTTTATATGTGGGACGCCACCTCAGCATGGCTTGATGAGCGGTGTGTATGTCCACGCCCAGGATCCAAACCTGCGAACCCTGGGCTGCCAAAGCAGAGCGCGCAAATTTAACCACTATGCCACTGGGCCAGCCCCCTCTGCCCATTTTTTGATTGGGTTGTTTGTTTTTTTGTTGTTCCCAAATTTGGAACAATTTGAACAAAAAACTGAGAGAACTTAGTTGTGAATAACATTGAATAAATTTTGTTTTTTAAAAAAATACCTCACATATTGGAGGTTACCGTTATACCAACCCATTTTGAGGAAGAACTATAGTTGACACCCAAGTGACTGAAGGAAAGCTTTCTTGACAGAAAAATGATAGCTAGTAAATGTAGAAAAAATAATAGAATTTTAAAAATCATTGTTTTAGCCCAGGACTGGATGGTTTCACCAGTGAATTCTACCATTTAAAGAAGAATTAACATCAATCCTTCTCAAACTCTTCCAGAAAACTGAAGAAGGAACACTTCCTAACTCATTCTTATGAGGCCAGCATACTAAAGCCAGATAAGGACACTACAAGAAAATAAAACTGTAGGCCAATTTCCCTGATGACTATAGATACAAAAATTCTCAAAAATAGCAAACCGAATTTAACAGCATGTGAAAAGGATCATACACCACAACCAAGTAGGACTTATTCCTGGAATGCAAGAATGGTTCAATATGCAAAAATCAATGCAATACAACACATTCACAGAGTGAAGGGAAAACATGATATGATCATCTCACTTGATGCAGAAAAAGCATAAACAAAATTGAACACCCGTCATGATAAAAACATTCAATAAACCAGCAATGGAAGGAAACTACCACAACACAATAAAAGGCATGTATGAAAAACCCAAAGATAACATCATACTCAATGGTGAAAGACTGAAAGCTTTTCCTCTAAGACCAGGAACAAGACAAGGGCGCCCACTTTTACCACTGCTAGTCAAGATGACACATGTTGGAATTATTTGACAAGAATTTTAGAGACACCATCATAAAAATGCATCAATGAGCAAAGAGGAGCATGCTTGAAACAAAAAGTAGAAAGTCCCAGCAAAACAATCAAAGATATAAAGAAGAAACAAATGAAAATGTTAGAACTGAAAACTACAAGAACTGAAATTATAAAAAACAACAACAAAACAAAACCTCACTGATAGGTACCACATCAGAATGGAGATGACAGAGTAATGAATCTATGAACTGAAGATAGATCAATAGAAATTACCCAATCTGATCAACAGAGAGAAAATAGACTGAAAAAAATGAATGTAGCTTCAGGGACCTCTGGGACAGTAACAAAAGATCTAGCATCTTTGTCATTGGAGTCCCAGGAGGAGAAGAGAAAAAGTTTATGGCTAAAAAAATATTAAATTAGGGGCCGGCCGGATGGCGCAGCAGTTAGGTGCTCACGCTCCACCGCGGCTGCCCAGGGTTCGCCGGTTCAGATCAGGGCGCACGCTGACGCACTGCTTGTCGAGCCATGCTGTCGCAGCATCCCATATAAAGTAGAGGAGGATGGGCACGGGTGTTAGCCCAGGGCCAATCTTCCTCAAGAACAAAAGGGAGGATTGGCATCGGATGTTAGCTCAGGGCTAGTTCCCCTCACAAAAAAAAAAAAAAAAATTAAATTAAATAGCAGCTGAAAGTTTACCAAATTTGGCCAGAGGCATGTATCTATAGATTCAAGAAGCTGAGTGAATCCCAAACAGGATAAACCCCAAGAAATCCATGCAAAGATACATCACAAACTTCTCAAAATTAAAGACAAACAAAAAAATCTTGAAAGTAGTTAGCAAGGATGCATTACTTATAGTGGAGTAATGATTCGAATGACATTGGATTTCTCATCAGAAACTATGGAGGTCAGAAGGAAATACTGACAGGAAAGTGCAGAAAGTGGCTCACTCATACAATCCGATGAGAATTAATACAGTATAGCTACTTGGAAAATAGTTTGGCGACTACTTATAAAACTGAACATGTAACTATCATACAACCCACTAATTGCATTGTTGCGCATTTAGTCTAGAGAAATGAAACGTATGTTCACACAAAAATATGTGCACAAGTGTTCATAGCACCTTTATTCATGATAGCCCCAAACTGGAAACAATCGAAATATCCTTCAACAGGTCAATGGTTAAACAAACTGTGGTACATTTATAAAATGGAATACCACTCAATAATAAGGAATGAACTACTAATACAACAGCTTGGAGGGATCTCAAGGGACACATTCTGAGTGAAAAAATCCAGTCCCAAAAGGTTGCATACTGTACGACTCCACTTATATATATATACATAATTTTATGAATATATAATTTATATATTTAAATATTCTTAAAATTATAATTATACAGAAGGAGAATAGAGTAGTGGTTTACAGGGGTTCAGAATGGGATGAGGAAGGGGCTGAGTGTTGTTATAAAAGGGCAGCACAATCTTTTGGTGTGAAATTGTTCTGTATCTTGACTGTGGTTGTGATTACACAAATCTACACGAGATAAAATTGCATAGAACTAAACCGCAAATGATATTATGTGAAACTGGTGAAATCTGTATAAAATCAGTTTATTGTTTCAGTGTAAATTCCTGGTTATGGTGTTGTACCATAGTTATGTAAGATGTTACCATTGGGGAAAACCAGGTGAAGAGTACGTGGGATCTCTATCTATTATTTCTTATGCCTGCATGTGAATTGACAATCATCTCAAAATAAAAAGGTTGATTTTTAAAATCTATTAAATCGTGTGGAAACAATCCAAATACCTATCAAGTGATGAATAGATAAACAAAAATGGTATATCCATACAATGGAATATTATTTGGCCATAAAAAGGAATGAAATGTTGATACATGCTACAACATGGATAAACTTTGACAACATTACACAAAGTGAAAGAAGCCAGACACAAAATACCACATATTGTATGATTTCATTTATATGAGATGTCTAGAATAGGCAAATCCACAAGAGAGAGAAAGTAGATTAGTGAGTGCCAGGGGCTGGATGGAGGGGAGAATGGGGAGTGACTGCTAATGGATACAGGGTTTCTTTTTGGGGTTATAAATATATTCTGAAATTAGATAGTGATGATGATTTCACAACTTTGTGAATATGCTCAAAACACTAAATCGTATACTTTATAATTTTATTTATTTATTTATTTTTTCCCCCAAAGCCCCAGTAGATAGTTGTACATCGTAGCTGCACATCCTTCTAGTTGCTGTATGTGGGACGCGGCCTCAGCATGGCCGGAGAAGTGGTGCGTCGGTGCGCGCCCGGGATCCGAACCGGGGCTGCCGGCAGCGGAGCGCGCGCACTTAACTGCTAAGCCATGGCGCCGGCCCATAAATCGTATACTTTAAAAGCGTGAATTTTATGGTGAGTTACATTTCAATAAAGCTTTAAAATATCAGAATAGCAGCTGTGGAGCTCATTGTTAGTGTCTAAAATTTTTCAGACATATCCTCCAGGCTGAATTGTGGCATTTACTTTAAGGTTTTCATCTTTAGTTCAGGATACCATTACTTAACGTTGAAGTGCTTTAAAGACAATGCATTGTACATAATTTTAGCAGCTTTCCTCTTGTTTTCTTAAAGTTCTCCTGGTGATTTTGCTAAGATGGTTATAGGAATAAATATTTGCAAAAAAGGAAATATGTTATCAAAGAGTACAAATATAAATGGAAAGTAACGAGGCACTTTGCAGTGAATGATGCTAAACATTTGATCCTCTTTTGCTTAAATAAAAATAAAGTTATGTATATACAAAAAATATATTGTACATAAATAATGACAGGTGGAAGCCAAATATAAAACACAATATTACTTACAAATTCTCAAAAACCAATATATTAAGCTATAAATATAATAATACATGTTCTGGACATCTGTGCTGAAAACTGCAAAATGCTAATGGAGAATCAAGAAAGAGCTAAACAAATGGAGACATACTATGTTTATAGATTGGAATACTCAACATAGTAAAGATATCAATTCTCTACAAACTGATGTATAGGTTTAATGCAATTCCTATCAATATCCCAGCAAGTTTTTTGTAAACATAGATGAGCTTATTCTAAAATTCATATGAAAAGGTAAAGGAATTAGAACAGCTAAAACGAATTTGAAAAAGAAGAATAAAGTGGAAGGAATCACTCTATCCAATTTTAGATTTGCTATATAGTTTCAGTAATCAAGACAGTGCAGTATGAGTGGAGGGATAGACACATAAATCAGCGGAACAGAATAGAGAATACTAAGTGGACACATACAAGTATGACTAATTGTTGTTTTTTCCAACTGATTTTGGATAAAGGTGTAAAAGCAATTAAATGGAAGAAGGATAGACTTTCAACAAGTAGTGCTGTAGCAACTGGACATCAATAGGCAAAAAAACCCCCAAAATTTCACCTAACTATATGTGTCACAACTTCTATAATATTTATAGAAGAAAACAGAGAAGAAAATCTTTGGAACCTTAGGTCTAGGTCAAGAGTCCTTAGACTTGACACCAGAAGCATGATCCATAAAAGAAAAAAGATTGATAAATTGGACTTAACAAAATTTAAAACTTTTGCTTTATGAAAGACCCTGTTAAAAGAATGAAAGGACAAGCTAGAGACTGCAAGAAATGTTTGCAAGTTACATATACAACAAACATCCACAATATATAAAGAATGCTCTGAACTCAACAGTTAAAAAAGAATTCAATTAGAAAATGAGCAAAAGGGCCGGCCCCGTGGCTTAGCGGTTAAGTGCGCATGCTCCGCTGCTGGCGGCCCGGGTTCGGATCCCGGGCGTGCACCGACGCACCACTTCTCCGGCCATGCTGAGGCCGCGTCCCACATACAGCAACTAGAAGGATGTGCAGCTATAACATACAACAATCTGCTGGGGCTTTGGGGGGAAAAATAAATAAATAAATAAAATCTTAAAAAAAACAAAATAAATAAATAAATAAAGGAAATGAGCAAAAGACTTGAAAAAAACTTACCCAAAGAAGATGTATTCAAGACCATTCAATGGGGAAAGGACAGCCTTTTCAATAAATGGTGTTAGGAAAACTAGATATCCTCATGCAAAAGAATGAAGTTGAACCCTTACCTCTCACCATAAGTAAAAATTAACTCAATGGGTTAAAGACCTAAACATAAACTAAAACTATAAAACTTAGAAGAAAATAGAGGGGAAAATCTTTATGACATTGGATTTGGCAGTGATATCTTGGATGTGACACCTAAAACACAGACAACAAAAGAAAAAATAGATCAATTGGACTTCATCAAAATTTAAAACTTGTGCATCAAAGGATAGTAACAAGAGAGTGAAAAGACAACATGCAGAATGGGAGGGAAATTTTTTTGTGTGTGAGGAAGATCAGCCCTGAGCTAACATCCATGCCAATCCTCCTCTTTTTGCTGAGGAAGACTGGCCCTGGGCTAACATCTGTGTCCACCTTCCTCCACTTTACATGGGACGCCGCCACAGCATGGCCTGACAAGTAGTGCATCGGTGTGCACCCAGGATCCGAACCCGGGCTGCCAGCAGTGGAGTGTATGCACTTAACCACTCCGCCACGGGGCCAGTCCCAGGGAAAATTTTTTTCAGCTGTACATATTTAGCGTATACAACTCTTAAGAGTTTGAGGATAAGTATACATCTGTGAAACCACCCAGGCCATAGACATATCCATAACCTCCCAAAGTTTCCTCCCATCCTCTTAAATTAATATTATGTGTGTGTGTGTGTGTGTATCAAGAACACTCAACATAAGATCTACCCTCTCAGAAAAATTTAAGTATATAATACAATATTGTTAGTTCAGTATAAATCACTGAAACTTTGCACCCTTTGACAATCACCTACGCATTTCCTCCTCCTCCCCAGGCCCTGGCAATCACCATTCTACAGGAGAATATATTTGCAAATCGTATATCTGATAGGGTTTAATATCCAGAATATATAAAGCACTCCTACAACTGAACAACAATTTTTTTTTTAGATTTTTTTTTTTTGTGTGAGGAAGACCAGCCCTGAGCTAACATCCAATGCCAATACTCCTCTTTTTGCTGAGGAAGATTGTTCTTGGGCTAACATCCATGCCCATCTTCCCCTACTTTATATGGGATGACACAACAGCATGGCTTGACAAGCGGCGTGTCGGTGCGTGCCCGGGATCCAAACCTGCGAACCCTGGGCCGCTGAAGCGGAGCGTGTGCACTTAACCAATTGCACCTGAACAACAATTTTTAAAAACCCTGTTCAAAAATGGACAAACAGCTTGAATAGACTTTTCACCAAAGAAAATATACAAATGCCCACAAGCACATGAAAAGATGATCAAGATCACTAATCATTAGAAAAATGCAAATCAAAACCACAGTGAGATAACACTTCACACCAATCAGGATGGCTACTGTCAGAAAAGCAGAAAATAACAAGTGTTGACAATGACACGGAGAAATTGGAATCCTGGCATATTGCTGCTGAGAATGTAAAATGGTGCAGTCACTGTGCAAAACATTTTGATGGCTCCTCAAAAACTTAAACATCGAATTACTGTATGATCCAGCAATTCCACTTCTAGATTTAATACCTAGAAGAATCGAAAGTAGGGATTCAAAAAGATACTTGCTGTATTAGTTTGCTAGGGCAGCCATAACAAAGTACCACAGGCTGGGTAGCTTAAACAATAGAAATTTATTTTACAGTTCTGGAGGCTATCAGTGTGAGATTAAGGTGTCAGCAGGGTTGGTTCCTTTTGAGGTCTCTTTCCTTGGTTTATAGATAGCCATCTTCTCCCTTTGTCTTCACATCATCTGCCTTCTGTATATGTCTATGTCCAAATTCCCTCTTATAAACACACCAGTAATATTGAATTAGGGCCCACCATAATGACCTCATTTTAACTTAATTATACCTGTAAATGTTCGATCTTCAAATATAGTCACATTCTGAGGTACTAGGGGTTAAGACTTCAAAGTATAAATTTTTGTGGGGACACAATTCAGCTCATAACACTTATACACCAATGTTCCTAGGAGCATTATTCACAGTAGTCAAAAGGTAGATACAACCCAAATGAACAACAGATGAATGTTCAATGGCCAACAACAGATGAATGGATAAACAAAATGTGGTATATCCATACCATGGAATACTATTCAGCCTTAAAAAGGAATGAAATTCTGATATGTAATACAACATAGATAAACTTTGAAAACATTATGGTAAGTGGAATAAACTAGAGATGAAAGGGCAAATATTGTACGATTCCATTTATGAGATAACCAGTATAGGCAAATTCAGAGAGACAGAAAGTAGAATAGAGTTTACCAAGGGCAGGGGACAGAGGGGAATGCAGAGTTATTGTTTAATGGTATAGAGTTTCTGTTTGGGATGATGGAAGAGTTCTAGATTTGAGTAGTGGTGATGGTGGCATAACATTATGAATATTATTAATGCCACTGAACTGTACACTTTCAAATGGATAAAATGGTAAATGTTGTTGTGTATATTTTACCACAATTTTGAAAAATTTAAATAAAAATAAAGAAGTGAAAGGAATTAGTCTTGATAAACACAAAGGAAAACGAATCCAAGAAATAAATAGGAATAGGGAATCAGAAAAGAAAAAAATGTTACGAGAATAAATTGCTTTTCCAAAGATCAACATGTAATAACCAATTGTGATAACTGTGGAAATGTACGATAGGTACAAAATAAAAAACACTAATTTTCTGCAAAAGAAGATATAAGGAAGTCAAATAAGCACGTGGAAAAGTGTTCAATATCGTTAGCCATTAGAGAAATAAATTAAAACCATGATGAGCTACCAATACACCAACTAGAATGGCTAAGACAAACAAACAAACAATATCAACTGCTGCTGGTGATGCAAAGAAACTAGATAACTCAAACATTGCTGGTGGAAATGCAGAATGCTACAGACACTCTGGAAAGCAGTTTGGTAGTTTCTTAGAAAACATACTTACCCTCCAACCCAGTATTCCTCTGCATTTATCCCAGAGAAATGAAAACACATGTTCATGCAAAAACCTGTACACAAATGTTAAAAGCGTGTTTATTTTGAATAGCCCCAAAGTGCCAAAATTCCACATGTCCTTTCATGGGTTAAACTAACCGTGGTGCATCCATACAATGGAACACTACTCAGTAATAAAAAGGAAGAACTCTTAATACATGCAACAGCTTGGATGGATCTCAAAGACATTATGCTGAATGAAAAAACCCAAGCTCAAAAAGTTACATATTGTACAATGCCATTTATATAACATTGAAATGACAAATAATGTTGAAATGACAAAATTAAGAAATGAAGGAAAGATTAGTGGTTGCTGGGGGTTAGGTACAAGAGTAAAAGTTAGCGTGAGAGAGTTGCTTTGTGGTGGTAAACCTTGATTTTGTTCTGTATCTTGAGGTTGGTGATGGTTACACAAATCTATACATGTGATAAAATTGCATAGAAATATACACATGTGTGCATACACAAATAAGTGCGTATAAAAATGATGACATCTGAATAAAGTTTGTAGATTGTACTAATGTCTATTTTCTGGTTATGATATTGTGCTACAATTACCATTGGAGGTAGGAATGTCCAAGAGACCACTCTACTATTTTTAGTAACTTTCTGTCAGGATTTAAAAATTAAAAGTTTAAAAAAATCATGTTAAATATCATTATTTCAATGGCTTACAAGCTTCTTTTGAATGTGACAAGTTCCCAGGGGTGACACATTTGGATAGAGTCAGCTTCAACTGTAAGATGCTTTCATGGTAGAGTGAAGTCAAGATAAGAAAAGACTGGGAGAGGGGTATATGTACAATTCCCAGCCAGCTTGTTTGCACTCTACTCCTTACCACAAATGATTGCTCCCCATTCCCCAGCTGTATACCACCAAAGCACCAATTTTTGGTAAATAACAAAAGTAGAACTTCATCTCACACTATCATGAATTCAATTCCAGGTGGATTAAAGAGACAAATGTAAAAACATAATATGGTAAAAGAACTAGTGTAAAATATATGTAAATATTCCTTTTACCTTTTGTTGGACTTAAAATGTTTCTTTTACATTGGTAGAATGCATATTCCATAAAGGTGATTAAGTTGGTGGAAGTTCATTCTATGTATAACACCAATTAAATATAATGCTATTATTTGTAAATGGATTAAATTCTCCAACCTAAGGCATAGAATGGCTTAATGGATAAAAAGAAGACTCAAATATATAAATCAATGTTACCTCAATCAAAAAATATTTAAAAAAAGAAGACTCAGATATTTGCTGCCACAAAAGACTCACTTCAGTTTCAAGAACACACACAGGCTCAAAGCGAAAGGACAGAAAAAGATACGCCATGCAAATGGCAACCAAAAGAGACCAGGGGTAGCTATACTTATATCAGACTTAAGTCAAAAACTGTAACAGGATAAAGAAGGTTATCATATAATGATAAAGGGGTCAATTCTTCAAGAGAATGTTAATAATTGTAAGTATATATGCACCCAACTATTGGAGCACCTAACTATATTAAGCAAATACCAACAGATCTGAAGGGAGAAATTGACAACAATGCAATAGTAGGGAACTTCAATTCCACACTTTCAACAAGGGATAGATCATCCAGATAGAACATCAATAAGGAAACATTGGACCCGAACTACACTTTAGGCCAAATAGACATATACAATACATATACAATACATTTCATCCAACAGCAGCAGAATACACATTCTTCTCAAGTGTACATGGAACATTGTCAGGGGGAGATCATGTGTTAGACCACAAAACAAACCTTAGCAAACTTAAGAAGATTGAAATCATACCAATAACTTTGCTGACAATAATGGTATGAAAGTAGAAATCAGTAACAGAAGGAAATCTGGAAAATTCACAAATATGTGAAAATTAAACAACACATTCCTGAACAACCAACAGGTCAAAAGAGAAATCAAAATATTTCTTGAAACAAATAAAAATGGAAACACAACATACCAAAACTTACGGGATGCAGCAAAAAATAGTTCTAAAAGGGAAGTTTATAGTGATAAACGCTTACATTTTTAAAAAAGAAAGATCTCAAATAAAGAACATATCTTTACACCTCAAGGAACTAGAAAAAGAACTAAGTAAGCAAGTTGGCAGAAGGAAAGAAACAAAGATCAGAGCAGACATAAACAAAATAAAGACCAGAAAAACAATAGAAAAGATCAGTGAAACAAAGAAGTTTTTTTGAAAATATAAACAAAATTGACAAATCTTTAGCTAGACTATCTAACAAAAAAGGAGAGATGAGTCAAATATATAAAATCAGAAATGGAAGAAACATTACAATTGATACTACAGAAATACGAAGGATTATAAGAGACTACTATGAACAATTATACGACAACAAGTTGGATAACCTAGAAGGAATAGATAAATTCCTAGAAATACAAAACCTACTAAGACTGAATGATGAAAAAATAGAAAATCTGAACCAATCAGTAATGAGTGAGGAGATTGAATCAGCAATCAAAAACCTTCCAGAAAACAAAAGTCCAGGACCAGATGGTTTCAGTAGTGAATTTTACCAAAGATTTAGGGAAGAATTAGTGCCAATTCTTCTCAAACTCTTCCAGAAAACGAAAGAGGAGGGAACACTCCCAAACTCATTTTATGAGGCCAGCATTTCCTGGTACCAAAGCCAGATAAGGACACTACAAGAAAAGAAAATTACAGGCCAATATCCCTGATGAATATAGATGCAAAAATTCTCAACAAAATACTAGCAAACTGAATTCAGCAGCACTTTAGAAGGACCACACAGCACGATCAAGTGGGATTTAACCTCGAGATGCAAGAATGGTTCAATATGTGCAAATCAATAAATGTGACACAACACAATAATAGAATGAAGATAAAAATCATATGATCTCAATAGATAAAGAAAAAACATTTGACAAAATTCAACATCCTTTCATAGTAAAAACTCTCAATAAAAAGGCTGGAGAAGGAACTTAACATAATGTAGGCCATATATGGCATGCTCCCAGCTAACTTCATTCTCAATGAAAGGTTGAAAGCTTTTTCTCTAAGATCAGGAACAAGACAAGGATACTCATTCTCACCACTCCTATTCAATATAGTACTGGGGTCCTAGCCAGGGCAATTAGGCAAGAAATGGAAATAAAATGCATCCAATTTGGAAAGGAATAAATAAAATTGTCTTTGCTAATGATATGATTTTATAAAGAGAAAATTCTAAAGACTCTACTAAAAAACTGTAGACTAAAAAATGAATTCAGGGGCCGGCCCCGTGGCTTAGCGGTTAAGTGCACGCGCTCTGCTACTGGCGGCCCGGGTTCAGATCCCGGGCGCACACCGACGCACCACTTCTCCAGCCATGCTAAGGTCGCGTCCCACATACAGCAACTAGAAGGATGCACAACTATGACATATAACTATCTACCGGGGCTTTGGGGAAAAATAAAAAGGAGGAGGATTGGCAGTAGATGTTAGCTCAGAGCCGTCTTCCTCAGCAAAAAGAAGAGGATTAGCAGGATGTTAGCTCAGGGCTGATCTTCCTCACACACACACAAAAAAATGAATTCAGTAAAGTTACAGGATACAAAATCAACATGCAAAAATCAGTTGCATTTATATACACTAACAGCAAACTATCTGAAAAGAAATGAAGAAAACAATACCATTTACAATAGCATTAAAAACAATAAAATAGTAATAAGTTTGACCAGGGAGGTAAAACATCTGTACACTGAAAATTATAAGACTTTGATGAAAGAAACAGAAGAAAACACAAATAAATGGAAAGATATCCTGTGTTCATGGATTGGAAGAATTAATATTGTTAACATGTCCATACTACTCAAAGCCATCTAAGATTCAGTGCAATCCCTATCAAAATCCCAATGGTATTTTCCACAGAAGTAGAAAAAAAAATTCTTAAAATTTGTATGGAACCACAAAAGAACTGAACAGGCAAAGCAATCCTGAGAAAGAGCGAAGCTGGAGGCATAATACTTCTTGATTTCAAAATATATTACAAAGCTATAGTCAAAACAGTATGGTGTATATTATCAAAACAGTATGGTGCTGGCATAAAAACACACAGACCAATAGAGTATAATTGAAAACCCAGAAATAAACCCACAGATACTGGTCAACTAATATTTGACAAGGGAGCCAAGAATACTCAATGAGGAAAAGATAGTTTCTTCAATAAAATGGTGTTGGGAAAACTGGATATTCACATGCAAAAGAATGAAATTGGACCCCTTTCTTACACTACTCAAAAAAATTAACTCAAAATGGATTAAAGACATAAATCTAAGGCCATAAACTGTAAAACTTATAGAAGGAAACAGAGGGAAAAAGCTTCTTGACATTGGTCTTGGCAATGATTTTTTGGACATGATACCAAAAGCACAAGCAACAAAAGCAAAAATAAACAAATGGGACTGCATCAAACTGAAAAATTTCTGTGAAAAAAACCCAGCTCAAGATGGCAACATAGTAGACTTCTGAACTCACTTCCTCCCATGGAAATACTGAATCTACAGCTACATATGGAACAATTTCCTCTGAAAGAAATCCAGAAGCTAACTAAGCAACTCCTATACTTTGGATGAACAAGGAAAAAACCTACACTGAAAAGGGTAGGAGAGGCTGAGACACAATCTTGCCATAAACCCCAACCCTGGAACGGCGACACATAACCAGGTGGAAACTCAAAACTCTCAGCTTCTCCCTGAGAAGTGAAGAGTTTGGACCTCACACCTGGCACACTAACTTTTAAGACTTCCACCTGAGAAATGGGCTCCCAAAACATCTAGCTTTAAAAGCCAGTGAGGGGCCAGCCTCGTGGCTTAGCGATTAAGTGCGTGGGCTCCGCTACTGGCGGCCCGGGTTCAGATCCCGGGTGCGCACCGATGTACCGCTTCTCTGGCCATGCTGAGGCCGCGTACCACATACAGCAACTAGGAGGATGTGCAACTATGACATACAACTATCTACTGGGGCTTTGGGGGAAAAAATAAAATAAAAAGGAGGAGGATTGGCAATAGATGTTAGCTCAGAGCTGGTCTTCCTCAGCAAAAAGAGGAGGATTAGCATGGATGTTAGCTCAGGGTTGATCTTCCTCACACACACACAAAAAAGCCAATGAGGCTTGCATCCATGAAACTCACAAGGCTATAGAAAATTAAGACACAGTTCTTAAAGGGCTTGCATGGACTCACCATGGATAACTACCCCATTGTCTAAGCTCAGCAGAGGCAACAGATTAAAACCAGTCTTTCCATGAAAGAGGCCTATTTGCTTATCTTAATAGCTTGGCCTTGAGGAGTAAGATTCTCACTTAACACACATCAAAAGGCCTGTCTCCAGAGACAGAGGCTGGCAGGCACCATCTTTGCACTCTCCTTCTGTCCCACCCCAGTTTGCCAGTGCCTCTGAGAAAAGAGCTTGTGCAAACATCTGGCTCCCTGGATTTTGTGACAGCTTCCCAGAGGACACATACTTTGATAGCCTGCCTCTTGTGACCAGTAGGGCTTATGTGCATAAGTTCAACAGGACAGTAGCAAACAAAGAAATAGTCCTTAACTGGCTATCACCCCGGGGCTCAGTGCAGAGGGAGCAGACAGAAACATCCATCTCTAAGTCTTCCCCTGAAAGAGGTCTATTTGCATACTTTAAAAGCTGCTGTCTGAGAGTCTGGTGTCCATTCAGCCAGCATCTAGGAGCTGACTGAGATCCTCCCCTTTGGACGCCGGCAGGTCTTGGAACACCCCCAACTACTGGGATCCACTAAGAACAAAGAAGGCTGCTTGGACAATCACAAAGGTTGAGAGACAACCAAGAGCTAGGGCAGGATTGAATGATAAGTTTCATCTCCTATACAACTCCACTCCCTCAAGACTGGGAGAGGCAGCTGTTTCATCTAATGCATAGAAACCAACACAGCGAGTCAAGGAAAATGAAGAAACACAGGAATATGTTCCAAAAGAAAGAACAAGATAAAACCTTAGAAAAAGACCTTAATGAAACAGGAATAAGTGACTTACCTGATAAAGATTCAAAATAATGGTCATAAAGATGCTCACTGAGGTCAGGAGAACAATGCATGAACACAGTTAGAATTTCAACAAGGAGATAGAAAATATAAGAAAGTACCAAACAGAAATCAAAGAGCTGAAGAATACAATAACTGATGTGAAAAATACAATAAAGGGATTCAACAGCAGACTAGATGAAATGGAAGACAGGATCAGTGAACTTGAAAACAGGACAGTAGAATTCATTCAATCAGAGCATCAAAAAGAAAAAAGAATGAAAAGAGTGAAGACAGCTTAAGGGACTTATGGGACAATATCAGGTGGACCAACATTTGCATTATAAGGGTCTCAGAAGGAGAAGAGAGAGAGAAAGGGGGAAGAAAACTTATTTGAAGAAATAATAGCTGAAAACTTCCCTAAACTGGGGAAAGACAGACATTCAGATACAGAAAGCTTGGAGAGTACCAAATAAGCTGAATCCAAAGAGACCCACACCAAGACACATCATATTTAAATTGTCAAAAGTTAATGACAAAGACAGAGTCTTAAAAGCAGCAAGAGAAACACACCTTGTTACATACAAGGGAACCCCCATAAGACTATCAGCAGATTTTTTTAGCAGAAACTTTGCAGGCCAGATGGGAGTGGCACCATATATTCAAAATGCTGAAAGAAAAAGCAGCCAATCAAGAATACTCTACCCAGCAAAATTAACCTTCAGAATTGAAGAAGAGATAAAGAGTTTTCCAGACAAGCAAAAGCTGACAGACTTCAGTACCACTATTGGACTTACAAGAAATGTTAAAGGGACTTCTTTAAGCTGAAATTAAAGGGCACTAATTAGTAACTGGAAAACATATTAAAGCATAAATATCACTGGTATAGATGAATATATAGCTAAATTCAGAATAATCTGATGTTGTTGTGGTGGTGGGTTAATCACTCATAAATCTAGTATGAAGATTAAAAGACAAAAGTAGTAAAAAATAACTATAACTACAATAATTTGTTAATGGATACACAAGATTAAAACATGTAAATTTTGACATCAAAAACAAAACTTGATGGGGGGAGATAAAAATGTAGAGCATTAAAATGTGTTTGAACTTAAGTTGTTATCAACTTAAAATAGAGTGTTATAAGATGTTTTATGTAAGCCTTATGGTAACAACAAAGCAAAAACCTATAGTAGATACACAAAAGATAAAGAGAAAGGAATCTAAGCATACCACTACAGAAACTCATCAAATCACAAAGGAAGAGAGCAAAACATGAAAAGCACAAAGGAATTACAAAATAGCCAGAAAAAAATTAACAAAACAGCAATAAGACCATACCTATCAATAATTACTTTAAATGTAAATGGACTAAATTCTCCAATCAAAAGACACAGAGTGGCTGAACGGATTAAAAAACAAGACCCAACTGTATGCTGTCTACAAGAGACTTACTTCAGCTTCAAGGACACACACAGAGTGAAAGTTAAAAGATGGAAAAAAATATTCCATGAAAATGGAAACCAAAAGAAGCTGGGTTAGCTATACTTATATCAGTCAAAATAGACTTTAAGACAAAGACTCTAATATGCAACAAAGAAGGTGATTATATAATGATAAAGGGGTCAACCCAACAAGAGGATATAACATTTGTAAATATTTATGCATCCAACACAGGAGCACCTAACTATGTAAAGCAAATATTAACAGACCTAAAGGGAGAAATAGAGAGTAATACAATAATACTAGGGGACTTCAATATCCCCCTTTCTTAAATGGATAGATCATCCAGACAGAATCAATAAGGAAACATTCGTCTTAAATGAAATGTTAGACCAGACAGACTTAAAGACATTTATTGATCATTCCATCAAAGAGCAGCAGAATACATATTCTTCTCAAGTGCACATGGAAAATTGTCCCAGATAGATCAAATGTTAGGCCACAAAACAAGTCTTATTAATTTAAGAATATTGAAATCATATCAAGCATCTTTTCTAAACACAATACTATGAAACTAGATATCAATTACAAGAAGAAAACTGAAAAATTCATAAATACATGGAGATTAAACAACACCTACTGAAAAACCAATGGGAAAAAAAGAAATCAAAAGAGAAATAAAAAATTTCTTGAGACAAATGAAAATGGACATACAACATACCAAAACTTATGGGATGGCAAGAGCAGTTCTTAGAGGAAAAATCATACCAATAAACACTCTTTTTTTTTTTTCCGGTGAGGATGATTGTCCCTGAGCTAACATCTGTGCCAACCTTCCTCCATTTTGTATGTGGGACGCCACCACAGCATGGCTTGCTGAGTGGTGTATAGGTCCACGCCTGGAATCTGAACCCATGAACCCTGGGCTACCAAAGTACAGTGTGTGAACTTAACCACTACACCACTGGGCTGGCCCCCAATAAACACCTTAAGAAACAAACCTTAAGAAATACATCAAGAAACAAGAAAGTTCTCAAATAAAACAACCTATCTTTACACCTCAAGGAACTAGAAAAAGAAGAACAAACTAAGCCCAAAGTTAGTAGAAGGAAGGAAATAACAAAGACCAAAGCAGAAATAAATGAAATAGAGACTAAAAAGACAATAGAAAAGACCAATGAAACTAAGAGCAGGTTTTTAAAAAGATAAATAAAATAAAAAAACCTTTAGCTAGACTCACCAACAAAAAGAGAAGACTCAAATAAATAAAATCAGAAATGAAAGAAGAGACAGTAAAACTGATACCACAGAAATACAAAGGATCATAAGAGACTATTATGAACAATTATATGCCAACAAATTGGACAACCTAGAAGAAATGGATAAATTCCTAGAAACATACAGCCTATTAAGACTAAATCATGAAGAAATAGAAAATCTGAATAGACAAATTACTAGTAAGAAGATCAAATCAGTAATCAAAAACTTCCCAATAAACAAAAGTCCATGACAAAATGGCTTCACTGGTGAATTCTATCAAACACTTAAAGAAGAATTAATACTAATCCTCAAACATCCAAAAATTAGAAGAGAAGATAATACTTCTAAATCCATTTTATGATGCCAGCCTTACCCTGATACCAAACCCAGACAAGGACACTACAAGAAAAGAAAATTACAGGCCAATCTCCCCAGTGAACATACATGCAAAAATCCTTATCAAAATATTAGCAAATGGAATTCAACAATACATTAGAAGGATCATACACCGTGATCAAGTGGGACTTAACTCTGGGATGCAAGGATGATTCACCACATGCAAACCAATCAATGTGATACACCATATTAACAAAGTGAATGATAAAAATCATATGATCATCTCAATAGATGCAGAAAAAGTAACTGACAAAATTCAACATCCATTCCTGATAAAACCCTCAACAAAGTAGATATAGAGAGAACGCACTTCAGGATAAAAGAAGCCACATATGACACACCCACAGCTAACATCATACTCAATGGTCAAAAACTGAAAACTTTTTCTCTAAGATCGGGAATACGACAGTGTCCACACTCACCACTCCTATTCAACATAGTACTGGAAATCCTAGCCAGAGCAATTAGGCAAGAAAAAGAAATAAAAGGCATCCAAATCTGAAAGGAATAAGTAAAACTGTCTCTATTTGCAGATGACATAATCTTATATGTAGAAAACTCTATTGATTCCACACACAGAAACAACCTGTTAGAAGTAATAAACAAAATCAGTAATATTGCAGGATACCAAATCAATATGCAAAAATCAGTTGCATTGTTATACAGTAATAACGAACTATTGGAAAGAGAAATTGAGAAAGCAGTCCCATTTACAATAGCATCCAAAACAATAAAGTGCTGGGGCTGGCCTGGTGGCATAGTGGTTAAGTTCATGCACTCCACTTCAGCAGCAGGGGTTCGAGGGTTCGGATCCCGGGCGCGGACCTACACCACTCGTCAAGCCATGCTGTGGTGGTGACCCACATACAAAATAGAGGAAGGTTGGCACAGATGTTAGCTTAGAGACAATCTTCCTCACCAAAAAAAAAAAAAAAACAAGAAAAAAAAGACAATAAAGTACCTAGGAATAAATTTAGCCAAGAAGATGAAAGACCTATACACTGAAAATTATAAGACACTGATGAAAGAAATTGAAGAAGACACAAATAAATGAAAAGATATTCCATGCTTGTGGACTGGAAGAATTAATATTGTTAAAATGTCCGTACTACCCAAAGCAATCTACAGATTCACTGCAATCCCTATCAAAATTCCAATGGCATTTTTCACAAAATTAGAACAAGGAATCCTAAAATTTGTATGGAACCACAAAAGACTCAGAATAGCCAAAGTGATCTTGAAAAAGAAGAAAAAGCTGGAGGCGTCACAATTGCTGATATCAAACTATATTACAAAGCTATAGTAATCGAAACAGTATGATATTGGCACAAAAACAGACACATAGAACAAGGGAGCAGAATAGAAAACCCAGAAATAACCCCAAATACATATGGTCAATCTAATTTACAACAAAGGAGCCAAGACTATACAATGGGAAAAGGAAAGTCTCTTCAATAAATGGTGCTGGGAAAACTAGACAGCCACATACAAAAGAATGAAAGTAGACCATTATCTTACATCATACACGAAAATTAACTAAAAATGTATTAAGGACTTGAATGTAAGATCTGAGACCACAAAACTCCTAAGAGAAAACATAAGGGGGTAAATGTTTTGACATCAGTCTTTGCGATGATTTTTTTGGATTTGACACCAACAGCCAACACAACAAAAGAAAAATAAACAAGTGGGACTACATCAAACTAAAAAGCTTCTGCACAGCAAAGGAAACCATCAACAAAATGAAAAAGCACCCTACAGAATGGGAGAAAATACTTGCGAATCATATATCTGATAAGGTGGTTAATATCCAAAATATATAAAGAACTTATATAAGTCAATAGAAAAAACCTCAAACAATTCAATTTTAAAAAACAAATAAACATTTTTCCAAAGAAGACATACAAATGGCCAAAAGATACATGAAAATTGGTAAAGGTGAAAGTTTGTGATAACATTTTATGGCCATGAATGTACAGAGAAATGTATCTCATTGATGGGAGCACAAATTATAACATTTCCAGAGAATAAATCAGTGTGTCAAGAGCCTGAAAAATCTTTTTATTTCTTGGCACAGTAATCTGATTTCTAGAAAGCTATGCTGAGAAAATAATTACAAACAATAAAAATTTCATATAAAAATATTGAATACAGAAGTTAAAATTTTTTAGTGTTTCAATTGCATAGAGGAGAGTGCTTAAATTAAAGAATAATTATGCAGAAAACTATCTTAGCATAATGTTAAGCATAGTTCCAAGTTTGTTTTAAAATCCCATGCAACGCTAGAGAGAAAAAAAAAGAAATACAGTAAAATCTTATCAGTTGTTACAACTGGGTTTGGGGATTCCAGGGGATTTTAATTTTCCTTTTTAATATTTTCTAAATTTTCCTAACTTTATACAATTCCATGGTTGTTTTCTAAGCAGAAAACTGGAAAAAATTATTCTGAGAGTATGAAAACAAAAGCTATCCAAACCACCACACAAAACAGAAGTGGAATTAGCTCTTAAAGGGAGAAGTTTGTTTTAAAAGTGACACAGCTGCCTCTGAACAGCGTTTCCCAGGCAACCTCTCTCTGGTTGCCAATACAGAATGCCACCTTTAGGGGTAGAATCACCCTCTAGGAAGGTTCTGAGGCCTGCCCCTCTGTAAAAGAATAATGAGTTGCCTGCCCTGGTAGGTGTCTGGTTTAAATTCCATCTACAGAAGTGCACACCCGCTGAATGGTTTCACTGCCAGAGGAAAATTGCTCACTCCCTTAATAAAAAGTCAATGAAGCTGAAAGAAATCTAGTTTCTTGGATTTGGGGTGGCAGCCAGAAGACTGGTAAGCATTCTTAAATATGAAGAAATCTCACCTAAGCACTGGGAGTTTATCAGAATTAATCTGAAATTCTGGTAGCTCCTGCTATGGGGTGGTCCACAGACGAGCTGTGGGTGGCGTCTGATCATTTTCTCCTGATTTGAAAAGTCAGAGGGGTGGATGGACATGATGGCTAGTTCAAGCTGAGTCGTTGTCTCACCACTTTGTAAATGATAGTTACTCATTCTGAAAGCGCTGTCTTTTTGTGTGTTTAGATGAACCAATCTGTGGGGGGCTGGACTAGGTGGTCTGCTGAAGGCTCTTCCTTTCAAATCATATTAATTATATGCCCTAAATATATGTCCAGCCTGGACCACACATAAAGAATGGTGCTGGAGGGACCATTCATGAGCTGCAAAAAGGCTCATGTCCTAGACTTTGCCTTCAGCTTATTTACCATCCAGTTGCAACAGGAAGGTATAAAAATATAAAAAGTTACACAGCTCAAGACTTGACTGAGTGTAAGATACAACAGAAGTGACAAGGCACCAAATGCGTGCTTAACTGCCCAGTGGAATAAATTACAGTATCTTACATGTATTTAGCCTTTATGTACCAGGTACCATGCTAAGCAAGCCTTTAAAATATATTGCCTCTTTAATATGTCTAACAAAAGTAGTCTAGCAGGAATAATAAGAGGTAGCATTAATTAATAAGTGCTTCATACATGGCAGGTGTTGTGCTAAGTGCGTCACGTGGAACCACACATTTAATCCTCTCAAGTACCCAGCAGGCAAGAATTAGGATCATCCTCACAAGCATAAAGAGGAAGCTAGAGCACAGAGATTCGAGTGTCTTGCCCAAGATCACAGAGCTGAAGTGGGCTAGCCAGGATGCAAACCCAGACAGTCTAGTTCCAGAACCCCCATTCTTTTTATTTATTTATTTTTTTACCTTTTATTTTGATAAGAACACAACAAGATCTATTCTCTTACCAAACTTTTAAGTGTGCAATAGATTATTGTTGACTCTAGGTACAATGTTTTACAACAGATCCTAGAGTTTATTTATCTTCATTAACTGAAACTTTATGCCTGTTGATTAATTAAATTCCCATTTCTGATTCCCCCCAGCCCCTGGTAACCACCATTCCTATCTTTGATTTTATGAATTTGGCTATTTTAGATACCTCATGTAAGTGAAATCGTGAAGTACTTGTCTTTCTGCGTCTGGCTTATTTCACTTAGCATAATGTCCTTAAGGTCCACCCATGTTTTCCCATATTGCAGAATTTCCTTATTTTTTTAAGGCCGAGTAGCATTCCATTGTATGTATACACATTTTCTTTATCCATTCATCTGTTGATGGACGTTTAGGTTATTTCCACGTCTTAGCTACTGTGAATAGTGTTGCAATGAACATGAGAGTGAAGATCTCTTCAAGATCCTGATTTTGATTTCAATTCTTTTGAATATATACCCAGAAATGGAATTGCTGGATCATATGGTAGTTCTATTTTTAATTTTTTGAGGAACCACCATACTGTTTTCCAAAGCAGCTGCACCATTGTTCATTTCCACAGAGTCCCCACTTCTAAGTATCATTTTACAGTGACTCCCCCCAAGACCTCAGAGAACTGAGAAAGGAGATAATGGTAGCCATTGGGCTTTATTTTTTATTATTTCTTTATTTTTTTAATTGAGGTAACATTGGTTTATAACATCATACAAATTTTAGGTGTAAAATTAGATGTAAATATATTTTGACTTCTATACAGACTACGTAGTGTTCACCACCAAAAGTCTAGTTGCCATCCATCACCGTACACATGTGCCCCTTTATCCCTTTCCCCTCTCCGCCTCCCCATCTAGTAACCACCAATCTATTCTCTGTATCTATGTGTTGGTTTGGTGGTGTTGTTTTTGGAATTTTAGACCTTGGGCTTCAGGGATATAATGAGATTTGTAGAGTTTTTATTAGAGAAAAAATGAAAAAGGGGAGATGACCTTTTAAGTGAGATGTGGCTCTTAGGTCCTCAGTTATTAGGAGATTAGGACTATAATATTTCAAGCTACAGTATTTGATTCATGTTTTAACAAAATTTGTCAATTCCTGAGCAGCCTTGAATTTCCAGTCGACTGTAGGTTCCAGCAGGATAGCCCTGAGTTTCCCAAAGCCTAAAGAAGGGCTCAGAAATATGGCCTGCAGCCAAATCCGGCCCACCACCTGCTTTTCCAAATAAAATTTTCCTAGAACACAGCCATGCCCATTCATTTTATTGCTTTCACAATACATAGCAGAGATGAATGGTTGCAACAGAGACCATTGTGGCCCATAGTGCCTAAAATATTTTTTGCAGAAAGTTTGCTGACCTCTGGCATAATGTATTACAGTGATTGGTATTTTTTTCTCCTAAATTTTTATTTTGAAAAATGTTAAATCCAGAAATATTGCAAGAATACTATAATGAACACCCATATGCCCTTATCCTTGATTCAATACTTAACATTTTGTTTGCTTCCTCTCTCTCCCTCTCTTCACATGCACACACACACACACACACACACACACACACACACACACACATAATCATTCTCTGGCTGCAGTATTTGAGAGTTAGGTGCAGATATCATAACTCAACACCCCTAAATACGTGAGTATGTATCTCCTAAGAATAAGGACAGGCTTTTACATAACCACCAGAATTTAACATTGATGCAGTCAACACATCATATCCAAATTTTCCAAATAATGTCTTTTATAGATTTTTTAAAAATCCAGGTTCTGTGCAGGATTAATTATTGCATTTTATGGTCATGTCTCTTTAGTCTCCTTTAATCTAGAACAACGGCCCAGCCTTATTTGTTTGTAACTGACAAAACTGTAAGATATTCAAAGCGTACATCATGATAATTTGATGGACACATACACTGTGAAAAGTGTTTGTTTCTTGTTTTTCATGACATTGATATATTTCAAGAGTGTAGGCTAGATGTTTTACAGAACATCCCTCATCCTGGATTTGTTTGATCGTTTCCTGCTGATTAGATTCAGGTTTTAACGTTTTTGGAGCATTACCAAAGAGGTAATGTGTCCTCCTCATCAGAAGATTTGGTGATTGTTAATACATGAAAACTGCGCCAATGGTGGTAAACAGTTGAATTGCTAAAGACGATACTTTGACAATGCTTATAAGTCCATACAGTCATGCACCACATAATGTTTTGGTCAACGATGGACTGGATATATGACGGTAGTCCCATAAGATGATAACGGAGCTGAAAAATTCCTGTTGCCTAGTGACGTCGGAGCTGTTGTAACATTGTAGCACAACACATTACTCATGTGTTGGTGGTGATGCTGGTGTAAACAAACCTACTGCACTGCCAGTTGTATAAAACTACAGCACATACAATTATGTGCAGTGCATAATACTCGCTAATGATAATAAATGACTATTCTACTGATTTATGTATTTTCTATACTAGAATTTTTATTGTTATTTTAGAGTGTACTCTTTTCTACTTATGAAAAATAAAGTTTACTGTAAAACAGTATGCCATGTTAATGCCGGCAGCAGCCTCACACATCTCATGTCTACTGTGTCTCTTGATTGCATCATTTTCTCTTGTGCTTGATTTAATCTCATGTTGTTTTGTTCATCATGGCCCCAAAGCATACAAAATCCACTGATAATGTTGCCAATAAGAGGCCACATCAAATGATTGACCCAGAAACAAAACTGAAGTGATTAAGGACTACAAGATGGAAAATCAGGATGGTTATCACTCGCTGGTCAGGCATGTCCCCTTCCACCATAGCTATGATCTTGAAGAAGAACAAAGTGATGGAAGCTGTTCAAGGATCTGCTTCATTGAAGGCAATGAGACTAAGGAAAATTTGAGAAGGGCCTACATCAGACCTGGGGAAACGTCTAATGATCTGGATTGAAGACCAGGCACAGAGGTGTATCCCTCTCAGCACCACGACAATCATGACCAAAGCAGAAGGTTTGTTTACCATGTTGAATATGCTGACTATGATGTTGAATTTACTGCTAATTGTTATTCATTACATAATGTGAATGTGAGTGGTGAGTCTGTGAGTGCTGATGTGAAGGCAGCTGAAGAACGTTTAGAAACTTTAGATAAGCTGATTGTGGAGGAAAATTACTTGCCAAAGCAAATATTCAATATGGATGAAACTTCCCTATTCTGGAAATGGATGCCTGAAAGGACTTTAATCCATAAGGAGGCTAAGTCAGTGCCAGATTTCAAGGCTTTTAAGGAGAGGATAACAGTCTTGCTTGGGAGCAATGTTGCAGGCTACAAACTGAAACCCTTTGTGATCTGGCACAGCAAGAACCCAGGGCCTCCAAGCGTATCTATAAGCACACACTGCCAGTGTACTACAGAACCAATAAGAAGGCATAGATGACTCAGTTTCTCTTCCAAGATGCCCTCCTGAATTGCTATGTCAGCAAAATGGAGAAGTACTGTTCGGAGAATAACATAACTTTCAAGATTTTGCTTATTGTTGATAATGCTCTTGGACATCCTGCTTTTATTGGTGGTCTTCATCCCAATATCAAAGCAGTATTTCTGCCTCCAAAAACCACCTCTTTGATTGAACCAATGGATCAAAGAGTTATAGCAGCTTTTAAGACCTACTACCTGAGAAGGACCTTTGCCCAGGCTATTGCTGCAACTGAGGAAGACACTGAGAAGACACTGACGTAATTGTGGAAGGATTACAACACCTGTGACTGCATCAAGAACCTTGCTTGGGCTTCAGGTGATGTCACCTGAAGTGTATGAATGGCATCTGGAAGAAGACACTCCAGAGGTTTGTCCATGACTTCAGAGGATTTGCCAAGGATGAGGAGGTTGCAAAAATCAACTAGGCTGTGGTTGAGATGGCAAACAACTGTAACCTGGGTGTGGATGAGGATGACATTGAGGAGCTCCTAGAGGTGGTTCCTGAGGAATTGACTGATGAGGAGTTGTGGGAACTGGAACAGGAACACATAGCTGAAGAAGAGGCACGAGAAAAGGAAACTGCAGGAGAAGAAAAAGAAGAAGAACCTCTAAGAAAATTCACAGTGAACAGTTTAGCAGAGCCTTTTGCAGATCCCAACAAGCTCCTTAAAAAGTTTGAAAACATGGACCCCACCACCAAAAGGTTTTCATTAATAGAGAGGAATGATCACGGTGCATTACCTGCTTACAAGCAAATCTCTAATGAAAAAAAGAGACAAACCAAGCAAACCACCATGGACATATTTCTGAAAAGGGTGACACCTCCTCAAGAAGAGCCTCAGGCAGGTCCATCAGGTGGTATTCCAGAAGAAGGCATTGTTATCATAGGAGATGACAGCTCCATGCGTGTTATTGCCCCTGAAGACCTTGCAGTGGGACAAGACGTGGAGGTGGAAGACAGTGATGTTGATGACCCTCACCCCGTGTAGACCTAGGCTAATGTATGTGTTTGTGTCTTAGTTTTTAACAAAAAAGTTTAAAAAGTAAAAAAAAAGTAAAAATTTTAAAAATAGAAAAAAGCTTATAGAATAAGGATATAAAGAAAATACTTTTGTATAGCTATACAATGTGTTTGTGTTTTAAGCTAAGTGTTAATACACAAGTCAAAAAGTTAAAAAAAATTAACAAGTTTACAAATAAAAAAGTTACAGTAAGCTAAGGTTAATTCATTATTGAAGAAAGAAAAATATTTTTAAATAAATTTAGCATAGCCTAAGTGTGCAGTATTTACAGAGTCTACAGTAGTGGACAGTAACGTCCTAGGCCTTCACATTCACTCACCACTCACTCACTGACTCACCCAGAGCAACTCCCAGTCCTGCAAACTCTTCAAGGTAAGTGCCCTACACAGATGTACTGTTTTTATCTTTTATCATATTTTTACTGTACTTTTCCTATGTTTACATATGTTTAGATACACAAATACCATTGTGTTACAATTCCCTACAGTATTCAGTACAGTCACATGTTGTACTGGTGTGTAGCCTAGGAGCAATAGGCTATACCATATAACCCAGGTGTATAGTAGGCTATACTATCTAAGTTTGTGTAAGGACACTCTATGATGTTCGCACAATGATGAAATCACCTAATGACGCATTTCTCAGAACATTTCCCTATCATTAAGCGACACATGACTGTAGTTTATTTCAGGACGAGGGTACAAGATAGTGTTAACCTAAAAATAAAGAACCAAAAAGAGGCAAAAGAGCATTTATTTGGGATCAAAGAATTGCAATTCAGGGAGCACAGATTGAGGTAGAAGCCCAAATAGTGTCTCACTAAGGAGCAAAAGTCAGGGGTTTTTAAAGGTAAAGAGATGAACTTTGCTTAAGTCACTTACAAAGAATTTTAATTGGGGCTGGCGGCAGAAAGCTAATATTGGCAAAACATGATCAATTGATAAGACTGTCACTAAGCAAAAGGCCCATCACTGTAACATCTTGCAGGTGTTTTTGCAGCACCCTTGGAATATTTGCAGTTTGGCTCCGTTCAAAAGTTCATGGTTTCACTCGGTGAGGATATGCATAAGGCCCATTTCCTTAATGGCCTCATGGTTCCATTTAAAAACCCCCTAACTTAAGTGACTCCATTTTGTTTCACATTTTCCCCTTTTGATCAAGATCTTTCTCTGAAATCGTCATTGATCAATCATACACTTGCTTTGTCCTGCGTTGCTGCAATGGACCTGTCCCAGAGAGTCATGTTCCACTTCTGTGGGAATTTTTAATCTCCGATGGGTATTCCAAGGAGTCAGTGTCATACGGGTTAGGCCACATTTGAGCAACAAAGAGGCAGTCAGTAAATGACTCTTAGGCAATTTCCTCCTCTGGGGATTTCATCAAGGTACTTGAAGTCTTAGATGAGTAAGACTTTCTTTATCATTCTTTTCCATTGAATGACCATAATCTTGGTGTTTGTAGAGGTTCTGGAGCATATCTGAGTGACTAGTAGCATAAGAATTTTAAACACAAATACACATAGCAATATTCCAATAATAATCGTTAACAATATTTGATGCCTTGATCTTAACCAGGCACCTATTCCTGAAGGGAGCCAGCTAAAATGTCAATAGGGAACGAGAGGATGCTAATAAAAGACATTGGACCAGAGAGGCCTTGTGCCATTTTTCTAATTTTTTTGAGTTCTAATTCACCAGCAGCAGGAGGTGTTGGCTATGGCACAGATGCTAGATAATCGAGTGCTATTTGATTATCTAATTATTACCCTTGCTAGGGAATCCAAGGATCATTGTCGTTGGGCCAAGGCATGAGCAGTTGAATTTGCTAATTTAACTATGGTTAGTGATAAATTTTTTATTAACAGATCATTATGGATTGCCCCAAGCCAAGGAATAAATCCCTTGGCAATGGTGAGCAATGGAGAGTAGACAGGATGTAGAAAGGGGCTGCCAAGTCTTGCCTAATTTTAAGATATTGCAGGTGGGTTTTTTCTTTAATGAGGACTTGAAATGGAAGGCTATGGTAGTCCAAAAGGCATAGTCCTGCCATATGCCAACTCTCTAGACATTCATAAGCCATACCGTTCCCTGCTGTAATCACATATAAAGGTGTGTCCGGAAGGGCACATAGCACACTGCCAAGAGTGCAGTTATTTATGTTTTCATTGACAGGTATGAGCTTAGGAAGACATTCCAACCAAGGATCAGTGCGGCCATTACAGCCTATTAAGGGGCTGGCTGACAAACATTTGGCCCCAGTGCGACAAGAAA